>NC_037339.1:86287419-86901155 GCF_002263795.3 Bos taurus | reverse complement strand
TGGCGCCCAGAGAGCCCAGTATCAGCTGCTATCTTCACCACCACCACCATCATGCCTGTCTCCATCATCACCACAACTACCACCCCAATCACTGTCTCCATCAGCTCAGCATCACCATCACACAGCCACCATCACCACCTCCGACACCACCAGCATTTCAGCACCACTCTCTGTAAACGGAAGTGGTGACCCAGTGACCTGATTGGGCCTTTCCAAGACAAATATTCTGTTTCTCTTGTCGTGAGAGCCGTCTCTTTGGAAGCTTTCTCTAATTCTCTCTTGGCAAAAGTAAGCCCCTGCCTCGGGGCTCTCCTTTCCAGGTGGTACTTCCTAGCTCTTCGCCCTCAGAACACGATGCATGGTGAAGAGAGTTGGTTACTGACTCACCCCAAGGTTACCGACGGGACAGGGTTCAGGGACTCAAGAAGGTTCAGCCAGGGCAGAGCTGGGACTGAGGGACCAGGCCTTCTGACTTGCATTCCAGGGTCAAGGGCACGGCTCCTTGGTCTGGGTCCCCTAGTTAGAAACCCCCGCCTGACGGAGCCCCGCAGCATGGGAGGACGCTCGGGCGTCTGCATATCCCCTCTTGTTCTCGGCGGCCCAGCAGGTCCAGCCTCAGTCCCTAATGCCTCCCACCCCACAGGTGGTCACATGCATCACAAAAGAAGAGAAGCGGCCCAGAGGGACATGGGGGATGTGTCAGAGGACGAGTGAGTGAGCGTCTACTCAGGGGGCCTGGGGGGCAGGGGGTGTTTGTGCCAACGCCTCCACCCTCCCGGGTAGAGATGGTGAGGCTCTGAAGCCAGGAGGACGTGCGACGCTCGCCAAGGGCTGTGGGTCGGTGGTATTTTAAACGATACAGAGAAGCGCAAAGAAGAAAATAGCAGTTCATCCACTTTTCACCTGAATCAACTGTATTAATATCTTGGCTGATTTGCTTGCACAGTTTTAAAAAGGAAAAATTCTCTATTCACCTTGTAAAACTGATAGTCATTTAAAATAAATGAAGCGACATGAAGTAGCAAAACAGAGAGGAAAGGTTTAAAACACCCATGTGCCACCAACTAGAAACAGTGGGGCATGTGGGCGCCTGGGCCCCGGGGGCCAGAGCAGAGGCCGGAGCATGGGTGAGTGGGGGCAGGGGGCCCCTGGTCATGCTCCCACATGCCACCAACTAGAAACAGTGGGCGTGTGGGCACCTGGGCCCCGAGGGGCCAGAGCAGAGGCCGGAGCATGGGTGAGCGGAGGCAGGGGGCCCCGGCCACGCTCCTGCTTTCCAGACGTGCTTGGCCGCAGCATCCAGGCCCTTTGCAACTTGGCAGTGGCTGTACTGCCTCTCCCTGTGCTGGGTTCCAGGGGGGCAGTGTCCCTGTGAGGAAGTGTCACCCCTAAGTCTGCGCTGATCTCTGCTCACACGGCCAGGCACACAGCTTTTACCAAGGTGTCAGGACTGCCTGGCACAGCCTCAGATCTAGGCTTGGCAGGAAAGTCCTCCTTAAGCTAATTCTGCTTTTCTCATCACTTCTTCCTGGACGTGGTGATGGACTTGGTCACCCTGGACACAGCCTGGCAGCTCCTTTTCTGCCCCAGGCCAGCGGGCCCAGGCCCACCTCTCAGCCTCTGGGTCTGGCTCCCACACTCTGCTCAGCTACCCCAGAGAACCTGTGGATGGGCCATGCCTAGGAACCAGGCCTCGGCGGCTGACAACTGCTTGGCGGACAGGACAGGGTCTGCTCGTGGGGGGTGCCTAGATACATGCCAGGGAGGCGGGGTCACCTGCCTGCTCACCTGCAGCCTCAGTCCGTCCAGTCGGCCCCCTTGGGCACCCAGGTGCCTGTTAGGGGCCCATTGGGGCACTTTGGCCAGAGCCATGGAGGTCCCTGTGAAGAGAGGTACCATCTGACCCAGAGGCAGCCTTGGTTGGAAGTGGAACCCCCAGAGCTCCCCCAGCAGGACTAGGCACAGGCCACAGTGCTCTGGAAACACTGACTGTCCACCTGTGACGCCTCTTCACGGCTGGGCTGTGGATGGACGGGGCGTCAGGCTCAGCGGGCCCTCAAGACCTCTGGGCTCAAGGGCTCCTGTTGGAATGAGGATGCCGAGGCAGGAAGGGGAGGGCCCCAGAGGGGCCTGGGAGCTGTCTCTGGCTGGCGAGCTTATCCACGTGGAACTGGTGGCAAATGTAGCCCTCCTACCCAGCTGAACTAATTATGGAGTCTGAACATTTCTTTATCCTTTTTCAATGAAATGTGTTGCCCAATTCAGTTCCAAGAAATGTTTGTTTCTTGTGGCTTTATGCACGCAAGACTCAAAGTCATATTCCCATTGGGGAGAAGGGTAGAGTTTTGTAGGAGCCCAGCAGAGAAGCAGCAGTCTTCTCCTGGGGCCTCTGCCTCCTGACAGGTGTCAGAGGTGGGGGAGCCCACGTCAGGCCCTGGCGAGATGCCCCCCAAAACAAGGCGAGGTGGTAGGGGAGGAGCCTGGGGCAGGTCGCTGATGCTGATTGAGGAAGGCCCTCCTGGCTGTGACTTGCGTCCTCTGCTGTCCTGTGGCCTGCACTCTGCGGCAGCCTCTGCTGTTGTGTGCCTTGTGCCCTCTGCCTCCTCGCTAGCATGGGCTCCTCATCCGACTCTGAGTGCCGTGGCCTCAGTGCCCTGTGAGGCCTGTGGTGGGCAGGATTCGGCTCTGCATGGCCAGAGCTGAGCCAGCGAGGTCGACGTGAGCAGGGATTGGTGCTGACCCTTGGAGCCAGGTGTGCTGCGTCCACTGTGCACGTGGACAGAGGCCTGGCCTCGAGCCGCCGCGTGTGACGGTGGGAGGTGAGCAGAGGCCTGTGGTGGACGTGCTGACGTGCTGCGGGGACAGCGGGCAGGGGAACAGGCAGGGGATGGCGCCGCAGCCCCCGGCTCTCGGGATGGCATGTCCCTGTTTCATTTCTAACTTCCTGGCTGTGCCCGACAGGTGCATCTGTCGATGTCTGGAGTCCAGAGTGTGAAAACTGCAGGGCAGAGACCTTGTCTCACCTACCTGGGTACTCTGACTGCCCTTGCAAAACTAGACAGAAGACAGACTAACACGAAGAAACAAGCATTTTCAATTCCTCTTAAAGCGCATGTGGCAGGGAGACACCTCAGCGATGAGGAGGAGCTGGTGACGTGGGCCAGCAGCATAGCTTAGGGAAGGGACGGTGGGTTTTGCAGAAGGGTCAAGACGAAGGAGGGGCTGCGGAGAGTGCGGGACCCTTCTGACGCCTCCTCGCTGCTCTGGCTCCACCACCTGTATTGTGGGTGCATGTCCTGAGCCCCCAAGCCCAGCAGCAGGGCGTCCTTCTCCTCAAACCTCCCCCTTCCTGGCGGATGGGACCGGGCCCCAGCGAGGCCACCGGCAGCTCCCAGGGTAGCCAGAGAGTGGCGCCCAGAGAGCCCAGTATCAGCTGCTATCTTCACCACCACCACCATCATGCCTGTCTCCATCATCACCACAACTACCACCCCACTCACTGTCTCCATCAGCATCAGCATCACCATCACACAGCCACCATCACCACCTCCGACACCACCAGCATTTCAGCACCACTCTCTGTAAACGGAAGTGGTTGACCCAGTGACCTGATTGGGCCTTTCCAAGACAAATATTCTGTTTCTCTTGTCGTGAGGAGCCGTCTCTTTGGAAGCTTTCTCTAATTCTCTCTTGGCAAAAGTAAGCCCCTGCCTCGGGGCTGCTCCTTTCCAGGTGGTACTTCCTAGCTCTTCGCCCTCAGAACACGATGCATGGTGAAGAGAGTTGGTTACTGACTCACCCCAAGGTTACCGACGGGACAGGGTTCAGGGACTCAAGAAGGTTCAGCCAGGGCAGAGCTGGGACTGAGGGACCAGGCCTTCTGACTTGCATTCCAGGGTCAAGGGCACGGCTCCTTGGTCTGGGTCCCCTAGTTAGAAACCCCCGCCTGACGGAGCCCCGCAGCATGGGAGGACGCTCGGGGCGTCTGCATATCCCCTCTTGTTCTCGGCGGGCCCAGCAGGTCCAGCCTCAGTCCCTAATGCCTCCCACCCCACAGGTGGTCACATGCATCACAAAAGAAGAGAAGCGGCCCCAGAGGGACATGGGGGATGTGTCAGAGGACGAGTGAGTGAGCGTCTACTCAGGGGGGCCTGGGGGGCAGGGGGGTGTTTGTGCCAACGCCTCCACCCTCCCGGGTAGAGATGGTGAGGCTCTGAAGCCAGGAGGACGTGCGACGCTCGCCCAAGGGCTGTGGGTCGGTGGTATTTTAAACGATACAGAGAAGCGCAAAGAAGAAAATAGCAGTTCATCCACTTTTCACCTGAATCAACTGTATTAATATCTTGGCTGATTTGCTTGCACAGTTTTAAAAAGGAAAAATTCTCTATTCACCTTGTAAAACTGATAGTCATTTAAAATAAATGAAGCGACATGAAGTAGCAAAACAGAGAGGAAAGGTTTAAAACACCCATGTGCCACCAACTAGAAACAGTGGGGCATGTGGGCGCCTGGGCCCCGAGGGGCCAGAGCAGAGGCCGGAGCATGGGTGAGTGGGGGCAGGGGGCCCCTGGTCATGCTCCCACATGCCACCAACTAGAAACAGTGGGCGTGTGGGCACCTGGGCCCCGAGGGGCCAGAGCAGAGGCCGGAGCATGGGTGAGCGGAGGCAGGGGGCCCCCGGCCACGCTCCTGCTTTCCAGACGTGCTTGGCCGCAGCATCCAGGCCCTTTGCAACTTGGCAGTGGCTGTTACTGCCTCTCCCTGTGCTGGGTTCCAGGGGGGCAGTGTCCCTGTGAGGAAGTGTCACCCCTAAGTCTGCGCTGATCTCTGCTCACACGGCCAGGCACACAGCTTTTACCAAGGTGTCAGGACTGCCTGGCACAGCCTCAGATCTAGGCTTGGCAGGAAAGTCCTCCTTAAGCTAATGTCTGCTTTTCTCATCACTTCTTCCTGGACGTGGTGATGGACTTGGTCACCCTGGACACAGCCTGGCAGCTCCTTTTCTGCCCCAGGCCAGGCGGGCCCAGGCCCACCTCTCAGCCTCTGGGTCTGGCTCCCACACTCTGCTCAGCTACCCCAGAGAACCTGTGGATGGGCCATGCCTAGGAACCAGGCCTCGGCGGCTGACAACTGCTTGGCGGACAGGACAGGGTCTGCTCGTGGGGGGTGCCTAGATACATGCCAGGGAGGCGGGGTCACCTGCCTGCTCACCTGCAGCCTCAGTCCGTCCAGTCGGCCCCCTTGGGCACCCAGGTGCCTGTTAGGGGCCCATTGGGGCACTTTGGCCCAGAGCCATGGAGGTCCCTGTGAAGAGGAGTACCATCTGACCCCAGAGGCAGCCTTGGTTGGAAGTGGAACCCCCAGAGCTCCCCCAGCAGGACTAGGCACAGGCCACAGTGCTCTGGAAACACTGACTGTCCACCTGTGACGCCTCTTCACGGCTGGGCTGTGGATGGACGGGGCGTCAGGCTCAGCGGGCCCTCAAGACCTCTCGGGCTCAAGGGGCTCCTGTTGGAATGGAGATGCCGAGGCAGGAGAGGGGAGGGCCCCAGAGGGGCCTGGGAGCTGTCTCTGGCTGGCGAGCTTATCCACGTGGAACTGGTGGGAGGGGGTAGGGTGCCTCTCACCCCCTTCCCTTGGCCTCTAGGTCCAGGACCAGCTGGGTGTGCTGCATCCCGTACTCCACCAGAAAGAAGGTGAAGCAAAGCGCGTAGCCTGGAGAAGGTAATTCAGGCTCAGGGAGGGGCCGAGCTGAGGGAGGGGCCGAGCATGGCGTGGGGTGGGCGGAGGGCAGGCTGCCTCCGGGTCCTACCCCAGACCTGCCCCTCTGGCCAGTAACTGGGCCTCCACATGGCTCCTGGACCAGCCAGACCGGGAGGGGCGAGGATGCAGACAGCTGTCCTGAGACACCAGAGGAGCCTGCTTCAGAGGCGCCATGACTGCTCCACACATGATGCTCCACCACTGGGAAGCGATGAGGCCATCTTTTAAACACGCAATAAAAAGTGAATGAAAGATGTTGTACTTCTCAAGGGCCCCATCCCTTCTTGCCACAAATCTTGTCCCACAAAATGTACATCAGGGAAGAGAAGCAGCTCAGGGACTTATCTCCCAGGTCACGTGGTCACGCCTCCCAGGTCACATGGTCACGCCTCCCAGGTCATGAGGTCACGCCTTCCCTCCCAGGCAAGTGGTCACACCTCCCAGGTCACGTGGTCACACCTCCCAGGTCACGCGGTCACGCCTTCCCTCCCAGGTCACATGGTCACACCTCCCAGGTCATGTGGTCACACCTCCCCTCCCAGGTCATGTGGTCATGCAGCACCTCACTTTTAGCCCCAGACCCCCAGGGGCCTGGCCCCAACCACAGCTGCCACTAGGGCACTGAGGAACCTGGGCATTGGTCCCCGAAGACCAAGGGGCGGGCGTTCCTACAGCTGGACTGGGAGCCTTGAGGACCACATGGAGGAAATGCAGCCACAGGGAGATGCCGCCTGCAGGGGGAGGGAGGCAGGACCAGGAGGGAAGCCTCACCAGGGAGACCCCGCGAGGTCTGTGGCTCCTTTGTCCAACCAGCTGGGGCTTGGCAGCCCACCTCCGGCCATGCGTCTGACTCAGCCCAAGACTGAGGACGCGGCATCACAGCGCCTCCTGAGGACGCATCCACAGCCTCCACCAATAGGCACAGCCTCCCAAGCAAGCACCCCCTCATCCCTGCCCCTGGGTGGCAGCTCCCAGCCCTGGCACTCGGCCACCGAGATGGCCACTGAGAGAAGCTTCCAGAGAATTGGCCAGAGGAGGCCACAGGCCAGGAGTGTGACTGGTCCTCAGCCAATACTCTCCCTGTCCATCCCTGGCCTCCACGGACAGCTGGCCTTGTTCAGACCCATGGAAGAGCCCAGGGCAGGGCAGCCCCACATACGTGCATGTCTGGCTGCGGGTGACCTTCACCTCCTGGGTCAGCTGGGGCGCCTGCAGGGAGCCAGTCAGGGCGGCCCATGAGAACCGGCAGGACGGTGCGGGGTGGAAGTGGTGGAGCCCACGGGCCAGGCTCTAGAAAGGCAGGTGGACGCGGCCTGGGAGCCTTCGATCTGGTCCCCAGGCCTGCTGAGGCCACAGAGAGACCCCTACCTGGGAAGCTGGGCCACAGCCAGCGGAGACGACGCTGTGACCCGGACCTGCAGCGTATGAAGAGCCGACAGCCTTAAGGAGAGTGGAGCCCTAAGGTCACCGCTGGCGGTGAGATCGCTCGCCCCGGAGCAGGAAGGAGGCCAAGCCCCGACCCTTGCCGCCCCGGGGGCCGTGGAGCTGTCTGTCCATCTCGGTACTTGGAGCCCAGCCCTCACGGACTGCAGGCGGGAGGGGGGCATATACCCCCGGGAGGGCCCCAGTCCTCAGGGCCCCCAACTTAGCCTGCGAGGCTGGCCCCCCGGCCTGACCCGGCTCCCTCCCCAGCACCTGAAGGCCCACAGCTGCGCAGACCAGTGAATCCGAGGCCGCAGGGCCCCGAGGGCGGGCCCAGCCCGATGGCTCTGGCGGACACAGCACCCCGCTAGGCCTGTCCCTGCCGCCAGCCTGTTCCTCCCAGCATTGTTAGTCTCTCCCAAATCGCACATGCTCTTTCATTGTGGGCAACGTGGGAACTGGCAGAAAGCGTGTAACCTGTCCCCTTGCGACCTTCATACCACCGCTGGCAGGATTTCTGCTTCTGCTTCAAATATGTAGAGCGAGCTGTATATGCAGATAGGTAAACACAGCTTTTTTACAAAATTGACACCACATTGCACTAGTTTTGGGGTGTGTTTTACTTTTTGTTTTGTTTTGTTTACAGTTTTTCCTTTTATCCTCATAAACCCTTTCCCACTACTGTCGGTCAGTGTTTGCTGAAAGCCTGCCTTGTGCCAGGTGATACTCAGGTGCCGGGGTCCTGCCCCGGCTGATCCAGGGTATTCGAAGCGGGGACGGCGTCGGCGACCTATTTATTTAAATATTTTATCAAAGATATAAAGAGTAATAGGATGAGGATAGCTCAGTAGGAAAATTCAGTGGAGAAAAGAGGCTGAGTAGCTTGGTTTACGCGGGAGACCAATAAAACTTCAAGACAAGAAGCTTGCACCACTTACGTAGGCCGCAGGCGTCCTTCCGTTCTCCCGAAGGAGAGGAGACACTGAGGCCTCCCCTGTCAGATCTTAGAAGCCCAGGCATAATTAGTAAGTATGGCGGGTTCCGCGCTCCAGATGGAGACTCAGCCAGAGTGAGAGAGAGAGCGACATGGGGAGACCAGTATTTCGAGAAACTGATCCCAATTCTTTATTTTCCATGGTCTACTTTTATACACTGAGATGTTATGCAAAAGTCACGCGGGGTCAGCAGTCCTGACTTTTATCAAAGTCAGGTGCTTCATACAAATGTATACAGAGGTCTTAGGGGTGTTACATCATCTTCTGGCCAGGGGGCCTGCTGACAATTTATGACCCTCTCCTTGTGACAGCGGTCAGTCAACCAGGACACTTATTTCTCCAGGGGTGATTATTCTTAAAACAGACGCCACCCAAATAAAGTTACATTCCTATAGGGTGACGGTGTAGTGGGTTTTAGTTAAGGAAAGAATTTACTTAGCCTAAGGTCTAACGTGATTAATATCAAAGGTTAATATTTATTTCTTCTATATATTCATTAATGTGTGTAAGGGCAGGGGATGTGGAGACTTAGCAACAAACATTGGCTCAACAAATGAAAAACCCTTCACCAATACAATTTCTAATCAGCCCATTATACTTATACTAATAGTTTTCTAACTTTTCTAAGGAACCTGTTTTTAGAAGGTTTAAAGCATCTCGTGCCTCTCACGGTTGGGAGGCTGTGAGCAATCACATGTGGCCGGACAAGCCTGTCAGGCAGGCTAGAGAACCTTCAGAGGAGTTTGTAGGTTAAAACACTCTTATCATGCCCAGAAATTATTATTAACTGGAGCTCTAGGTTAACTCCTTCTCCGAAAGAGGTGGTGGGGGACAGCCCCCCATAAAGTCAGAGATGTAGGTGAGAGCACAAAGTAGTAAAGTAGGCAGGCTCTGGTTATGGGGGTAGATGCTCGAGGAGTTCCAGGGGGACTCCTGAGGCTCGATCCCGCCTTTGCGTATGTCGAGCCTCCTTCCTCATGGCCTTTGTCATGGGCGGAGTACCTCACTCTGGCCCCCAACACTCAGGGGACACATGGTGGTTGAACAAACCCTGGCCTCTCAAGCCTCCAGTCTGGGGGGAGACAACCGTGGACGCCCACTGCTCGTTGCCTAACAGACGGTCAGCTGCATCCCCTGGAAAGCGGTGCTCCACGGCTGCTCCCCCCGGGGCAGGCACCTGCCGTCAGGCCGACAGATTAGGAGGAAACAGATTAGGTGGTGGGCTGGGCGGGGAAGGGGCCTGGGGAGGGCGAGCTGAGGGTGGCGCTCGTGGCCACGGCGGCGGACCCTCAAGGGCGGTGCTTGCTCTGCACCCCGCGACCTGCCCTGCACGGACTAGCATCTTTCACGTCCACACTGCGGGCCCTGTTATTCCCCCTGCTTTTGCAGCAGGAAGGAGGGGTGGCGGGTGGCAGTGAGGGGTCACTAGCAGGGCACCCCGCACCCAGGCAGCTGCCCTCGGGAGCCACAGTGCCGGAGCATCAGCTGGCTCTTCCTGCCGCTCCAAGGAAATGGATGTGCAAGGGCCGCGTCCGCGGCCGCTTCTCTGAGCTCCCGCCGGACCGGCGGCTGCGCTTGACTGGAGCGCCCCCTGGTGGCGAGCCAGCCCTCCGGCCTCCCGCTGACGTCCAGCCGGAGTCACGCTCCCAGACCTTCCACCAGGAGTCAGTCGGTGGCCTGACATCTCCTCACCTTACAGACGTGAACTCTCCTCTACTCACTAACAAGCAGCCGGAAGGAGGCTGTGTTGGTGGCCAGCGGCGGGCGGACTGAGGGGCGGGACCCAGGCCTCCTGTGCGGAGCTGCCCTGCTTTTGCATCCAGGGCACAGAGGTCAAGGGTCCTGGACCCCGGCCCTCCCTGTGCCATGACCTCGAGACCCACAGTCCCAGGAGCTATGGAGGACGGACAGACAGGCCTGCCCTCTGTGTAGAGTCCTGCGCACCTCCAGGGGTGGGTGGACGACACTTGGCCCGTGTGGAACCCAGGCCCCAAAGAGAGGCTCCCCATGATGTTCTGCCGCACTTCACGTGATTTGACAAAATGCAGAGCTGACTCACAGGGCGCCACGCTTACAGCCCCGTGCCCAGTGTCCCCACGGTGCCCCTAGGTGCCCCCAGGTGCCCCCATATCCCATGTCCCCAGTGTCCCCACGGTGCCCCCAGGCGCCCCCGTGCCCCCAGTTTCCCCCACCTCCCCAGGTGCCCCCACGTCCCCAGTGTCCCCGGGGTGCCCCCAGGTGCCCTGAGCCTGGGGCCGTAGCTCCAGACACCCTGCTGTCCAGGCTGGAGGGCCCATCTGGGACGAGCTTGGAGCTGAGAAAGGCCAGCTTGGCTGCAGTGGGTGCTGCTGAGGCCTTGGGAGGTGAGGGGCTTGCCAGGGCCAACGGGCCCCCAGGGGCAACCCTCAGAGGTGGTGGGGAGCAGCAGCCCAGGCCACGCGAGGGGAAGAACCCCTCCTGTCCATGAGTTGTCCTTCCCCGAGCACAGCCCAAGGACTCCACCGAGGCCTCACATGGAGCACCCCAAGCCCAGGGCTGGTGCCACTCTCTGGGGCGTCCTGGGTCCCAAGGCCTGACGTGGGTTCCTGGACAGGGCAGGACAGCGGTCAGTGCTGACAGCCAGAATCACGGGCCAGGGAGCGGGCCAGGAAAACACAAAGCGTCCCCGCTGCCCCTCCTCAGGCAGAAAGCGGGAAAAGCGCGGTCCCCAAGGGGCTGTCCAGGGCAGGGGAAGACAAACCTGAGGCCCCCCAGGGCAGCAGCAGCACCCACCTGCCCATCTGCCCGGCCGTGTGTCAGGGGCTGCTCCTCTCAGCCACAAACACCCTCCACGGGCCCAAGATGTGGGAGCCAGAGCCTCGTTCATGGGCCAGGGTCACGGGCAGCCGGAGACGTGGTACATCCTGGGCCCACAGGTGGGGGGCGCTGGGGCAGAGAGCTGCCGCCTCCAGCTTGTCCAGGGCCCGGCCCCTGCCAGCTCCTCCCAGGCCCTCCCTGGCTACAGGCAGCTGTCCTCGCCTCAGTCCTCACACTCTCTCATCCTGGACTCCATGCCCTTCGGAGAGCGAACAGGGCCTTCAGACCTGGGCCCCTGCTTCCTGAGGAGCCAGGCGACCACGTGGGCCAGGAGTAAGACTCCGGCTTCCTTCAGTGACCAGTACTGCCCGCCATCCCAGGGCTGCTTCTCTGGTCCCCACCCCATCCCGTGTGTGAGCCCTGCTCGGGGTCCACGATCACTGGCCCCAGCCCTAGACGCAGGCCTGCCTCCCAGCTCTCCCGGAATGAAAGGGTCTCACCCAGACCCTCCTCCAAGCGTGGAGCTCTGACCTCATTTCCCGGGGCTTCTGGGGATGTGTGCCCCAGTCAGCGTCCACCGGCCTGGAAACCTCCAGCCTGGTCTGTGCCCCCCAAACCAGGGACTTCCCTGGCCTGGAACACCAGCCCTGGCTCCTCTGTTTTCACCGGAATAGTTGAGGGTCCTGCCGGGGCGGCTCCGGCATCACCCGGGCCGCTGAGCGGCGGGCGGGGAGGGGCACTGGGTGTGGGTCTGACAAGTCCCAGGACAGCCTGCAGCCCAGCTGCTGACACACGTGATCCTGGCCCCAGTCACACCTCTGGCCCGACAGGACAGGACAGGATGAAGCAGGGCAGCTCAGACACCACGGCCCCTGCAGGGGTGCTCACTTAACCTACAGCTGACTCAGCTGACTACCTGACCCCGCTAATAACCTAACCCACCTTACTTCTCAATCCAGCTGACCACCTACCCAGCTGACCATGTTCCATACCAACTACCTAGCCCTTCTAACTACTTAACCCAGCTGACTACCGATCCAGCTCACCACCTGCCCAGCTGACCATCTGCCGGGTCCCTCTAGACCAGCGGCTGGCTCCCTGGGTGAGGGTTCTGCTTGTCACAGGGACAGTCCCTGGGCAGCCCCCAGCACGCTCAGACACCACCCATCCCCCACCCCCACCCCCCTGCCATGGAGAACAAGCTGGCTGCATTGTGGATGTGAAGACAGAGCCGTGGGAGCCACACCGACGCCATGAGGTGACTCCAGAGGGGCGTGCAAGGCTCTGCGTGCCTGCGGACGTCTGCCCTCTTGCTCTGTGAGCCTCCGCAGCTGGAGTGGGCTCACCCAGATGACCTTCTCTTTCCCTCTTTCCCTGTCACTTATCTAGGGAAGGTTTCCTGAAAGCGGCGCTGTCCTCGTCCCTGTTTGCTTGTTTACACAGGCGGCTGTTTCCACTGGCCCGGCTCGCACACACGTGCCACTCTGGGTGACAATACGCCAGCCCGAGTCTGCTGCTCACGGCGTCTGTCTGTGGCTGCTGGCCGCACTCCCAGGGTGTGCCCTGTGTCTGCTACAGGCTCTTACTTTCCTAATTAATTAAATTGGGGAACATTTCCTGGCTTTCTGGCCCCACAAGATATTCCAGGCTCAGCTTGTGTTTTCCCTGACCCAGTGGGGAGTGGGACAGGTGGGGGCACCCATTCAAAAACGACAGCTCACAGGGGAGATTCCAGGCATCACTGAGAAAGCTGAAAAGATGTGCTGTAGGAACATAGAGAGCAAGGGCACCCTCTCCCCACGGAGGAGATGGGGGCCTCCAGGCCAGCCAGCAGGGCAGCTGCGGGTCCAGGTTGGGGACACCACTGTGATCCTAAGGAAGGAAGGAAGGGCAGGCAAGCTTCCAGGGGCCTGAGGCTCCAGCTCAGTCTTCCCCTCACACGGGGAGCAGGTGGGCAGCAGGCCCTGTACCCCAAGTCTGCGGCATCCTCAGCTCATGGGTGCCCTGGGAGAGTCCAGAACATACAGCTACTTGCCTGGAAGGCAGCCCTCCCCCCAGAGCCTGAAAACGTTCTTCCTGAGAAACTCGGGCCAGCCTCCCATACCTGGCCTATCACACCTGACCTCCCACACCTAGCCGCCCACACCTGGCCTCCTATACCTGCCCTCCTCTGCCTGGCCTCCCACGGCTGGCCTCCCACACCTGGCTTCTCCCACCTGACCTCCTATACCTGGCTTCCTATACCTGGCCTCTCCTGCCTGGCCTCTCACACCTGGCCTCCCACACCTGGCCCCCCACACCTGGCCTCCTCTGCCTGGCCTCCCACACCTGGCTTCTCCCACCTGGCCTCCTATACCTGGCTTCCTATACCTGGCCTCCCACACCTGGCCTCCCCTGCCTGGCCTCCTCACCTGACACCTGCTCCTTGAGACCCTGGCCTCTCCCCCACAGTGACTCTCACCCAACACTCACCAGCACCTCAGTGGATGACCCATTCGGTGCTTGTGTGACACTTCTGGAACAGGCACTGCCATTCGCTCTGTGCTGTCCATGGCTGGGGCCATGGAGAGGTCAGCACACTGGCCAGGGCCACGCAGCACACGAGCTGGCCAGCAGCTGTGAGGTCGGTTGGGGCCTGACCCTGCCTCCTGTGCTCGTGCCCGTTCACAGCTCGGGAAACTGAGGCAGCCTCCAGGCCTCTCACCAGGGCCTGCAGAGACCCTGGTCCTGCCTCCCTCAGGGGTGTCCCCGCCCCACTCTGGGAGGTTGCCCCATCTTGAGCACACACGTGCAAGGCTGAGGCTGGTGCTGTGTTCAGGAAGGCTCTGCTGTAGGGCAGCTGAGCGTCCAGAAGGGATGGGGTGGCAGGTGAGGGCCACCAGGAAGGTGCTGGCCACGGGGCTGGCTGAGCCAGGGTGGAGATAGGAGGGGAGACTGCATTCCTGGAGCAAGCGTCAAGGTGGGCTGCGTGGAGACCCCTCCCCCGAGGCACCTGTATCTGAACCCTCGGACCGAAGGGGACATCACCTCACCGGGGCCAAGGACTTGGCGGGTGGGATTAAGGCGGGGCTCCTGTTCTGTAGAAGTGGGCCACTGCACCAGCCGGGCCAAAGGGAAGGCAAGGGAAGGCTGGGCCGGAGGCAGGCGGGGCCGGAGACGCTGTGCTGTTGGGTGTGGGCCCCGAGGTCAGGCCGCCCGTGCTGGGAAGAGAGGATCCCCGAAGGTGGCCTTGCAGCTCTCGGAGCCCAGCACAGCCTCGACTGACCCCCAGCTGCTAACGGGGAGGCACTGAGTCGACGGAATCTTAAGCTGTGAAGCCTGTGATCAGCCAGAGCTGCTCCCTTGGGGCTGAGCCGTCACCCTGGGGCCTGGCCGGCTACGAGGAGAATGCAGAGTCCAGGGCCGCAGTCCCAAGCCAGGACCCTGGAGCCTGCCTGGCGGCTCAGGGCTGAGACATGCTGGACTCTGGCCTGGACAAACATGGGCTCTGCAAGCAGCAGGGGCTGAGTGCAGGACAGGGAGTCCCTACCATGAATCCTGCTTCCCTTCCCGCTCACCACCCCACCCCCACTCCCCACCCCCCCAGCCCCAACTCCCCATCCCCACCCAGGGCTTGTCCCTGACGGACCCACACTTCCTGGCACTTGTGTCTGTGTTTTCCAACTCTGAGCTCTTGAAAAATCCTCTGAACCTGGTGGAAACCTATTGCGGGTGAGTGTCTTTTCCGCAAGCACTAAGGAGCTTCACGCGGGTTGCAGTCCTGCCTTCACCAGCTCGTCCTGCACAGCCCTGCTGGGTTTTAGGAAGCTAGTCATTTGTGCAAATTCCATGCAGCAAGGGGCTTTTCCGATTGTGATCACAGTTTGCAAAGTTGCTGAGTTTCAGCTGACCTTTGGCGCCAGGCCTGGCGTGGAGAGGGCGCTCCACGGCTGTGTGCACGCTTGTGCAGCCGAGGCGTAGCCCTCCGTGCCAGGTACTTCTCCGGGGGAGCAAAGAGAAGATGTGAAAACAAACGCGCGTCCAGGCCTCCAGCAGCTCACAGCCAACAGGAGCCCCGAGCCTCCTGAGTGCAGTTTACCGCAAACAGCAGTTGCCACGGCAACAGAAAGCAGGCGGCGGGGCCAACAGCACCCCCAGTTTGGCTGCTGAGAGACAGATGTCTGGGAGATCAGGCTCCCAACCCTTTCCTCGCTAAAGGGGAAGAAGCTGGATCTTCTGGGAGAGATTTAAGAGGACAGTCTGAAATCCAGCAAAAGCAAGGGCTGTGGAAAGAGGCAGGCTGCCGGGCCAGAAGCCAGCCCCCCAAGGCTTTGTTTGTTCTGGCCTCGGCCGGGCTGCGCTTTGCAGCAGGCAGACAGAGGCCAAACCTTTACTGGTCAAACAGCGCATGGGGGCCAAGTTTGCTAGGAGAGAAAACAGTGGCCCGGGGCCAAAGGCGGCTTTTGGGAGCTGTTTTCCACTTTCCCTCCAAGCAGCTGGAGGTCCTGGGGCGGAGGCTCCCGGCAGCATCATGCCTGAGGACTGGGTCCTGACCTGGAGCTGAGGCCCCAGGGAAGCAAGGAAGGGCCTTCCCGTACTAGGACCCCAGGCAAGACTGGGGGTTGGGGTCGGGGAGAGGGAGGCCCGCTGATTCTGTGAGCAGGTGGAGAGGGGAGCTGGGCGCCAGGCCCTCCCGGGATGCTCCTCCATGGCCCTCACCTGCCCAGGCCCAGCAGCCCCATCCCGCAGCAGAGGGTGGGTCTCTTCCCATACCTTCGCTCCGGATGGCTGCAGGAGACCCTCCACCAAGGTGCCTGGCCAGGGGCACCACGGCACTAAGCAGTCAGCACTTCACGAGTGGCCTATCGGAACCGTGAGCCTGACCAGGCCGTCTGAGGCAGGGGCGCCACACAGAGGCACAGGCCCTGGTCCTCAGGGTCTTGTGAGGGGTGCCCAGGTGTTGTGATGGGGGAGAACCCAGGCCTGGGCACTGCAGCCAGACGTGGCTGGGCCGAGACCCCAGGGAGCTGAAAAGATTGGGCTGAAAGGCCAGGTTGGCCCCGGGTTCCAGACAAGCAAAAGCGAGCCTCCCCACACTGCGTGGGGCGGGGGGGGTGGAGTGGGTGGCGTGCGGACGTCTAAGGATGGAGTCCAGCACACATCCAGGCAGCCGCCCATAGCCCTTTGGGGACACTGCCTGTCCAGGCAGACCCCGCAGAACAAGATGGGCAGGCGGGTCTGGCCCTGAGCCATCTGTTGTTCAGTCGCTCAGTTGTGTCCACCTCCTTGCGACCCCATGGACTGCAGCACGCCAGGCTTCCCTGTCCTTCACCAATTCCCGGAGCTTGCTCAAACTCACGTCCATTGAGTCGGTGATGCCATCCAACCATCTCATCCTCTGTCATCCTCTTTTCTTCCTGGGTTCTTTCACAGCATCAAGGTCTTTTAGAATGATTTGGCTCTTTGCATCAGGTGGCCAAAGTATTGGAGCTTCAGCTTCAGCATCAGTCCTTCCAGTGAATATTCAGGGTTGATTTCCTTTTGGATTGACCACTTTATCTCCTTGCATTCCAAGTGACTCTCGCGAGTCTTCTCCAGCACCCCAGTTGGAAAGCATCAGTTCTTCAGCACGCAGCCTTCTTTATGGTCCAACTCTCACATTTGTACAACTACTGGAAAAACCAGTTTGACTGTACGGATCTTTGTCGGTACCTATTCTCATTTTTTTCAGAGAAGGCAATGGCACCCCACTCCAGTACTCTTGCCTGGAAAATCCCATGGATGGAGGAGCCTGGTGGGCTGCAGTCCATGGGGTCGCTGAGCGTCAGACGCGACTGAGCGACTTCACTTTCACTTTTCACTTTCATGCATTGGAGGAAATGGCAACCCACTCCAGTGTTCTTGCCTGGAGAATCCCAGGGGTGGGGGAGCCTGGTGGGCTTCCGTCTATGGGGTTGCACAGAGTCGGACACGACTGAAGCGACTTAGCAGTAGCACTCACATTTTTTAAAGTATTTTTTTCACTGGTGTAAGATTATTGAATTAAAATTAAAGAGCAATAAACTGAATGCACCTGAAGTGTGTAATTAGGTTTGGGTATGCGTTTGAACCCAGAAACCTCACTGTGTCCATCACACACTCTCCAGGACATCCCAGAAGCCAGCTGTCTGCCTGTGGCTACAAATTTTGTACAATAGGAACCACACAGGTGGGCTCTTTTCGGCCCGGCCTCTTTCACTCGGCTTTGTGACTTTGAGACTCTCCTGTCCTTACATGTTTTCTTCCCTTTTTAATTCTGAGTAGCCCTGTGCTCCGTGAGGCAGACGTGTCACCAGATGACAGGCATATGGTCTGTTCATGGCTTCAGTGATTCCAAAGGAAGCTTCTTGTTCACACCTTGGTGTGGACACACATTTTGTTTCCTGAGTAAACAGCAAAGGGTGGGATGGTTGGGTGGCAGCTGTGTAGGTTTCTGTCATTTGTTTTTTTCTTAATAGGAGAAGTTTTTAATTGCAACGAAGTCCAACTGATCAATTTTTAAGATTATTTCGTGTTTTCTGTGTTCTAAGAAATCTTTGCCTGCCCCAAGCGAAAGACTGTCTCCGGTGTTTCCTTGCAGAAGTTTCATGGTTTTAGAACTTACATTTATGCATAACCTATTTGAGTTTTGTGTGTGTGTGTGTGTTGTATGAGACAAAGGACATGTCTTTCTCCCTATAAGGACATCCAGTGGATCCAACACTATCTGTTGAAAAAGCTTTCTCTCCCCTTTGCGTTGTCTTGGCGCCTTTGTTTAAATGATTTACCATATATAGTAGATCTATTTCTTTTTTAAAATCATTTTTGAAAGGAAAATTCCAAGACTCTTTTTTCTAAATTTGGTCGTACGTCCTCCCCCGCACCCTGCCACATTTGACTCACCTCCATCCATTCTGTTTGTCTCAAACTTTCCTTAAAAAATTAAATATATATCTACCATACAACCCACAACTGCTCTCTGGGGTTATCCTGGAGTAACAAAAATTTGCATTCACAAAAAAGTCTATACTCAAATGTTCACAGCAGCCTTACCTGTGACAGCTAAAGCCCAGAAACACCTACGTGTCCTTCCGTGGTTAAACAAGTCCTGGCCCATCCTGGAAGCAGTGTATTGCAATTACGTTATGCTCCTGAAATGACAAATTATTGTGATGGAGAAGAAGCCAAGGGCTGGGGAGGGACAACATGAAGGAGTCCTCTGCGGGGACGGGAGTTTCACGTCCTGAACACGGCCTCAGGGTCTACACGTTGTGGGACCCCTGCACGAGACACCCAAAGGAACGCACAATCCTGCAGAGACTGGTGACCCTGTGAGCGCCTCAGACTAGTAGCTGTGTTGACTGTGCTAGCTAGTCTAGTTAATGGTGTTAGCTGTCCTAAATAGCCTAGTAACAGTGTTGCCTGTGCTAACTAGTCCAGTTAATGGTGCTACCTGTGCTAACTAGTCTAATGGCGCTAACTAGTATAGTTACTTGTGTTACCTGCACTAACTAGTCTAGTTAACAATGTTAACTACATAAAGCTCCTGGTTTTGAACATTTAGTCTTGTCATGTAAGTTTCCACCATCTGTGGAAACCCAGCCATGGGTACGTGGGACCTCTCTGTACCATTGTGCAACTTCTTATGAAGCGGTGATTCATTCAAAAGACAAAACTAGAAATATAAATACTTAGAAATAAATCTGACAAAAGTTATACACAAGACCCATAGGGTTAGAATGTAAAAACATTGCTGAGAGAAATTAAATAAGACCTAAATAAATAAAGAAACGTTGAGGTCATGGAGTGGAAGATTCAATATTGTCAGAATCATCAAGAGGCCAATCTCCCCAAATTAATCTGCAGAATCAGCACAAATCAAAGCCCTAGCATGTTTTTAGTAGAAATTAACATTCGAGCTAATTCTAAAATTTGTATAGAAATGTATAGGACCAGCGCAAGCATGAAAACGAACAAGGATGGAGAATTTATATTGCATGATTTCAAGATTATTTTAAGTAATGCTGATTAAGAGTGATATATCATGGTTATAACAGACCAACAGATGAACTGGATAGAGCAGATTCCAGAAACAGACCTGCTCAGATGCAGTCAGCTGACTTGACAAAGGTGCCCATGCAATTCAAGGGGAAAAAAATAATCTTTCCAGAAATGACTATGGGTCACCTGGATGTTCATCTGCAACAAAACAAAGAAAATCCCTTAAAACTCTTGCCTCATTCCAAAAAAATATAATACAAAAATTCACATGAAATTAACAAATATCCTAGAGGGGATGGCGGGGTGGACGGAGTGGGGGTGGGGGAGGCGGACGGCGGGGCAGGACGGGGGAGGCAGACGGGGAGGAGGATGGCGGGGCAGACGGCGAGGCGGACGGGGGAGGAGGACGGCTGGGTGGACGGCGAGGCGGACCGGGGAGGAAGACAGAGAGGCGGACGAGGGAGGCGGGAGGGGGAGGAGGACGGAGAGGCGGACGGGGGAGGCGGACGAGGGAGGCGGACGGGGGAGGAGGATGGAGAGGCGGACGAGGGAGGCGGACGGGGGAGGCGGACGGCGGGGCAGACAGGGGAGGAGGACGGAGAGGAGGACCGAGAGGCAGACAGGGGAAGAGGACAGAGAGGCAGACGAGGGAGGTGGACGAGGGAGGCGGAAGGGGGAGGAGGACGAGGAGGCGGACGAGGGAGGCGGACGGGGAGGCGGATGGGGAGGCGGATGGGGAGGCGGACGGCGGGGCAGACGGGAGGAGGACGAGGAGGAGGACAGAGAGGCGGACGGGGGCGGAGGACGAGGGAGGCGGACGGGGGCGGAGGACGAGGGAGGCGGACGGGGGAGGTGGACGAGGGAGGCGGACGGGGGAGGAGGACGGAGAGGCGGACGAGGGAGGCGGACAGGGGAGGCGGACGGGGGGGGGCAGACAGGGGAGGAGGATGGAGAGGAGGATCGAGAGGCAGACAGGGGAGGAGGACGGGGAGGAGGACGAGGGAGGTGGACGAGGGAGGCGGAAGGGGGAGGAGGACGGAGAGGCGGACGAGGGAGGCGGACGGTGGGGCGGACAGGGGAGGAGGACGGAGAGGCGGACTGGGGAGGAGGACGGGGCGGGGGGGTTTGGTGCGGACGGGGGAGGAGGACGGGGAGGCGGACGGGATGCGGACAGCGAGGTGGAGATGCAGGAGTGCCTGCCTGCTCCCAGGAAAGAAAGCTGGTCTCTTCCGGGCACTCGCGAGGTGACTCTTTAGGAGACGACATTCCTTTCCCAATCCCGTAAGGAGTCGCAATCCCCACCACTCGCCCTGCTGGACCATGTGAACCGTCAATAACGCGACTTTGACGCAAGACCCTTTGTCTCGCTTATCCAGCTGTACTCTGATCTCTGAGGGGCAGAATGTCCTCAGAGATTCTGAAAGACTGTCTGCTGAGTTACAATCCTCAGGGTGGCTCAGATAAAATTTTCCACTTCTTTTTTAGATTGACCACTGATTAGGGGAGCAGGGCCTGCAGGCCAGGGTCCCAAGCATCTCTGTGGTCTGGGAGGAGGACTGAACTTCTCTCTTGGCTGAGATGCTGCTGCTGGCCCTGCCTGCTGGAGCCCCTCCACCCCACTAGTGTGGCCAGGGCTTAGATTCTTCTGACCTTGGCCCAAACCCCAGCCTCCCAAGGTAGGGCTCTGGACATCTCCTTAATCAAACACAGCCGTGCCCTTGGCCTCGGGCCCTTTTCCTTCCTGGACAGAACAGTGGGGCATGGTGACCCAGGGGCGTGACAGTCAGCACCAGCACCAGAGGTCCCAGAGCGAAGTGGACCTGGGACCCTTGAGGGGCAACTGGGTGCTGGGGCTCCTAAGGAGGCTGGAGGGGAGCTCATAATCGCATCCTGGGGTCCCGACCCATGGGGGTGCACAGGCCCTCTGTGTCCATCACAGGCGAGGAGGCCCAGAGCCTGCCGGGTCTCCCTGGCCTCCACCCCCAGGTCCCCCTTCTCCTGGGGACTCAGCTCCAGGCTCCACCCTCAGCTCCAGCCTCTGTTCTCACTCAGCTGGACCCCCACCCCGTGATGGATGCCCCCCAGGCCACCCCCCAGTGGACGGCACCCTGGCCCAGGCCACTCCCCCTGCATGAAGACCCCCGTTCCCCGGCTCAGTCCCTGAACAAGCCCATAGAAGCCCCACACACAGGTCAGGGATGTGCTCTTCCTCCCTGTGGTCTGCCGGGATGCCGCTCCATGAGGCCTTCTGGCCGGGAAGACGAGACACGTGGTCAGCGAGTAAGAGGGCACACAGAAATTCCACTTTTGCTCTCGCTGATGGGCCACATTTGGAGCAAGGGTTTCACAACAGCTGGAGGAATGCAGTGCCTCCTGTTCCGGGACCTCCAGGGTCTTGTGGCTTTTACCGCAGTCAGACATCCTTTTACCAGGAAGAGGGGGTCTGTATGGACATGCCAGGAGCCGCCCAGGCCAGGGCTCAGGCTCAGGGATGCTCACTGGAGACCTGGCCTGGGATGCTGACAGAGCTGGGCTTGGAAGTGGCCGCGTGTTGGGCGTGGAAGGCCGCTGCCCACCAGAAATGAGGACAGAAGGCCGAGGGCTGGCGCCCAGGTCTGCTTGGCTGGGGTTTGCATGTGGTGCTGAGCTTGGCCTCAGGGACTGGAAACTCTGGCAAACATAGACGTGACTGAGTCTCCTTAGTCATCCCATGGTTGCTGCTGTCTCACTGGAGCAGGGACAGCCACTGGGCACTAGTGCTCCCCCAACACAAGTGCTCCCCAGCATAACTGCTCCCAAGCACGAGTGCTCCCCCCAATGAGTGCTCCCCCCAATGAGTGCAGCCCAGCATGAGTGCTCCCCCAACAAGTGTTCCCCAGCATGACTGCTCCCAAGCATGAGTACTCCCCAGCACGAGTGCTCCGAGTGCTCCCCAACGAGTACAGCCCAGTATGAGTGCTCCCCCAATGAGTGCTCCCCCAATGAGTGCTCCCCAGCACGACTGCTCCCCCAATGAGTGCTCCCCCCAATGAGTGCAGCCCAGCATGAGTGCTCCCCCAACAAGTGTTCCCCAGCATGACTGCTCCCAAGCACGAGTACTCCCCAGCACGAGTGCTCCAAGGAGTGCTCCCCAACAAGTGCAGCCCAGCATGAGTGCTCCCCAATGAGTGCTTCCCCCAACGAGTGCTCCCCCCAATGAGTGCTCCCCAGCATGAGTGCGCCCCCAATGAGCAGGCGACCACCCTGCACAGGAGGGCCACCTGTGGCAGGATGGAGGGCTTCCTCCAAGCTGGACTCCTGGGGGTGGAGTAGGAGGGGGTCTGGGGAGAATGCCCATCCCTTGTCCTGGAGCTTAGGTCCAGATTCAAGAAACCCAACCCCGGGAAGGGAAGGGAAAGGAAGGGAAGGGTGCAGGCAGGTGGGGTGGAGGGACTGGGGTCTGGAGAGAGCTCGGTGGCTTCCTGCCGAGCCTCTGGTCGGCCAGAGCCCTCGCTCCACCCTTCGGCCTGGATGGCAGGTGCCTGTGATGCCTGCCCACTCAAGGACTCAAGGGCCCCCTTCTTGAGTGAAGCCCCAGGGGACAGTCACCCCACAGGTGCAGTGTGCCGCAGTCATCAGCCAGGACGGCCAGGTGAAGCAGAGCGAGCTCTGACCTTGCTCTGATCGTGTCCCAGGAGGCCGGAGGCTCAGAGGCAACTCCTGGGGAGACTCCAGGTGGTCTTCAGACTTGGAGGAGCAGATTCCACAGGCAGCGTCTGCAAGAGCCTCAGCCTCTGGGCCGACCTGGTCCCCAAAGACCCTGACATGGCAGCAAAACAAGAGCGAGGGCCGAACTGGATCCCATCTGCTAACTGAAGACCTCAGGAACTGCCCGTGTGAGGACGGGCTCGCCCAGAAACACAGCTCCTTCTTTTATGTGTATTTTATTGATGTAAAATGTACCGAGCACAAGATTAACTACTTGAAGGTGTATCAGCTCACTTCAGTTCAGTCGCTCAGCCATATCCGAGTCTTTGCGACCCCATGAATCCCAGCAAGCCAGGCCTCCCTGTCCATCACCAACTCCCAGAGTTCACTCAAACTCATGTCCATCGAGTCAGTGCTTCCACTCAGCCATCCCATCCTCTGTCGTCCCCTTCTCCTCCTGCCCTCAAAGCCTCCCAGCATCAGGGTCTTTTCCAATGAGTCAGCTCTTTGCATGAGGTGGCCAAAGTACTGGAGTCTCAGCTTTAGCCTCAGTCCTCCCAGTGAACACCCAGGGCTGACCCCCTGTAGGATGGACGGGTTGGGTGTCCTTGCAGTCCACCAGTGGCATTTAGTGCATTTACAGTGTCTATAACCACTACTTCTCTCCGCTTCTCTTTAGTTCTAAAAATTTTTCAAAATGTTCACCCCAGAAAAATACCCCCAAACCATTAAGTAACCCCTGCCCCTCCCACTTGTCAGCCCCAGGCACCACCAGGCTGTGTCCGTCTCTAACGCCTTTCCATCTTTGGACATTTCATGTAAAAGGAAGCTCACACCTTATGAGCGTTCGTGTCTAAATCCTCCCACTGAGCGTAACGTTCTCAGGGTTCATACAGCTGCACTATTTGTATATTCAGTGGAAACTGTACTTTGAGTTTTGAATTTTGACCTTCTCTGGGCTGGTGATGACGCGCTCTTGAGGCTGGGCAGGGGCGGATGCCCTATTTCCCCAAGGTCACAAGGGCAAATGGCCCACACACTTGCAGGCACTCTGTACAGACGGCCACTCTGATTTTCACTTTCAGTACAGTGTTCAATAAATCACATGAACTCTTCAACACTTTATTATGAAATAGACTTTAGTGTCCTGAGTATGTTTGAGGTAGGCCAGGCCAAGCCACCAAGTAGGTGAGGTGTATTAAATGCATTTTTGACTTAAATATTTTCGCTCACGATAGGTTTACTGGGACACAGTCCCCACTCTAAATCAAGGAACAGCTGTGTGTATCTAAATACATACACACACACACACACACACACACACACTGCATTCCTTTATCCATTCATCTAATGAAAAGCATTTAAATGGTTTTCATGTGTTGGGTATCTTAAATACATTTCAATGAACATGGGGTTTCTTTTGAATTAACTTTACTTTTTCAGTGTAGGTGTTTGCAGCTAATACGTTTCCCTCTGAGCACTGTTATTGCTGCACCCTTAAGCTCTGCTATGTTGTGTTTCCTTTTCCATCTTCTCTAAGTATTTCCTTTCCAATACTTTGGCCACCTGATGCAAAGAGCTGACTCCTTGGAAAAGATCCTGATGCTGGGAAAGGCTGAGGGCAGGAGGAGAAGGGGGCGAAAGAGGATGAGATGGTGGAATAGCATCACTGACTCGGTGGACATGAGTTTGAGAAACTCCAGGAGATAATGAAGGACAGGGAAGCTTGGCATGCTGCAGTCCATGGGGTTGCAAATGGCCTGACACAACTGAGCGACTGAACAGTATCTTCTCAGAGGAGTTTTCCAGTTTCCCTCACGGTTTCTTCTTTGATCCATTGACCGTTTACGTTATCTGCTTTCTATGTGTTTGCAAATTTTCCAGTTTTCCTTCTGTTGTTGATTTACAGTTTCATTCCATTGTGACCAGAGAAGATGGTGTGTATGAGTTCAATCTTTTTAAATGTCCTGAGAACCGTCTTGGGCCTGACAGCGTCTCTCCTGGGGACCGTCTCACATGCGGCCTGTGCGTCTGCTGGTTCTCTGAGGGCTCCTGTGGTCTGGTCCAGCTGGTTGACAGTGCGGTCAAAGTCCTCTGTTTCTTTCTTGATCCTCTTTCCAGTGTTCCTTCTATTATTGAAAGTGAATAATACTCTTCATCTATTTAACAAATGTTTGTTCATCAAACAGTTATCAATTCAGTAAATGAATTCACAGTGAGTCACATGTATGGTCAATGAAACATTCAGAGAGCAACTATCGATTCATCTATGGAACAATGCCTGTTGCCCACAATACAGTGTGCAGGAAATACAAAAACAGATGGCCTACGGCTCAGGCCAGTCAGTAGAGATGACCTGTCCGCTGGCAGCTGTACCACAGGGCACAAGGTCCTAAGGGTTGTGAGACGCGCCAGTGACCAGCACTGCAAGTTTAAGGATCTTTCAAACCCAACAAGGGATCCCTTATGGTCGGGAGCAGATTCAGCTGAGAGCTGGCCCTGAGCTGACGTCGAGGACGGGTCCACACTGGTGATGGAGAGCAGCTGTGCGGCTGAAGGGACACTCAGGGGACAGGGAGCTTTGCTAAGGCCTGCTGTTCCCCTCTGTTCCTGGGTTAGTCACATCTCCCGGAGGAGAGGACGAGAACACGCAGAAGGAGCACGTCACGATGACCGCAGGCTCCCTGGTGACAGCAGCTTCACCGGAAGCATTGCCGCTTGCTCGGGGCTTGAGGCACCAGGGCCGTGGTCAGGACGGTCACTGCTGGCAGCATCCTCTCCACCGACTCGGAGCCCGTCCCGCCTCTCTCTGGACAGCTGGCTGCTGCCTCCTTGGTTCCCAATCAGTGGCGCCGGGGCGGACCCGGGCCCACCTTGGTGCCCCCAGCCCGGCCCAGCTGCGGGAGGGCAGTGCGCCCCAGCCTCCTGGCCTGGCCAGGCCTCCTGCACAGCAGGCGGGCAGCCCAGCGGATGGAGATGCGCTCCAGGGTAAATGGCGGGTCAGGGTGTGTGGCTCAGGACGGCAGTGCAGCCACAGAAACAAAGGGCCAGTGTCCCGAGGGAATTAGGAGGCCTAATCCTGCCACATCCACCTGGGAATTAGCCCTTTGCTGCTCACAGGGGTGGCCACATGGGGCCGTGAAAGAAGCCACCTGTTCCTGCAGGCTAGTGACTTGCCTCCGGAGAAGCCAGCTACCCACCCTCAGAGCAAGTTTGATAAGATGTTCTGAACCTGACTGCATAACATAGGCTGAAATGACATACTTGTTTCCAGACAAATGTTAAGAAAAGTCTGTAAGCCCATTTTAAGACGTCTAGAAGGAGATTTGCTGGGCGCAGCTCTGTGTATGAAAGTGACACAGAGCAGCTCAAACACGAGCCCAGAGCCGTCCCCGCGGGGGCTGGGCTCAGCACCCAGGTGCGGGACCGGCACCTGCCCGGCCGACGTCCCCCAGCCAGAGGCCAGCAGGACCAGCCGTGAGAAGTGACGCAAAACCTCATCCAGGAATGAGTGAAAGAAAACAGGCGAGCAGTTCCAGGTGAGCTTCCTGGTCCTGTTGTATTGGCACTGAGGTGTGGCATGTGTATACGACTATTTTAGCTAAAAACGTAGTGAGATAATTGTGCTTTCCTGCTGGCTCAAATAGTGAAGAATCTGCCTGTCCTGTGGGAGACCCAGCTTTGATCCCTGGGTTGGGAAGATCCCCTGGAGAAGAAAATGGTTACGCACTCCAGTGTTCTTGCCTGGAGAGTCCCATGGACAGAGGAGCCTGGCGGGCTAGTCCATGGGGTCTCACAGAGCCTGACGCCAGTGAATAACTAGCCTAGCGCACTAATGAGATACTTGGATCACAAAAGACAATGTAACACTTCTGGTTCCCCGTCAGCGGTGTCTCACCCAGAAGGCAGGTCTCACCCCAGCCTGGCGAGCCTGCATGAGGGGAGGGTGCTGGGTCATCCCGACCACAAAGGGCTGACGTGCAAAATTCCGGGGGCACGCAGCAGCCTGTGCAGGGAGGACCAGGTCCTACAGAGGAACCCCACGATGAGCTCGGGATTGCTGCCAGCGACCCCGGAAATGCACAGGAAACCGGGCGCTGCTCTACTTCCGGTCAATGGTTTAAAGCGAGGACTTGGGGCCAGGACCTGAGGTGCAGCATATGGCAGGAGATGCTGGGACGGTGGGCCTCCTTCCCGCTCTGGGAAGGCAAGCTGGCAAGATGTGAGGAGGGATGTGGAAACTCCGTGCCTCTCAACACATCCAACCCCATAAGGAAGTGACAAGAGGACAGATGCTAAAGCTACGTGCTTGCAAACAGAAAACCGCCCCAAACGTCCAGCAACAGGCGGTTCAAGGCTCATTATTTTATCACTGACAACTGGTAACGTGTACATTTGTAAAGAGGTGCCCAGAACACCTTGTCTGAGGAAAGTCGGAGCACTAGTGTGTGAGCAAGACTGAAGTTGTGTAGATGTGTGTGCATATGTGGCTAAGTGTGCGAGAAACAAGGAGAACCCAAAATAGGTAAGGCTGGTTTTAAAAAGTAAGCAACACTGTGTCTTTCAATATTTTCATAATAAAATAAAATTATCTTTTTTATTGACTTACAAGGTTAAAGCCAACGTTGCTTCATCTAGTCAGTAATCCCATTTTTTAGAAGAGGAAACGTGTAGCTCAGACCACAGATGAATGAGCCAGAGTGAAAACTCACGTCTGTAATTCAGCACCTTGATCAACTCACCAAGCACAGAAAGCACACCTGTCTGCACTCACCAGGCTGAGGCCAGGCTCCGGCTCAGTTAAGCCTCCCCCACCCCAGCAACGGACACGGAACGTCACCTTCTGCAGTGTGGCTGAGCTCCTAACTGTGTCACCCTCGTGGAATGGAGCCTGGTGTGGGGAAGAGTAAGAAGCCCAGCGGGGGCGGCGCTGCAGGAGGGGCCGCTTCTAACCACAGGGCCTCCTCTGCCCCAGGCTCTCTTTGCAGCAGGGTCACACCTCAAAACAGGGAAGGGACAGGTTGGTGGATGAGGTGGACAGGTGAGTGGACAGAGTGGACAGGTGAGTGGACAGGTGGGTGGTCAGGGGTGGACAGCTGGGTGGATGGCAGGGACAACGGTGGATGAGGTGGACAGCTGGGTGGACAGAGTGGACAGGTGGATGGACAGCTGGGTGCACAGGATGCTGCCTGCGGCCAGAGGCCCCTGCTCCTTCTTCGGTCTCCCTCAGAGCCCACGCCTGCATCACCCCCATCTCCCTTGCAGGAGGGAGAAACCCAGCAGCCTCCTACCATCAAGTAGTCAGTCAGTGCACACCAGTGGGTGAAATCCCACATTCACTCGAGAATAAAGACAGTAACAAACGTCAAGTGGATTTACCGCTCCGGGCTGACCCTCTCTTGGTGAGCTCCATCTGCAGACTGGCTGACCGCTGGCCCCGAGAGGTGGTGGTCACACAAAGGCGGCCTTACAGGGACTTTAACAGACAGTGACTGCGGAGCAGGCAGTCCCAGCAGGGCTGCAGAGGAGGCAGGGCCAGGCTCCTCCAGGAGGAGCCTGTGGGGCTTCCTGGAGGAGGTTGATGAGAGAGTTGAGGGGGAGACTCACATTGCATTTTGTGTAGTTTTTTTTAAGCAGTAAAAACTAAAGGAGAAAATCTCTCATGTCCGCACTTTAAAATTTAATCAGATAAAGCCTTTACTAAGCTGCGGCTGCACAGCTCCGCCCTTTGGAGTAGGGCGGCGGGGGGTGCCGCAGCCACAAAGGGGAGCGAAGGAGAAGCAGGGGACAGGCACCCTGTGGGACAGGGTTGCCTCACAGTGAGCAGAAGCGCAGGCCTCCAGTCTGCTTACCCAGAGCCAGAGGGGGTGAGGGGCAAAACCCTGAGACACAGCCTCCTGGCGGGAGGACGCGGGCTCACCCGCCGTTTGGCGCCACGTCAGTCAGTTCGGTCGCTCAGTCGTGTCCGACTCTTTGCAACCCCATGAATCGCAGCAGGCCAGGCCTCCCTGTCCATCACCAACTCCCGAAGTTTACTCAAACTCATGTCCACTGAGTTGGTGATACCATCCAACCATCTCATCCTCTGTTGTCCCCTTCTCCTCCTGCCCTCAATCTTTCCCACCATCAGGGTCTTTTCCAGTGAGTCAGTTCTTCGCATCAGGAGGCCAGAGTACCAGAGTTTCAGCTTCAACATCAGTCCTTCCAATGAATATTCAGGACTGATTTCCTTTAGGATGGACTGGTTGGATCTCCTTGCTGCCCCAGGGACTCTCAAGAGTCTTCTGCAACAGGCGCAGGGTCAGCCTCAGTCAAGGCCCGGACACAGGCACTTACCAGCTGTGCGGTTTCAGTCTGGTCGCCCACCCACCACTGAGGGCTGCTCGCAGCTCGGCCAGAGACCCCAGGCCTCCCCATGACAGGTGGAAAGGGGTTCTCTGTCCTGCAGGAACCCTTTGGGGTCAGCTCCCAGGCCCAAGTTTAAACCAAGGCGGAGGTGGGATTGGCTGCAGAGGCTCTAAGATGAACCAGATGCAGTTTTAAACACTCGGCCTCAGAGCGCTAGAAATATTTGGGATGATCTCTGAAATTTATCAAGCACTTGCTACAAGCCAGGAACTAAATACACACATTCCACACGCTGCTCTGCTGGGCCAGGAGGCCCATGAAAGGGTGAGCTGACAATGACCCTGCAGAGCTCAGGAGGTCTGGGCACGCCCTCCAAGCCATGGACAAAGTGGGTGCTGACCTGGTGGCCTTGGGAGCCGTTGTCTCTTAGGGCTCAGAGATGACCCTCCAGGAGAAGGAGTGAGCTCAGGCATGTCAGGATGGTCCTCGAAGGTCCGTATGAGGATTAATGACAAGCTAGCACAGCCTGAACCGGCAGCTGCCAGTGGAGAGTGCCCGTCCGCGTGACAGGCAGTGGGCCGGACACCACGCCCCTGCAAGCCCTGCGCTGAGGCCCTGGGGCAGCTGGGCCTCCAGGTCTGGGCAAAAGCCAGTCTGCTCCAGCCTGGGGCCGAGAACTTCCTTCCACACGCTTTTCTGGGACGGGCTTCGGCAGAGCTTCTGTCCTCAGGACACTCTGGGTGGAAGGTTCTCACCGCTGTGATTTCAGGACCCTCCCGCGTTCAGAGCCCGTTTCCTGCCTGAATCCGAGCTGTGTCGACTGGGCCCTCCGCCCACCCTGCCAGGCCCCAGGGCCATGCAGGTGGTCACACTCCCAGCACCGGCCAAGGCGGCTTCTGCAGAGAAGGTCGGCAGCTGCTGCGCTGGCCCAAGCTGCTTCCTCAGAGAGAACCTCCTCGGGACCACCCACGTGTGACGCCCACACTTACCTGTCCTCCAGGTGGCAGGACGATGCCCACCAGACCGGGGGCTCTGGCCCATGCTGCCCCTCCAGTCTTGCGTCTTGCTGGGCTCCCTTTTCTTCTCCTCCTCTTTCACCCCACGCGCTGGGGCGTCACTGCAGGGTGAGGTCCACGCAGCTATCTGGTTCCTGGGGCAGCGGGGTGGAGAGATGGAACCAGGGTCAACCTTGGCCACCGCGCCACTAGAGGCAACAGATGGAGCAGCTGTGTCCCCTGCCCTCAGGTCGGAGCGCGGCAGCCTCTCGATTCCTGTCTGGGGAACAACACGGCGCTCAGGCCATCGAGTTCACTCAGTGAGTGAGGGCTTCCCCGGGGCTCAGCGGGTCGAGTCCTCCTGCAATGCAGCAGACACAGGTGATGGATCCCTGGGTCAGGAAGATCCCCCGGAGAAGGAAATGGCAACCCACTCCAGTATTCTTGCCTGGAGAATCCCATGGACAGAGGAGCCTGGCAGGCTACAGTCCGTGGGGTCGCAAGAGTCAGACACAACTGAGCGACTAAGCACGAAGTGACAGTTGAGATGATTTTTGATGACTGCATCTAGAGGAAGAGGAAACAAAGACCGGTTTCGAAACCCCCGTCTGTGCAGTCCGCCAAGCTCGGGCGGCCTTAGGCGTGCCTGTCCTGAAGTCCTCCCTTGGGGACGGAATCCTGCCGCTAGCCTGGCTCTGCCCTCCAGAGACGTTCCAGGCATGACCGATGCGTCTGTGAGCTCTGCTGTGCAGTGTCCAGGTTTCACAAGCACTGTCTCTGCAGCGTCAGGAGGGTGTTGAGAGAGCCGGCCATGCGGCATCGCCACCCCTCCAGTACCTGCTTCAGAGCTCCAGGTGGAATGAACCTCAGCACACGCCCGAAACTTCCGGACAGTGGCTGCCCACCCACATCTACCCACCGACGGGCCCCCACGGTCTTCCATCTCCTGGGGTTTTCTTCCTAGGAAACCGCTGTCTATGATTTGGAACCACAATTGCAGAGGAAAGTCACAGAAACATGGCAGGATTATCTAATTTGCTTGCCAAGGACATGCTGCTCTTCTAAAATCCTCTTGTAGTTTTCTGCAAGCCAGTCACAGCCAAAATGTCAAAGTCCGTCTGAACAGTATGAGAAGGACAGACCGGTGGGGACTTGAAGCTGTCCCTCTGGGCGGCCAGCTTTGTGGTGCTCTGAACAGGGCAAGGACTGAAAGTGTGATTAGGACACAGGACCCGCTCTGAGCAGAGATGCTCTGAGCTGTGCTTTCACAGGAGCGGGGCCTCTGATCACGGAGGGACTCAGGCAGATGGCTCCCGAGACGCAGCCATAATAAGGAACTGACTTCTAATCAGCCAAGAAGTCACTGCCCGCAGCGCACACGTAATGCACTCCAGATGCCGCTGGCACCGCCGGGTGCCAGGACTGAAGGTCAGTCCATTCGCAAGGGTCGTGCGGGCAGCCAGCCCCTAACCCCATCCCTGCCCCCTCCAGCCTTCCCGTCCGGCTCCTTCACCCACCGCAGGACAGCCTTCTTTCCAACTTCAGTGTCTGCTTGAACCAAGCATGAATTCTCCTTCCACTGAACACATCACACAGAACCAGGTACAGACACAGTGAGAGGCATTAAGAAAATATGCTCTGCTTACTTCGTTGATCCAGAGGTGGATGCCTTTGGCCCTCTGTGCACCAGGAGTCCCAGGCTGGTGGGAAAGGAAGGCTGACCTGCTGTCTCACCCACACGCAGCCCATGGCCGCGTCCCTGCTGGGCAGAGCAGGGCCCGAGGCTTCTCGTGGCCTCCGCTGGCTGGCGGCACAGAGTGCAGCGCTGACGCCTGGGCCAGAGGCAGGCTGGGCCCTGCGGCTCCTGCACCCGGCCCTCATCAGGACACAAGCTCAGGTGAGGCCACTGCGGGTGTTTCCTCATCCATGCACGCGCCCCGGGGGACACACGAGGGTCGTTAGGTGCCAGGAACTGTCAACGGGACGTGCGCCTGCCTGTCGCCTCCACCACTGTGTGTCCCGGTCATCCCAGGAACAGCCCGAGTCTGAGAAATGAAGCCACGTAGAGAGACTGTCCTGTGAGCCTGAGCAGATATCAGGGGACCGACCGCCACTGCAGGGCTGGCTGGCAGCCTGTCTACGTCCAGGGAAGCAGAGGACAGTGTGCTGAGCGGGCAGCTGTGGTCCCGTGACGACCCAGTCCCCCCGAACGCCCGCCTGATCCTGGAGCGGGTGGCTGGGCCGAACTCAACCCGTCCTCCTGACATCTGACCACACTCCTTGGGGCCCAGAGAGACGGCACCCAATTGGCATTCAGACCAGCTGGGCAGATGGCTCTCCTGGAAGGAGGGACTGAAATAAGAAAAACCTGAATGGACTGGCTTAGAAAGACGGAGGAGACAGAGGGAAGAATCAGTGACTGGACAGCTGAGCCAATAAGAACCACCAAGTCTGAACAACAGAGAGAAACCAGACCCGAAACTAAACCTCTCAGAATGTCAGGGACTGCAGGGCCACAGCTTCACGTCGTAGGATCCTGGAGGAGACGAGCGTGAAGACAGAGCTGGAAATGCTAAAGAAAACATAAATAAGGACAGAAACAGCTGAGATTCTGCAAAAGGCCTTAAACCCACAAAATTAAGCTGAAAAAACAAATTCCAAAATGGGGAAATCCACACCAAAAAAACAGCAAAGTCAAACTTCTGAAAGCTGAAGACAAAATGAAATGATGTTTTAAGCATTTAAATCAACAAATTCAGAAAACCACTCACATTACAACATCGTCTCATGAGGAAGCAAGAAAACCGAAAGGGCAGAGCCTGGCATTCTCAGACACTAAAGGAAGGGTCGGCCTAGAGGCCTGTATCTGCAACAACGGCTTCAGGTTGAGGGGAAACCAGAGCATCTCAGCTGAAGGGAAGCTGAGAAGACACGATGCAGAAATCCTTCACTAGCACTAGCAGAGAGTCCAGCAACGTGCAGGGTCACATCACGCCGGGAACAACTGAAGTTCACTCTTGGGATGTGAAGCTGTTTCACTGTTTTTAAATCATCCAGTGTAGTTCACCGTATTAACGGACCAAAGAAGGAAAATTACATGGTCCTGTCAGTAGGGGACACACACAGAAAACCATGACAGCAATCGGCACCTGTGCACGCATGGTAAGACAAGCACCAGGAGGAACATCATGGACTGGGCGGGGTGGCCTGAGCCAAGCCCAACATAAAAAAAATCATCTGTCTGTATGTATCAGTAGAAATACACCTACATGTATATGATCAAGTCATTTTCAACAAAGGTGCCAGATAACTCATTGAAGACAGGAATACCTCTTAGCAACTGTTGCTACGACAGCTGGATATTCACGTGGAGAAAAAAAAGTCAGCATTGACCCTTGCCACACTGCACGCAAAAACTAACTCAAAGTGGATCTTAGCCCTAAATGCTAAATTAAAAACTATGCAGGATTTCCAGGAGAAAAATGTGTAGTTTGGGTATACACAAAGATTGCTTTGGATCCTAAATGTACGAGCCATGAAAGAAACTTGATAAATGGGACTTCATCAAAATTTCAACACTTTGCCTTTGGAAAAGCAACATTAAGGAAACAAAAAGGAAGTAGATCAGAAAAGGAGTATTTGTTTTTTCCCCTGAAAAGGCATTGATGTGATTTAGCAACACTAGCTGATGAAAAATATTGACAACGGAAAATAAAAGGAAATATCCTTAACATGTTTTGCCTTTTACTTTGGTGGGAAAGTCTCTTGAACATGTGCTACTTGCCAGGTTTATTCTCTCTTGGCTGCACATCTGAACTCATAAATCCTCTCCATGAAGACAAGCCTGCCTCTACCTGGACGCTGCCCAGATGTTTTTGCCCAACACATTTCAACATTTCTTTAGACTTAGAGATAAGCAAAGAGAAGGGGGTGGGGAGGAAGGTCTTACTGCATCACTGGGCCAACTGCCCAGGGCAAATCCTTCCGCTGGGGTGGGTCGGGGGGGCAGGCGGGGAGAGGTGGAGACCCCCAGGCAGAGGGGTAATGTGCACAATGGAGCCAGACAGGAGTCCCAGACCCTGAGCCCAGCTGGTCCTGGAGACCACTCTGGGCTTGTGCTGAGCAAGCTCGCATTGAGGGGCTTACTACTGAACATCCAATCCGCAGGGCACAGAGCCCAGGTCAGGCTCCCAGACTGCGGCACATGCGAACTAAAGCAGCTCAGACTTCACGTCCGGGACAGGAGGTGACTGTGGACTTGGAGGGGCTCCTGATGGGAGATGAAGCAGGGATGGAGCAGGGTCTCCAGGTGAAGCACACTTTCCTAGTGTCGTCGGGGCCCTGGCCGGAAGCCTCTGTGTATCCGCTGTACTCAGCGGTCTGGAAGTCCCACCTGATGCAGTAAGACCAAAACAGAAAGAATAAGAGCTGGGACACCAGCAGATGAAGGGAGCGTGGAGAAAGGAAAACAAAGCTTCGCCACCTACGTGTGACGTCTCTAAGAATGTCTGCATTACGGTTTCACACGCATGGTCGGGCCCTGGGAGGCAGGTTTGACCACTAACATTGTACAGACAAGGAGCCAAGGCTTTCAGAAGGTAATGAGTGGCATTGGGAAAGCTGAATATCCACCTCCAGAAGAATGAAATTGGACCCCTGTCTTATACACCAACGTTAACGCAAACTGATAAAAACCGTAGAACTCTCAGAAAACACAGGGAAAGCTCCTAGACACCGGTCTTGGCAAAGGCTTGGGATTTGACACCTAAAGCAGAAGTGGCAAAAGCAAAGTAAATCCAATTACATCAAAGGAAAAACTTCTGCACAAGGACTCCTCAACAAACAAGAAGGCGCCCTACAGAATGCGGGAATGCGGCCGAGGACTCATCAACAAAACAAGAAGGCGCCCTACAGAATGGGGGATGCGGCCGAGGACTCCTCAACAAACAAGAAGGCGCCCTACAGAATGGGGGATGCGGCCGAGGACTCCTCAACAAAACAAGAAGGTGCCCTACAGAATGCGGGAATGCAGCCGAGGAACCATCAACAAACAAGAAGGCGCCCTACAGAATGGGGGATGCGGCCGAGGACTCCTCAACAAACAAGAAGGCGCCCTACAGAATGGGGGATGCGGCCGAGGACTCCTCAACAAACAAGAAGGCGCCCTACAGAATGGGGGATGCGGCCGAGGACTCCTCAACAAACAAGAAGGCGCCCTACAGAATGGGGGAATGTTCGCGAATCTTGCATTTGGTAAGGGATACTGCTGTAACGAACTCACACAGCTCAACAGCAAAGCAAATAATTTAATTTAAAAATGGGCAAAGGACCTAAATACACATCGTCCGGTGGTCAACAGGCACATGGAAAGATGCTCAGCATCATTAATCATCAGTGAAATGCAAGTCAAAACCACAGAAAGATATCTCCTCACACTGTCAGAGTGGTTACTGTGAAAAAGGCAAGTAACAAGTGCTGGTGAGGATGTGGAGAAAGGGAAGCCTCCTGCACTGTTGGTATGGATGGCATCGACAAGACGTGGAAACAGCTCAGGTACCTGTGCATAGGTGAGCATCGCATTATGGCTGTAAGTGCTGTGCATTGTAACATACACACATATGTTTATCACATGTATCACATTTTATTTATCCATGATTACCATAAGTATACACACATGAATATTAGATAATTATGCATATGTGAAATGGATAATCAGTCAGTCACATCCACGTGGACAGTAGCCATCCACGGAATTCTCCAGGCAAAAATACTGGAGTGGGTTGCCATTCCCTTCTCCAGGGAATCTTCCCAACCCAGGGATTGAACCTGGGTCTCCACTGCAGGCAAACTGTTTACCATCTGAGAAGGACTGATGCTGAAGCTCCATCACTTTGGCCACTTGATGCGAAGAGCTGACTCATTGGAAAAGACCCTGATGCTGGGAAAGATTGAAGGCAGGAGAAGGGGACGACAGAGGATGAGATGGTTGGATGGCATCACTGACTCAATGGACATGAGTTTGAGCAAGTTCCAGGAGTTGGTGATGGACAGGGAGGCCTGGCGTGCTGCAGTCCATGGGGTTGCAAAGAGTCAGACATGATTTAGTGACTGAACAACAAACTGGATAATAATTATGCAGCCGTAAAGAAGAGGTAAATTCTGCCATTTTCTACAACGTGGATAAAACTTGAGACCATGAGACCATTATGCCAAGTAAAATAAGTCAGAGAAAGGAAAACACAGTATGATCTCACCTGTATGTGCAGATCTAAAGTGTCCAGCTCACAGAAACAGAGCGTGGAACGGCTTCCCCACAGGGGCTGGGCTTTCAGGAGATGTTGGTCACAGGATACAAGCTTTCCGTTATAAGATGGATAAGTTCCGAGGGTCTGATGGGCAGCCCACAGCAGCACCCGCAGTTAACAACACTGTGCTGAATATGTGAAGTTTGCTGAGAGTAAATGTTAATGTTCTTGGCACGTTCGGAACAATGTGGTCACGATGTGAGGCGACACAGGTCAGCTGGCCTTAGCGGTGACCCTTTACAGGAGACACATGCGTTGAATCCCCACGCTGTACACCTTAAACTTGCACACTGTTGTTAACTGTATCTTAATAAAGCTCAGGGGGAAAGCCCTGGACCCAGCAAATGGTGCGTTAAGCATGTAAAGACATGTCTGGTTGACTCCAGAGTCAGAGCTTCAAGTCAAAAAACTTTCCCAAACACCCAAAAGAATGGACTCACAATTAGTAAAACAAAAATGAAATGACAATGATGGTAATAAAATGACCATACAAACCCAATAGCCTTTCCAGATGCTAGACATAACCAATTAGCCAGGAATGGTGAGGGCAGAGGATCCATTTAAAATAGCAACACAGTCCATTAAACCTCAGGATGAATTAGGTCAAGGAATGTGACACATCTTATACTTTGCCAGGGAAAGACTTGAGCGGTGAGAGACACAGACGCAGCACCAAAAGCGGAGCCAGAGAATGGCAGACCCACGCGCATAAAGAAAAGACGCAGGGAAATAGAAAAGCCCGCGGTGCACACATGTGTAGAGCAGGTGAAAACACAGACCCCATCGCAGGGCGTGAGAAAGCGTGTGTCTGGAGGAGCACTGTGTGCTCGGAGCCCTTTTATTGGTTGAGATGTTTGGCCTGATAAGTGAAAAGCGTGGGGGAAGCAGGAAGCCGTGGTGGTGGTAACCCACCACAGATGCTCCGTTGTGGCCAAACGTGCACCGCAGCTCATGCGTGTCCAGCGTCTGTGCCTGACGTGAAACCTGCTGTGAACGGGTGACCAGTTGTAGATGCCCACGGTCTGGTACCAGCCAGATCGGTTCTCATTTCCACTTCGGAAATACCATGAAGCCTTTAGGACAATATTTCAGAGGAGTTTTTAGTAAACTTGAAAAGTGCTAACAATACTGCTAAGTAGAAAAAGCATGTTGCAGAATCAAGTGGATAGCCCAAACACTTTTTTTGCGAAATGTATATGTTGATATGGGGTTTCCAGGGTGGCTCAGTGGTAAAGAATCCCCCTGCCAATGCAGGAGACTCGGGTTTGAGCCCTGGATTGGGAAGATCCCCTCAGTAGGAGATGGTAACCCACCTGTCTTCTTGCCTGGAAAATCCCAGGACAGAGGAGCCTAGCGGGCTACATCCGTGGGGTCGCAGAATTGGACGTGACTGGGCACGCGCACACACACGGATGTGTGCATGTTGCTGTGATGTGCGTATTCACACATCTAAATGTGTGTTAAGATACCAAGTGTGAGCGAAAGTCTTAACAGTGGTGATCTCTCAATGATTTTATTTCCTTATTTGTATTTTTCTTGTGTTTTTCAAATGGTGTTCAGTGCACATGAATTTGGATGGCATCACCGACTCAATGGACCTGAGTTTGAGCAAATTCTGGGAGACAGTGAAGGACAGGGAAGCCAGCCATGCTGGAGTCCATGGGGTCACAAAGATTCGGATACGACTTAGCGACTGAACAACAATCCATGTGTCAGACGTGCCCAGCAGAAGTCCTGTTACTGCAGACATGCACTTGGGATGAGAAATTACCTACTACAGCCAGCTTTCCTTCCCAACATTTTAAGTGGGACTTGCCTGTATTTTTTTGATCGATGATTTCCCCACCAAAACGAGGAGGATGACACCAACGTGGAGATGCTGCAGCCGGGTTTCTGTCCGGGGGGCGGGGGCAGGGGATTTTCTCTGTGACTGCCCTCGGCCTCGCATCCCGCTCTTCTCGTTCTGTGCTACCCCTGCTTTCCAGAGGAAGGCAGTGACCCATCTCCTCCGGTCTCAGAGTGTGCAGGAAGTCTACCAGGAGTTTGAGATGGTCTGTAGATGGATACGTTTTATTTTAAAAGTTGCTAATTATTTCAGTGTATTGTAGAAAAAATGTGCAGCAGGTACCACGAAGCTGATTTTATAGATATATTTTCAGGTGGCACTGGATGTATTTAAAATTTTAATCTATTAAAGGTGAGTGAGGTAAATACTAAAAATATTACTTTTTAGATATGGCAGATACTCAGATATGGCAAAACTTTGGAATTGGCATGCAAAGGACTGAAATTTGAGAAACACTTATGTATGAACCAACGCTTGGGCTCATGTTATAAACACCGTTACGTTGCATCTGTGTTTTCATTGCTTGTAAATATCCTGAAATACCTTTGCACACTGCTTTCTATATATGCACCACGTGTTCTGAAACAGAATAAAACCCCACCTCAGCAACATAAGTGGGTTCCAGGGAATTCCAGGCAGATCGTGGACTACATTTCTATGAGGCTGAATGACCAGGGCAAGCTGGGACACACCTCTGGCTACACCTGACCAGATGCCACCTCCTGGTAATGGTCCGTCTGGCTCTGGCTTCATATCTAAGTGGACGGCTCTTGTGGTTACTGGGACTTCTAGTCAGAAATTCCTTTTCCAAAGCGGTTGGACTGGGAGGAACTGGGCACCCAAGTGAGTGGAGCTCTGTGGGCAGAAGCGGGGAAGGTGAGGGCCCGGGAGGGTCTGCCCGGGAGAAGCGAGAGCGATGCCTCAGATGCGTCCCTCTGCGTGCAGCAGAGAGGGACACACTGGAAGTGCTTACTTGACATCCCCCAGGCATTTTCGATTCAGAAGTCTGGAGGGGTGGTCCTTTCTCCTTTCTTCAAATATAAAATTTGACAAGTAGGTGCCTGGGGTTGCAGATGGGGGTGGAGCCTTCCTTTCAACATTGCTTTGGGGCAAGGTTGGCTATGGTACCCTTGCCAAGATTTACTTTCGGAATTTTCTGGAACTAGCTTCTGAATCAGTTTCCACATTGCTGATAAGGGCTTGAAAGTCATGTGTGGGTTGACATGTGGATCTGACTGCTTATTAACTATCTGATCTTGTGCAAGACACCCAGTTGCTGGATGCCTCAGTCTCCTTATTTGTACACTTGATACGAGACGCCTCTCCTGGGGGATTGCTGTGGGCTTAGACAAGACAGCACACGCATCACATCCCGCCAGTTCAGTTCAGTCGCTCAGTCGTGTCCGACTCTGCGACCCCATGGACTGCAGCAAGCCAGGCTCCCTGTCCTTCACCAACTCCCGGAGTCCACCCAAACTCTTGTCCACCGAGTCAGTGATGCCATCCAACCATCTCATCCTCTGTCGTCCCCTTCTCCTCCTGCCCTCAATCTTTCCCAGCATCAGGATCTTTTCCAATGAGTCAGCTCTTCACATCAGGTGGCCAAAATATTAGAGTTTCAGCTTCAACATCAGTCCTTCCGATGAATACCCAGGACTGATCTCCTTTAGGATGGACTGGTTGGATCTCCTTGCAGTCCAAGGGACTCTCAAGACTCTTCTCCAACACCACAGTTCAAAAGCATCAATTCTTTGGCACTCAGCCTTCTTCACAGTCCAACTCTCACATCCATACATGACCACTGGAAAAACCATAGCCTGACTAGACGAACCTTTGTTGGCAAAGTAATGTCTCTGCTTTTAAATATGCTATCTAGGTTGGTCATAACTTTCCTTCCAAGGAGCAAGCATCTTTTAATTTCATGGCTGCAGTCACCATCTGCAGTGATTTTGGAGCCCAGAAAAATAAAGTCTGACACTGTTTCCACTGTTTCCCCATCTATTTCCCATGAAGTAATGGGACCGGATGCCACGATCTTCGTTTTCTGAATGTTGAGCTTTAAGCCAACTTTTTCACTCTACAATTTCACCTTCATCAAGAGGGTTTTTAGTTCCTCTTCACTTTCTGCCATAAGAGTGATGTCATCTGCATATCTGAGGTTATTGATATTTCTCCCGGCAATCTTGATTCCAGCTTGTGTTTCTTCCAGTCCAGCGTTTCTCATGATGTACTCTGCATATAAGTTAAATAAACAGGGTGACAATATACAGCCTTGATGTACTCCTTTTCCTATTTGGAACCAGTCTGTTGTTCCATGTCCAGTTCTAGCTATTGCTTCCTGACCTGCATACAAATTTCTCAAGGGGCAGATCAGGTGGTCTGGTATTCCCATCTCTTTCAGAATTTTCTACAGTTTATTGTGGTCCACACAGTCAAAGGCTTTGGCATAGTCAATAAAGCAGAAATAGATGTTTTTCTGGAACTCTCTTGCTTTTTCCATGATCCAGCAGATGTTGGCAATTTGATCTCTGGTTCCTCTGCCTTTTCTAAAACCAGCTTGAACATCAGGAAGTTCATGGTTCACATATTGCTGAAGCCTGGCTTGGAGAATTTTGAGCATTACTTTACGAGCATGTGAGATGAGGGCAATTGTGCGGTAGTTTGAGCATTCTTTGGCATTGCCTTTCTTTGGGATTGGAATGAAAACTGACCTTTTCTAGTCCTGTGGCCACTGCTGAGTTTTCCAAATTTGCTGGCATATTGAATGCAGCACTTTCACAGCATCATCTTTCAGGGTTTAGAATAGCTCAACTGGAATTTCATCACCTCCACTAGCTTTGTTCATAGTGATGCTTTCTAAGGCCCACTTGACTTCACATTCCAGGATGTCTGGCTCTAGGTCAGTGATCACACCATCGTGATTATCTGGGTCATGAAGATCTTTTTTGTACAGTTCTTCTGTGTATTCTTGCCATCTCTTCTTAATATCTTCTGCTTCTGTTAGGTCCATACCATTTCTGTCCTTTATCGAGCCCATGTTTGCATGAAATGTTCCAGCAATTACTGTCACGATCATTTTGTTATTCTGGCTCCTCCACTGTGACTACCCTCATATCTACAGGTGAAAACCTTCAGATCCTACCGGTTCCTTTGGGGACATCATCTTTCTGTACTTCTGTACTTCTCAGTGCTTCTGGAACCCGCATTTTTCCTTGCTCTCTTAAAACATCTATTGCAATTATAAGCATGGTATTTGAATACCAGTGACCTGTCTCACGTTTACAAACCTTGTCTTTTTTCCCCCTTTAAAATAGTGTAAATTCATCAGAGCTTGAGCGACAGCATGAGTTTGGAGGCCTCCTGCTCAGCACATGGTCTCCGTGAAGATTCTTTCCTTCCTCCCCCGAGGTGCCCCACCTCAGGTATTGGTAATTGGACAGGGATGGTCTTTTTCTCCAAATGCCTCATTATTTTTGGAGTCTCGTGCTGGACTTTTATTGTTTTTTATTGGGGGTAGTATTATTGGGGCTTCCCTGGTAGCTCAGATGGTAAAGCATCTGCCTGCAATACTGGAGACCTGGGTTGAATCCCTGGGTCAGGAAGATACCCTGGAGAAGGAAATGGCAACCCACTCCAGTACTCTTGCCTGGAAAATCCCATGGACAGAGGAGCCTGGTAGGCTACCGTCCATGGGGTTGCAAAGAGTTGGACACGACTGAGCGACTTTACTTACTTATTTATTATTATTATTGGTGGTTTCATAGGTGGCTCAGTGGTAAAGAATCCACGTGCCAACACAGGAGACATGAGTTTGATCCCTGGGTCAAGAAGATCCCTGGAGGAGGAAACAGCAACCCACTTCAGTATTCTTGCCTGGGAAATCCTGTGGACAGAGGAGCCTTGTGGGCTGCAGTCCATGGGGTGGCAAAGAGTCAGACACGCCTGACAGGCGACTGAGCACGCACGCACACATTTGGGGTATTATCCTGGCTTCATCTGAGCATTTTTCCCAAGACTAGCTCTCCTTCTGGCCATTTTCCTGGGTCTGTTTCTTTCAGAAAATGCTCCAATAAGGCACTGATAACCCAAGTCACCAACAAAGGTCCTCTGCCTTTGCCAGGAGGCTTATTTGGGGAAAGTGAGCACAAAGCCACGTGTGCCCTTCCCCAGAGAGGCAGACACTCGGACACTCGGACAGACCGTCTTTGGAGACTCCCAGGCCCTGCGGGGGCAGGCTGCCGGGCCACCAGCAGCAACCTCACAGGGAAGGCACGCGGCGAGACAATGGAGCTGTGAGCGAATGATTCACGCCTCTTCCAGGAACACCGGGAACAGACGGAGCACAGTAATTCCCCCGTGAAGGCCGCACTCGGAGGCAGCGACCTGCCAGCACCGCGTGCCTTCCAGCCTGTTTCCGAATCTGCCTGGGGGTGGGGGCGCGGGGTCTCCAAAGACACGGGTCGGGCAGCCCGCCCGCAGGCCCCGCCCACTGCCCCCCACCATGGTGCCCCGAGTCCGCTCCAGGAATTTCCTGTGCGTCGGGAAAGGGCCACAACAGGAATCACGTGTACTCCAGCAGAGAACACTCACAACCTGAAGCCATCGTAAAATGCTCATCACAGGGAAAGTGGGAAAGCAAAAACACCAGTGAAAAAAAGAAGGAATCACCCAGAGAAAACTGCAGTGAACATTTCTGCCACATTTTCTTTGAGAGATTTTATATCATGCTATTGTTTAGTTGCTAACTCGAGTGTGACTCTCTGCCACCCCATGGACTAAAGCCCACCAGGCTCCTCTGTCCATGGATTCTCCAGGCAAGAATGAAGGAATGGGTTGCCATTTCCTCCTCCAGGGGATCTTCCCAATCCAGGGACCAAACTCGTGTCTCCTGCATTGGCAGGTGGATTCTTTATTGCTGAGCCACCAAGGAAGCCCATCATAGTTCAAGAAAAATACAGTTGTTCCATACATCACAGGTACAACTTTATTATGACACAGAACATGTGACCGTCACTCGTGGATGAACAGACGGATGTCATTAACTCTGGGTCAGCACCAGTGTTCACTGCTTTACCTCCATCCATCAACAGGACCCACCAAGGGTCAACTAATAACCTCCCACTTGGACACTTGAGTTGTTTGTATTTTTCACAATTATCCATCATGCTGTCCTGTAATGAATAACTCGGGGCACAAAGATATAAATGTCTTTACAACTTTTGATGTCTGGTGTTTTTAATTAAACAAAATCTATTCAAATATTGAAACACTGGCATTTTGTTGGAGAGTTTTGGAGAAAAGTTTATTTTTCTACCCTGAGGAGTTGTGCGAAAAATGTTAAAGCGTGCGTTACCTAGAGTTTGAGAAGAGCCCGCCACGAGAGTTACGGTTTTTCCCTATTCATGCAGCACCTGCTCTTTCAGCCAGTATCCTGGGTGCTGAAAAACGTGCACAGGAAGCTTGGAGTCCTCAGCGCACGTGAAGTCCTCCCCTGGAAGTCGGAGCCCATGAGCGGGGGTGGGGACCCATCCTGAAGAGGCACCTGCTGGGTGGGGGGCGGGGGCCTGCAGAGCTGAGGTCCTGGGGCAGGAAAATTCCCGCCGTAGAGAACAAAGCACTCACAGGACATGTAGCAGCATTCTCATCTCTTTCTTGGAAACTTGGCTCTAATTATTGATTTTTCATTGCTTCCCGTACAGCTTGATATATTTTGCTTCCTGAAACCACCCTGCAGGTTTCACAGGCAGGAGAAAAGAGATGCTGCCACCGAGGGTCGGGTGCGAGGCTGTGGGGGCGGCCGGGCACCTGGTAACTGGAGATGCTGAGACCTTCGGCCGGAGGGGGCGGCTCTGCCTGTGGTCCCTAAACTCAGAGCACTGCTTTCTTCTTCCTTCAGTCTGTGGGTGGTTACAATAAAGCTTATTTCTGCTTTGTTGGAGCCTGAGGTCCAGTTAGCAATGATGTATTCTTACTCCACACCCTTTCAAGTTTGAAATAAGAACCTCAGGCCCACAGGAGCCAAAAGCCTTTGTTGTGTTGACAGTTCAAAGCCTCTAAGCTCCTGCTGTGCTGCAGGGAAAAGGACATCTCAGCGACAGGAATCTGCTTGTAGACCGGGCCAGGGGATTCGGAGCATCCTGCAGCTGTTTCTGGAGCTCCCACCCTGGACCCTGGCCTTTCTGGACGGTGACTCTGGTGACTCTGAGCCCTGGTCACCACCAGCCGTGGGTGGACCTCGTGATCGAGCCTGAGCCCCCCACGTGTCCTGTGTTCTCCGCATTCGCTAGGAACCACCTGCTGGCCCTCTGGGCGAGCGCTGCTGGGGTCCCCCCGCAGCCCCAGCCCCTCCCCAGGAAACCGGGGACTCGTCCACATGTGGCCCGACAACAGAAGCCCAGCATCTCCATCCGGATGGTCTGAAATGGGAGGACGGTGACTCAGCATGCCAAAGGGCCACCTTCCCTCCTGAGCCAGGATGACGAGGATGGCTTCACAGGCGGGGGCCACACTCAGCAAGCATCCACACTCATCACGTTCAAGAGCAGACCCACGCCTGCGAAAGAAGTAGCAGAACCCTTGCTCCCCAGTGGGCTGTGGGGAGTCATTGAAAGGGGTGAAGACTACATTGTTGCTGTGGTTTAGTCGCTAAGTGGTGTGGGGCTCTTTTGCAACCCCGTGGACAGTATCCCTCCAGGCTCCTCTGTCCATGGGATTTCCCAGGCAAGAATACTGGAGTGGGTTGCCATCTCTTTCTCCAGGGGATCTTCTCGACCTAGGGATTGAACCCCAGTCCCTGCATTTGCAGGTGGATTCTTTACCACTGAACCATCGGGTAAACATGAAGGCTACAAAGGATGATCAATTTATCAATGCATGCTCCTGCTGCTGCTGCTGCTAAGTCGCTTCAGTCGTGTCCGACTCTGTGCGACCCCAGAGACGGCAGCCCACCAGGCTCCCCCGTCCCTGGGATTTCCCACTGGAGTGGGTTGCCATTTCCTTCTTCAGTGCATGAAAGTGTAAAGTGACAATGAAGTCGCTCCGTTGTGTCTGACTCCTAGCGACCCCATGGACTGCAGCCCACCAGGCTCCTCTGTCCATGGGATTTTCCAGGCAAGAGTACTGGAGTGGGGTACCACTGCCTTCTCTGATCAATGCTTTATAATCCAATATATGCAAGTTTTACCTCCCAATTCTCCACACCCATCAGGATGCACAGCCCATGAGCAGTGTCCTGCCTGGACTTAACCAAACTGCCCAAGAGGACCCAGCTAAGGGCTTCGAGTCTCTTCTCTGGTTGGCTCTCTCATCCAAAACCAGATTCTGCTTAAAGTTCCAAATTGTCAGAGTTATTCTTTGGAACAATTTCCCTCCACACAGCCTCTTCCTCATACTCTTTGCTTTACTTCTGCCCCAACTCTTAATAGTTAAAATGTCTGATAACCTCCAAAATAACTTTTCCAGCCAAATAAATCTCTAAACCTTCGATCACTGCTGTTTGCATGTTTGAAGACTGTCTCTCAGCGGCAAAGACCCCGCAAGGTGCATCAGGGTGGAGCCTTTGACTTTGTCCCAGTGGACAGGCCCCACCAGCCTGGACCCCAGCTCCACTTAACCGACAAGCTCACCTCCCACACAGCAAAGAGCTGCATGATTTTTGCAGGTCCTTCACTGAGTGGACAGCGACAGAGTCTGCATTCCCACGTCTACTGTGTTGGAATCCACGAGTGGGCTGGGGCTGTCTGCTCCCTTGCAGCGGGTGGCGGTCCTGCACCATGAATAACTGCATCTCCCAGTTAACTGCATGCCTTGCGCGTGGGTCAGGCACCACAGTCAGCCAGCTGCCACAGACGGGGACCAGACCCATGCTGACCCTCTGGGTGCCGGCGCTGCGAGGATCAGCGCTCCCCCAGGCTCCGCCCATCAGCCAAGCCGACTGCTCTCTATCTCTCATCTCTCAGCACAGCACCCTTCTCCCACCACACAAGTGCGGGTAGAGGGAAGGAACGTCCTTGCTGCCAGCCAACTCTCTGAGGCAGGAGTCTTCCTATTTCTTCCAACTTTTCCATCTGAATCCAATTGGTGCATCTCAGATGGTAATACGTGATTCCGCAATCAACTCCAGAGTCTTGTCAGGGGGTTCTGAAGCCAAATCTGGTGAAGGATGACCTGCCTTAGGTCATCCAAGGACGTTCAGCTGTCTCAGGCCACAAGGACACTCGTTTAAGAACAATGTCTCCTACAAGGCAGATCAGACCCGAAACCACAGACGTCTGTGCTGCCGGCGGCTCTTCTAAACCAGTCGCCCAAGAGATGGGGTCCTGAGGACCTGCAGAGCTCTGACATCAGACAGGGTTTTCAGCTAGAAAAGGGGATGAGGGTAGCCCTGGAGCCTGCAAACCTGATTCGACTCTGGCCTCACAAAGTTTTTAGCTCTGAGACCTTGAATAACTTATTTAACTTGGTGTCAGATACTTCATCTGTGAAACAGGTATAGCAACACTTAAAAGAAAAGGCTAACACTGAGGAGTCAAAATAAGATATTTAAGTGATAAATCATTGAACAAACTATCCATCCGGGTAAAGCAAAATTCCTACACTTTATTCTTCATCCCATGTATTAGAATACATTTCAGATGAAGCAAGGATTGGATTTGAAAGAAGAAAGGAAAGAAGGGAAGCAACAGATGGAAACATGGTTTTTCTGCTGTCACGTTTCTACAGCTCTACAATCTTGAAAGGAAAAGAGGCTGCTCTAAGGGAGACCTGGTCACCTCTCTGGATACAAATCCAGAGCACTGGAGAAAAGGCTAATACATTAATAGCTTCATTTTGAACTCTGTCAGATGATACCCGTACAGCCGGGGCTTCCTGGGTGGTGCTAGTGGTAAAGAGACGTGGGTCCCATCCCTGGGTCGGGAAGGTCCCCGGGGGAGCGAATGGCAACCCTCACCAGTATTCTCGCCTGGGAAATCCCAAGGACAGAGGAGCTTGGTGGGCTAGAGTTGGCTGGGACACAGAGTCAGACACGATTGAAGCAACTTAGCACGCCCACACGCATCCTACACCCAACAATAATACTTTACATTTGTTATATGTATGGACAGAACTCTTTCGCACACAAGCAGCCTTTTGAAATAAACATAATAAAGAAAAATGGGGGAAGTTTTCTGTACACTTGACCAAAGAGCAGTCATTTCCTTCAAGTATAAAAGGTATAGAGGAGAACAGGCTCCACTGCATGGCAGCAGCCCCCGTGAGCCCGTCTTGCCAAACATAACGAGGAGAGATTCCCGATACAGCAGAAGACCAAGTGCTCACAGGTACCGCAGCGCCACAGAGAGCAGGCAGCCGCTGGACCCTTGTGAAGACGGAGCTGTTCTCTGGCTCTGCCGCCCCCGGCGCCCCCGGCGCCCCGGCCTCCGCACCCCGGCCCCGCTGCCCTCCGCACCCCGGTCCCCGCCGCCCCGGCCCGCCGCCCTCTGTGCCCCAGGCCCCGCCAGCCTCTGCCGCCCTCCGCACCCCGGCCCCCACTGCCCTCCGTGCACCGGCCTCCGCTGGCCTACCTCACCCTCGGAGCCCCGGCTGCGACACTGTCCACAATGTTACCGCTGGAGGGGAATGCAGAAGAGGGCACGGCAGTCTCTCTGCTTTACTGTTTACAACTGAGCCTGAATCTTCAATTACCTCAAAGATTAAAAATTTAATTAAAAATCAATTTCTGTTGTTTACAGGATTATAGAAAAAATTAATCCATAAGGTCACTGAGATGTGTGGAGACACATGTACAGAAAGCCTTTGACAAAATTCGACATGCATGATTTTAAAAACCCAGCAAACTAGATGAACCCGCAATAGAAGAACTCAGCAAAATAGAGGATAGTTGCTTCAGGTGATAAAGGGCATTTGAAGAATCTAACACTTAATATAATGATAACAGTGAAACAGCAAACAGTTTTCTCTTAAGATGGGAAACAAGGCGAGACGCTGCTGCTGTTGCTGCTGAGTCGCGTCAGTTGTGTCCGACTCTGTGTGACCCCAGAGACAGCAGCCCACCAGGCTCCCCCATCCCTGGGATTCTCCAGGCAAGAATACTGGAGTGGGTTGCCATCATTGCTCCCTAATTCCCCAGCGCGGGGTGGAGAGGCAGCTGCTGCAATATTTCAAGAAAGATGACAAGCATCTCAGCAGATGCCAGAGGTCAACGGTCCGTTCCTCTCAGCTCCTCAAGCTGACACACCGCTTCTAGCTGTCCTCAAGTCCAAGGCAGATAAAAGGCTGGGCTAGTGGATGCTCGTCCTATGAGTTCCCTTCCGCTGAAACATGGAAGGGTTTGGCGAGCAGAGCTCCTGCGTGCCACACTGACCCTCTGGTCAGTGAACCGGCTGGCAGCAAGCTTGTCCTGCTGACAACCCCTTCGTCCTCAGCCGAAGCCCTCACCATGACCATGTGAGAGGCGCGTCCACGGGCTGTGGCTGGGCTCCAGTGCTCATGGGGTAAGCCGGTCAGACTCAGGAGCCACAAGGGGCTCCTTCAGGTAAGTCACTTTGGAGACGCCCGAGGTCTCCCCCAGACCCCTGCCTCCAGCCCCAGCCTCAGTCCCCACTCAGGGCACACGCCCCATGCATCCTCTCAGGCTGCAGCTGGAGCGCCCCCCCAGGCTCATCTCCTCCCCCAGGCCCACCCCAGGTGGGAGGAAGCCGCCTCCCCAGAGCCACCTCTCACACCACTGTCAGAGCCCACACTCCAGGTGTGTCATCTGGACAATTTATTGGCCAAGATCTGCCCCATTGAAGAAGGTAAGTTCTTTGCAAAAGGCCCTATATTTAAATTTTTAATTTATTTTGTGCCTCTCATCTCCACATCTCCCATGGTTCCTGGAGGACGATGATGTGAACTTGGTAAATAATCGTCAACTCAATGAATGGACGCAAGAAGCCTGGGAGAGGGTCCAGGTGAGGACGGGGTTGGGGCTGCAGGACTTGGGGGGCACAGCTGACGGGCCCCGAGCCTCTCACACGTGATCCCCCAGGGAGAGGCGGTGGCAGCTGCACCATGACCCTGACCCTGAAGTCCCCAAGCCCACCCCGCCCTGGAGCACGGGTGGATCCAGGGCCCAGAATCCCATCTCTAGATGGCCACAGATGCGGGGGCAGCCCCAGCGCATGAATGTCTGTCTGAAAGGTCACTTCTCACAGGAACTATGGCTGCATGTCTTATCAGCGGCTGATGACACAACTGTTTATCATGACATTGTTTCGAACCGTTCACGCTGGCACAGAATCTCAGCAAAACTGCCTGATGGAGCCTGGGAGCCCCTGAGTCCAAGGGCACCCTGGGGAGGCGTCTGCTCACCTGGTGCAAAGCTGTTCGGGGTTTCCAATCCACCCCCGATCTGCGAATGCACCCTTGTGGCCAATAGGACTGTGGACGTGGAGGCTCTGAAGCGGGCGACGGTACCAATGGCCCCGGGGCGAGTGTAACCTCAGAGTCCTGACGAGGGAAGGAGGGAGGCAGGCAGGTCGGAGTCAGGGAGGCCTCAGGGCTGCAGGGAGCTGACCCTGACTGCGGACTCGACCGACGCCCAGAGCTCGTGTTCGGGCTGCAGGCGGGAGCTGACCCTGTACCGTGGACTCGACCGACGCCCAGAGCTCGTGTGGTTCCACCCCCACCCCCACCCGGGACGAGGACGGTGAGCCTGGGGGTCGGGGACTCAGGGCCAGAATGGCGGTCACAGCCACGCGCACATTCAGAGCTGAGCTTCAGGACTTCCTGCCGATACAGGTGCTCCCGCGGGTGGGTGGGTGGGCGGGTGGGCAAGGGGGCCTGGGGGTCAGGGGTCACTGCAGACCCCTGGGAAGGAAGGCTTCCGGGCAGCCAGCTCCCATGAACACTTCACATGCTTGTAGCCTCAGTCAAGTTCATCCAGGGGAGCTGTCATGGCCCCAGTGCAGGGTCCCAGCCCACCTCTCCATCCGGCCTCTGCTCCCCCCACACACCCTGCCTCCACTCTTGGGCACAGACACTCCCTCGGGCGGAGGGCAGCCAAGTTCCTGACGGTTTGGGCCCCATCCTCTGGCCCCAGTGTGTGGGCATGCCTCCCAAGGTGCCCTGGGCCACGCCTGACCCCCTCCCTGGGCCCAGCCCAGTGTCTGGCCTGGCCTGGACCAGAAGACAGCAAAAGAGCCGCTGAAACAGCGAGAAACCCCCGGAGAGACAGCCGGGGAACCTGCACTCTGATATCTGACGACCGAGAGGAATCATTGGCACTTATTTTCATTGTAAAATACGAGTTGTGGTTTCCTGGGGTGTTTTTAGTTCTTATCTAGCTTTTAGAAATACTTTCTGAAATATTTACAGATAAAATAATATGACGTCTAGGACTGGCTTAAAATAACCCTATGAGGAAGTGGGTGGGGTGTAGACAAAACAAGGCCGGAGGCGGGCCAGATCCTTGCAGTGGGAGTGGGCTGGCTGTGCGCGGTCCACGGTCCCAGCGCATGTGGAGCCCCCTCCACCACACGGACCACTCTGGGAGCCAGTTCCTCTGTGGGGCTGCTTGGACCCAAGCCGAGGGGCGGGCTCTGCCCTTGGGAAGGGCGCACTGCCTCCCCCGGGTGGATGAGGGGCCCTCGAGGCCCTCACTCACAATAATCTGGGGCGAACACCCCCAGGGCGCACACGTGTCCTCCTCCGCCACCCTCCCCCACTGCCCTCCTCCGCCGCCCTCCAGGCCCGCCTCCCGCCGGGCACCACACTGCCAGCCGCTCGAAGGAGGAAGGCCAGCTGGTAAAGGGCCTCCCCTTGCCCAGCCCACCATGTTCCTGACCCGGTGTCCTCACAGTCCAAGCCCCAAGCCGCCCGTCCCGTCCAGACCAGGGGCAGAGGCCTGCCTCCTCCGACACCGGGCTTTCGCTACGGCCCCTTCCCCGCCCACTCACACCTCCCCGCCTTGTGTAACACAGGAAGTGGCCTGTTTTGATAAGATGGAGCAACAAGCTGGGAAATTAGATAAGCTGGGCTGCACAAAAGCGTTTCCTCTGCTGCATTCCAGCCCCAGAGACGGGTCTCAGGTCTTGCTTAGAAAGACCAGGGGCGCGTCAGGGGCCGCATGGGTGGCCTGTCACCCCTCCGGGCTCCGTCACTACTAGGGGGGCGGCGGCGCTGGGCTGGGCCATGTGCCAGACAGGCCATGGGACCTGCAGCCGCTCTCCCGCTTACACACGCTGCAGCACTTCCTCTCAGGCCCCTGACGTGTCAGCGAGGTCACACGGCCCTTTATAACTCGCTCTGCGGCCTTTGGCCCAAATCTCAGAACCAGAAACAGGAAGTCAGGTGGAGACTTGGGTCAGGCGGAACCCCGATTTCTGCAGCCCCAGCCAAATGGCAAGACCTCGGGTAAACAGCGGCCCCCAGGGCCTCGGGGCCCAGGAGGCCGAGCAGCCTGGGAAGGGGTTGCCTAAGTCGTGGCTGGACGCGGGCACTGCTGGGCATGGAGGCCACGGGCCCCAGGGACAGCCTGAGGCTGCCGGGTACCCAGGGCCGGAGCGCCGGGAGCGGGGCTGGGCTGTGTGGGCCGAGACCGTGTGAGAGCTGAGCCATAGGACGGAGGCCCAGGGCGGGCAGGCGCCCCCGAGGAGGGACGAGACGGCACCGTGGTGCCCACGGCCCGCAGCACCGCGAAGCCACTGGGGCTCCGCACCAAGCTCACACAGCCGAGCTTCCTGCAGGCGCTCCCTTCAGAGTCGAGAAGACACCTGTGGGCCCTGGCAGAAACCAGTTATTGATAATTACCATGGTGACGATGACGCTTTGCTTCCTCCAACCCCCCGGTTCCCCCAGGACCAGGCAGTGAGAGATGGCAGGGACACGTCGGGCCTGAGACAGAAGTAAGAACACGCACCTCTGGACGTGTGCGCGTGTGCTCAGTAGTTTTTCTGGAACTTTAGAAGTCTTTGAGAAAGATACTGAAAAATTGAAAAGCAAATACATTGAAACTCACAATATTATAAGTTTAAAAATTTTATTTATATCAAAAAAATTTATGTAATTTAACCATATTGAATTTAATGGAATGGAAATAAGGGCACTGATAATATTTTTAAAATGCACTTCTAAAACAATTAACCATTAACTGAAAAATGACACAGCTGTGTTTATGGGAACATGTAGGAAATACAAGAAATAGAGTGAACACGTCAACATTCACACCAGCATCACTCACAACAGCCGAAGAGCAGACACAACCCAGGTGTCCCTCAACTGAAGAAGATGCAAACAAAACGTGGTCCATACGCTCAGTGAATGATTGCCTTTCTAAAGGTGTCACGTGGAGAAACATGAGCGGACAACGCGGACCTGTCAAGAACAGGACACCCTCCCCAGCAGAGACACGGCGCTTTCTCCTAACGTGAAAGATGACAGCAGCTCACCCTCACCCTCCCCCACGGACCTGGAGTCACTGCAAGACCAGAAAGACGCTGAACTGGATCCAACTCAGCGTGGCCACTTCTGCCTCTGACACCAGGCAAGATGCCCACCCTCTCTGAGCCTCACACCCCCTGTCTGCAAAACGGGAATGAAAGCAATAGTGTGATGGAAGTGCTCAGAATGCAACAGACTCTCAAGAGGAGGCTGGGTCCCCCACCTCCCAGGGGGCACCGCGGTCCTCAGACACCACGGACCTGGGATTTCCAGCACCGACATGATGCTAAGTGATTCTCAAGTCCTCTCCAGTTTACAAAGATGCACTCGATTCGCACACAGGGTCCTGGGCTGTTCACCCGTGAAGTCCCTCTGCAATGCCGTGGTCCCTGACCAGCAGGCGGCAGATGGGGGTGCCAGCCTCCCGTGGGGAGCCTGCTGGGTGGAGGGAGGGCAGCAGCCTGGAGAAGGGGGCAGCAGCTCAGGCCCGCGTCTGCCTCTGCATCCCCCCACATTGCGGCAGTGCCAGGCCACCCGCCTCACACTTGGAAACCACACGCGCATCAAGCCAAGGGCAGCAAGTCATCTGTTCTGTTCAATCCCTGGACGGCATGAGCTCATTCTCAGCACCAGAACACCGGCTTCCACGCCTCGGGGGCCGAGGGATGGAGGGTGTCCAGGCCCTGCTCAGCTCCATCCTCGATGATCACAGAGCGTCTGGCAGTGAGAGCAACCGTAACTAATTGGTTGTTTCCCTTGCCTCTTTCGATAAAAAGCAGGAGAAGGAGATGTGATTTCACGTGGAACATGAATCACACACATCCCAGAGCTCAACACCCTGGCCGGGAGGAAGGCCTTGCTCTGTATTCTGGAGTGAGTGCTGCCCCCACCGAGCACAGAGCCTTGGTTCTCACTCACCCGGGACAGTTACCTGGAAGCCGGCCGTTTGGAGACCAGTTACACCACCCTGCTCAGCTCCTGGGAAATGTCCTCATCAAGCAAACAGGCTGCTTGCAAACTTGGGCTTCACGAGTTGCAGGGGAAGCGGTGGAGGAGTGGTGAGTAAATACCAGGGCGTCACCCAGGACACGTGCCCTGGACAGAGGACAGACAGGCCTCCCCAGGGGACACAGCGCTGCCTGTGAAGATGGGGGTGGCTGGCCTGTACCATGGAGTCACCTCCACGTCCAAGCCCCAAGACCCTCGTGACTTTCAGGGAGGGGAGCAGACACCAAGGCTCCCCTCCTGCTCGAAGACGGCCAGGACAGGTTGGGGGAGCGTGCACAGCCTCACGTCCCCGGCCAGCACCCACCTGCCCTGATCGGGCGGGCCCGCCTCCAGGCCTGAGGTTCCCTGAGCACCAAACACCAGCAAATCCCACAGCACACCGCCAGGGATGGAGTGGCCAAGGTGGGCGCCACGAACTGTGGAGTCTAACGGGACCAGATTCGCCACCTGGAATTCGTTTTACAGATGCAACAGCCTACAGATCTATTCTTGGCTTCCAAACAGAAGTTCCAACAAGAATGTTCTTGCTCTCCGCTAAGCATCAAATAAGGAACTGTTCAGGAAGCAGGCCCACTCTGAGGATGAGTGGTCCTCAGGGAGGCACCTGCAGGCCCACTCCGCAGGTGTTTTGGGTGGGCACTGACCCCCGGGGCTTCGTGAATGGGGGACCTCACTGTGAGGGGGTCAGGCCTGTGAACCAGCTTTCCTGTTACCTGGAGTCATGGTTCCAGTCACCAGCCAGAGTGGGCTAAACGCTACCTGAGGACACACCACGTTGTCTGATAGTACGGCGGCCTCTTCTCAGAGAGGATAGCACCGTCTGTGTTGAGAAAAATACCCCAGACTTGGAGATCTGGCCAGAGAGCGTGAGGTGAGACACCACGGTCAGCCTGTCCCTTTGCCCAGCCCCCGGCCTTCGCCTGGGCCCAGCGCCCTGTGGGTCACAGAGTCGGGCTGCAGAGTCACTGTGGGCTCAGAGCTTTACTGGCAAAGGGGCAAATAACTTCCTCCCACGAGACACTGAGGGGCACACGCCAGCTTGTACCCGGCCCTGCACACACACCCCTCAGCGGCTGTGGACACCCAGGTGCTCAAAAAGCTCTTGGAGCAGCTTACCTCTCTGATTCCCTCGTTAGTGAGAGAATAAATATTTGACACTTGTTCATTCTGCATCTGCGTGAGAGTCAGGTTTTGAAATTTTTAAAACTACAGCGTGTCACGCCCACAGAGAGACAAACCGCACCAGAGGCAGCCTGGGGTCAGGAGCCTGCAGAGATGGGCCTTCCGGCTCTGCCGACCTCAGGAAATGAACCCAAGTTTACGCACTGGTGTCTTGGCTGCATGGGGACGGCCTCACAGGTCACCACTCGCCTGGCCTGTCCTTGAAGGTGATACCAACTCCACAAGTGTTAAAGCAGCTGGTCCACCCCAGGGGCTCCCGTGGCTACTGGAAACGTTTTTGATCCTCCTCAGAGGAAGATTTCTAGGTGTCCTCAAGCTCTCACTGAACCAGGTTTTTTTTCACTAATAAAGCAAAGTTCATCGGTTTGTTTAAAGGTCGAGGCTCAGACCAGCTCATCCAGGAAACAGGCCTTTGTCTGCACCTCACCTGTGTTCATAATCCCAGATTCAGTTTCTGTCCGCAGGTGGTGGGCTCAGAACTGAGGCTGCACACGACTCCGGGGTCCTCAGGCGGCCTCCCCCATGATGCTGTTCGACGAGCCTTGGAAGGCAGATCAGCCCGAGACACCCAAGCGTCACCCTCCCTGCTTCCTATAGCTGCACAAGTTCTGGCCATGAAGGAGCGACCCGAGTCCCCACAAGGGGAGCCGCTGGCATGAGTCGGGAGGAGGCTCGGGCTGCAGCTCATCAGACGGTCAGCAGGGAGGAGCCACCTGGGGCTCCACCTGGCCCACCCGCCTGGGCACTGAGGGTCCTGTCACCAAAGAGGGGGACGAGCTCGGGGGTGCCACTGCTGTCTCGTCATGAGCCCTCCTTTCTGTCAGCTGAACGATCAGTGACACGGCAGGCCTGGCACCTGGCCAGGCGCCCACCCCTGGCCTCAGCAGAGACCGAGTCATTCGACTTTTCAAAGAGCCTGATGCTGTTACAGACAGAGCCACCCAGTAACTCGGCCCAACAGACAGGCAGCCCTGAGCACCTCTGAGGCTGGGCGCGACTGGCCAGAGACACTGGCTCAGGCAGCACCACACGCTCAGCCTCCTCAACACCAGGGAGGCTCCTCCTCCAAGCACGAAGCCTGGGAGGGTCTCACAGCCTGGCCTCCGCATCTGCAGAGGCCCGTCTCTCTGCACCCGGCCCTCCCCAGTGGCAGGGGCTCCAACATTCGATACTCACGGGCTTGTTATAGCAGTAACTCGTGCTTGCGGCGAAGACAGAACAGGCGCAGAGATGCAAGAACACGGTAAAAACAGGCCATCCCCTGCACCCTGCACGGGCAGCCGCGGTCAGCCACATGTCCCAGGCACGTGGCAGCCCACGGGCACAGGCAGCCGTGGTCAGCCACACATCCCAGGCACGTGGCAGCCCACGGGCACAGGCAGCCGCGGTCAGCCACACGTCCCAGGCATGTGGCAGCCCATGGGCACAGGCAGCCGCGGTCAGCCACACATCCCAGGCACGTGGCAGCCCACGGGCACAGGCAGCTGCGGTCAGCCACACGTCCCAGGCACGTGGCAGCTGTCAGCCACACGTCCCAGGCACGTGGCAGCCCACGGGCACAGGCAGCTGGGGTCAGCCACACGTCCCAGGCACGTGGCAGCTGTCAGCCACACGTCCCAGGCACGTGGCAGCCCACAGGCACAGTGAGCTGCTGTCAGCCACACGTCCCAGGCATGTGGCAGCCCACAGGCCCAAGGAGCCACATCCCCTCACCAACGGGCTCCGTGCCGCTGCAGCTGTGCGTGCGCATCCAGTGACCTGGGCAGCAAGCAGAGGTCAGGCCACATGTGTCACTACACTCCAGGGAGGTGCCAGCTCCAAGCCCTGCTGCCCAGCACGCTGAAAGCCGTGGGAACCTTGATGTTTCAGCAAACGGCAACTGATGGTCAGTCTTACATGGAGACTTGGGGAGTCACAGAAGCAGAAGGTGGGAGGCTAACAGGGAGGGTCCCGGGCCCCGCAGAGCCCGCAACTCAGGCCAGATGGAGGGGGCCCTGTGTCCCCAGCTCAGCCCCCTTGGAGGGGGCTCTGCGTCAGATAGAGGGGGCTCTGTGTCCACAGCTCAGCCCCAATAGAAGGGGCCCTGTGTCCCCAGCTCAGCCCCGATGGAGGGGGCCCTGTGTCTACAGTTCACCACCGATGGAGAGGGCTCTGTGTCCGCAGCCGACTCTCGGCGCCTCACGCCCGCACCCACCTCCCTTGCCCCTTCCTGCCCTGTCCAGGCCCTTCCTGCTGGCTGCTTCCCGCCAAAAGAAGCCACCACTGACCCTCCCAGGAACAGTCTTCTCACGGTTGCTCTGCCTCAACTTAAAATCAGCTTGCAGTGTTTTCAGACCTACTTGGTTAAGAAAATCTGCTTGGGAGATGAGTAGATATGAAAAGGAGACTTCCGATCAGGCTTTACAAAATCCGAGTCTTTGTCCCAATGACAGGGTTATACAAGTCCTCCTGGAGCTCTACAGGGGAATGAGTAGGGGCTCTGCCCTGAGCCCTGAGCCCCACGGCCCTGCCAGTGCCAGTGCCTGAGAAGGAAGCCCCATGAACTGTGACTGCACGAGGAGGTCGCTGCAGCAAACGGAGACCTTTGCGTCTGGGATTCAGATCTTTAGAATACAGTCTAAGCCAGCTTATGTAGTTTTCTAACAAATACCTTATCAGCCAGAAAGGAAAAACAATGTTCTGAACAGAAGCTAGTGATCCGCAAATTCTAAAAAAGTAAACTTTCCTGTTGTGGTGTGTTTATCTCCACCTCCGGTACAACGGCCCTTCTGTTAACGGACACAAGGGGCATCTGTGGCATTCCATCTGCCCGGCAACCTTGCCCTTTCAGGGAGGTCTGCGTGCCTGCGGGGCAGCTGAGCACACGGTGCCAGGGCCACTCAGGCCAAGCGGACGCAACCCCGGAGTCGCGCGGCTTTTCGGGTTTCAGGACAGCACCGTCTCGCTGCTCCCAGAGGACACGTCACCGGCTGGCACAAGGGGTCCGGCACCGCCAGAGCACAAGGTCAGCACCGGCCGGGACTTCTCAGGCACCCAACCAATGGGCTCCACACACAGCCACACTGGCCCTGGTGGGCATGCCTCTGAATCCGGGAGTCCCGGCAGCTGGCCCAGGGGGCCGCCCTGGGCCCACGCTGCATCCCAAACAGGTGCAGGGCATGTGCTCCAGCCCACGAGGCCTGCGGGTTGGGGAGCTGCCTCCCTCCTGAGCGCAGCGTGGTTGCCGTCCAAGAGCCACGGCCTCCGCGTACTCAGCCCCATGAGGTGCCTCTGGTGAGCGAAGCCCCGAGCGGCTCCTGTGCTAGAGCTGAGTGCACAGACGCCCCGGGCTGAACCAGCGTCTGCTGAGCAGCAGCAACCCCTGCAGCCAGACACACCAACAAGGAGACCGCAGCCCCTTCTCTCCCATGACCCTTATCTGTGCTGCGTCCCAGATAAGGAAACCGGGTAGAGAAAGGTGACCGCCAAAGGCTCCCTGGGGGTGTGAACTGCATCTGGGCCCAGAGCCCCCCATCCCCGTCTGCCCTCAGCAGGCCCAGCCTCAGGCCGAGGCGCTAGTTTCAGAGAAGCAGGGTTGACCAGGCTACTTCAGCAGCCTCACCTGGGGATGGCTGTTGTTTCCAGCAAGATCCTACAGCATTCCACAAAACCACACAGAGTTTGGCACAAAACCACTTGTAAGTCACAGGCTGCCAGGGAACCCCCAATGGGGCAGAGTAGGGGGAGCGACCACCCTGGTCTGCCTGGGCTGAGGGGGTCCTGGGACCCAGGGCTGAGCCGGGAGCAGCCCAGGAAACCCTGAAGGACTGTCCACATCAGCCCTTTCACCTCAATGGGGCCGGGCCACGTTGACTCCCGATGGTAAGCAGCATCTTTCAAACTTTTGGAGCATAACCCACAGCAATAAATACATTTTACATCAGGATCCAACACGTACTCTGAGAAATACAGTGGAAATAAAAACTCACATCTGATAAAACTCTGCTACCCTCTACCCTCAGTTCAGTTCAATTCAGTCACTCAGCGTGTCTGACTCTTTGCAACCCCATGAATTGCAGCACGCCAGGCCTCCCTGTCCATCACCAACTCCCGGAGTTCAGCCAAACTCACGTGCATCGAGTCAGTGATGACATCTAACCATCTCATCCTCTGTCGTCCCCTTCTCCTCCTGCCCCCAATCCCTCCCAGCATCAGGATCTTTTCCAATGAGTCAACTCTTCGCATGAGGTGGCCAAAGTATTGGAGTTTCAGCTTCAGCATCAGTCCTTCCAATGAACACTCAGGACTGATCTCCTTTAGGATGGACTGGTTGGATCTCCTTGCAGTTCAAGGGACTCTCAAGAGTCTTCTCCAACACCACAGTTCAAAAGCATCAATTCTTCGGCACTCAGCTTTCTTCACAGTCCAACTCTCACATCCATACATGACTCCTAGAAAAACCATAGCCTTGACTAGATGGACCTTTGTTGGCAAAGTAATGTCTCTGCTTTTTAATATGCTATCTAGGTTGGTCATAACTTTCCTTCCAAGGAGTAAACGTCTTTTAATTTCATGGCTGCAATCACCATCTGCAGTGATTTTGAACTGAAGTGAAATGAAGTGAAGTCGCTCAGTCGTGTCTGACTCTTCGTGACCCCATGGACTGTAGCCTACCAGGCTCCTCCGTCCATGGGATTCTCCAGGCAAGAGTACTGGATGGGTTGCCATTTCCTTCTCCAGGGGATCTTCCTGACCCAGGGATTGAACCCGGGTCTCCCACATTCCAAAAAAATAATTGGAGCCCCAAAAAATAAAGTCTGACACCGCTTCTGCTATTTCCCCATCTATTTCCCATGAAGTGATGGGACCAGATGCCATGATCCTCGTTTTCTGAATGTTGAGCTTTAAGCCAACTTTTTCACTCTCCTCTTTCACTTTCATCAAGAGGCTTTTTAGTTCCTCTTCACTTTCTGCCATAAGGGTGGTGTCATCTGCATATCTGAGGTTATTGATATTTCTCCCAGCAATCTTGATTCTAGCTTGTGCTTCTTCCAGCCCAGCATTTCTCATGATGTACTCTGCATAGAAGTTAAATAAGCAGGGTGACAATATACAGCCTTGACGTCCTCCTTTTCCTATTTCTACCCTACATCATTAAAAACCGCAGGTTACCAAAACACTGAAACTAGGGCCTGAACGCAGGTCTCCTGCATCCAGGCAGATTCTCTACCATCTGAGCCACCCGGGAAGGCCCCAAGTACCTACCAGTGGGTGCGAAACATGGTTTGGGGGGAAAAAATCCTTCATTAAACTATGTCTGGAGGGTTCTGTTCTGGACAAGACAGTGTTATGTGGACCAGACTCAACTTCCTGTCTGATTTACCAGGCAGAGTCTGAAACAACTGCAGAACCAGACAAATCTAGGAAATGATGGCATTCCAGACAATGCCATCAGGCAACGAGAGTGACCCTGCAAGACGGAACACAGGTGAGGTGGGCCCAGACCTCTCCTGCTGTATGGAGGGGACCCCAGCCACTCCCTCCCTCCCGGGAGACCGCTGCCCAGAGACAGAGCTTCTGAGACCTCTTTGGCTGAATTGCTACAACCTCGGGAAGACTCCCAAGACTGGGAAAGAACAACCTGAAATGATCAGAGGCGCCAACCCCGAGGTTCTCACAGGGCCTGGAGAGTTCCAATCCCTTCTGCTCACAGGCTTTGGAGAGTCCCTGGTGCGGGGGCCCGCCGCGGGTCTGCAGCAGGAGGGCATCTAGCTCTGCTCCTGTCTCAGGCGAAGCTCCAGAGACAGAAACAAACGTCGGAGATGAAGCAGACCCTGCACTGATGGATGGATATGATGCTGCAAAAGAAGAGACTGGGGGACTTGAAGGCCCAACAACAGAAAATATCAAAATCATACAGAGAGAAAAAATGAAAAAAAGCGCATTTAGTAAGTTCTGGGAAAACTTAAGTAGCCATATGTATGTGCCACTGGAGTTCCCAGAAGAGAGGAGAGGTTTGAGGGACATGAAACAGCATCTGAAAAATAATGGCCAACTTTTTTTCCAAATTCGATGAAAACTGTAAGCTCACAGATCCAAGAAGCTCTGGGACCTCCAATAACAGAAGTGCCACCAGTTAATTAAAGATCTGGTGTAAATCACGACTAAAGGATTTTCTGCCTCACCCAGATTTTTGACAGCAGTGCTTCTCAGGACAAGCAGGAAGATTAACGTGGTCAATGTTCTGTGTAAGCGCCTGCCATTCCAAGCCAGCTTTGAGTCACTGCTCTTGGAGTCCGGCTGAGGTGGGCAGCTGAGAACAGAGCGCAGACACAGGGGCAGAGGTGCGGGCTATTGAATTGTTAATTCTGTCTGTAGAGGTTTCGGGGGAACATCCCTTTCGCTGAAATTAACATATTCACGTTCACTGCTGCTGCTAAGTGGCTTACTGCTGCTGCTAAGTCGCTTAAGACTGACTCTGTGCGACCCCATAGACGGCAGCCCACCAGGCTCCCCCGTCCCTGGGATTCTCCAGGCAAGAACACTGGAGTGGGTTGCCATTTCCTTCTCCAATGCATGAAAGTTAAAACTGAAAGTGAAGTCACTCGGTTGAGTCCGACCCTCAGCGACCTGCAGCCCACGAGGCTCCTCTGTCCATGGGATTTTCCAGGCGAGAGTACTGGAGAGGGCTGCCATTGCCTTCTATCCCCCCTTCAAACCTTTGACCTCAAGAAATCTGCCATCAGCGGCGCTCACTGTCCCGCCAGAGAAGGTGGGGTGGGCGCAGGTGCGGACTGGAGGTCGGGGTGGGGGTGCCTCGCCGCCCCTTCACTGCCCCGCGTGGGCGCGTGCTCCGGTCAGGACCCCCGAGGCGGCGCCGGCCGGCTACCTGCCCCGGTCCCCCGAGGGGGCTGCCCTGCTTTGGTTTTGCTTGTTTGTGTGTGTGTGTTTATTGTGACTTTGCGAAATACTCCAGGACGAGAGACAGAAAGTCTTGGTCTCCCAGAAGGAGAGAACGCAGCTTTTGGTTTAAACGGCTACTGGAAGCCCTTGAGGTTTTCCAACGTCATCACCGTAAAAACAGAAACTAGAGAAGGACATCATCTAATCTCGCTCCCTGGACCCCAGTGGGGCTCGCTTTGCCTTCAGTTTGTCTCTCCTTTGGTGGGTACATAGTCTTGAGAATACGTGCCCCGGAATGAAGTCTTCAGAAAGGACGCAGAGATCTGGGGCGCGGTCGGGGAACGGGGTGGAAAGAGGTTGGAGGCTGGTAAATGTCCGTCTGTACCTGACAGGCTGGACTCGCGTGACCTCCTCTCCGCGTTCGCACCGCCCGGTTACATAAACTTAACCCGCGACTGGGGAGAAGCTCCCGGGCGCGGGGGCGGGGGGAGGGGGGACTCCCCGCCTCCGTCCCGAAGACCCGCTGCCCCTCTGGGCTTTGATCTTCCTGAGAAAACCGGCTCGGCCCGGCGGCGGAGAGGCAGGCGCGCCCCGCCCGCCCCGCGCGGCCCCGAGGCCGGTCCTGCCGCGCGCCCCGCCCCCGCCGCCGCCCCCGCCCAGCCCCGCGCGAGCGCCGCGGTGCCGCCGCCGGGATGTGACCTTCAGAGCCGCCCGCACAGGATGACCAGAGCCACTGCCCCTCGGCGCCCGCGCCTCGCCACGGCCCCCCGGGCGCTCTGACCGCGCGCGCCCGGCCCCCGGCCCCGGTTTCAGTGCTGGCCCTCGGCCCCGGCCCCGACCCGCCCCGCCCCCCGCCATGCCGCCCGGACCCGCCGCCGCCCTGGGCACCGCGCTGCTGCTGCTCCTGCTGGCCTCCGAGTCGGCGCACAGTGAGTACCGCGCGGGGCCGCGGGGCGCGCCGGGCCGGGAGCCCCCCAGCACCCCGCCCCCCGGAGGGCGAGGGGCGCCTCGGCGCCGCAGCCCGCGCGCCCCGCGGCCCCGCACGCCCGGGCCCCGGCGCCGCCGCGCTGACGGCGCCTCTCCGCTCTCTCCCCGCTCCTCCCGCCCGCCCGGGAAGCCGTGATGCTGCGGGCGCGCGAGGCGGCGCAGTTCCTGAGGCCCAGGCAGCGCCGCGCCTACCAGGTCTTCGAGGAGGCCAAGCAGGGCCACCTGGAGAGGGAGTGCGTGGAGGAGCTGTGCAGCCGGGAGGAGGCCCGCGAGGTGTTCGAGAACGACCCCGAGACGGTGAGCGCGGGGCCGCGCGGGGCGGCGAGGCGTGCGCCCGGAGCCTTGGGGAGGCGAGCGGAGCGTCGGGGCAGGCGGGTCCCCTCGACCCCCGCTCCCGCGCGCGGCACCACCCTTCAGGGGACCCGGGTCCGCGCGCGCACGGACGGGAGCCGGGGGTCTGCGGCAAACCTTTCTGCGGGCACACCGACCCTTATACAGGGAGGCGGGCAGCGGCGGCGGAAGGGCAGGGTGCTGTGTGCCGCCCCGGCCACCCTCAGGCCTCCTCCTTTCGAGCCCCTGTTCTCCCGGTGATGCCAGGTGCCCCTCAGAGGAGGAGCGGCGGCCGATGCCAGCGGGGGGTCCTGTGGACGCCCGCAGCCACTTCCCGCCGCAGGCCTCGGAAGGCAGCCGCCTTGAAGGAAACTGCAACTCTGACAGCTCAACCAGAAAGCAGTAGGGTCCGGCTTAAAACGTAAACGAAATAAATGGTTGGAGAGCCCGAACAGTTTCCTGCCTCCCTGCCCCCTTGGCCAGATTAGAGGTGGGGGTGGGGCTGTCCGCAGATCCCTGTCTAGAGGCGGGAGCCTTAGCTTCAAAGACGGAGGGCTGGACGAGCCGGAAGGCAGCAGGTCCCAGGCAGGGAGGACTGGGAGGACCGATCAGGGCTGGCACACGCGGGAGGGCGGGCCAGGCGGCCACAAGGTGCGCCCTGGGAACCGCGGAGACTGCAGGAGCCTAAGGTGCTGGCTCAGGACAAGTTTCTATTAATAACGTCCTGAAGAATGTGGGGCGACAGGCAGCCGGCCTCGGGGAGTGGCCCTGGGTGCACTGTGCCATCTTAGTTGGGGCAGAGGCTGGGGTATGTGCCCAGGAGCCCCCCGCACGGAAGCAGGGCTGATAGAGGGGTGGGCTCACCCTGCCTTGCTCCACACCCTGAGGTCAGGATGATTTCACAGCTGGTTTTGGTTCTACTAGAATAGTTCTTTTAAAGAATTCTTCTGGGGTGGAATAATCGTCTCGTGCAGTGAACAAATAAGTGTGAAGGATGCAGGCTTTTACGTGACTCGCGTTTCTGACTGGCTGGCTTGACCCACCCCGTGGTCCCCTATGTGAAACAAGCTTGATGGCGATGACCAAGCTGTGCCCTTCCTTGGCTTGGCACAGCCCACAGCTGCAGTGGCTGAGCTGTGACCGGTGACTCTTGGTGTCAGTAGCGGTGCGTGTTAACCGGTTTGTGAGCAGCAGTTCTGCCCCGCCCCATCTCTTCTGCCTGTCCTCCCGTCTCTTTGATGATGATGAGTCCTGCTGGCCCCGGGGAGCTTGCTCCGAGGAGCGTTTCTGAAGGTCCCACACAGGCTGTGTGCTGGCTGCCTGGGTTGCTGCCCGGCTGCGGGGTGTGTGATAAGTGTGTTCCTACCAGTCCCAGGCCCAGCCTGGAACACTGGCTGCCACAGAGCATGGGATGGGGCTTGCAGGTGACCAGGCTTGAGGGCAGTGAGGCCGCCGCCCGCACCAGCCCTGCCCCACCCAGGCCCTGCTCCTGCAGGACAGAGAGGCCTTGGGCTGGACACACCGCACACTGGTCACCGCGCACCCTTCCCAGAGCCTACCCCGCCCCACTGTAGCTGCTCTTAGGTTTGTAATAACCCTGTCTGTGCTTAGTCACTCAGTCTTGTCTGACTCTGTGTGATCCCGTGGACTGTAGCCCACCAGGCTCCTCTGTCCATGGGAGTCTCCAGGCAAGAACACTGGAGTGGGTGGCCATGCCCTCCTCCAGAACCTTGTCTGCAGTGGATGAAACGAGGGCAAGGACAGCAGTGCTCACAGCAGCGACTTTAACACGGGGCCTTGCACCCCCTGGTGCCATGCCCTCCCTTCCTGGGGGTTTGCCTCCCACACCCGCCCCATCCACCCCGTCACACAGGGCCTTGCACTTCCCCCAGCGTCCTGCCCTCCCTTCCAGGGGGAGTTGCCTCCCACACCCGCCCCATCCACCCCGTCAGGAACGTGTGGACTCCTTGCACATCAAAGCCGCGTGTGAGTTTTCAGAATGCTGTCCTGCTTCCTGTGTGGACTCCTTGCACATCAAAGCCGCGTGTGAGTTTTCAGAATGCTGTCCTGCTTCCTGACCCATCCTCGAATCAGTCACACCTTTCCCTTTATTACCAGCTTCCCGGGTGGACCGGCTCCTTCTGCGTTCACCAAGGGGCAATGGCTTCTGGAGGAGCCAGTTCGGGTTGGGTCGGGGGTTGGGGCTGGTGCTTAGGGGACTTCCTCGTGTCCAGTTCTGCTCTGGTCGACCAGATGCTCCTCCAGGCGTCCACGCCATCTTTTCCCTCACTTTGAGGAGGTTCTGAATTCCAGGACTGGGGGAGACCCTGCAAACACAACTCACTCCTAATAAACCTTTGGAAAAGCAGCTAGTCAGGTGAGGCGGTCCTGTGACCTCCCGCATGGGCACCCGGCTCCTGAGAGTCTGGGCTCTCCTGAGAAGCATCACTTCCTTGCCCTCAGATTCCTGGCTCTTTGTGATCGTGTGTGGGTGTGACCCCAACGAGGCCCTGGCCTTAGTTCAGGAAGTCACAGGAGCCCCGTGCATCCCAATGTGTGACGGGGAGGCTGCGGCCTCTGGGCTGAGAGCGCTGCCAGATCAAGGGGCCGCTGCCAGGACAGCCTGTCCTCACCCGCCAGCCGCGGCAGGACTTCCTCCGTGCGGCTGCCCCATCACAGCCACACACGCCTGCGTGAGCGTTTCCCACGGGCCCTTTGCTTCTGGCAGAGGGGCAGCGTGTCCGGTGTCTCCAGGGCTGAGGGTGGGGCAGAAGGTGGGGGCGGCCGCCCTGTGCCCGGGCTGGGTGGGGGCTCCGGCACCTGGAGCCGGCTCTCTGGGCCACGTGCCTGCTCTGGAATCCCTGGAGGCGGTGCCCTCTGTGCTGGGTGTGTTCTGGGTGCTTCCTGCCCAGGCAGATTGTTCCACCCTGGGCCGCCTTCCTGTCTGTGGACGGGCCCCTCCTCTGAGCAGGTAGCTGTGGGCACCTTCCTGATTCCGGGGGCTGTGGAGCCTGGAGAGGAAGGCGCCTGGGGCCTTCCTGATGCATCCAGTGCTTCCCAGGCTTCCCTCCAGGCACGAATAGTCTCCTCCACATTCTTCCAGCCTCAGGAGTGTTCCACCCTGCCCTCCCCTGGAGCCCTGTGATTAGACTTCCTTCTTATCTTGTTTTCCTCTCTTGTTACTCTGTCTTCCCAGCACTGTCCTCCTCCTGGGGTCTTGTTCAGAGGACTCTGGGTGCCGGGCGCCCTGCTGGCCTCCCCGAGTTCTCCCAAAAGTTCGCCAGCCCGGAACAGTCACCTTCCTACTTAGGTCCTTCAGTGCAAGCGGGCGCCAGAGCCCGCACCAGTGCCCCTGGCTTCAGGAAAGGATTCTGGATGAAAGACTCACCCAGCCTGACCCTCGGCCCAGGCCTGGTTCGCCACCTCCCAGCGCAGGGGCCACCTGAGGCCTGCAGGTCGGAGGGGGCTCCAGGTCTTGGTCCTCCAGCCCTCGTTTGTTTGAGATACAGACAGTGATGCTCACACGTCGCAGACTCGGTCCTCACAGGTCCGCAGACTCGGTGCTCACACGTCGCAGACTCGGTGCTCACAGGTCACAGACTCAGCACTCACACGTCCGCAGACAGTGCTGCTTGGGGCGGGGGACACCCCCAGGGAGGGGACAAGCCCTCCCTCAAGTCTCACCTTGTTGCAGTGGCCTGAGGGGTCTCAGGGGCACAGAAATGGGGTCCCAGCAGGAGGCGATGGGGACCTTGTCACCCCCAGTGACCTCCAGGATAGCCGAGGCCCACTGCCCCCCACGCGCCACCCCACCGTGACAGCAGCTCCCTAACATTCACTCACTCAGATGCTCAGGCACACTTCCCTCAGCCCCCTGAGGGTCCATCAAGGATGGGACCAGGCCCCACGGGTGCAGACTCAGCCCCAGCTCCTGTCTGTCCAGGAAGCCCCCTGCTCACTGCAGCCAGGCGTCCCCCAGGACCCAGTCCCTCCCAGGCTTCCTCCACTGGAAGCCAGCAGGGGCGGGTTCTCTGAGTTGTCTGGCCTGTTGAATTTTCTCCAGAGTTGACTCCGCACGACCCAGAGGCCTGCAGACTGCTGGTTAGACGGGGGGCACGCAGGGCCCCCACATGGGCCAGCCTCTCCCCCGATGGCCTTGGGGGAGGGACAGCTCTGTCTGGCCCCCGTTTGCTGCCCCTGAGCCCTCATACACGCTACTCCCGGGGGGTCAGCCCAGTGCGGAGCTGGGCCCTGCGGCCTAATGACAGGACAGGCCCCTAAATGATACGTCGTCCGCGCCCACGGGCTCAGCATCTGTGGAAAAACGAAAGATGTTCTGAAGGACACTGCAGGTCTGCTTGTGGGACTTAGAGAGGAAATGCCCTTTAAGAAGCTGATGTTCACAGCCTGGTTTCTGAGATGCCGAGTGGCTGGGCTGGGACGCTGTAAACCCAGCGGGGCTGTTGCTTTACTCCAGCTCTGCCGGTACGTGTGGGATGTGCTGTGTCTGCTGGGCTCAGAGGTGGGAGCTGTTTCTGGGCTGCAGACTTTGGTGGGTTTGAGAGTTAGTATAGATATTGGGGTTCCTGGCCCTGTGATGGTGACTTCAGTCCAGTGATCTCACTGCAGTCACGTGTGTACGCCTGTAATTGTGACCCTGGGAGAGTGCAGGTCGTTACGTTTTAAAGTAATTTTTAAGGAGGAGTTGGGTGTGGGATGACCCCCAAGCCCTCATGCTCTGTGCCCTCACCCAGCTCCTGAGACCATGAGGCCTCATTCCTGCCAGGCCATCTCTGCTGGCTCCTGCCCTGCCCTTCTGCTCCGTGGGCTCCTGGTGGAGGCCCCCTGCTCACCAGGAGCTGCTGGGCATGTCCTTCTCCCTCCCCCGCTCCCATGCTGTCCAAGCCCCCAAGGCCCGCCACCATGTGTGGGCAGGGACAGGTCAGAGGGGGCAGGAGCGTCGCTCAGACTTGGAGGAAGATGCGTTGTTCTCTGTCACCCTGTAACGTGTCAACAGGAGCTACTCTTCTGGGGCCGCAGGAGGTTCCACGCCTGCTTTTTTTCAGCTCCTGCCAGCATATTCACAGCTGCCAGGAGGAGCACCTGGCCAACAGTGGGGTACTCCTGTGTCACCAGAGGGTATGGTGAGGCCCGGCCCCTGGGGAGGCTCAGGACCTGGAGAAGCTTAGGCCCCAGTGCAGCCCAGTGGCTTCCTGTCCTGCTGGTGGGCACCCTAGCCACTCAGGTGAGCATCATAGCTGCATTTGGCCTTGAGAACAAAAGCGTCTCCAAGCAAAGCTGTGAATGATCAGCCAGTGCTGTGAAGGGGAGTGCCCGCAGCCCTGAGAGGCCTCCGCCAGGAAAGCATAGGAGAAGGAAAGAAAGGCCTTCGTGTTGCCCATTTCCCAGAACATTCTCACCAACTCATGAAATCTTCACTTTGCAGGCCATGACACATCTATTTGCACTCATTTTTCAAATTCAGTTAGCCTGGTACTTTGGCCTCATTCAGTTCAGTTCAGTTCAGTCACTCAGTCGTGTCTGGCTCTTTGCAACCCCATGAATCGCAGCACTCCAGGCCTCCCTGTCCATCACCAACTCCTGGAGTTCACTCAAACTCATATCCATCAAGTCGGTGATGCCATCCAGCCATCTCATCCTCTGTCGTCCCCTTCTCCTCCTGCCCCCAATCCCTCCCAGCATCAGGGTCTTTTCCAATGAGTCAACTCTTCACATGAGGTGGCCAAAGTATTGGAGTTTCAGCTTCAGCATCAGTCCTTCCAATGAACACTCAGGACTGATCTCCTTTAGGATGGACTGGTTGGCCTCATTAGAGTGGTTTAAATAAGACAGTGTGTTTTTCTCTCATGTAAAAGGTGGAAGGCAGGCTGCCCAGGGCTGCTCAACGGTGGGGGCCCAGGGACTTACGTGATTTATTTGTGCTCCACTGCACGAGTGCATGGCCTTTGTCTCCCAGGCCTCCTCACACAGTGGGCAAGATGCTGGAGAACCAGCCATCACATCTGCATTCCAGCAAGGAGGCCAGAGAACCAAAGTACCCCACTCTCTCTTTACTGTTTTGCTCCCTGTGTGTATCCCATTGGCTAGGACTTAGTCACACGGCCACGCCTAGTTGCAAGGGCGTCTGGGAAGTGTAGTCCTGCAGCTGGCTGCACTGTTGCTTAACTGAATCCAGAGTTCTATTACTGGGGATGAAGGGAGAATTGGATGCTGGACAGCAGCTACAAATCTCTGCTGTGGGGAAGCAGTATTTGGAAACAAACCTGTTTTATGAGGTCCATTTCCAAGAGTATTTTCGTGCCTGGCAGGAGACACTGTACTGAGCCACGCCAGGAGGTTTTGCACAACACGCTTCGCACGCAGGTCTTTCAGCTGCACTTTCACAACCTGTGCTGGGAGGGACCAGCCCCCTCCAGTCCCTGGCTCAGGCCCCACCCTGGGCCTTGGGTCTCCCATCCGCCGGAGCCTGCAGATGCCCGGGCCTGCCAGCAGCTGAGCCGCTGCGGGTCACCGGAGCAGTGGGGACTCATAGGGGGCGGTGCGAAGGGATGTGCCGGGGGCAGGGGCAGACTGCTGGGAAGCTCTCAGTAGCAAGGGGCGCTGGGATCTCCACGCCCCAAGGGTCACTGCCACCTGCCCCAGGCCCTGAGCATAGCATCCAGGGCAGCTCGTCCTGACACTGATGTGACCGGGACCCGGAGAACCCTGCCCGGCCCCTGTCATGTGGGGCCAGGCTGGGTGGGAGGGGATGGCTGTGGGGATGGAGGGGTGTTGCGGCCCTGGGAGTCACACGCACGCACACACGTGCCGAGCTGCTGCAGGCCCCAGGTCACCCGTGCCTCTGGCTGGTGACATCAGGGCTTTGTTCCAGGGCCTCCCTGCAGCCTGTGCGTCAGTGTCTGAGGGCGGGGGGGACGCAGTGCCCTCACAGGGTGCCTGGGGGCCCACCTGGGGTCCTCCAGGAGAGCAGGGCCTAGGGCATCTTGGAGGCCCGTGGCCTGAGAAGTAGCGTCCGCGTTTCCTTTGGTCTCACAGAGTCCTCCGCGCCTAGTTGGGAGAATCTCAGGAGAGGAATTGGGGGAAGGAAGGGAAGAAGGCATTTGTCTGAACTCTGCCAGGAAGATGTGTGGAGCCCTGCGGGGTCAGCGGGCACCGAGGGAGTCTGGGCGCCTGCCTGCAGGAGGGGTTGTGCTGAGCCTCACGCTCTCGGGGCCCAGCGCCTGGGCAGCAGCAGCCTCTGGACGAGACCGGGGTGCTGGCCAGGCTGGGCCTTGGCGGGCCCTCCCCTCTGGCTCCCGGGGAGAACACCTGTGTCCGCCCTGTCAATAAGCGAACTGCTGTGACACCCAGCCTGCTTTCAAAGAGTAGAGATCTTTGGAACTAAAGTTGTGGACAGCTACAGGTTAAAGAAAGCAATAAATTCTCAGTTCACTGTTTGAGAAACAACTGGATTTGTTGCAGTGTGATGTGAGAGTCCTGTCATGTTGGGTAACCCAGGTAAAGGTCCCGGACACTCCAGACAAAAGCATTCAGGCACCACCGACGCGGTGTGTCTGGAGGGCAGCATCCGCAGAGGTCAACGGAGCTGGGGGTGGGTGTCCCCGGCTCATCTGCGCTCAGGGCGGGGAGCATGCGTGGCTGGTGGAAGGGAGGGCTGCATGGGGGCGGGAGTCCCAGCCTCACCTGGGCCCCGCGGGGATGTGAACGGCTCTCCTTTCCCCTTCGGGGGATGGCTCGTGAGAAGCAGAGGGAGAGGAGGCTCGGATGTGCTGTGCCGTGGCACTCGACATGGCCAAAGCCCACGGCAGCCTCACTGCAGACCTCTGCTCTCCTGCTAACCCCAGACAGATGCCACGACCCACAGATCCCGGGAGACCCCGAGAGTGCTCATCACAGGGGCCCAAACCCACCTGTCTGTCTGTTCCCAGAGCCAACTGGTGCAGGACTGAAACTGGGAGGAGAAAACGCAGCCCGGTTTGTAGGGAGCAGGCCTGGGAGCCAAAGGGGGCAGGCCCCTCCCCCCAACCCCGCCTGCCTCTTTATCACGTTTGCATGGATGTCACCTTCGCTGGTGCTTCAGAAGCCCTGGACTTGGTCCCATCTTTGCTTTTAAAATATCGTTTTATAAGAAGCACCCCTACCAGAACGTTATTTCTAAAAGCATGAACTGACTGCATCTGCCCAAGGCGCCCCCACCCAGCCCCCAGGCCCGGGGGCCCAGCCGGGTGATGGAGGTGACACGCAGGGTCATGGGGAAGCAGGGCTGCGGCTGACCTGAAGTCTCAGCTTCCTCATCTGTGATAATGGGCTGAGAGCGACCTTCCTGGGAGGGTGGTCGGGAGGATTAGACACCAGCAAGCTGGCAACATCAGGTCACTTGGTTTCCTCGGGGAGGGGATTTAGGACCAAACGGCTCCGCCGTCAGCCCTGAGGGACGGCAGAGGCAGGGGCGGGCTGCTGTGACCCCGCCCCATGGCAGCTGGAGACCAGAGTTGCTGCCCAGCTCCAACCTTGTAATTCGCAGTCATGGCTGAAAGGACCTGCCCTTCACACCCTCTGTCCTCTTCTGGCGTGGTTTACAGACACAGGAACTACTGGGAGTCCTCCCACCAGAGTCTGAGGCTGGGTTCTTTCCAACATGTTTCTTATCCTCCTGAAAGACACTTCACCCACGTGGTATAGCTGCTGTTGGTGGCACTGGGCTGCTGGTTACAGCCAGCTGGTCTCAGCATGCAAGCACCCTGCAGAAGCCCTGGGCTGCTTGGGCCTCCCCTCCCCTTCCCTGCCCTCCCCTCCCCTGTCCTGCCCTGCCCTCACCAGCCCTCCCCTCCCCTGCCCTGCCCTGCCCTCCCCTGCCCTCCCCTCCCCTCCCCTGCCCTGCCCTCCTTTGCCCTCCCCTGCCCTCCCCTCCTCTCTTCCCTGCCCTGCCCTGCCCTCACCAGACCTCCCCTCCCCTGCCCTCCCCTCCCCTGCCCTCCCCTGCCCTCCCCTCCTCTCCCCTGCCCTGCCCTCCCCTCCCCTCCCCTGCCCTGCCCTGCCCTCCCCTGCCCTCCCCCCCCCCGCCCTCCCCTCCTCTCTTCCCTGCCCTGCCCTCCCCTCTCCTCTCCCCTCCCCTGCCCTCCCCTCCCCCTCCTTGCCCCTCCCCTCTCCCCTCCCCCCTCCCCTCCCCTCTCCTCCCCTCCCCCTCCCTGCCATCTTAGAGGCAGAAAGCAGCTTTCTCCCCCGCCCTCGCCCTCTGCAAGCACCTACCTCCTGGGAGGAGGGGGAGGTTCCTAGCCCAGCGGCCATGGGGGTGCTCAGACGCCAGACACTCTGACAGTTAACCGCTGCCTTTCTTTTTCTCTTTCCACAGGAGTACTTTTATCCAAGGTACTTGGGTAAGTTGAAATCATGGCCTCCTTTAGTCGGGGAGACGTTATGTGTTGGAGGAGAGGTTGCTAAGACCTTGTCACCAAGTTGTTCTTGGAGGGACAGAGCTCCGTGACAGAGATGGGACCTCCGGGCTCACGGAGCAAAGCCTGGCCTGTGTCCCTAACCCTAACCCTAACCCTGCAGCCAGTGTCGCTGTTGGCAAACCTCCGCTCCACTCTGACCCCCAGCTCAGCTGGTTAACGGGGGAATATGGTTGATTTAGTCTCAGGACTCCCCGCTGTGATGTTACTAAAGACCCCGGGGAGCTCTTGTCTGTGTGGGGTGTAGCTATTGACACCATAAGACTAACTAAAGCTGGGAACATTAGAGATGATTTTGCTTAACTCGAACGACAAGATTGTGCAAGCAAGCCGCCTTGGCTGTCAAGCAGCGATGTCTCTGTGAGTGTTGAGGGGGAGGGGGGCTGGAAAGCCCCGCTGGACTTTGGGGGAACAAGAGGAAGACGGCCCGTCTCTCCAGGGCGATCTGGAAGTCCCCAGGGAACTGCTCCTTGATCAGTGCTGTTTTGAGGCTTGCTGGGGCGTCTGTACTCACGAGAGAGGCATCCGGGGCTCTCCCTTCTGATTGTGTCGAGTGCGCTTGGGTCACTTTTCCGCTGGCCTTGCAGCCTCTTAGAGGCGCTTCGCAGAGTGGACTGTGGTCGGCCCCGGGCAGCCCAGCCCGGGCCCCGTGTGGCCTTGCTCCTGGGTGTGCGGGTTTGTTTCCTCAGGAAAGGGCGACCGTGGTCCCCTGGCCGCCTCTGGTCCTGTCCACTGCTCATGCCCACGTCCTCCAATTTGCTTGAGCAGCAGCAACCTCCTGAAGGGCCAGTGAAGTGGCTCAGCACCCACTGTGCCCAGATGCACGTGGTTGCTCCCCAGCCCCGGCCCCGTGGGGAGGCCCAGTCGACTGAGTAGTGGGGGGAGGAGCTCGGTCTCCATCAAACCCAGGGCGCTGTTCCAAACAGGGTCAGGTTGAGATGGAGCTCAGGTCTCTGCCACGGTCAGAGAGCCTCCCGAGGGCCACCAGAGAGCCTTCTATGCAATGGCAGGAGCCTCCCCCGTCAAAGTCACAGGGGCTGGCGCCCCTTGGACAGAGCTCTGCCCGTTGGAGGCACCTGCTCATTTTTGGTGTTAAAATTCTGTGTCAGCATGAGCGCCTCTGTCAGGGGGTGACACCCCACTCCCTGTCTTGCAGAATGCATCAATAAACATGGATCTCCGTACCAAAAGAACCCAGCTTTCGTCACCTGTGTGCAAAGTAAGTGTGCTCCTGCCTCACAGCCCCTGAGTCTGGGATCTTGGGGTCTTGTGGTCATTCCCAGGGGCCCTGAGTGTCCCTGTGGCCTTCGGAGCCACAGCCTGAGGTCAGCCCCCTCTGCCCTGAGCCAAAGTGTGTGTGGCATGAAGTGCATACCTCTGCGAGGTGGAGGGAAGGCCCGTCTGGGCCCACATCCTGGTTAGTAGAGTCCCCTTTCACCGCAGCCACTGGTTCTGAGAATGCTCTCAGCCCACTTGGTGGGCAGCATGCCTGGTAAGCAAGGTGCACTGGCAAACTCCTGGGCTCTCTCCAGTTTTTTATTGTAACAAATAAACCAGAGTGGCCTCCTTGTCTCCCTGAGCACCTCTGCTGGGTAAGCTCCTAGGAGTAGAAGTACGAAGGGAAAGCTGTGTCCTTTCCCAGTTTTGACTCAGACCTGGCCCATTATCCCTACAGAGGGCAGGAGTGCCCCCAGTACCTGCACCAGCCAGCTGTACTTCTTTCTACTTTCTACCTCTTCCAGTAGAAAAGTGGGGAAACGGCCCTCAAGCCATTCAGTTTAGTTCTTCTTACTCACGAGTGAAGCCAAGCTTCACGTGTTTCTTTCTCTGCGAATGGTTTGTTCACATTCTTTGCCTGCCTTTCTCGGTTTGTAGGAGCTGATGATAGATTTTGCAGGTTAGCCGTTTGTAGTAAAGGTAGCAAGATTCCCCCTCAGCTCATCATGCATCTTTATTATTATTATTACTTTAAATTATCATACGGTAACACTGACATTTTTGGTGTCCGGTCACATGGCTTTCATCCACATGTACACACGTCTCAGCTGAACCTGACTCCAGGCCTGGCTCTGGCCTGAGAGTCCCGTGGAGCAGACACGTTATCTCTGCCCCCCTCAGCCTTTGGTGCAGCCGTCTGTGACCCGCCTGTCCCCACGAGGGCAGTGTCTTGGCACTTGCTCTTCTGAGCATGCCCTGCCCAGGTCATAACTTGCCATTGCCCTCACACTTCTGGAAGGAGGAGCAGAAGCCATGAGACTGGCCCCCACTGACCACGGCAGGTGCCGAGCATTCCAGTGCACAGGGCGGCCTCCCCGCCGCACCCTCCCCCCGCCATCAGCGGGCAGATAACCATTCACCTCCCTCCTGTGGGGCCTGGGTCAGGACTCAGCCCAGAGCCTGTCCGCGGGCTGCCTGCGTCCACCGAATTCCTCAGAAGCTTGGGACACCTGCAAACACACTCCTCACTCTGCCCCAGAGATGAGCTTCCCAACGAGGCAGCAAAGGAAAGCAGGTGGAATTCTTCCTGCTGGGAGTTGTCCGCCCCCAGGAGAAGGCGGGGTTGCCCTCTCGGCCTGGGGACCCTGAGATTTGTAAGGGGTGGTGTTGGGCATTCTAGGCAAATTCCAGGCGAAGGTAATGAACTCGGGCTTGTCTTTCTGCAATAACTTAAGTCTAACTGAGTGTTTTGGGTGGGGACACACCCTTGCCCAGCCGCCCCTCCCGTGGGGCCTCTGACATGCTGGGTGCTGCGGGGGGACAGTGGGACCATCCGGGTCGGGAGCTGCCTGGCCCCACGCACGTCCCCCACTGCCCAGGGGTCCCAGGCACACTCCAAGCGAGCTGGACGTGGGCCTGCTGAGCGCTCAGGGAGCAGGGGCCACTGCTTGAGTCTCAGGGGAAGCTGGACAGGGAGGTGGGGACCTGTACCTGCCTCCTGTGCCTGCCAGGGCCCTGTGACCCGTTCCCTGGGAGGTCCAGCTCTGGGACCCTGCCAGGCCTGGCCTCTCCCCCACTTCCCCAGGGCACAACCCCAGCCTCTAGCCTGGTGGGTGGGCGGCCGCTCCCTCCAAGCTGACCTGAGTTTCCTGGGATCAGTCGGGGCCTGGCCGGCCTGGTCTGTGACACCCTCCGGGGGAGGTGGGGTTCGGTGTGGCCAGCCAGGACCCGCAGGGGGACCTCAGTGCCCCCGACCCGCCTCAGTGCTCTCACAGCTCAGGGTCCCCTTCTCTTTGCTTTCCACTCAGAGCTGCCTGACCAGTGCTCTCCAGACCCCTGCAATAAGAAGGGGACCCATGTTTGCCAGGACCTCATGGGCAACTTCTACTGCCAGTGCAGAGACGGCTGGGCAGGGCGACTTTGCGACAGGGGTAAGGCTGCATTGCCTGGGGAGATGGGGGTGTCAGGACACCCCTCAGGGCCGCCCAAGGGCCTGGGCTGGCAGAGGACACAGCCACACCAGCCTGTCTGGCTGCAACAGGAGTGAGGAGACTTTGAGGGGATGCCAGCTGTGTGGGGACACAGGACCCTCGCTGGTCCTCTCCCAAGGAGAAGATGGGTGCATGGGGCCCTCAGCCTCTCAAGTCCTCCTGGGGGCGTGGACGTCTGGACAGCGGGTGTCCTGCTGCCCCGGGCAGGGCTCCATCCAGCTTGAAAAGCCACCATGCGGAGCCCCCAGCAGTGCCCAAGCCAGGCCAGCTCTTCCAGGGCGCCGGGGGGCGGGGGGGCACACCCTCCCTGAGGCACACCATCTGGGCCCCCACTGATCAGAAGGGAGTCGAGAGCAGGTTCACCTCCACCCTCCTTGAGTTTGCAGCGTGCTGGGTCAGCAGAGAAGATGCAGGAGACCCCTGGGACCTGGTTAGAACCCTCAGGCACCCCTTTGCTGCAGAGGGAGCCCTGAGCCCCTCAGACCTTGCTGTCCAGCCACAGAACTGGGTCCCTGTGCCCCCCACCCAGGACCTGGGGGTGGATTCCACGGGGCTGGGGCTGCAGACGCTGCCAAGTGTTCCAGGCGGTCATGGGTCCCCTCTGGCTCCGTGTCCTTTTCCCAGATGTCAACGAGTGCAGCCAGGAGAACGGGGGTTGCAGCCAAATATGCTACAACCAGCCGGGCAGCTTCCAGTGTGCCTGCCACGGGGGCTACATGCTCTCCCCAGACAGTCGGACCTGCCTCGGTGAGCCTGACCCAGGACCCCCCCGCCTCTGTGCTAGCCTGTTCGCTTTTGCAGTTGCCAGAAGTCGGCAGGCTGAAGCCTCAGTCGCTTGGCTCCTCTGCAAGAGGCTGAGGCTGTGGCTGGCTCCTTGGCTCTGGAGGGAGGGCAGGAGGGTGTCCCGCAGACACAGCACATGCCCAGGCTTGTCCGTGGCCACGGGCCCCAGAGCCGGGACACAGGCTGATTCACTCAGATCTGTGGACGGAGCCAGCCCAGCTGGGAGGCCTGCCTGCTGCTCGGGGAGAGGGGGTGGGGTGATCGCTGGGCCTCCTTCCTGGCCACGGAGCCTGCAGACGTTCCTTTGACCTCAGGGCCCCGGACGCCTTGTGAGGAGGTGCGGGCAGGACGCCTGGGGTCCCACTGCTCACTGCTACAGGATCAGAGCTCACAAATGGTAGAAAGGGAAGGTGCCTTTAATCAGAGTGCTGAGGAGATGGTGGGCTCAGCAGCCCCCAAAACCACCTCCGAAGCCTCGGCTCAGCCTTGAGAGCTTTTAAAGGGATGCGGGAAGGAGCCTTATTAGCCACTGAGACTGGGGTCAGCGTCCTGCTCCCCGCACAGAGTGCAGGCCCCTCAGCTCTCCTCACGGCCCCTCCAGGCACTGTCTTACTGTTCGGTCACACCGTTTGTTCGCGAGGTTACTGAAGGGGAAGCTGGGGGAGAGATCAGGTCATCTGTTGTTTATTTTTAGTTCTTTGATTTGCACAAAGAACCATTAAGTTAAGCAAGGTGCTGTGTGAAGGTGTGCTTGGGCCAGAGACAGGCAAGCAGGGCAGGGCCTGGTTAAAAGCTGGTTACAACGCAGTTTTGCTAAAGTGATGAGAAAGGGGGCTTCCTGCTGAGGGCAGAGTCCTGCAAAGGGCTGCTCGCAAGTGCGCACTTACCAGAACATCACTGCGTCTCTGAGGGGTTGAGCTGGAGGTCTGTCTTCTGTAACTTGCTGCTGACACGGGCGCCACGCTCTCAGAGGGAGTGATGTCTATGTAGGCCTGGAGCATCTCTTTGCTGACGGTTTCAGTTGCCTCCTTACACATACGGGCAGAACAAACGATTCTGATGCCCACAGAGACAGACTGTCGGGAGCGGTAGTGTGAATCCCATTCTGTCGAGGCCACAGGTTTAGTCCTGCTCAAGACAGAGCCGCTTCCGGCATCTGCAGTCTGCTGTTCGTGCAGTCTGCCTCTTGCCTGCAGCGGCAGTCACAGCCTCTGTAAACCTCCTCAGAAATGCTCATCCGACACTGAGTGTGACCGTGGTCCTGATCAGAACTGCTGTTTCGTGCTTATTGGTGGGGGGCGTGGGGGTGCTGCAGGGTTCTGCTCGAGGCCTCCAGGATCCTACCTTACCACTCCCGCCCCACTGGCTTCCCAAGGCTCCAGTCACCAGCCTTCCTCTGAGAAAGGTCTGCTCTGGAGTGAAGCAGAAGGCAGCTACCCTGCCCCCCCACTTCTGCAGTCAGTCTGGGGCTCCCCACAGCCAGCCCCCGGGGCACCCCAAGAAACCACTGCAAGCTGCCCACTCCCCAGAGGCACCCCTCTCTCACCCCCTCTCTCCCAGAGGCAACTCGCTTGCCCACCTCCCTCTCCCCATGAATTCCCATCTGTCACGGCAGCATGAGGGGTCAGGGCCCGGGGTCTGGAAGCCCCAGGGGGGCCCTGAGCACAGACGCGGCTCGGCTCTCTTATCTGGAGAAACCGCCTCCAGTCCATGCACATCGGTGCCTCCCGGGCCTGACCAGACGCGGGAGGCCTCCTCGTGTCCCGGTGGCGGGTCCCATCCCCCGCTCTTCACAGCCGTCTGCCTCCCCCTAAGAACGCACTTCCAGGCAGGCTGTGTCATAGGGCAGTCATTGTGGGGTGTGGAGGGTGGTGCTCAGGGACCCAAGGGCTTCTCCCCCCACTTCTCCAGGGGCCCTTCTCTACTCAGGCTCAGCCTCTCTTGTGCCCACAGCTGCCGGGGCAGTCCTGAGGGCCGGCCCAGACTGCGGGGCTCAGATTCTAGGGAAGCCCTGTGCTGTCCGTGTGGGTGCCCCAGGAACTGTCACCGCTCTGAGAAGCGCCCTCTTTGGAAAACCCCGAGGGCCGGCTTTGAACCTCTGGTCGACCTCGCAGACCACCCAGGGGTGAGGCAGCCTCCGGCTCTGAGTGAATCCAAGTATCCCGCATCCCTGGCTGCAGGACAGCAGGGCGGGCCCTGTGCCTCCCGTTAGCAGGACTGGTCGCTACTTAGCATGTTGGCACGGGCCCCGCCCCGATGCCGGTTTCGGGGTGTGCCTGCAGACGCGGGCCCGATACCTGCCTTTCTCCTGGTGTCACTGTTTCCTTAGCAGCCCTGCAGTGAGGCACAGTCTCATCATGTCCTCTGTGGTCAGCCCTGAGATGCTGAGAGCGAGGGGGTGGGGACCCTGCACCCGTGGGGCTGGGCTCCTGGGGTCTGCTCTGAAGCGCTGCCCAGCCTTTGCGGATGAGTCTCTGGGCACTTTCTTGGCTGCCAACAGGGGACCACCCAGAGGCCAGTCATTGCTCATCGTGAGCTTTCGTGGAGCCAGTTAGGTTGAGCAAGACTGCAGGGTGGGCTGTGAGCTTTCCCTACGATTGTGCTGAAGTATCGGCAGCTGAGGGCGGGGGCTGGCACTGCTGAGCCAGCATGGTGCGGGGTACCTGCCCATGGCCCCCAGTGTGAGTGTGGTGCCTGCCTGCCTGGGGACTCTGCTTGGCACCTCCCACCCCTGAATAGCTGGGGGCTGGTCTGGACCCACTGCCAGCCTGGCTCACGTGGGCTCGGCCCAGCCTGGCTCCTGCAGTGCCTGCCGGCACTGACAGTGGGGGCCCTGCGGGTTTACAGGCTTCCTGCGGGGAGCACGTGGATCATTCCCGCCATCTCTGGGAGGAATCTTAGTTTCCACATCTGAAATGTTTGCCGAGCTGCCCTTGTGACAAAGTCAGGAGTAGCTCTGAGTCTTTGCGGGCAGATCTTATTTGAAGTACCAGTTGCACTTTCTAGAAATTCCCTCTGTCTCCTCAGGAACCAGCTCTTGGCTGCAGGTTTCTCCTGCTGATACTGGTTTGTCCATGTGGCAGAGGGGAAGGAGCCTCAGGACGACCCCGGACGGTCACTGACCGTGGCTGTGGTGCTGGTTTCCTCGGGCAGACCTCAGTGTGAGGCCCGTGCAGTCAGCTTGATGGTCGGGGGGTCTCTGGGGATGCGGGTGGGACTTGGGTTAAAAGGCCCCAGAGGTACTTTTTTACCTTCCTGGATTACTGTCATTTGAATTAGGCAACAGCTCTGTGCACCAGGCCAGCCAGTGCCCCACAGACAGGAATCCGCCTTCTCAACCAGGCCCCGATCAGAAACTCCCCACCCACCCCCAGCCCTGCTTCTGGGCTGGGGCTGAAAACCCAAGGGTTAGAAGGAAGGGAAGAGACAGCAGAGGAGGGGGAGAGGGGAGGATGGACAGGGGGAGGGGGGCAAGGGGCAGAGGAGGGGGAGGAGAAGAGGGGGAGGGGGACACTGCACTGACTCCGCCAGGCGAGGCTGGGCTCCCCCCGCAGAGCTGGCCGCCTCTCCACAGTTCCTGGCCAGCGGGCAGCAGCTCCTTCCAGGCCGGCTGCCAGCAGGCCCTGTGGACCTGATGCAGCTGGTTTTTCCTGCAGACGTAGACGAATGTGTGGACGCGGGCGCCTGCGGGGCGGCGCGGTGCCAGAATCTGCCAGGCTCCTACTCCTGTGTCTGCGACGAGGGCTACGTGTTCAGTTCACAGGAGAAGGGCTGCCAAGGTACCTACCTGAGGCCACGTGGGACACACAGGCACACACAGGGCGCCATGCTCCAGGGAGCGCTGTGCCGTGTGCCCCCCGAGGGGCTGAGCACCTGCACACGCGTGGCGTGGCCCCTGCCGCACCACACGCGCGGCGTGGCCCCTGCCTCACCACACACACGCGAGGTAGCCCCTTCCTCACCACACACGCGGCGTGGCCCCTTCCTCACCACACATGCGGTGTGGCCCCTGCCACACCATACACGCAGCGTGGCCCCTGCCGCACCATACACGCAGCGTGGCCCCTTCCTCACCTGCACACACATGGCCTGTCTCACCTGCACACACGTGGCCTGTCTCACCTGCACACGTGACGTGGCCCCTGCCTCCCCTGCACACACGTGGCCCCTGCCTCCCCTGCACGCACATGAAGTGGCCCGTCTCACCTGCACACACGTGGCCTGTCTCACCTGCACACACGTGACCCCTGCCTCCCCTGCACACATGTGGCCCTGCCTCCCCTGCGTGCACATGAAGTGGCCCCTGCCTCCCCTGCACACACGTGGCCCCTGCCTCCCCTGCACACACGTGGCCCGTCTCACCTGCACACACGTGGCCCATCTCACCTGCACACACGTGACCCCTGCCTCCCCTGCACACACGTGGCCCCTGTCTCACCTGCACACACATGGCCCCTGTCTCACCTGCACACACATGGCCTGTCTCACCTGCACACACGTGACCCCTGCCTCCCCTGCACGCACGTGGCCCCTGCCTCCCCTGCGCGCACATGAAGTGGCCCCGCCTCGCCATACGTGCGATGTGGCCCCTGCCTCCCCTGCATGCGTGTGATATAGCGCCTGCCTCTCGTGCAACTGGCCACTCCCCAGAGACACAGGGAGGCGGCAGGCAGGGCCCTGGCTCTTGGGCAGCTGCCTTCTCTCCTGCCCCCAGTGCACCTGGCCCAGCTGTGTCCAGGGGCCCAGACAGCCACACTGCCTCCCACTGCCTTCCTGCCTGGGGCCCATGGCTGCCCCTCCACGAGGAAGGAGATGGGTGGTCCCAGCCTGCCTCCCCAACCCCCAGGCCATCCCGGCTCCCCGACCCTGGCCACTGTCCTGGGCACAAACCCACACCCGAACCGTGAGCCTGGCGTCCTGTGTGTGCCGACCCGGCCGTGCTGACGGCCACCATCCAAGTGTGCAGCTGTGTCCCCAGGAAGGAGCCGGTGGGAGCCACGCACCTGGGCCGCCCAGGGCTCGACGCTGGGCCTCGCATCTGCCGAGGTGCGATGGGGCAGGCGCTGGCGGCCCCCGGGCTCAGGGGCTCCCTGTGGTTGCAGACACGGACGAGTGTGTGGAGGGGCGCTGCGAGCAGGTCTGCGCCAACTCCCCCGGGAGCTACACCTGCCACTGCGACGGGCGCGGGGGCCTGAAGCTGTCCCAGGACATGAGCACGTGCGAGGTAGTCCCGGGCGGCGGGCGGGGGCAGCAGGGCCCGGGCTTCGGCGCCCCCGCCTGACAGCCGCCACCCCCGCCCCGACAGGACATCCTGCCCTGTGTGCCCTTCAACGTGGCCAAGAGCGTGAACTCTCTGTACCTGGGCCGCATGTTCAGCGCAATGCCCGTGATCAAACTGCTCTTCAAACGGCTGCAGCCCACGAGGTGAGAGGGCAGGAGGGCATCCAGCCCCGAGGGGACATGGGCACAAGGCTGCCTGGTCAGGGGACCTGCTGCCCAGCACAGCCACACGGGTCTCAGGGCTGGTGCCGCCCTTCCCTGCCCAGCGACTCACTGCCAGCATCAGCGTGAAGATGGCTCCCAGCCTGCCCACCTGGCACTTCCTGAGGCCGGGCCATCCCATGCCGGGAAGGGCCACACGCTGCAGCTTACGGTGATGCTTTTGTTCCCACTGGCCCGCAGACTGGTGGCTGAGTTCGACTTCAGGACCTTCGACCCCGAGGGCATCCTGTTCTTCGCTGGAGGCCACCGGGACAGCACCTGGATCGTGCTGGGCCTGCGGGCTGGCCGGCTGGAGCTGCAGCTCCGCTACCAGGGCGTGGGCCGCGTCACCAGCAGCGGGCCCGTCATCAACCACGGCTCGTGGCAGACGGTGAGTGGGGCCCCCGCAGCCCTGCCCAGGACCCCGCAATGCTCACCACGTACACTCCCTCAATGGTCAGCAGGCACGGCCCCAGCAGGACGGCCCTGGCAGGAAGCCTGCACCCTGACGGGCGTTACCTCATCACAGAAGCTGAGCTGGGCTTCCACTGCCAGGACCACAGTTCTCAGTGGACCAGCTCCACTGGGGCCGCCTGGCTGTCTGGAGATGCTTCTGTCTGTCACACCTATAGGTGGGGGCTCCAGGCCGCTGGATTGAGGCCAGGAGAGCCACTGGGCCCCTGCAGCACACAGGGCTCCCGTTCCCAAGGACCCTCCGGTTCAGACTGTCAGCTGCCCCGAGGCTGAGAACGGGCTGAGATCTGGGTGCCTGCCCCGCTGCCTCATGCTCTCAGTGGGGGTCAGGGTCGGCCGTGACTCACGACACCGTCCTGGGCTCTGCCTCCGGGCCTGCTCCCATCCTGCTGACCTCCAGGGCTCACACTTGGCTGCCTCTCGACGGAGGCACCCTGATTGCCCAGGGCCTGGCCTCCGGCCATCAGCTCTGTGGGTGCCACGCCGCCTGGAGCAAAGTGGCCTGTGCCACACGGGCTTCCTCCCAAGCTGTCAGCACTGGGCTTTTAGAAGTAAGTGCTTGAAAGAGAAATGGGAAAAGCATTCTTTTTCCCTTTAGAAGTAAAGATAAAATGGAAAAAGTTGCCCTGGCCTCCATGAATAAAAGCGCTGTAGACATTTGCTAGTGTTTCCACCCCATCAGTGGGTCCAGCTCCTCCACTCCTAGACGCTTAAACCCCAGGCACCATCACGACAGCAGGAGGAGACCTTCTGCAAAGGGACAGATAAGATAGTCGCTCTGCGGGGAAGCTGTCCTCGGGGTTGAGGACGCTCCATGTGTGGGAGCCCGCTGCTCCAAGCTTGAGGTGCACAAGGGGCCTGAGCACCGCCGGGACCTCTGCCGGGGAGTGGGGCTGGGGGAGGCACGACCAGTGGGTGCATGGCCCCAGCACCCCGCCCACCCCGAGATACACCCGGCCCTTGAGCCGCAGGCCAGGCTCCATGACGATCTGCCTGCTCTCTGGTGCTCACCAGATCCCCCACCCCCTACTTTGCCTCCTCAGCAAACTCAGACCCCGCACCTGGATGTTTCTCCACCTGAGCCGAAAAGGAAACCAGGGGCTTCTGGGGCTGAGGAAGATGCTCCGAGCACAGAGTGACAGGCTTTAAACTCTCCTGCAAGGAGAACAGGGGAGAGGGGCAGTGTTACAGAGAATCCATATGCTCACTCAGCGTCTGGTCTGTGCCAGGCACTGCCCGGCTGCAGGAAATGCCAGGGTAGAAATTGTGCTCCCGTCTAAGCATGCTCAGCTGAGGGCAGAGAGGTGAAGGGCCAGGGTGGAGCAGAGAACCCCGGGCTGATGCGCGGGGACAGTGACCCCAGGTTCCTGCAGCAGCTCCCTGGCTAAGGCTTGATGCGGGGCCAGAGATGGGGAGGGGAGGCTCCCTCGCAGGAAGGGGGACGAGGGGGTGGAGCCGGCCCCTGGGGGAGTTGGAGGGCCTGAGCCACACCGTGGATGCCAGGGAGGCGGTGTAGGTGGTGAGCCTGGACCCCCGAGGCTGGGGGTCTCCTGGCCCCACGTGGTGATGGGTATTGGTACGCCAGGTTGGGCCCCCCTTCAGAAGGTGCACGTCCACCCTTATGGCACCGTGCTCCTCAGATCTCTGTCGAGGAGCTTGAGCGGAACCTGGTGATCAAGGTGAACAAGGACGCTGTGATGAAGATCGCCGTGGCTGGGGACCTGTTCCAGCTGGACAGAGGACTGTACCATCTGAACCTGACCGTGGGGGGCATCCCCTTCCAGGAGAAAGACCTCGTGCATCCTGTAAGCACTCCCCTTCATCCCTGGGGTCTGAGCCCAGGGGGCTGAGGAGGACAGAGACCACCGTCCTTAGTCCCTAGGGTCCGAGCCCTGGGTGGGTGAGGAGGACAGTTAACCACACTGACCAGGTCTAGCAAAGGATGTGGAAAAAGGCGAATGTCTCTAGAATATAACAAGCCGCAGGTGCAGTTATTTCGCCTATCTTGCTGTCTCTTTCTGTGAAACTCATTTGCAGTTTCATCTGAATTGATCATGAAAATGTCTATTTTGGAGAGGAGACAAATCACAATGAAATTATTCTCTCACAAAAAGAACAATGAACTTACTTTTTAACACTTTTTTTGGGCAGTTCCCAAGAACATTTTGGGTTGTTGACCCTGTTGGGGTTCCCGCAGGGGAAGTAAGACCTAATGAGAGCTCGGTGTTGGTCGTTTCTGAGAGTCCTGTCCCTTCTCACCCCCGGCGTGCTGGTGTCTGTGCCAGAGCCCCTGGCTCCGAGTTGGGTTTCCACAGCAGGCAGGAGGCGAGTCCACACGCTGAGGCTCCGAGTGGGGGGCAGTGTCGCAATGTGTCTCCCCTCCCCGAGGGCTGAGGGCTATCCGACACCCCAGAGTCCCTCCTGGTTTTCCAGAAGAGGCTGGGCTGGCCCGACCTGCTCAGAGCTGTGGCAGGTGCGGCTGAGCTGGAGCCGTGCTCCGGGGGCCTGGTGTGAGCACAGGCGTGTACACGTCCCCTTGCCCATCCTTCCAGGCAGCAGTCGGCACCCTGAGCCTGCCAGCCGAGGGGGACCAGGTGCCCCGAGCCTGCCACCCGAGGGGGACCAGGCGCCCTGAGCCTGCCAGCTGATGGGGGACCAGGCGCAGGTGGGGGTGGGGGCGGCCCTGACTGGGTCCAAGGCAGACCGACCGCCCTCAGCAGAGTCCATGCCTGCGGGCAGTGGGTTGCCACGAGCGTGACCAGCAGGGCGCCATAGGACGGACGGCAGCAGGGAGCCACTGGGGTCTCTGTCTCTCCAGATGAACCCGCGTCTGGACGGCTGCCTGAAGAGCTGGCACTGGCTGGATGGTGAGGACACCGCCGTCCAGGAGACGGTCAAGGCGAACGTGAAGATGCAGTGCTTCTCTGTGACCGAGAGGGGGTCCTTCTTCCCTGGGAGTGGGTTTGCCTTCTTCCACCTGGATTACGGTGAGTCTCCGCTCCTGAGAGGGGATGGCTGTGCTCGGCCTTCTGGCCCAAATTCCCCGAAACAGCAGCAGCAGCCGGTCCCCCCGGGGCAAGTGCCTGAGGGATGGCCGGCCCGGGCGCTGGGTTGCAGGGAGAATGGGACGGCGGAGGGCCTGTGGCTGAGACGGGGGACGCTGGGCTTGAAGCGGAAGCTTCCAGGAAGGTTCTGAGACGGGACACCCTTGAGCGCATCTGTGGTCACAGCGCTGTGGGCCGTGGGGAGGGGCCAAACCACCAGGAGTCCAGTGCTCCAGGCTCAGCAGGAAGAGATACGAGGAGGCCCCTGACGGAAGGGCCCAAGGCCCCAGCTGCGACTGTGCCTCAGAGAACTGAGGCTTTTCCAGCAGCTGCGGAAGCTATAGAGGAGCTTTTCTGTGACCCCAGTAAGAGGGGGGCGGGCGGGGTGGGCAGCCGGGGGCCAGGGTGGCTGCAGGGGACGGCGGTTCGCCCAGAGTCCCTCCCGCTTCTGTAGAGCAGGGCCCTTTAGTATTAAGCAACAGTCTAAATCAGTCACCCTGCACGCTGATAAGTGGGCACCTGGACGTTAGCTTTACGTCTGCCCTGAGGGGTCGCCCTGCACCGTGTGGGCCGTGGGGGTGGGGGCGCAGCGGTTCGCTTTGAGCCTGGACTCAGGACTTCCCCAGATTTCCTCGGGCAGGGCCAGAGTTAACCTCTGCCCCCAGGAGGGCACCGCTGTGCCCGGAGGCATTGCTGTGCCTGGGCGCGCGGCCTTGGTGGCCTTTGACGTGAGGCTGTCGGGTGGCTCTGTGTCGCGGCCTGGGAGACACCGCACATGGACCCGTGAGCCTCTTTCCTCAGGTGGCAAGGTGTGCCTCACCCCCTGCCCGGCATGCCCCCAGCGTCTGTTTCCAGACTCTGAGCCTGTCACGGTTGAAGGTGCACACGTGACCCTCACCACCCTGCGTGGCCCAAGCGTAGGGACGGTCTATTCGGGTCAGAGATGGGACCTGCTCCCCCCTCCCCATTTCTGTCTTGGCTTTACCTGTCATGAGCGCCACCAGGTCACCCAAGGAGAAACCTTCACTCCTGACTGCAGCTCGTACGGAGCTCACGCCGCCCCTGCAGCCCTTGCTTCTGTGCGCGCAGACCCGGGGCGTCCTTGTGGCAGTGGGTGTCACATGCAACACGCTGGCGGCACGGCCCCGCTGCCTGTGTGCCCGCCATGGAGGCAGCCACTTGGCTGCGGGGCTTATTAGATCTGCAGGTTGAAAAGGCAGAGGCCACACGGCAGTCAGGACTGGCGCCTCTAGGGCGCCTCAGGCTGGGCCGTCCTGTCCTCAGTATGACACAGAAGGGACGTGTCAGGAGTTATAGGCACCATTCTCAGTGGCAGGTCAAAGATCTGGACTCTGTGGGTCTTAAAGCCCCAGAAGCCGTCAGGCAAGGGGCATGCGGGTAATACCCCTCAGCACCCAAGGAAACCTCCCAGGGGAGCTGAGGCGCTGGCCCCTCAAACACGCTTCTGGCAGCCAGGCCCCTCTCCCCACCTCCTCCAGGGGACCCCGCAGAGATCGCCGCTCTCCCCACCTCCGCCAGGAGGACCCTGCAGAGATCGCCCCTCTCCCCACCTCCATTGGGGGACCCCACAGAGATCGCCACTCTCCCCACCTCTGCCAGGGGGACCCTGAAGAGATCGCCCCTCTCCCCACCTCCGTTGGGGGACCCCACAGAGATCACCGCTCTCCCCACCTCTGCCAGGGGGACCCTGAAGAGATCGCCCCTCTCCCCACCTCTGTTGGGGGACCCCGCAGAGATCGCCACTCTCCCCACCATCAGGGATGCAGGGAGACTTGGCAACAGAGGAGAAGGCTGGGTTGGGGGTTTTGTTCGTTGCCTTTTCCAGTTCTACGTGTGTTCAGCTCAGTGAACAGTTTTCAGAACTGATCGTTACGTCCCTCTCTGGGGTGGGGACCTGCACACGATTCATGGGGCTCTCGGTCTGCTGGCAGAAAAGACCAGTGCAGGGCAAGGCCTGACCCGAGTGGCCTTGCCAACCTGCTGCATCCCGAGAGGTGGAAACGCTTAGAAACCGAGGGGGCAAGGTTTCCTTCCGGCCCCTTCAGCAGCCATGGCTCAGCTGGGAGGAGACACGAGGTGGTGTTTGCGTCTGAGACCCGGACCCACCACGGCTACCAAGGGTGCTCTGGAGCATGACATACGTGACGCACGGCAGGCGGCTTGTCACGCACACACATGCCTACCGAGTTCTGTAACACGTGTCCTGTAAGCAGCGCCAGCCCCGCGGAGCATCGATTAGAGCGGAAAAGCGCGGCCCGGGAAGGAAGATTGGACGCAGTGTCCGGCAGCTTTCACTGCCTTCCCAACCCTTCCCGGTCCTTCAGTTTGCGGGGCTGAGCCTGTGCGATGGGTGGGCAGGCTGAGCCCCACCCCATTCCTGTCCTGGGGGCGGGGAGTCAGGTGCCCAGGGGATGGTCCCAGCCAGACTGGGTGGGGCGGCCGGTGGCCACTCAAAGGGGTTCTTGAGGAGTGAGCACGTGGCTATTCTCGGTGGGCTGGGGCCTCTAGAGTCCAATGCCGGGCTCCCTGTCAGTTCCTGACGGCCGGGCCACTGAGCCCCGAGCTACCGGCTTCCCGCTGCCTCTGCCGCCCGGGGCCCCGCGGGGCCCAGCCTGCCACCTCTCCGCTGCGCTGTCTGGACTGCCTGGTGATGCGTGGCCTTCCTTGCAGCACGGATGTCCCCTGCCGGCGGGACGAAGACCACCTGGGCAGTGGAGGCCGTGGCTCGGGTCCGCCCTGCCGCGGACACCGGGGTGCTGCTTGCGCTGGTGGGCGACCACCAGGCCGTGGCCCTCTCCGTGGCGCTGGTCGACTACCACTCCACCAAAAAGCTCAAGAAGCAGGTACCGCTTGCTGCTGCCCCCACCCCCCAACCCTCGCTCTGAGACGGAGCCACCGTGAAGCTCAGCCCCACCTCTCGCCCTCCAAGTTCCAGCGCCCACCTCTCAGCAGCGTCTCAATGGCCTCTGGTGGCTCAGGGACGGTGCTGGAGTCCTGCAGGCTGGCTGTGCAGTGGGGAGACCATCCTGCCACCCCCAGCGGTGTAGATAATTTGAATTAATCACTTGTATTTAAGCCAAATGATTTTGCTCACAAATGACGTGTGTGAGTGTACAAACAGGCCCAGACCCTCACCAGGCCTCCCCCGGAGGCAGGCAGGGCTCTGAGTATCCGCCCCTGGACGGGCCGCCGTCACCTCCATACAGTCCCTGCCCCACCCCTGACCATCACTGGTCACCGCGCTGGCTGTCTTCTCAGAGAACAGGCAAGAGTAGTGGAAATGGGTTTATTCTCCCGCCTGTCCCAAGAGGGGTGTGTTCCCCACGTCAGCCTACCTGCGGGAGCCATCAGCTCCCCTCCTACTGCGGCTGCAAGCTGATGGGCACAGATCCAGGCTTGGCCCCTCTCTGCTATTTCTGTGGCAGCGCCACACGCAAGGGGCAGCTCTGCCCTGAGTCCTGGCCACACACACAGTGGGAGCCCTGGTCACTTCTGCCCAGACCGACGCATGTGTGGCCCTGTGACCGGAGCGTGTTTCCTCCACGTCCCCCCCAGGGACATGCAGCTCTATATGTTGGTCCTCAATCACGTTGGAGGGGGTCCAGCTCCCCCTAATTCACACATGTAGAAACCATGTCCTTGTCACACTCTGGCCATAAGTGACCCCACCCACAGGAGACCCATGGACCTCGGCAGGACAGGAGGGCCCACGGGCGTGGGGCCACCAGCCCGTCCGCCCCAGTCAGCTGTGCCTCTCCCCACAGCTGGTCGTCCTGGCCGTGGAGGGCGTCACCTTGGTCCTGATGGAGATCAAGGTCTGCGATGGCCAGGAGCACGTGGTGACCATCTCTGTGAATAAGGACAGGGCCACCCTGGAGGTGGATGGCACCCAGGGCCAGAGTGAAGTGAGCCCAGCGGGGCTGCAGGAGCAGCTGGCCATCCTCGGGAGACACCTGGAGGGCTCCGTGCTCACCTTCATCGGGGGGCTGCCAGGTAGGGGCCCCGACTTGCTCCCCCGGCAGGGCTGGGCGCTCTGTAGGGAAGGGAGGCAGGAGGAGCCAGTCTGTGGCAGCATCGTGTGAGCGTGTGGGGCCCGGCCCAGCCGCTGTGGGGTCAGGCTGACAGCACTTGGGGGGACACATCGGCCTGAAGCTGTTCCCCACCCCACACCTTCCAGGAACACCCCCATGGGTATCAGATGGTGGGTCTAGGCCACACGGGGAGCCAGGCTCTCCAGTGCCCCACCCCCGAGGCCTGGTGTCCAGCTGCCTGGGGAAGCAGGCCAGGTGAGCCTGCCCCCGCCACATCTGGAGGTGGTATCCCAGCAGACTAGGGGAGATGGGAGAGGCTGGGCCTCCCACCACTCAGGCGGGTCTCCACTTGTCGCGGACCGAGGCGCGCTGTCTTGGCCGCCAGACTCCAACTGCGTTTAGTTTTAGTAAACAGAGCTTTGAAGAGGATAAGAGAGCCTGGAAGGCCTGGGCATGACTCATTCGGGATGAGGAGATAATATTTAATGGATGTGACTATCTGTGTGTCCATCTGTGGGGTCGGGGTGCTGTGGTGCTGTGCCAAGCCTGGTGGCAGGCGTCTGCTGCCCGCCGGGGCTCGTGGCTGAGCTGCATGATGACGCTCTGCCGGAGACGCGGCGGGGCGCCCAGGCTCCGGGCGGCTCACCCACTAAGACGCACTTGCTCTTTCCCCGCGGCCCAGACGTGCCCGTGACCTCGGCTCCGGTCACGGCCTTCTACCGCGGCTGCATGACGCTGGAGGTCAACCGGAAGGCGCTGGACCTGGACGAAGCCGCCTACAAGCACAGCGACATCACGTCCCACTCCTGCCCTCCCGTCGAGCCCGCCGCCTAGGCTTCTGGGCCGCAGACGCCCCGCCCCACGCACGCCGCAGCCTCCTCTCGACCCGAAGGATGGCGGCCGCGCCCGCGCCCGCGCTGGAGACACTGAACCCTCGCCCGCCGAGCCCCTCGGGGCCTCCCTGCCCGCGTGTAACATACGTGTACATAGAGGACTAACCTCACCGCCGCCTGAGCGGACCCGGGAAAAGAATTCTGTTATTTTTATCACCAGATGCTTCTTTCTGACTTAAAACTATGGAAAAATAAAATATTTACAGAACCTTTCTAGCTCTGTGTTGGCGGTGTCCGCTCCTTGCTGCTTTGCAGCGGGCCGTCACAGAGTCAGCCGCTGAGGGCATCCGTAAGTCCAGGGGCCGTCACCCCTGCTGCTGCTGCCCGAGGTTTCCCTGGTGGGGACGAGCTGCTTCACTGGAAGAGGCCGCGCCAGCCCCCCCTGGCGGGGCTGGAAGTACGGCAGGTCAGCACCGCAGGCTCCCCGACACGCCCCCCAGCCTCGGAGGCTCTCCGGTTAAACCGCGGGCCTATTTGCTCATTTTGAGGGGCCGGGCAGTGAGCGGGGTCTGCAGGAGGTCAAGTGGGCGGGGCCTCGCGCTCTGGCTCCAGGAGTAGCGGGCGGGGGGCAGCCACGGGAACGCGTGGGACCCACGGGTCTCGGGAGACCAAGCAGCTGCAGCAGGACACGCCCAGGACTGTGGGCACCATCACAGCATAGGCTGCAGGGGCATCTCCAGCACTTGCTGGCTCCATCCCCAAACTGGATTGTTTTTTATAATAGACTTTTTTTCTCAAAAGTGATTCTTTTTCAGACACCAAACCCCGAAGTGTATCCTGAAGCAGGTAAGCAGGCAGCCAAGTGTCGGGGCGCCATCTGCTCGGGTCTTGCCTGCTACCCACGGCTTCCTGGAGCTGGCCAGCATGGCTCTGAGAAATGGGGGGCAAGCACAGTCATGCCCATGCCCCACAGGGGACCCCCTGCTGCTCACCATCTGACCACAGGCGGCCTCAGGAGCCCAAAGCCACTCAGGCTGATCCACCTCTCAGCCCTGACACCACAGCATTCCCACCGAGCTCTCTGGTTTTCATCTACTCTGGAGACGGCTCTGGAATGTTCTGGAATGTTCCCCCAGTCAGCTGGGAGCCTGCACCTGGCCGCCCCCTCTCTCACAGAGGCCAGGACGGCCAGAGAGCAGACAGGACACACGCTGAGCTCCGGGACAAGACACCACAGACACAGGTGGAGGCCAGCTCTCGGGGCCATTTGACCACCGTGGGTTCATCTTCCCTCCAGGGAGAATGAGGCCCAATCTGTTTCCTAACGTGGTTTATACAGACTTCCACTGGGCTCCAAGGGTTGTTCTAACTACGGCCAAGAAAAGCTTATGGCCAATTCAGAGCCACAGGCTGCAAGACACCTCCCAGCTGTGCTGGCCAGCTCCAGGGCCAGACTGCACACAAGCCTGGGGCGGACACAGAGCTTCACGACTTCTGACTGTGCTCCAGGACGGGGAGGCAGGGTAAGTCTGACTGTGGTTCTGACTGTGCTTCACAGAGGAGGAGCGGGCTGGGTCTGACTGTGCTCCATGGAGGAGGAGGATTGGGCCTGACTGTGCTCCATGGAGAAGGAGGTGGGGTGGGCCTGACTGTGCTCCATGGAAGAGGAGCTGGGGTGGAGCTGACTGCTCCATGGAGGAGGAGGTGGGGTGGGCCTGATTGTGCTCCATGGAGGAGGAGCTGGGGTGGGTCTGAGGTGCTCCATGGAGGAGGAGCTGGGGTGGGTCTGAGGTGCTCCATGGAGGAGGAGCTGGGGTGGGGCTGAGGTGCTCCATGGAGGAGGAGCTGGGGTGGGTCTGACTGTGCTCCTTGGAGGAGGAGGCGGGGTGGGCCTGACTGTGCTCCATGGAGGAGGCGCTGGGGTGGAGCTGACTGCTCCATGGAGGAGGAGGTGGGGTGGGCCTGATTGTGCTCCATGGAGGAGGAGCTGGGGTGGGTCTGACTGTGCTCCATGGAGGAGGAGGTGGGGTGGGTCTGATGTGCTCCATGGAGGAGGAGCTGGGGTGGGTCTGACTGTGCTCCATGGAGGAGGGGCTGGGGTGGGCCTGACTGTGCTCCATGGAGGAGGAGGAAGAATGGGTCTGAGGTGCTCCCTGGAGGAGGAGCTGGGGTGGGTCTGAGGTGCTCCATGGAGGAGGGGCTGGGGTGGGTCTGAGGTGCTCCATGGAGGAGGGGCTGGGGTGGGTCTGAGGCGCTCCATGGAGGAGGGGCTGGGGTGGGTCTGAGGTGCTCCCTTGAGGAGGGGCCGGGGTGGGTCCGCTGTGCTCAGTACACTGTGCTGCTGTCATATGTGGTCTGAGTTGACCTCAGTGGTTTTGTTTTTTAAATAGAAGAACTGTAATATTTGTTTGCATTTCATTTTTAGGTTTTCGGATAGTATGGATTAATTGATAATGGTTGTTGTGTGAAGGGCTGTTCTTAGGGCATTTGGTGGCATTGAAACCTCTGCCCTCGCTGCCTGCTGTCCCCCCAGACATAGACAGACACTGTGACGGCAGAAACGTCTCTTACACTGCAGCACATGCCCTGGGGGAATCACCCCGTGACACCTCTGCACTACAGAGATGGGACATTTGACTCCAGTTCACACAACACATACTATTAGCTCCAGTAGAGTACATATTTAAATCTAAAGGCGATCTATAAAGCATTTAGAAGATAAGGTAAAACTCTAGCCAGTGGGCCCACTGTGATGCACCTCTGCTCTTTTCAATAAAGCTATATTGGCACACATTTCTGCTCACTAACTTCCAATTCTCTACAGCTTCTCTGCTGCTCTAGTCAGGACTCAGTGGTGGATTCACAGCTGTGGGCCCTCCAAACCTGTGCCTTTACAGAGCAACTTTGCTGACCCCTTTGATAAAAGAGTATTTTCATGAACTAGGATTTTTAAAAGTATTTCTTTAAAATATATAATAAAACAAAATACTCATGATAAAGAAAAATATTTAAAAATTGGGCTATGTTAAAATCAAGAACTTCAAGAAAAGGAAAGTTTCAGGAAGCTACCCAGCTTCAAGACTATGAAGCTGCAGCAGTCATACGGCCTGGTGTTGCCAAAAGAGTGAACAGTGGATCCCTGGACAGACAGAGAGCCCAGACACGGACCCCCAGAAAGAGTCGCCTGATCTTCGACAAAGGAGCGGGTGACACAGCGGGGAAAAGCGAGGCTCTTCCCTGATGGGGCTGCACGGAGGCCTCTGCACCGTCCTGGTGATACTGCTGTGATTCTGAAACTGCTCTAAAAAATAAAGTCCACTTCAAACAAACCAAGCGATCATCAAGAACATCTGTTCATCAAGGCAGCATAAGGAGCGTGACAAGACCAGCTGAGAAGAGGAAACACCGGGAACCTCGGTGACCGATTAACGTGGGGTAACCGTGTTAACCAAGAAAGGATAGAGCTCCTCCTGCAAATCAGTGAGTAATGACCCAACAGAAGACCGGACGCTGCTGGACAGGACAGGAAGTGCCAGTGGCCAAGGTGTCTGTCCACGGGGCCAGCTTCATCAATAAGGGGGAAATGCGGGCACAAACAGCACAGGAAGGAACCCCTGCGCCCACAGCTGTGAAAGTTTCTCGCGTAGAGTAGGACCTGATCTTGGCAGCCTGGAGCTGAGACTAGTCTGGGCTGACCCCAAGGACCAGGGCTGGGTGTTGTCCAACAAAGTCCAAGTCTCCCGTGCACCCTAAATCCACACCGGGAGCCCCACATACACATAGGAACCCCAAGACCAGCCAAGGCCACCCACAGCCGAAGGGACAGTCACGGTCCCCATCTCAGGGCGGAGCACCATGGTCTGTCACAGGCACGCAGCTCAGCAGAGAACAAGCCACACACAGCGGAACCGCGTGCAGGTGGGCCCAGGATGGGGTGGGCAGCCCCGGCCTCGGTGACGGCCCTGCTCTGAGTAGCTGCCGCTTACACCGGGGTTCTCAGCGTGCTTTCTGTTCAATTTATAGTAGTCATTCAGTTTCGTGATTAAAGAGTTTGAGCAAAGAGGAAAGAGAAAGGCAGGTGCCATCCACGAGCTGCTGAGGAGTGAGGCCCTGCCCACTCCTCTCGGGGCACCGGGAGGGCATGCCTGCTCCCAACAGCTCAGTGTGCTCTCCCCACGCCCAGAGGGGGCGAAGAACTGTCAGAACAGGAGGGCAGGCCTGGGGGGTGCTGGTGACTGCAGGCTCCCAATGCTGCTGCTAATGGGTGCCTTGCTAACTGAGCACGCACGGTCCCCTGGCCATGCTCAAAGAGCGTGTCCTCTGTGATCCAGCTCACACACCAGAATGGTCACTCTCCAACAGTGTGCAACTCAGCAGGTTTTAGCACCTTCACAAGGCTGTGCACCCAGCACTTGTGTCCAGTTCTAGAACATTCCATCATGGCAGCAGGGAACCGAACATTCCATCATGGCAGCAGGAAACCCTGTTCCCATCAACAGCCTCCCTGGCCATCCCACGCCCCAGCCTCCAGCCCGCCTCCTCGTCTGTGACCAAGGATGAGGCAGGTCACTCAGCAGAGGTGGGCCCCACCGGGCCCCACCCCGTGGTGGTGCCTGGAGGCACAGCAGTCACACCGCGTGGGCATCAGGCCCAGGGAGAGCCTTCTGGGCTGGGGAGGCCTTGGCAGAGATGGTCCCTGGGAAGGGTGCCTGGAGCATGCTGAGGCCAGGCCGGGGCAGGTGCTGTGTGCCAGGCAGGGGAGCTGCCCCAGAGCCTGGAGGGCAGGAGGGGGCACACAGGATGTGCGGGGGAGGGAGTCCCGGGGGCCGGGGAGAGGGCCTGAGCCACCAGCAGGCTGGGGCTGAATCGTTCACATTCTTTATGGCTGGGCTGAGGGATAGAGACATTTTTGTGGCCAGAGCAAAACTGCTGGCTTTGGAGTTTAATACTTTTTATCAGCTCCAAGCGAGATGGAAATACCTGGCGGGGAGACAGCACGGGCGGGAGACGCAGGTGTGGACAGTCCGGGGAAACGCTGAGCCCGCTGAGCCCACCGGCGGTCGTGTCCAGGGTCACAGGTCAGCCCACGTTCTGGGGCGCAGGTTTGCTGCAGGTCTACAGCTGCTCTGCCGTTTGCTCCAGGGGCTGCATCTTCGCTCCCTGCAGCCCCGGACCAAGGTCCTCCCCGTCCAGTCACGTTGGGTCCGGGAACCACTGAGTGGATTGACATCGCAGACCACAGACCCCGGCTGCGCTGAACTTCGCTTCTTAAACTCTGGGCGGGTGAGGCACTTGCTATGGGACCCCGGATGGGTCAGCGGGGCCGGTGGACATCCTGACCTCAGGCAGCGCGAGGGGTGAGCCCTGGTCAGACCCCAGCGGAGGCCCACGCTGAGCTCTGCCGTTACCTGCTGAGGAAGCCAGAGGCCTGGGAGTCAGTCGTGGGATTTCTGGCTCCAGGATGCCCCCGGCTCAGGGCTCATATCCGAGTGCAGAAACTGAGGGGGCGGGACAGGGCACCAAAGGAGAGGAAAGAGAACTCCTTCCTGGTCTCAAGCACCACCCAGCCTGTGGACACGGAGTTTCTGCTCAGGTGTGGCGCCCCGCCCTCTGGAAACGCTGAGCCGACCCCCAACGAGAGCAGCTCTGGGGCTCGGCCCCGATGTCCTGTCTCCTCTCCTCTCCTCTCCTGCTCTTGCCTGGCAGGGTGGGCACCAGGTCAGATGCTTCCCAAAGGGCAGGATGCCAGCGCCCCACAGGGCAGCAGCTGAGCTGGCGCCAACACCAGGGCACCAGGGAAGCCAGGCCCTCCCCCCAGAGGCTCTAGCCTCGGGGCCACAGAGGGTCCTGGGATCAGGCAGTATCCCCGCCTTGACCGACACTTCCAGGAGTGACGACAGTGGACACGTGAAGGTGTGTTCACACCACAGCACGGAGCCCAGGATGGCTGTAGGAAGAGCAGGAAGCCCTCATGCTGACCCACAGCCCTGTGCCCAGAATTCACTTTCAAGCAACACAGTTGAAGGCGTTTAAACATCACGTGTTTCTGTACTTTGAACCCAAAACACTGAGTAGGTGAAATTAAGGATCCCCTGGACAGGAAGGACTCCTCCTGCAGCCCACCCGACCCAGACAGACACAGTCTCTCTGGCTCCAAGGAGCGCTTGTCCACCCAGGACTGTGAGGTGTGGTTTGTGTCCTTTGATGCGTTCAGGGTGGCGATCGGGGAGGGCAACTGGATGGGCACGCCCTGACCCTGAGCAGGCCACTGGGTGCCACACACGCAGAGCCCTTAGTGCCTGCAAGGTCCACCAGGTGTCCCCGGGAAGCGGGGACAGACTGTGCATCTGCAAACAGACGCCACGAAGGGAAGGAGGGATGACAGGACCTCACCTGATATGAAGCAAAGTGAGCAGACACGTGTGACGGGGCTGGGGAGGGGGCTCCTGGCCACTTCCCCTAATGGCGGGAAGCCAGGCGTGCCTGCAGTGGGGAGGGAGGAGCTGGGCCCTGGTCCTCAGCCTGCTGGGGTCACTCGATGGCTCCTGACTTGTGACCAACACCCTGCCATACTCCTCAACATAAAGAAATGTCTCAGTGACTATGAAACTCTTTATGAAAAGCCTCTAAATGTGTATGTGTGACTTTTGCAAAGTCAGGAGTTTGCCTCCTTGCCTCTGTGATGAGGACGGCTCACATTAGGGAGAGGACAGCAGTTCGTCCCCAGCTGCGGTCCGGACGCCCCCTTCCTTCCCTGCACAGGGGCACCCGCCCTGGGGCTTGGGGCGCACACTCAGCCTCTCCAGGCCCCAAACACCTGCCATCGTGACGTGACGCCCCCAGAAGGGAGAGCTTTGCAGAGAGGCTAAGTCCTCAGCCAGCCAGCCAGCCAAGTGAAGGACGTTTCAAAGCCTCCACACTGTTTCTCAGTGGCCACAGGGTCCCTCTCAGCCGATGGAATTACTCCGCCTAAATTTTGCTGGGTTTGTTTTTAACAATATGCCCAAAGCGAATCAAAGAATTCAGCAGGATTGGTCACGATGACTGACCTAAAATTCCAAATTGATGAGGAGTGGCCTTGCTGGGTTTGTAACCTTTGGAGCTAAGATTCCAGGACAGCAGGGGGTGGGGCCGTGTCCTGCCCACAGAGGCCGCAAGGCCAGTGCCGGGCTGGGCCCACCCGCAACACGGGGCTCGTGAGCCCACATCTGACAAAACACAGGCGTGTTCGCTTTACCGCACTTTGCACACACTGCCCTTTTTGTTGTTGTTACAGACTGAAGGTTTGCGCCACCCTGAGCGGAGTGAGCCTGCTGGCACATTTTTCCAGCAGCGTTTGCTCACTTCGTGTCTCTGTGTCCCATTTCAGTAATTCCTGTGATATCTCCTGTGTCTGTGGCCTCTTGTCCCGGAGCTCAGCATGTGTCCTGTGATACCTCAAACTCTTTATTATCATAGTTGTATAGTGACTCCTGATCAGTGGGCTTTGATGTTACTATTGTGGTTGTTTAGTTATTTTTTAGCAAGAAAATGTTTTCAATGAAGCGATGTACCTCCTTCCGGCAGACACAACACTGCTGAAGGCAGACGGGGGCGGGGGTGGGGGGACGGGGCCGACACCACCCGCCGCTGCTGGGGCCAGGGAGTCCGTGCCCACCCGCCCTGCTTGCTCACCCCGGGGCCAGACACTGCACAGATCCCTCCCTGCTGTAGAGACGCATCCACTCGCTCGGAAGAGGGAGACGCGTGTGAACCTAAGGACCGTCCTGAACGTGGGGGCTGGAACGGGTCAGTTGGACGGAATTGCGTCCCGGCCGGCAGGGGGCGCCGGAGACCGCGTCTTGTTGAGACTCGGCCGCCTCTCCCCTCTTCCCCGCTCCCCTCCCCTCCCCCACTGCTCCTCCCCTCCCCCCCACACCGCTCCTCCCCGCCCACTTCCCTTGGGCTGTAAGTGGGGACTCAGGTCTACGAGCAGCTCCAGGCCTGCGCTCACCTGCTTCCTCAGGCGTGTCTGGGTCTTTACTGGGCACAGCTGCTCCCAGGTGGCCCCTGCAGGGGTTTCTCAGCAGAGAGCCGGCATCTTAGGGGTGCCTGCTCTGCAGGCTGGGGGCCCATGTGGGGTACCCCCGCTAAGGACCAGACCCGGCTCTGCTGGACACCCCGGGGGCTGACAGTCGGACAGACGCAGCCCCAGGAGCTCGCCGCCCCCCAACCCCCGGACACCACTGGAGCAGAGCCCACGCGGACCCCCGGCCTGCACAGGCCGCGGACGCAGAGCTGGTACTCGAGCCGGGAGGACTTCCCTTGGGCAGACGCGCACCAGGAGGGCCGCGCTGAGGGTGGCCACCCTGCCCTCCCCGGGAACGCACACACGTGAACAGCACGTCTCCTGGGAAGCGGCCCTCACCGCGCACAGCCACACTTCCTTCAGTAACGTGCATGATGACAGATGAGGAGGACAGAAGAGAAACGAAACTGCTCTGTAAGCGGTGAGGCCAGAGCCCAGCGGGAATTATAGCTCAGCTGGGGGTGTGGTCTCACGGGGCGGGGGGCGGCGGGAAGGGGCGGAGCGGCCTCACCACTGGGGTCCCCCGCATGATCTTGGCCTCTCCTGCACTGATGAGCCAAGGAGGATCTGCAGGAGGGTCTGTAGGGGGGGTCTGCAGGAGGGTCTCCAGGAGGCAGCCACAGTGGGGAGGGGGCTGCTTTGAACAGACCAAACTACTGCTTTCCATCTCCACCCTCTGCATCACGGTGTGTAGGGAGGGGGCTTCTCCCCGGGGAGGAGGTGGGTGGGGGCGCTGAGGGGGTGCTGGCAGCTGGAGCTCGGCTGAGGCTGTGAGTCCTCGGGCAGAGGGAGGTCGGAGCCACGTGAGGCCGCGAAGGCACCGGGCAGCTGCAATCAAACAGAAAAGCCTCCTCAGCCCATGGGAGCCCCTCAGAGCCCACTTGGGCTCAGCCCCCAGGCCCAGGCCTGCAGGCGGTGACTGCTCCTGATGAGGCTGAGTTCCCAGGGGCCACAGGAGGCCCTGATTCAGCCCCACGGGGCCCCCACCTCGCCTGCGGGACACTGGTCTCGACACTCAGAGGGTGGCCGTCGACCACCTGACACTACACATGGACACGTGAGCCCTGTCCCAGGAAAAGGCTGCCCAGCTCGTGTGGGGCCTTGGGCTTACTCAATGCTTCATATTTTAAGGGGAAAACCAACATCAATGTTTTCCATAGTGCATGATGGTTAATTTTATGCATCAACTTGGCTAGACTACGGTCAGTGCCCAGGTGCCAGACTGCCGTCTCGATGTCATCTTGAGGGTGTTCTGTAGCTGTGATGAGCATGTAGACCAGCAGCTCACACTATCTGTTACAGCTGGGCCTCATCCGATCAGTTGAAGAGGAATGCCTGAGGTGCCCGAGCAGAGGGAATTCCACCTCCAGATACCTTCAGATGCAAACTGCAAAACTCATTCTTCCCGGGGCCTCCAGCCTGTGGCCTGCCCTACAGATTTTGGACTCTCTTCCTCTAGCTCTCCATTTCTCTACCTGTGAGTCTATACACGTACCACCTCCATCTATAAACACATCTTTCTGTGTGTCTACTCTGTGCAGACACGCTACTAGCTCTGTATCTCAGGAGAACCCGCACTAACACACCTAGAGGCAAGTGATCCTGCAAAGCAAACGCTGGGGCCTGGCACAGCTTTTAAACAAACAAAACTCCCAGTTTTTTTCCACCAGCCAACAAACCTCTTAAATTTCTCTTTTGTTCTTAACTTCTAAGGGTTAGAAATGCCTGCTTAAAACCAACATTAAGTAAGTAAAGCAAGCAACCCCTTCTGCAATGGGACAAGGTGAGTGCATGCAGGCTCTGGTCTGCAGTGGGGCCGAGTGGGTCCTTGAACTCCACCCATCAGGAGCCCAGGGCCAGGGGGCACCTGCCTGCCTGCCCCTCCTCCTGGAGACCCTCTAAGGGGGCTCTGGGATCCAAGGGCCCTGGGCCCCTGCCCACCTCTGTTGCTTTCTCTCTCTCAAATTCACACTTCTTTCTGACCTCAGATGACAGAGGAAGTCTCTAGAGAACATCCTCTCAGGTCAGTGGGGACCGCAGCTCCCACTGTGCACGTGCGTGCTCTGTTCTTCATTGGCAATGAGCCGCTGAGAGAACCAGGGAGTAAACCACACCAACCACAGAATCAACCAGTGGGAACCACAGAGGAGCTGGCAGGAACCAATGATAAATCAATAAGGATCACAGAGCAAATGACCAGGAACCATGAACCGAACAGATCACCATGGACCACAGAGAAAACCACCAGGAACCACAGAGAAAACCACCAGGAACCACAGACAAAACCACCAGGAACCACAGACAAAACCACCAGGAAACAAGGAACAAACCGCCAGGAACCAGGGAGGAAGCCACCACAGAGCAGAGTTAAACCAGGCTCTGCTCACACAGGTGATACCATCAGGAGGGCAGACAAAAGTCCTTAGTAAAGGGGGCGAGGCCCTTATTTACCAGATGCGAGGCCCTTAGTGACAGTGTACAAGGGCCTTCGTTACAGGATGTGAGTTGATTATCGGTGGGTCCTTATTCCTGCATTTCCTGACCAGGCAGCCCAGGGAATAAGGAAGGTGAGTTCCCTTCTGTGATTTCTCTTTTGACTAACTGCTCAAAACAGCCCCCGACAGCAGCTCACTCCCCCTGTCGTGTAGGAGTGTTTTCCACTGCCAGTGACTGGACAGAACACTTGCAGAGTCCCTTTCCTCCTCCGCTGGGAGCAGAGCTGGGAGCAGCCATCTGTCCTTTTCCTCCTGACGAGACACACACGGCATCTCCTTGGAGTCTGATTACTGCTGTGCGTGGAATTGTGCTCCTACACGTGCTGCTGGTAAAAGCTGATCAGGCCCTCGTCGTCATCGATACAGACCAGAGGATGTGCCAAGACCACCCCCCAAAACAGAGGCCCTCTGCCCCCGAGGCCACAGGACAACAGTCGAGGGCACTCTGGCCATCATGCTGGGGCTGCACCGGTGGCTGGTGGCAGGCCCGGCGATGCTGCTCTATGAACAAGGCTTCGCCCCACACGCCTCCTCCCACAGCACCCCGAGGCCTCCAGAGCTGTGTGAGAGTGAAGCCTGCATGGTAGCCGCTGTCGAGGTGGGGAATGGCTGGAGGTTGGAAACCCGCAGGCACCACTCGGGGACTCTGGCACGTCCTGGGGGCCAGGCAGCTGGCCCGCCCAGTCGCTCTGGCCAGGAAACTGCAGCCAACTTCCGGGGGACCCGGATCGGGGTTAGGAAAGCTGAGGCCCCGAAGGGTCAGCTGGCTGGGTCTCCAGGGCCACAAGGAGCAAAGGACACCCAAAACGCACCCCTGGGGCCGTCGGACGTCCTGAGAGGGGCCTCGGGACGCCCTCCGTGTCATCCCGCCCCCTTGCTGGTCCACACCAGCTTCACCACCCCCACCTCATCAGGAGGGGGAGCCACAGACCCCGCACTCCTTCAGCCCAAGCCCCCGGCCCCCAGGTCCCACCTGGGCAGCACGTCCCAGGTGAGGGCTGCCTGTGACGTGAGCCCCGCCCCGGCCAGGGCACTCGGCCTACCTGGAGGGGCAGCGGGTAGGATGAGCAGGTCGGGATGGCTGGGGGCCTGGGGCGAAAGCCCGAGCAGGCCAGGATCTGCTGGGCGGGGTCGTAGAGGACCCGAGGTGCCATGGACGGGCCGTAGGCCAGCTGGGCCAGCGGGACCTGCCACAGAGGATGGAGATGCATCAGCCGAGCCTGGCTCTGGACAGCCCCGTCCGGCGGTCATACAGGAGACAACCGTCATCCTGTAGAGTCCCCAGGTGACAGCGTCCACGTCCTCCCGCGGGTCTCCCTCTGACCAGAAGTAAAGCTCACCTGGGACCTGCCTCCAGAGCCCTGACAGCAGAGACCTTCGGGTGGCGAGTTAAGTGTCTCCGTTTAAGATAATTCTTCAATTATAAGACGCACTACACTTACAAGAGCATCTACTCATAGGTGTAAATTCTAAAAAGTCACTTTGCTTGCTTCTCCTAACACCCAGAGCTCTGGGTTTGCGAGAGGAAGCTGTCCAGCACATAGCTTACACACAGCTGCGTCCTGTGTAATGAGTGGCCTTTCTGGGAGGTTGCCACATTCCCCAGAGAAGCTTCAGCGGTTCTATCACAAACTCAGTGAGCACAGGACCCATTCTGGGAAGCCCATCGGGCTGACCACCGTCCCTGGGGACGGACCAGCCACCTCCGCCAGGCTCGCAGGGCCCGGAAGCAGACACTGTGCGCCTATGGAGTCTAACCTCCCTGTCCTCGGAGACTTGCCAGGGGAACACTCTGACCTGCAGGAGAAGCCCCCCGGAGACTTGCCAGGGGAACACTCTGACCTGCAGGAGAAGCCCCCCGGAGATTTGCCAGGGGAATACTCTGACCTGCAGGAGAAGCCCCCAAGAAGGCCCCACAGACCCTGGCCGTCCCAGGGGCAAGAGGACCAGCTGGTTGCCGAGGTTTGTGACCAAGCAGAAAGCGGGCCTGGGGTCTGCAGGGCAAAGTGGGAGCCAGGGAGAAGGGTGGTTACAGGGGCACCGGGGACTCTCGTGGTCTCCCAGGACTCATCTGGGGTCAGGAAACCTTCCAGAAACACATCACAGCTCTTGAGAGGCTCCAGGCTAAGCTCAGAGATGCGGGCGATAGCCGGTCTCCGGGGCAGCGGTAACAAGCCCCCCGTCGGCTGTTTGAGCGGGGGAGGCGCTGGGGTCTGGGCCGCGGGGGGCCATTTGGAGGTGCATTCACACCTCCTTTTCTCTAAAGCTGGGTGACGGGAGCATGGCTGCTGGTGCAGGCGGTTGTGGGCACGCCCAGGTGTCGGGGGCCTCACGTGCGGCACCTCCGGGGATGGGGCAGTTGTGGGAGGTGCCCCACAGGATCCACTCGAGAACACGGCCTGGAGAAGCCAGTCCCCTGGGGAGGATGCCAGGCGTGGGGAGAGCCACCCAGACACTCAGGCAGGCTCTCGGGAATGCACACGGAGTCACCTGTGCCTGGGGAAGTGTAGGCCCGAGCCCCGGACCCACAGGGAGGAGGCGCTGGAATTCCGCAGGCCTCGGGCCAGGGAGGTGTGGCAAGGCCTTTGGGGATCAGGCTCCACGTCCTGCTCTGTCCCTGAGTGGGCTCAGGCCGCTCACACCTCAGGGAGGACACTCACACCTCAGGGAGGATGGGCTGAAGGGCCGAGGCTGCGGTTAGCCTGGCAGGGGCGAGCGTACTCACCACGTCCTTGAAGGCCCCCAGGACGGCAGCAGTGATGACCCCCAGCAGCAGCCCCAGGACGTTGAGCACGGCTGAGGCCCAGAGCAGCCAGTAGAGCTGGAGCGCGTCCCGGCAGGCGCCGACGCCCACAAACTCGTGATAAATGGGGGGGCTCTGGGTGCTGCATGGCAAGGGGCACGCGTCACCTGCAGCCGTGGAGGCGCTGCCTGGGTGGGCAGGGGGGGCCCAGGGCCCTCGGCAGGGAGACGCAGCAGGCAGCGGGCCCCGAGGCCGTTTCACCCGGGAATGCCCCAGGCCTCTGAGCAGAGCAGGACACACTGTCCCGCTGGCCCCACATGGGCCCAAAACTCCAGGGGTCCTAGGCTTCGGGGGGCAGTCCCCACAGAGTGGAGATTTACCTCCAGGAACTGGACCAAACCCTGGAACAATCCCTCCAGCCTCGGGTGGGGGGCAGGGCATGAGGCTCTGAAACACCCCAGGGCCCCGCTCCTGCGTCCAGCCGCTTCCCAGGGAACCGCACTGACACGCCTGCCCAGGCCCCAGGCCCGCGCCCCCTGCCCTGCCCTGCGGCCTCTCACCCCTGGCAGTCGTAGAGGTCACAGCAGTAGCAAGTGTTGCTCTTCACCTTCAGCGGACACCCACCGTTCGGGGAGTGACAGGTGACCTGCAAGCAGAGAGGCAGCCAGGCGCCCACACCTGCCCTGCCCTGCCCTCACCCTCACCCAGCTCTCTGCCCCCAAGCCGGGCAGCCGCCCCTCCCGAGTGCATGCTTCCTGACCCGCCTGGTCTTCTACCGGCTCAGGTGCAGAGGCTGGTAGGCGACACAGCCTCCCTGCTGGGGGAGGTAGGGGACCAGGTGACCAGCGCCTGCTGCTGGACGAGGTGGGGGAGAGGGCCTAGGCTCCGTGCCTCCAGGGAGGGACCTCTCCGGGTGGGAGACCCTTCCAGACCTCCCAGCAGCTCCATCTGACCAAGCCAGTCCCCACACCATAGAGGCCTCCCCTCCTTCCTCAGCGATTTGTGACCAGTGTCACGAGCCAAGCACCCCCATGTGGGCGGTAAGTGGAGCAGAGACCACCCAGCTGCAGAGGGAGGCTGGGGACCCTAGGGAGGACTTGCGGGGAAGAACGAGCATGAGTGAGGACCGGGACTCGGGCAATGGCCCCCACTGACCAGGACAAGGCCCCAGAGCTCCCTCCAGGAGTGCGGGCCAGGCCCTCAGAGAAGGGGTGTCCCACATGGGCAGGCAGCAGCAGGCGGCGTCCCCAGAAGCCACGAGGCCTCAACCACGTGCCTGCTCCCACCTTCTCCCCACCACCCGCCCCACACCCCTCCTGCCTGACCTCTGCACACAGCGTCAGAGGCTGTGTTTAACCAAACTGACCAATCTTCACAGACAAGACAGTGAGATAAGAGATGGCAGGACAGAGGGGGCCACGCAGCCACTACACCCCCGTCGCTCCCAGAACAGATGTGAAAGCACGCTGTGTCCTCAGCCCGGGACGGCCAGCAAGCTGGGGCCCACGTAAGCACTAATTAGTCAATAAAGACTCATCTCAAAAGCCACACAGACTGGACAAGTGGATGCGGGGCTACTGTGAGTCCAGGGTGAAGGTGACGGCAGATGCCCCGCTCCTCACCAGACACGTGGTAAGACAGGTCACAGACACACTGGGGCCAGGACAGCCCAACGGGGACAGGGCCATGTCCCCGGGACACAGGCTGCGGGTCAGAGAGAGGACGAGCTCTGGCCCTTACCTCCGTCTGGTGGACGTCATGTAGGTAGCCAGCTCCGCTGGAGTGGAACTGGCACCTGCCCGCTATGAGGGGCCTGGGCTCCTGGAGGGAAGTGGAAAGGGCAGCCTCAGCACAGATCGGCAGCCACCCGCAGTGAGTTCAGACCTGTCACCGCAGGCTCCGAGCCCGAAGGGGCGAGGCCATGGCCAGTGAGAGCCCCCGGGGGATGTGGCAGGAGCACCACGGCTCACCCCAGAGCCACGGAGAAGGTGGGGAATTCGGGTCTAATGGCGACTGGCCACGGTGGGGGCAAGGGGAAAGTGGGGAGGACAGCCCAGCGACCGGACAACACAAGGGCACGCAGACAGTGAGGGTCACCGAGCTGGGTTCCGCAAGAGGAAACTGAACTTTCAACAATCTCTTAAACGCACACAGCACCTGAGACCTGAACCAGGACAACCCGGGGGAGGACTCACAATGTGCCGAGCGGCGAACACGCCATCCACAACGGCGCAGCAGAAGGCCGCCACCACGCCAAAGCTGACGAACACGATGGCCGCCACCAGCTGGAAGCAGAGACAGGAGCGGCTTGGGCGCGGCGGAACCTTCCAACGCCCCCCTGCTCAGGTCCCAAGTCCCCGCGGAGCCCCGCAGTACCTCCCCGGGGTCCTCGCCTGGAACCCCGCAGCAGCTCTGCAGGGTCCTCACCCGGAACCCCACAGCAACTCTATAGGATCCTTGTGCAGGGTTCTTTCCTGGAACCCTGCGGCAGCTCCGTGGGGTCCTCACCTCCCACCATTGCTGCTGGTGACCCACCACCCTGGCCCGGATGCCCCCTCCAAGCAAGGCCTACCCGGTCACTTGCTTATTTCATGGGGTACGGGGGGTGCAGGTACACAGGGAGCTGTCATCCCACCACACAGCCTCGTGGACAAGCCAGGGCCTCCCAGAGCCTGGCAGTTCCTTGCTGTATCAAACTCTGCTACCAAGACCCTGATTGCATTCCACAGAAAAGCCTGGGCTCAGACACAAGCGTTTCTGCAGGACGGGCTCTGGGGACCCAGGGGCCACAGGTGCCAAGGCATACAGTGGGCACCTCCGCATGCCAGGACCCAGGGGACAAGTAGGCCCTCCCCCACAGCCTGATGCGCGCCCCTGATGACCCCGAGGACGCTGCCCGAGGGATACAGTGGGCACGTCCGCATGCCAGGACCCAGGGGACGAGTGGGCCCTTCCCCACAGCCTGATGCGCGCCCCTGATGACCCCAAGGACGCTGCCCGCTTCCACCATGTGCCTCCTCCGATCTGACAGCACACAAGCCTCACTCTCACTCCCCGCGTTTCTATTATTCATGAGGCTAAGAACCTGTCCTCTTGTCTCAGATCGGCCATCTCTTTAACACTTTTTTTGATATTTCTTGTGAAACGATTTCAGGTTTATGAAAACAAAGAGCAAAAGTGGAAATTTCCCACGTGCCCTCCTGTTAGAGTCGCTGGTGTCAGCCCTGCACCAGGACCCCTCCAAGAGCCACGCAATCCACAACGTGAGGGCATGTTCTCCGTCCTGGGAAGTGTGTAAAGTGACCGGAACTTTCACCCCAACTTCTGTAAAACAAGCTGCCAAGTAGAGTACGACACTCATGCACATGGTAGCTCATCTTCAGCTTCCAGAACGTGGCCAGAGGCGGCCCGCTCAGCCACGGGGCTGTCCCAAGGGGCAGGTGGCCGGGCGCCTTCCTCATGGCCCCTCCTCACTGTGCAGGTACTGGGTCTGCCCAACACCTGGCCGGAAAGCCTGCTCCAGTGGACAGGCACACAGCCTCCTGGAGGGCGCTGCACCCCCGCCGCCTCCCCCCAGGGCCCTGCAGCGTCCCCGAGCAGCAGAGCTGTCCCTAGAGATGGCTCTGCTGGGCCGGCAGGTCTGCATGCAGCCATCACTGGGCCGTCTGGGGAGTGGGTGTCTGCCCAGCCCATGTGCCTAAGCTGAGTGCTGGCCCCGGGCTGAGGACCCTGCCAGTCTCATCACAAATGGGTGTGTGAGCAGAGCTGTCATCAGGCCCGCTGCCCTGGTGAGGCCTTCGGGCACCACCTGACGACCTCACAGACCCGCGCTCCTCGTCCTGGCTGACAGCTAGCTCTGAACTGCAGTCTCCGCCAAAAGACCTTCACACCACACCTCCACCCAACTGCCTCCAGGCTTCCCAGAAAGCACACAAGTTCCAAACTGCCCCGCCCCGCAGGGCTGCCTGGGGCAGGTGTGCGAACACGGTCTGGCTCAGTTTGCACAGGTCCCCACGACCTGAACGTCCTCATCAACCCTGCCTGCTGCAGGTGTGCGAACACGGTCTGGCTCAGTTTGCACAGGTCCCCACGACCTGAACGTCCTCATCAACCCTGCCTGCTGCAGGTGTGCGAACACGGTCTGGCTCAGTTTGCACAGGTCCCCACGACCTGAACGTCCTCATCAACCCTGCCTGCTGCAGGTGTGCGAACACGGTCTGGCTCAGTTTGCACAGGTCCCCACGACCTGAACGTCCTCATCAACCCTGCCTGCTGCAGGTGTGCGAACACGGTCTGGCTCAGTTTGCACAGGTCCCCACGACCTGAACGTCCTCATCAACCCTGCCTGCTGCAGGTGTGCGAACACGGTCTGGCTCAGTTTGCACAGGTCCCCACGACCTGAACGTCCTCATCAACCCTGCCTGCTGCAGGTGTGCGAACACGGTCTGGCTCAGTTTGCACAGGTCCCCACGACCTGAACGTCCTCATCAACCCTGCCTGCTGCAGGTGTGCGAACACGGTCTGGCTCAGTTTGCACAGGTCCCCACGACCTGAACGTCCTCATCAACCCTGCCTGCTGCAGGTGTGCGAACACGGTCTGGCTCAGTTTGCACAGGTCCCCACGACCTGAACGTCCTCATCAACCCTGCCTGCTGCAGGTGTGCGAACACGGTCTGGCTCAGTTTGCACAGGTCCCCACGACCTGAACGTCCTCATCAACCCTGCCTGCTGCAGGTGTGCGAACACGGTCTGGCTCAGTTTGCACAGGTCCCCACGACCTGAACGTCCTCATCAACCCTGCCTGCTGCAGGTGTGCGAACACGGTCTGGCTCAGTTTGCACAGGTCCCCACGACCTGAACGTCCTCATCAACCCTGCCTGCTGCAGGTGTGCGAACACGGTCTGGCTCAGTTTGCACAGGTCCCCACGACCTGAACGTCCTCATCAACCCTGCCTGCTGCAGGTGTGCGAACACGGTCTGGCTCAGTTTGCACAGGTCCCCACGACCTGAACGTCCTCATCAACCCTGCCTGCTGCAGGTGTGCGAACACGGTCTGGCTCAGTTTGCACAGGTCCCCACGACCTGAACGTCCTCATCAACCCTGCCTGCTGCAGGTGTGCGAACACGGTCTGGCTCAGTTTGCACAGGTCCCCACGACCTGAACGTCCTCATCAACCCTGCCTGCTGCAGGTGTGCGAACACGGTCTGGCTCAGTTTGCACAGGTCCCCACGACCTGAACGTCCTCATCAACCCTGCCTGCTGCAGGTGTGCGAACACGGTCTGGCTCAGTTTGCACAGGTCCCCACGACCTGAACGTCCTCATCAACCCTGCCTGCTGCAGGTGTGCGAACACGGTCTGGCTCAGTTTGCACAGGTCCCCACGACCTGAACGTCCTCATCAACCCTGCCTGCTGCAGGTGTGCGAACACGGTCTGGCTCAGTTTGCACAGGTCCCCACGACCTGAACGTCCTCATCAACCCTGCCTGCTGCAGGTGTGCGAACACGGTCTGGCTCAGTTTGCACAGGTCCCCACGACCTGAACGTCCTCATCAACCCTGCCTGCTGCAGGTGTGCGAACACGGTCTGGCTCAGTTTGCACAGGTCCCCACGACCTGAACGTCCTCATCAACCCTGCCTGCTGCAGGTGTGCGAACACGGTCTGGCTCAGTTTGCACAGGTCCCCACGACCTGAACGTCCTCATCAACCCTGCCTGCTGCAGGTGTGCGAACACGGTCTGGCTCAGTTTGCACAGGTCCCCACGACCTGAACGTCCTCATCAACCCTGCCTGCTGCAGGTGTGCGAACACGGTCTGGCTCAGTTTGCACAGGTCCCCACGACCTGAACGTCCTCATCAACCCTGCCTGCTGCAGGTGTGCGAACACGGTCTGGCTCAGTTTGCACAGGTCCCCACGACCTGAACGTCCTCATCAACCCTGCCTGCTGCAGGTGTGCGAACACGGTCTGGCTCAGTTTGCACAGGTCCCCACGACCTGAACGTCCTCATCAACCCTGCCTGCTGCAGGTGTGCGAACACGGTCTGGCTCAGTTTGCACAGGTCCCCACGACCTGAACGTCCTCATCAACCCTGCCTGCTGCAGGTGTGCGAACACGGTCTGGCTCAGTTTGCACAGGTCCCCACGACCTGAACGTCCTCATCAACCCTGCCTGCTGCAGGTGTGCGAACACGGTCTGGCTCAGTTTGCACAGGTCCCCACGACCTGAACGTCCTCATCAACCCTGCCTGCTGCAGGTGTGCGAACACGGTCTGGCTCAGTTTGCACAGGTCCCCACGACCTGAACGTCCTCATCAACCCTGCCTGCTGCAGGTGTGCGAACACGGTCTGGCTCAGTTTGCACAGGTCCCCACGACCTGAACGTCCTCATCAACCCTGCCTGCTGCAGGTGTGCGAACACGGTCTGGCTCAGTTTGCACAGGTCCCCACGACCTGAACGTCCTCATCAACCCTGCCTGCTGCAGGTGTGCGAACACGGTCTGGCTCAGTTTGCACAGGTCCCCACGACCTGAACGTCCTCATCAACCCTGCCTGCTGCAGGTGTGCGAACACGGTCTGGCTCAGTTTGCACAGGTCCCCACGACCTGAACGTCCTCATCAACCCTGCCTGCTGCAGGTGTGCGAACACGGTCTGGCTCAGTTTGCACAGGTCCCCACGACCTGAACGTCCTCATCAACCCTGCCTGCTGCAGGTGTGCGAACACGGTCTGGCTCAGTTTGCACAGGTCCCCACGACCTGAACGTCCTCATCAACCCTGCCTGCTGCAGGTGTGCGAACACGGTCTGGCTCAGTTTGCACAGGTCCCCACGACCTGAACGTCCTCATCAACCCTGCCTGCTGCAGGTGTGCGAACACGGTCTGGCTCAGTTTGCACAGGTCCCCACGACCTGAACGTCCTCATCAACCCTGCCTGCTGCAGGTGTGCGAACACGGTCTGGCTCAGTTTGCACAGGTCCCCACGACCTGAACGTCCTCATCAACCCTGCCTGCTGCAGGTGTGCGAACACGGTCTGGCTCAGTTTGCACAGGTCCCCACGACCTGAACGTCCTCATCAACCCTGCCTGCTGCAGGTGTGCGAACACGGTCTGGCTCAGTTTGCACAGGTCCCCACGACCTGAACGTCCTCATCAACCCTGCCTGCTGCAGGTGTGCGAACACGGTCTGGCTCAGTTTGCACAGGTCCCCACGACCTGAACGTCCTCATCAACCCTGCCTGCTGCAGGTGTGCGAACACGGTCTGGCTCAGTTTGCACAGGTCCCCACGACCTGAACGTCCTCATCAACCCTGCCTGCTGCAGGTGTGCGAACACGGTCTGGCTCAGTTTGCACAGGTCCCCACGACCTGAACGTCCTCATCAACCCTGCCTGCTGCAGGTGTGCGAACACGGTCTGGCTCAGTTTGCACAGGTCCCCACGACCTGAACGTCCTCATCAACCCTGCCTGCTGCAGGTGTGCGAACACGGTCTGGCTCAGTTTGCACAGGTCCCCACGACCTGAACGTCCTCATCAACCCTGCCTGCTGCAGGTGTGCGAACACGGTCTGGCTCAGTTTGCACAGGTCCCCACGACCTGAACGTCCTCATCAACCCTGCCTGCTGCAGGTGTGCGAACACGGTCTGGCTCAGTTTGCACAGGTCCCCACGACCTGAACGTCCTCATCAACCCTGCCTGCTGCAGGTGTGCGAACACGGTCTGGCTCAGTTTGCACAGGTCCCCACGACCTGAACGTCCTCATCAACCCTGCCTGCTGCAGGTGTGCGAACACGGTCTGGCTCAGTTTGCACAGGTCCCCACGACCTGAACGTCCTCATCAACCCTGCCTGCTGCAGGTGTGCGAACACGGTCTGGCTCAGTTTGCACAGGTCCCCACGACCTGAACGTCCTCATCAACCCTGCCTGCTGCAGGTGTGCGAACACGGTCTGGCTCAGTTTGCACAGGTCCCCACGACCTGAACGTCCTCATCAACCCTGCCTGCTGCAGGTGTGCGAACACGGTCTGGCTCAGTTTGCACAGGTCCCCACGACCTGAACGTCCTCATCAACCCTGCCTGCTGCAGGTGTGCGAACACGGTCTGGCTCAGTTTGCACAGGTCCCCACGACCTGAACGTCCTCATCAACCCTGCCTGCTGCAGGTGTGCGAACACGGTCTGGCTCAGTTTGCACAGGTCCCCACGACCTGAACGTCCTCATCAACCCTGCCTGCTGCAGGTGTGCGAACACGGTCTGGCTCAGTTTGCACAGGTCCCCACGACCTGAACGTCCTCATCAACCCTGCCTGCTGCAGGTGTGCGAACACGGTCTGGCTCAGTTTGCACAGGTCCCCACGACCTGAACGTCCTCATCAACCCTGCCTGCTGCAGGTGTGCGAACACGGTCTGGCTCAGTTTGCACAGGTCCCCACGACCTGAACGTCCTCATCAACCCTGCCTGCTGCAGGTGTGCGAACACGGTCTGGCTCAGTTTGCACAGGTCCCCACGACCTGAACGTCCTCATCAACCCTGCCTGCTGCAGGTGTGCGAACACGGTCCGGCTCAGTTTGCACAGGTCCCCACGACCTGAACGTCCTCATCAACCCTGCCTGCTGCAGGTGTGCGAACACGGTCCGGCTCAGTTTGCACAGGTCCCCACGACCTGAACGTCCTCATCAACCCTGCCTGCTGCAGGTGTGCGAACACGGTCCGGCTCAGTTTGCACAGGTCCCCACGACCTGAACGTCCTCATCAACCCTGCCTGCTGCAGGTGTGCGAACACGGTCCGGCTCAGTTTGCACAGGTCCCCACGACCTGAACGTCCTCATCAACCCTGCCTGCTGCAGGTGTGCGAACACGGTCCGGCTCAGTTTGCACAGGTCCCCACGACCTGAACGTCCTCATCAACCCTGCCTGCTGCAGGTGTGCGAACACGGTCCGGCTCAGTTTGCACAGGTCCCCACGACCTGAACGTCCTCATCAACCCTGCCTGCTGCAGGTGTGCGAACACGGTCCGGCTCAGTTTGCACAGGTCCCCACGACCTGAACGTCCTCATCAACCCTGCCTGCTGCAGGTGTGCGAACACGGTCTGGCTCAGTTTGCACAGGTCCCCACGACCTGAACGTCCTCATCAACCCTGCCTGCTGCAGGTGTGCGAACACGGTCTGGCTCAGTTTGCACAGGTCCCCACGACCTGAACGTCCTCATCAACCCTGCCTGCTGCAGGTGTGCGAACACGGTCTGGCTCAGTTTGCACAGGTCCCCACGACCTGAACGTCCTCATCAACCCTGCCTGCTGCAGGTGTGCGAACACGGTCTGGCTCAGTTTGCACAGGTCCCCACGACCTGAACGTCCTCATCAACCCTGCCTGCTGCAGGTGTGCGAACACGGTCTGGCTCAGTTTGCACAGGTCCCCACGACCTGAACGTCCTCATCAACCCTGCCTGCTGCAGGTGTGCGAACACGGTCTGGCTCAGTTTGCACAGGTCCCCACGACCTGAACGTCCTCATCAACCCTGCCTGCTGCAGATGTGCGAACACGGTCTGGCTCAGTTTGCACAGGTCCCCACGACCTGAACGTCCTCATCAACCCTGCCTGCTGCAGGTGTGCGAACACGGTCTGGCTCAGTTTGCACAGGTCCCCACGACCTGAACGTCCTCATCAACCCTGCCTGCTGCAGGTGTGCGAACACGGTCTGGCTCAGTTTGCACAGGTCCCCACGACCTGAACGTCCTCATCAACCCTGCCTGCTGCAGGTGTGCGAACACGGTCTGGCTCAGTTTGCACAGGTCCCCACGACCTGAACGTCCTCATCAACCCTGCCTGCTGCAGGTGTGCGAACACGGTCTGGCTCAGTTTGCACAGGTCCCCACGACCTGAACGTCCTCATCAACCCTGCCTGCTGCAGGTGTGCGAACACGGTCTGGCTCAGTTTGCACAGGTCCCCACGACCTGAACGTCCTCATCAACCTCAGGAAACGTTAGAAGCCAGTGCTAGCATGATCACAAGTGTGATAAACCCAGCTCAGGGACAACCGCACGTGTGGAATTGCCCGAGAACCCAGGGTCCAGGCAATGGTGCTGGGAAAGACATTGGAAGTCCTCTCCTTCAAGCCCTAGGCTAGAAATAGGAAACCTGTCAGGACAAGCGTTAGGAGAGCATCCTCTTAGCCAAGACCTGCGTGTCCTGGGCTCCGTCACAGCTCCTCATCCTTCCCAGGCCTCGTGGCCCCCTCCACGAGGTTTAACATTAGCAGAAGGACCACTCACCCCTCAGAAGGTGCCTCTCCTGTGTGAGGGTGGCCAGACCCCACAGATGTTGCAGAGAGGATGTGTCTGTTGCCCTGGCAACCATAGGAAGCTCTGGGTTATGTTGTGAATGCACCTCCCTGTCCAGTCGGGATCTCTTCTCCGAGGAGAGGGACAGCTGTTACTCAGTAGCTAGAAGGTCATCTTCAAATCTCTGCTGGGCCCACCGTCTACATTCCAACAAGGGCAGGTGATTTTAAAATGCAAATACCAAGCAGATAAGGTTGTGATATGAAGAGGGCTGCCCAGAGCTGGGTGGAGATGGGGTGCTTCGCCCCAACAACAGGGTCCAGAGAGGACACAGCCCAGCCAGGACCCAGGAAAGCGAGCACTGTGAATCCACACACTGAAAAGGAGAACGACCACAGGCCTCAGGCAAAAGCTGGAATGTGGACCCGTCTCATGCTATATACAAAATCAACTCTCAGTGGTAAAGAATCTCTCTGCAATGCAGGAGATATAAGTGAGGCAGGTTTGATCCCTGGATGGGGAAGATCTCCTGGAGGAGGGCATAGCAACCCACTCCAGTATTCTTATCTGGAGAATGCCATAGACAGAGGAGCCTTGTGGGCTACAGTCCATGGGGTCACATAGAGTCAGACATGCCTGAAGCGACTATGCAGACATGCTCAGACCAGACTTAAACGTAAGTGATAAAACTTCTAGACCTTGGGTAATCTTCATGACCTTGGAACTGGCATGAGATTCTTAGAAATGACACCAAAACATAAGCAACAAAAGAAAAAGTGAGCAAAATGGGCTTCATTAATACTGAGACAGGACTGGAAAAGGTCAGTTTTCATTCCAATCCCAAAGAAAGGCAATGCCAAAGAATGCTCAAACTACCGCACAATTGTACTCATCCCACACACTAGTAAAGTAATGCTCAAAATTCTCCAAGACAGGCTTCAGCAATATGTGAACCGTGAACTTCCAGGTGTTCAAGGTGGTTTTAGAAAAGGCAGAGGAACCAGAGATCAAATTACCAACATCCACTGGATCATCAAAAAAGCAAGAGAGTTCCAGAAAAACATCTATTTCTGCTTTATTGACTATGCCAAAGCCTTTGACTGTGTGGATCACAATAAACCGTGGAAAATTCTGAAAGATATGGGAATACCAGACCATCTGACCTGCCTCTTGAGAAACCTATATGGAAGCAACAGTTAGAACTGGACATGGAACAACAGACTGGTTCCAAATAGGAAAAGGAGTATGTCAAGGCTGTATATTTCCACCCTGCTTATTTAACTTATATGCAGAGTACACCATGAGAAACGCTGGGCTGGGAGAAGCACAAGCTGGAATCAAGACTGCCGGGAGAAATATCAATAACCTCAGATATGCAGATGACACCACCCTTATGGCAGAAAGTGAAGAGGAACTAAAGAGCCTCTTGATGCAAGTGAAAGAGGAGAGTGAAAAAGTTGGCTTAAAGCTCAACATTCAGAAAACGAAGATCATGGCATCTGATCCCATTACTTCATGGGATATAGATGGGGAAACAGCGGAAACAGTGGCTGACTTTATTTTTCTGGGCTCCGAAATTACTGCAGATGGTGACTGCAGCCATGAAATTAAAAGACACTTACTCCCTGGAAGGAAAGTTATGACCAACCTAGATAGCATATTAAAAAGCAGAGACATTACTTTGCCAACAAAAGTCCGTCTAGTCAAGGCTATGGCTTTTTCTGTGGTCATGTATGGATGTGAGAGTTGGATTGTGAAGAAAGCTGAGCACTGAAGAATTGATGCTTTTGAACTGTGGTGTTGGAGAAGACTCTTGAGAGTCCCTTGGACTGCAAGGAGATCCAACCAGTCCGTCCTAAAGGAGATCAGTCCTGGGTGTTCATTGGAAGGACTGATGCTAATGTTGAAAGTCCAATACTTTGGCCACCTCATGCGAAGAGTTGACTCATTGGAAAAGACCCTGATGCTGGGAGGGATTGGGGGCAGGAGGAGAAGGGGACGACAGAGTATGAGATGGCTTGATGGCATCACCGACTCAATGGACATGAGTTTGAGTAAACTCCGGGAGATGGTGATGGACAGGGAGGCCTGGCATGCTGCAATTCATGCGGTTGCAAAGAGTCGGACACGACTGAGAGACTGAACTGGAACTGGAATACTGAAAACTTTTATGCCTCAAAGGACACCATCAAGAAGGTGAGAAGACACCCCAAGGATGGCTGGAGCCCCTGAAGGTCCTCTGTCAGATAAGGGACTTATGTCTGGAGTACACAGAACTGACAAGACGTGACCGAATTTAAAAATGGCCAAAGGACCTGAATAAACATTTCCCAAAAAATGATGTACAAAAACCAACCAGAACATGAAAGCAGCTCAGTGTCACTCATCAAGGAAAGACAAATCCACGACAAGCCCCGTCACACCCACCAGAGTGGCCGGCGTGAGACAGACAGCACTTGCCCTACTCTGCGGGAGCTCTGGCTGGAACCCTCTGAGGAGCTGCCAGGCTGTTTTCCAGAGAGGCGCCACCTTCCCCACATCCTCACACACCATGGGCGCCCAGTGCAGCCACTGCGGCACTGATGACGCCGCAGGAAGACGGAAGCAGTGTAGAGGCGGAAACACCAGCACCATCTGATGTGAGACGAGGCAGAAACGGCACATCCCTTCTGAACCTCACAGAGGCCTGCCACACTGAACCAGCAAAATTAACTAGCATTCTTATAGCTCTATTTCCCAAAGGGGTACATCAGCAACACAGATTCCAAATGGAAACACTCAATAAAAATCAGGTTTGTAGCACCGATCAAGGCTGGCATGCACAGCCCACAGACAGACAGCTGTGGACGTGTCCTCTGCAAAGCCCTGTGAACCACAGTCCTCCTGGCTCTGTGCTGATCCTCTCTCCCCAGTCTGGGAGAGGCTACGCGCTATCATACACCAGAGGCAGGAGAATATGCGAGGGCTCCTGACTCAAGCACAAATGCTCACACATGCGTGGTTTTGCCTGAAGTTTATCCACAGTGACTTAAACTAGTGACCAGCCCTACACTTTTCTTCCTGTGCCCCAACCTTAGCTGCTAAGACACCACATGAAGCTGTGGGACATAACCCACAGTCCCAGGGGTGGGGCTCACTTAGACGAGGATGTGAACGGCAGCCACTCAGGCCCGAGTCTGGACTTACAGTGCAAAGCTAGGGGCTGATTCTGGGGTGCTGGGTTGGGGCAGGGCTTTCCTAGGAACACCTACAGCTAGAGCTGTGAGGGGGACATGCCCTGCCCACATCCCACCCCCCCAGCCCCCACACTCCCCCTAACACTCCCCATCCCCACACGCCCCACCCCCACACCTCCTCTATACTCCCCTCACACGCCCCACTGCCCACAGCCCCCCACACTCCCCCCACACACTCCCCACTCCCACACCCCCACACTCCCCACTGCCCACACCCCCCCACACTCCCCCCACACACTCCACACCCCCACATTCCCCACACCCCCCCACACACTCCCCCCACACACTCCCCACACCCCCCACACTCCCCCCACACACTCCACACCCCCACACTCCCCACACCCCCACATACACTCCCCACTCCCACACCCCCACACGCCCCACTGCCCACACCCCCCCACACTCCCCCCACACACTCCCCACTCCCACACCCCCACACGCCCCACTGCCCACACTCCCCCACACTCCCCCACACACTCCCCACACACGCCCCACACCCCCCACACTCCCCCCACACCCCCCCACACGCCCCACACCCCCCACACCCCCCACACTCCCCACACCCCCCCACACTCCCACACACGCCCCACTCCCCACTGCCCACACCCCCCCACACTCCCCCCACACACTCCACACCCCCACACTCCCCACACCCCCACACACACTCCCCACTCCCACACCCCCACACTCCCCACTGCCCACACTCCCCCACACTCCTCCCACACACTCCCCACACACTCCCCCCACACCCCCCCACACCCCCCACACTCCCCACACCCCCCCACACTCCCACACACGCCCCACTCCCACACCCCCACACTCCCCACTGCCCACACCCCCCCACACTCCCCCCACACACTCCACACCCCCACACGCCCCACACACTCCCCACTCCCACACCCCCACACCCCCCACACCCCCCCACTGCCCATATTTGAAACAACACACATTCTCACCATTTGTTTCCTGTTCTCCATCAGGTTGATGCCGATAATTCCTAAGAAAGATCCAAAGCCCAGCTGATGCCAAAGGAAAACAAGGGAGAGAGCGCTCAGGTTACAGGCCTGACGGCCTAAAGCGGACACGGAGCAGTGACCACCCACCTCAGGACATCCCATCAGAGAGCACGGCTGGCCACCCCCACCGCCGGGGCTGGAAGCACGAGTGGTGGGGATGGGGTGGGCGGTGGCTCACGCCCGACGGGTGGGCCTCTCCAGAGCCATCAAAGCCGGCGTAACAGTGAAGCTGCCGTGTTCCCAACCGTGTTCCCAACCGTGTTCTCATCTTGTGTTCAAATACCTGAACTCCTACAGTGACAAACTTTTTTCTTGGGCTCCAAAATCACTGCAGACAGTGACAGCAGGCATGAAATTAAAACACACTTCCTCCTTGGAAGAAAAGCTATCAGCAACCTAGACAGCGAATTAAAAAGCACAGACATCACTTTGCTGACAAAGGTCCGTCTAGTCAAGGCTGTGGTTTTTCCAGTGGTCGTGTATGGATGTGAGAGTTGGACCATAAAGAAAGCTGAGTGCTGAAGAATTGATGCTTTTGAACTGTGGTGTTGGAGAAGACTCTTGAGAGTCCCTTGGACTGCAAGGAGATCCAACCAGTCCATCCTAAAGGAGATCAGTCCTGAATATTCATTGGAAGGACTGATGCTGAAGCTGAAGCTCCAATCCTTTGGCCACCTGATGTGAAGAGCTGACTCATTTGAAAAGACCCTGATGCTGGGAAAGATTAAAGGCAGGAGGAGAAGGGGATGACAGAAGAAGAGATGGTTGGATGGCATCACTGACTCAGTGGACATCAGTTTGAGCAAACTGTGAGAGATAGTGAAAGACAGGGAAGCCTGGCGTGCTGCAGTCCATGGGGTCGTAAAGAGTCGGACATTACTGAGTTGAACATTTCACTGAGCTGAACACTGAGTAATGTGAACAACACATCATTGAACCAATTCTGGGAAAAGAGCGTCACGGGCCCCCACCCCAACACGGAGAACATCTTCACAGGGACCCGTCCTCTGTGTCAGGGGGCCAGAGAGAGGCCCATCCCAGGGTTTCTCCTGGACCATTGGAGGAGGACGGCTGACCTGTTGGGGAGGATCAGGAAGCCGGAAGGGCTGTTCCAGACAGACAGGCTGACACCCGTCACTCAGCTGAGCAGGCGGTAACTCCCGGGACCATCCACTCGCCCCCCGGCCTTGGCTCTTCGCCCGGGGGGCGGGTGACGTGGGTGCAGGGGGGAAACCCCCGGGCTGTGCACGTCTCAGCGCCCAGGGGTGCAGGCAGCCTCACCCCACCGTGCCCACCCCGGGGAGAACGTCTCAGTTTCTGAAGAGTGGAGTTCCAGCAACGCCGGGGCTGCTGCTCAGAGCAGTGGGAGACAAGCCCCTTGGGGACACACAGAGCGGCCTGAGACCCGGCTCTGGAGCCCACCAGACGCTGCCCGCGGCTCTGCCTGCCTGCTGGCTTCCGAGTGACCATGAGGAGCAGGCGGGGGCGGCCAGCAGGGCTGGGGCATCTCTAAGGCCATGGCACCAAACTTAATGCATAAACGTCAGACCTACCTGTGTCCATGAATGTCTTCTCTGTGAGGACATCCATGAGACAGACATGAACACACAGATGCAGTTTTCATCAGTAATTTTAAAATTCTCAAGCAGTACAGAAAGACGAGCATTTTCTTCCAAATATTGCAGTCCTGCTCCACCATCCAAGAGAGCAAAATCCCCTCCAATATAAATAAATTAAAGTACGTCTATTGTTGCCTTAAGTTCCATGTTTTCGGATTTGAAAAAAATTCTCTTTCCAAAATGTTGAGGTGTTTGCACCCTCTCGCCCAATTTCTGCTTGAGACACACCCTTCGCCACAGGGTTGGAGCTGTGTGTCCCCAGAAGTGATTTTCATCCTCATTTGCCTTGAACAAAGCTCATCTGTCGTGTCCACCGTTTGCCTTCAAAACCATCCTGCTGAAGCCAATTCTGCCCTGGTTGATGCCCAGGAGGCAGGTTCTCTGCAGAGCGAGGCTCTGAACACACCCGGGGCGTTCTGAAGGTGAACTCAAGGTGAGCTCCTGAGCCACCGAAGCTTGGAGAACACGGAAGACCTCCTCGCGGCTGATCCTGACGCTCTGCGGTCACCTGGAGGACACGTCCTCTCAGCCGCCAGCCCCAGCTCCCGCCGCCGTCCAGGACACAGGCCAGGAAGCCAGATTCTCGAGAGATTTCACTGAGAACACCATCCGCACAACACTGCTCGTGGGGGTTTACTCACAAAGGTAGACAGGGAGGTAGCGTAGATTCATGCAGCAGAAAGTACAGAAATAAAGAACAACACAAAGACGGAACAAGGGTGTTTGTAAAACACCTTCATCCTTGCTAAAATGGCACCAGGATCATTACTCCTCTGGACTCTTAGTGAGAAATTAAATAAGCTTCATCTTTAAGGTCTGTTCATCTCTGTGTGAGACTCCGCCCCGGGCATTGCGTCTGATAAAGGGCAATGTCACGGCGCTCCCCGAGTGCAACGCCAGCGCCGGGAGCAAACGTTACTGCCAACAGTGCACACGACCTCATAGTTCAGAGCCTTGATGACCCCGGATTTGGGGGCTGCTGTTGCCAGGTCTGGCCAGGCCGTGACTTTACCGCAGGGGGTCACTACCCAGAGGCAGAGATGTGGACCGCATCAGCTCATTTTTCTGCTGCTCCCGTGCGGCCGTAGCAGCGTACCTCCATCCAGGCTTCGTGGCCTCTTTTAAAGTCCAAGTCCAGTTTCTGAGAGGGTTGGCTCCCTCTGGGGACCCTGGGGAGGGCCTATCACACTCCTTGGCTCCGATTCCTTTCCCTCCCCACTGCTCAGGACCCTGCACACCACGATGCAGCCAACCACCTAAACTCCCACCTCTGCGGGGCTGGGGTGGTGTGTGTCAGCACCACACGGAACCGTCGGTCCTGGGCCCCCAGACCCGCCCCCAGGGACCCGACACTCACAATGATGCCGGGGTAGTAGCCGCCCACGGTCACATTCTCAGTCCTGGTGGTTGCGGCCAGGCCGACGGTCAGGATGGAGGCGGACACTGCCAGCAGAGCCCCCACAAACCACAGGGCCGTCTTCTTTCTTCTCACAAACTCTGCCGGGGGAGGACACAGGAGGAGCCGGTGGGTAAGGTGCTGGGCTCGGGGAGGGTCCCGGCACCTCGCAAGCATCCCAGCAGCTCTTGCCAGCAGCCCTCTGCTCACAGGCAGGGCCTGGGACGCACTCCCCAGGGACCGCAAGTGTCTGCCTCCATCCTCCCCGCCCCAGTCCTGAGAGCAGGGACCGCTCGCCACCCCCTCCCATGCCCAGCCTGAGGTCTCGCCCGCTGCCTCGCTGTCACCTGGTGAACCACACAGACCCCACTGGTCCTCCTGCACGGCCGCCCTCACCCGGGCCTCCGTCAGACCGCCTACAGTGAGAACAGGAGCCTGGCCACCCTCCCCCGAGGCCCCCGCTGCACCCAGAGTGTCTTAAGCCACGGTCACCATGCACGCGTTCTGTGTCCACTTCCCTAACGCTGCCTCCCAGATAATGGGCCCTGTGGGGGGTGGGCGGTGCTCTGCCTCGTTCCCCGACACCCCCTCTTGCCTAGGACGGCGCTTGCACATGGCAGGTTCTCAGTAAACACTGGGCTGGCCAAGCCCTCCCCAGGTCCCAAGTCCCCCAGCCCTCCACCCCGGCCCCAGCCCACGGCAACAGCCAGGCAGCCACTCAAGCAGGGGCCTGGTGCTCCCCAGGCCTGGACCCCACCCCAGCTCCAAGGCTGGTCGGAGGACCTCTGCACCCTGCCTGGACCAGGCCATGCAGGCTAGGCACAGCAAGGGCGCCTGCCCCCTCCGGGCCACCCATGAGTCCACGCTGCTCTGAGTTCGCCCTTGTCCCAGGCTCCACCCCAAGCCAATCCCACTCGCTGGCCCACCTCTAGGTCTCGGCTTAGCACCAAACTCACAAGACATCGAATGGGAGGCGCAAAAAGTATAAAAGTGTGCAGAGCTCACCACCACCCACCTGCACATCTGCCTCCCTCTCCCCCTGTCAGCGGGGCCCATTATTGGATGTGGAAATGGGCCAGCTGAGAGGTGGCACTTCCCAGCCTCTTCTGCTGGGTAATTACATCCTCAGCAAATAGTCTCCATCTCAACAAGGGTGTCAGCTGGAACCTCCTGGAAATCTCTTAAAGGAACCATTGCCTCCGCCTTTCTCCCCTTCATCCTTCCCACAGCATGGAGTGTGAGCACAGAGACCGAGCCCCTGCAGCCATTTTGCTCTGCGAGGAAACCTCAACAAGGGAAGTCGCACCCAGAGAGAGGCAGAGCAGAAAGACAGCCCTGGCTCACCCACCTCCAAACTCTGCTTAGGTAACAGAATCACATCTCCAGACTGCAAGGCACGACTGTGGATGCCCTGGTATCTGTAGTCACAGAACTCAAGAAAGCAAGAAAGGAACCCTTCCATCACTGGCACCTCCCTCCCCCAAGCCTTGACTTCTGGGTTTCGTGTGGAACTACCTTCCCCACACGTGTCTCAGGGAAGGCAAGAAGTCTTATTTACAATAACCATAATTGTAATACTAATAATTATTACCGTAATCAAATCTCAGTTACTCCCATCCCTACGTGGTCATCAACAACCACACAACAGAGCCAAAGACAGCCAGGCAGAGGGCCGGTGAGAGACCTGCATGGAGCCCAGCCAGGCTGGCATGTTCTGCTTGTTGCAGAGTTACATGTCTTGATGCCTGTGACTCCAGAACAAAATGGGATGAAAGAAAAGCGTGGTGCTTCTTCCCACACCAAAGTTTTCAAAATCGATGGGTTTGTATGTGTGTCCGCTGGGGAAGCAGCTGTGCATTTGACCACAACCACCATCTTAGATCTGGACCATCCCACGGACAGAGGGGCCTAGTGGGCTACAGTCCACGAGGTCACACAGAGGTGGACATGAGTGACATACATGTATACCATCTCAGATGACCGCAGTCCCCGCCAGCAGCACTCACCCGCCTCCGCTGCTCTGGACTGTGCATCTGAAGATTTACACGCTGTCTGGAGTCCATTCAGCAAAGCTGAACGGCAGGCCAAGGCCATGCCACCCAAAACCAGATTGTCACATACTCAGAAATAAATTACCCAAAACCCTGAGTCAACGTGCTGACTCAGAATCGCTTGGTCAGCCTGGGAACACTGCTCTACCCACTGGCCTGGCTGGGGCGAAGCTCTCCAGAAGGTCACTCCATTCCGGAGGCCCTCCACCCTTCACCTGCTCTTTCACTGCTATTTTCCGATAATTTTTATTACAAATATATAAGGCCTGTTTAGGGTGAACCATTGAGAAGAGTGTCCACAGCACGCACAGCCCAGGTGTGAGCGGACGAGGCCCACCTTTGGGCCCAGCGGGCCCGGGGTCCCCGCGGAGGGCTTTCCCTCATTCACTGCTGTTCGCTGCATCGTCCTGGCACAGTCACAAGCATGCAGAAGCAATCACTTATTTCTCCTTGCATATTTAAAGCCTGAAACCAAGGATTCAAATAGAAGCTGGTTTCCCCCGGAGACTGAAAGGTCAGCGGTTATGACTGATCTGGGGTGTCTTGTAGGGGGAAGAGATCATGGAAAGGCAAAGCCACTTTGACAATGGGTGAGTGAGAGAAAGAAAGTTCCCTCCCCACGGGCGACACCCTGTCCTGGGTGATTAACTTTAGCATGGCAGGTACATTTAAATAAAGGACGCAAAAGTTAAAAACACATCTTCTACGGTTTGGAAAATTAACGACGCTGTTACCTTGGACACTGACGTGACAACCACACCAGTGACACAGGGCTCTCCAGCAGCCAGAGGGGCCCTCTAGCCTCCACCCTGCCCACCTGGCCCGGGGCTCACCTCTCCTACGTGCTGGCCACCCTGCCCAGCCCCGAGCCCCATAGGGGAACCCACAGCCGTGCTGTGTCCTGGGCAGTGCTCGCCCTCGACCACTCTTCCCGAGGGCCCAGACCAATCTCGGTTGTAAAGCATATTTTAAGAGCAGGAAGATGCCGGAAACAAAATTTCATGGGACTAAGTGTTTGACGAAATTATCAAATGCCCTCCTCCTCAGAGGGCTTTGCTATTTTTACTATTTTAATGCATTATAGGTTCGTTATGCTCAAAATAATTAACTGACATCTCAGTGCCTGTTTCACACCACCGATTCGACTGTTGGACCTGATCTCTTAGCTCCGTGAGCCCATCTGGCTGACCCCTCACCTCCCTGCGACGACACTCTGGTTCCGAAGGCTCCTCAACTCCGCTTTGATCGGCCCCTTTAGGAAGCTGCATGATGAGTGGGTATAGAAGGGCACCCACCGGATGAATGGTTTTTCTGGGGCCTCGTCAAGTCCGTTAGTGACGTCCTGACAGGCTTCGTCAAAGGCGTCTCCTTCAGGACCATGTGAAGCTTCCTGGAACCATCTTCAATCTAACTGCACCATTTCACTGCATTTTCCCAAGTCTGACTTTCCCTGTGAAACTGCTACATGATAAACAGCACAGGGCCCAAGCAGCTCTTTGTCAGGATTGTGTGGTAGCTTCTGAGGGAACGTGAGGTCTGGGAAGACAGCAGACGGGGAAGGGATGGTTCTGAGCGGCCTTGTTTCAATGACACAGGCTGCAATATCCAGACTCCAGGCACAAGAGAGACACTACGGCAGATCCCAGCCTGCACTCCGCGTTATAAACCTGGGACTTCACGTACACATCAGACAATAAGAAACGAGCTCAAGAAAAGACGGTGGGCCGCTCCTGACCATCACACATGTGCACTTTTAGGTCAGGTTTTGGAGAGGAGGTGGGGGCTGTGCTGGAGGGAAAAACCAGACTCCCTGACTTGTTCCTTCCTGTCCCGTCAGCAGGAGTCTCACATGCGCATCGTTACAACTGAAGCAGCGTAAGGCTGTGTCCTGACTGTCAGCTAAGTTCTCAACCATTAGGCTTATAGCTGTGCTGGCAATTTACACGACTGTGGTGGAGCTGCCAGACACGCTGAGTGATTGCAGGTGCCCCCACCCCTCTGACCCTGCAGAAGCAAGACCCTGAGAGCAGGGGCCATGGGGTTCTTGCTTGACATGGGGTTCCCACACCTGTATCGCTTCATGCTGAATGAATGAATGATCTGCAAGTGGGGATAATGACAACTCCCTGCTCGCCTGCCGTCTCACTGCTACAGGGTGCAGTGAGAGAGCATAAATGAGGATTCTAGACGTGATTTGATGCATGTGATAGCTAGAGGGTCATGGTTGGTGTTAACATTAAGATGGCTCAGCCCAGTGTTTCTCCCCTCCCAGCCTCCTCCAGCCTCCCCTTCCAGCCTCCCCTCCCCTCCCAGCCTCCCCTCCCAAGGACAGAGTAGAACCAGTCACTGTCCCACCCTCTGCACCTTCTTCACTGAGTGGAGCTGGAAGCATCACAAAGTGTTGGGGGGTGGGGGCAGTCACCTAGCCACCCACTCCCAGCGGACAGGGCCCAGGCCGCCCAGAAAGAAGGAGCTTGTTTAATCACCTACTCTTAACAGCGGCCGTGGAGACAAAGCAACTGTTGCAGGGAAATGGACCACGACACAGGGACAAGCCCTCAGCCAACAATTTCCCTTTTATTCCACTTTTACACAGAACACACCCCCAAGGGTGTGAACCCAGAAATGTAAGGCAGAAAACACCCATAATCCCATCCCAGCCACACTAATGTTTAGTATTTTTAAGTAAAAAACCAACTCTTAGCATTTTTTAAATTTAAAGTTCCTCCTCAGAAGAAAAATCTAAAATGTTATTTTTAAATCAAGTCATTCTAATATAATAATGGAAATAACCACAAGTACTTAATAACTATAATAACAACTATCTGTTAGCATCAGTAACTGTTTGCATTTGGTTTTAGAGAGTGTTGGTCACAGAATTGTTTCTTTTAGAAAAACTCCTAATTCCTCGGTTATCATTTAAAAATCAAGTGACATCACTAATCTGGTTTTTAAAAAGACTTTGCAGGGCTGGGAGTTAAAACCCGCATTTCCTACTGGATGGTCTGTGAAGCCCTTCAGGACCCAGGCATCTCTGCACCCATCCCAGAGCCTCTTCTCTTTGGAAGTCTTCCCGCCTCCCCCGTCAGGAAAACAGCCCCCTCCTGGCGGCCTCCGGCAGAGAATACAGGCGCTGGCCTCCTGTGTCCCAGCCCCGGCTTGGCTGCATCAGGCTGGGAGGGAAATCCTTGAAATTATGGAATCGTCTGGGGAGGGCGCGGGGAGCCCAGCAGCCCAGGGAAGCCCAAGGAGAAAGAAGCTACCTGGCCCCAGGAATGACCTTTTCCTAGAAAATTTTGGAGACTGAAGTTGGGTGGAAGGATGAAAACAGAGTCCGGCTTGTGCGGGCCATGGTTTACTGTCTGCAGTAGAAGACGGTGGAGAAGAGGCGGCAGAGGCCCGCGCAGTCGGGACCCTCAGATGAGAGGTGGGAGGGGGCCCGTGGGAGCTCGGGCACCGGAGAAACGGAGCCCGGCTCACCTGCGCGCTCACCTGTCGTGTCCAGCAGGGCCAGGGGCCCGGGCACCGGCGGCGGGAGCGGCTGCATCCCAGGGCTGCTCTCCCGCTGCTGCGACAGCGACCGTGGGGCGCGGGGCCGCGAGGACCAGCCGCGAGCGCGGGCCCTTAGGTGCGGTCCGTCTGGCCGCAGCGTCCCACCCGGCCCCCGCCTCGCCCCGCCCCCCGCCTCGCCCCGCCCCCCGCCTCGCCCCGCCCCTCGCCCCGCCCCGCCCCTCGCCTCGCCCCGCCCCGCCCCTCGCCTCGCCCCTCCCTCTGCCCCTGCCCTCGCCCCGCCCCTCACCTTCGCCCCGCCCCTCGCCCCCGCCCCGCCCTCGCCCCGCCTCCACCCCCACCCGCCTCAACCCCGGCCTTGTCTTGGGCAAACCCTTAGAGGTGGGACGGTAGGTAATGTTGAGAATCTGAGGGAAGGGAGCTCCCCTGGTGTGGCCACATTGACACCGGTGTTTGGAAAGGAAGGTGGGTCCCTGTCTGCTGCGCTGCGCTCAGTCGCTGAGTCACACCCAACCCTTCTGAGACTCCATGGACTGCAGCCCGCCAGGCTCCTCTGTCCATGGGAGTCTCCAGGCAAGAAAACTGGAGTGGGCTGCCATTTCCTCCTCCAGGGGTCTTCCTGACCCGGGATTGAACCCGCGACTCCTTCCTGAGTTTCTTGCGTGGGCAGGCAGATTCTTTAGAAGCCAGCAATTCCTGCTTATGCACATGACCAAGACCTGTGGTTCTAAGCCCGGAGAATCATCTAAAGATCTTTTTAAAAAGATTTACTGCTGCGTTGAGCTCAACCCAGACCCATCGACTCAGAATATCTGTCAATGAAGTCCCTGTGAGGAACCCCAGTAGTTCTGAAGGGGCTCAGTTGTGAGAGAAAGCCCTGGCACGTGGGGTCTGCACACAGGACGGCTCTGTGTGTAACCTCGACCAGCTCCAGGGTCGCTGCATGGTGGGGCTGCACGCACCAGCAGGAAAAGCGCGAATGCAGCGCGGAGCGAAAACGTGAGTGCGTGGTGTTGGAGCGAGTGGAACACCAGCTGTGCACGGCCTGTAAGTGTGAAAAGCAGCGCTGTTCACCCATACGTGCCCCGCGTGCACGGCACAGGCAGCCACTCTGCATCCTAGATACCGTCCCCTTCACTCGGGAAAGACCGATGGACGAGGGGACAGAGGTCCTCGTACAGCAACGGGCCCTAGGCGGAGAAGGGACAATGGAGAAGAAATACGGTACCCAAGGGCGAGATGGGCCTGAGTGGCCACGCCTGCTACCAGAGCGGGGACAGTGTGAGGCTGAGAGGAGGCTCCGGTCCCCACCAGAGCAACGTCCTGCTCACCCCGAGGGCGTGACATGGAGCCAGGCAGCCGTCTGGGAAAGATGCCCTGGGCAGACCAGGAGGGTGGCAGGGCACACGGGGACGGCAGGAGGCCTACGGGAGTGTCCAGGCAAGCCCGCTTCAGAAGGGTCACTGGGAGGGCACTTGCAGGGCAGCGGGTGGGCCTGGGAGGCCTGGGAGGAGGTTCCGGTCCAGGGAAGGTGGCCATGGTGCAGACCAGGACAGGGTGCAGGTGGTGAGACAGCCATGCGGACCTCATTCTGTGCCTGTTGTTCCAAAGATCCACTGAAACTGTTCTTAAAGGATGTGCTCGTGTTGCCAGAAATGATACCTTCTCCAATAAATACATTTCCTGCCAGAGGTTTTAGATGCCACTGCAGCTGGGTAGGTCTTTGGAAACTGTCTCTGGGCCCCCTGAGCAGGGGATCCTGAGGAGCACGGCAGGTGTCCAGGTCCCCACAAGGCACCCCATCGGGGGTCCTCCACCCCCCCACCCAGGTGAGGAAACCGAGGTCCAGGAGGCAGATGGACGTGACCAGAGCAGACTCGGCATGTGCACCTGGGGCGGACATCGTTAGAATCCACCCCCAGACTCCCCCACAAGAGCCCAAACAACACGGCTGCAGATGCACTGGCTCTGAGGCTGATGGCGCTGACCGACCCTGGTGCCCCCGCCTCGGCCTGTGGACGCCTGTGTCCAGCCCAGCTCTGCAGGGAGCCATAGTCTGGGATCAGGGTATTTTTAAAACATAATTTAATTTAGCTCTTGCAAAGGCAATTATGAGAAGATGAGGAAATCTTTCTTCTACTGGTCTGAGGACAGTCAGAGTCTGGACCAATTATTACTGACATCAAGAAGATAATTGATTAAAACAGTCATGATCCCCAGCACCAGGCTTCTTCCTGCTGTGTGTGAAACGTTTGAAGACTCTAAGATTCCCTACCTCCACTGCCCTCACCTGAACTCAGGTCCCCACTCCCTCAGAGGGTCTGTCTCATCCAGAGGCCCTGAGCTGACCTGGACTCACCTCTCAGCTGGGATGGGCAGGCGGCGGTCAGGGACGAGGGTGATGCTAGGTGAACACATATCAGACACTTCACCCTGCTCACATCTGCCTTCATTGATTGGTACAATATTCTACCCATTTCACAGATGAGGAAACCGAGGCACTAAGAGTTTGAATAACTTTTCTGAAGTCAAGTAGCTGGTTGGTGGCAGAAACAAGATATGAACCAGGTCAGTCCCATTTCAAGGTGTAATTACGTCCTGCAAATAGGAAAGTGTGTATTTACCTGACTACAGACATTTAATCTTTTGTTCATGCAATCAACAAATATTTATTGAATTTCCTCTATGTTCAAGATACTAAGAGAACCATGAAGATGAGTCATACAGACCTGCCCTTTAAGAACTTTAAAGGTGAATAGTAGGAGAAATAAAACGTGCTGTTGTGTTATAGAGCAGATGATGACGATAGCACTCGTGAGAACCATCAGGAGAGGAGAAATGGGAATCCCCAGGGGTGTGGCCCGGCCCCAGGGGAGACCGAGGCTTCCTGATGACCTCAGGCGTGGCGCCCTCATCTCCCACCGGAACCCCCTCGGGCCATTAACAATCCCAGTGCCCGGAACTCAAACCAGAGCCCTGGAGGGAGAAGTCTGAGGGGCCCGGGTGGTCCATGAGCAGCAGGACTGGGAACCAGGCTTGCAGGCCAAAAGGATGCTGATGGGGCAGGGGGTGCAGGGTTCGGGGGGCCATGTTGCATCCAGCCTGTTGGGGGACCACTTTCCAGGGGCCCTGGGAGCAGGGCTGTTGGGAGGATGAGAAATCACCATCAAGTCCAAGGATTCCAGATGGTGAGGTCTTCCTGCGTCTCCCTCATGCTTGGGTGACGGTGCGGGGACCCTTCCCAGCACGAGGAGACCCCCTTTCCCCCTGGAGACAAAAACAAGCATGGATGAGCTGATGGCGGGGGGCGGGCAGCCCCAGACAGCAGGAAGCAGAGCTGATCTTCCTGGGGCCCGGCCGGTCCTTGTGGCCCCCACAGCAGAGGTCCACACCCATCTGGCTGGCCCCTGCTCCCGTCTAGGCACTGCTCCGTCACAGCGGTGCTCAGTCCGCACTGCCCGCCCTCCCCACCAAGCTCGGGTGGCTGGTGTTGCTGCCGCCTCCCCGCCTGGAGAGAGGGTGGGTGTCCAGGCCACAGCAGGGGCCACACGGAGCTGCCGGGCCGAGGCTGGCACAGGCGCTGGGCGACCTCCGCTCACCTTGCGGCCATTGCCTCTCAGTTACCTGGGCTTCGGCTTTGGAGAAACCAAAGACAGGAAGAGTCCAGGGGCTCCTGCCCATCCACCCTGCCCTAGGCCTGCCTCCTCAGAGGGTAGATTTCACGGGCTCCAGCTGGAACAGGGCAGAGGAAGAACAGTCTAGAACTTAGTTTCTTAAATTACAATCAAGGAGACTTAAAAGTGCATGACCGGCTGCCCAAGAAGGGAGGATGAGCCGTCGACACTGCCTGTGGGGGTGGTGGGCAGGTGAGCCAGGCGTCCATTCAGTCCTGTTAGGAAACCGGGTTCACTGAGGCCCTGCTTAGAACCACGTCCAGCTCACAACAGGCGCCCGGTAATACCGTGCACAGAGAGCGAGTAAGGGCGGCCCCACCCTCTCGACACTGGCTCCCACCCAGGCAGGCGCCCCTGCTGGACGCACCCCTCTCCGCGGGGTCCTCCCGGCCCTGTTCCAGGAAGACCCATCACCTCCATCTGCCTGAGCAGAGAGGGGTCAGCAGACTCTGAAACCAGGGCCAGCCCTGAAAAGAGAGGGATTAGAAGACCCCCACGAATCAGCCAGGAAGTCCCTTTGGCAGCCGCAGGCCTGGTGGGGTCCAGATGCAGGGGTCCTCAGCCCCGTGCCAGCGGGACCCTCATCACTGAGGGAGCGTGTGTGGGAGCCTGGTCCAGAGCCCAGGAGCTGGCGTGGGGCAGACCGCAGAGCATGCCTGTAACCGATCACCCTGCAGGAGCTGGGGATGAATAATGCAGACGGGAGGCCAGGAGACACAGGCCCCGCCCGCCCGTGCCCATTGAGGCAGTGAGGGATGCGCCAGACGGGAGACGCTCTCGGGGACATGGATGGATTAAGTTACGAACACCCTGGGCTTCGCAAGAAAGCCTGTAATGGTGATCTCCCAGCCCCTAACAAGCCTGAGCAGGGGGCTCACCTTTCAGGCACTCAGTCCCCACAGGAAGCCCATCCCCAACTCCCCAGAGGGAAGGTGCCTTTCTGGCCTTGGATCCACTGTCCCCTTGGACATGCAGGACGATGCCTGTGTGGGCAGAGTCATGCCCCTCGCAGGCCTGGCCTCACGTCCGCGGTCCTTATCAAATTCTGCCTTGCCAGGGAAAGGTGGCCACCCCCAGTGATCTGGACCCGCAGGGCCTGGCGAGGAGCTGGGACAGGGAGCCCCCAGGCCAATCGCCCCCATCATCTCAGGCCCTGGACCTTGATAAGCTTTCTCCCCGCAGCCCTGCATCTTGGACAAAAGGAGGCTGACCTGCAAAACTCCTTGTTCTCTCTCACTGAGGGAGTGAGGTTTGGTTTCTCCAAAATCAAATCAAGCCTATTTAATCTTCATTTGAAATTGTCTACATAAAGCCTGAGAGCCTAGCTAATATTTATTTTAATTCTATGCTTTCAAATTGAGGTTTTCCTTTCAAATTATTCTTCGCTTGGCTGGCAGAAGGCCTGTAAGGTAGACGCTAGGTTTTCGCTCAGGCCCAACCTGTGGGTCCGGACACTTGCGGAGGGGCTGGTCCTATCGTGGAGTAAGAGGAGGTGACCTCAGCCTTCGCTGAGCTCAGGTTGCATGATTATTAGCAGTTATGTTTAGTTAGTTATTGTGTTTATCAGAATCAGCTCGTATCACTTGAATAGCCCCAGAATCTCCATGGAGATGCCCTGGCGGGGGGGCCCTCCTTCAAGGTGTCTCTGCCTCTCCCGGGCCTCAGCTCCACTCAGACAAGTGTGGGACGCAGCTTCAGAAAAAAGGGGACTTCTGTGTACACACAGTAGGGCCTGACAGGCTACCGGGACCTGCCCAGATGGGGAGCAGAGCAGTGTGCAGACATGGAGGCTATGGGGCTGCGCCAGCAACTCTGGATCTAGAGAGAGATGGGGACAAAGTGTGCATGCATGTGTGCGTGTGTGTGCATGTGTATATGTATACATGTGAGCATATGTGCACGAGTGTTCGTGAGTGTGCATATGTGTATGCAGGTGCATGTGTGCACACGTGTGCGTGAGTGCATGTGTGTGTATACATGTCTGTGTGGTTGTGTACATGAGTGCATGTGTGTGCCTGTGTGTACATGAGTGCATTGTGTGCGGGTATGCATGAGTGTATATATGTGCATATGTATGCATGTGAGCGCATGAGTGTGTGCACATGTGTGTCATATAAATGTATGTGTATGTCTATGCATATTTATTGTATACTTGTGTGTATACATGTGTGTGCGTGTTTGTGCATGTGTCTATACATGTGTTCACATGTATTTGTGTGTATGTGTGTGTCTGTGTGCATCAGCACGTGCATCTTTGTGATTTTGAAGGAGAGTGTGCACCAGGACCACAGCACAATCTAGAGAGTGCATCCCTATTTTTAAACTCTATTTTTACCCATTTCTACTTGGATAGAAATTGCATTTTTTGTTTTTTATTAATACAAAGAAAAGTTTCAGTGAAGTCATTTTCAGCTTCTCCAGGTCAATAAGGAAATATGCTCAGTGGGGGTGGGGGCAGTGGGGGATATTCTAACACAGGTCTCGTCAGAGCCCACCGCAGGGTGGGAGAGTGGCCTCTCCTTGGGCTCCTGGCGTGGGGACGCCCGCAGGGCCCCAGTGCCCACCCTGCTCCCTGCAGGGGTCCCGAGGTGAACGCAGAGGGCCAAGGGAGCCAGGGACGAGGGCTTCTCCTGGGGGAGCGGTCACCCGCCCGGGGCACACGGGCAAGCTGCTGCTGCTGCGTTTGGGGGCCGCAGGCAGCCCAGTTATCTGGGCTGGATAGCCTGTCCCCTGCCCAGCGCGGCGGGGAACAGCTGGAGTGACAGCGAGACCCCTCCAGGCGTGCCTGGTCAGGGGGTCTGCACCAAGACAGACGCCAGCAGAGGTCCCGAAGACACACGAAGCGTCACCGTGAGCACCGACCAGGAGCCGCCCTGTGCACCTCCCCCCGCGGCCTCAGCCCGGCCCGGAGGTTTCGACTGGCCGGAACGGGAGGCCGTCCCTGCAGCTCAACTGGGAATGACAGTGCGAAGGGATCAGAGTCCCAGCCTCACGATGGGGCGTTTAAGTTCGTGCTTCGGGCGCTGCTTATGCTGTCTGCAGAGTGGTGGCGGGGTTGGAGAGGGGCGGGGGGGGGGGGGGGGCGGGGGGAGGGGGTGGAGCAGAGGGCGAGGGAGGGGGGTGCCGGTGGGGGGCCAGGTGGGGGCTTCGAGGTGGGGAAGGGGCCCACGGGGCGGGGAGGGGTGGTGGGGCTGGGGGGGGCGGGGCCGGGGGCGAGGCGGGGCCGGGGCGGGGCCGGGGCGGGGCCGGGGGCCGGTGGGCGGCTCCTTGCCCCTGCAGGGAAGCCTGCATCAGTGTGGGCCTTGGTGATTGATTTTTTTCTATGTGACAGTTTAAGTTTTAAAGTTTTTTAAAATAAAAGTGGGGTGACTAGAGGACTTTTGCTGCCTGTGCCTACATGCGGCTGGCTGTCACTTTATCAGGGTGGGGGTCCCCGAGCAGACCGTGAGAGAGACAGCTGAGGTCCCGTGTGAGGCTTCTGTGACTGTGTCCACACAGACCCACTAGTTCCTGGAATAACTGCTGACCCACAGGTCCAGTGTATCCTCTGCCACAGCTGGGCCAAAAGTATTGAATAGTTTTAGGGTACGTCCCACGCAATTTTTGGGACACACATAAAACAGTTGTTTGCTGTTTATGTGAAGTTCAGCTGCACCCCAGTTATCTGGCCGTCTAAGCGCGAGAGGAAGGCAGGGGGGGCCGCAGTGGGGGTGCTGACTCCCCGTCAGGCCGCTCCCGGCCCCTGAGGGTTAAACCACTCTGTTCAGGCCACGGGGGCCTGGAGCAGATGAAATGGTTGAGAAAGGCCAGAAGTGGCGTTTCCTGCCCCTGCTGTAGGCTACTGAGGTCTGCAGCCACCCGATGACCATGTCCTGTCCTAGGACACACAGCGGCGTCAGTGTATGGGTGCAGTTCCAGGTCACAGACCAGGAGTGCTGGATGGCTCTGCCGGGTTCTTCCAGGACGTTCTGTGACCAGCGCACAGGAGAGAGACCCATCCTGCAGGTTTATTCATCACGAAAGGGCTTTAATGTCCTTGGTGCACGAGGGGCCAAAGACACACTTGAAACATCCCCACCAGCAGGCTGCTCTCTCGCGTTGATGGACAGCCATCTGCCCACACCCGCTGGGGAAGCGGCTCCAGATTGGCAGGGCCGACGGTTCCCAGTGGCCGAGCCGCGGCCTCCAAGGTCCGACTTCTCAGGATCACGCTGTCCTGAGGCCGCGGGGCCGCAGGTGGCGGGTGCGCTAACTGCACTGACGTGGTCTGAGGGAGGGGTGCTCAAGACGGGGAGGGGCCTGCCCTGGCCATCAGGCAGCCAACCCCACAGAGCTAGACCAGCCCTGCGCTGGCCAGGCTCTGCAGGCCCAGAGGCAGTGAGGGGCAGGAGCAGGCCTGCAGGGAGACAGCTCTGCCCCCAGCTGCCCGGCCGCGCGGGTCCACACGCACGTGTCGTCGGCTGGAGACGGTCTCAGGAGGAAGGGAAGCCGGAGGGTGGCCGGCGGCCATCTCACCCTGGGGCCCTATGCCCTTCCCTGCTCTTGGACGCCTGGGACTCAGCTCCCCTGATATGTAGGGGGGGACCAGCCCAGCCCCACCATGACTGGCGGCTGTAGCAGGTCCAGCAGCTGGGCACTGAGGGAGACGGGCTAGGTCACCAGTCCGGCCTCTCCAGGGGGGCCCACAAGCCCTGAGGCCAGGGTTTGCCAACCTCTGCACCAGCCCTGAGAAGCCAGGGCCTGGCCAGCTGCCGTGAAGGTGTCAGGAACCCCAGCCCAGCCCCTCTCCTGGGGGCCGACAGCTTGCTCATCTGCGCCAGCACCCTGGAGAGCCGTGTGTCAGGGTGGACTCCATTCGAGAAACAGCGCTGGATCCTTTCTGAGCGAAATGGTACCAGAAAGTGGACCATTTCCCACTGGCGCTCCTGACCCGGGGCAGGAGGTCTGGCTGGACCGGCCTCCTCCTCCTGTGCTGAGCAGCTGGTGGGAGGGTTCACTGACCCACCGGGCACCGTGGCCGGCCTAGGAAAGCACACACATGCCCGACTTGGATGAGGGGGCTGCCTCCTGCCCAGAGACGCCCTTCATGTCATCCGGCATCTGCCCGTCGGGCCGCCACACGTTCAAGTCCCCAAAGACGCCCGTCTCGATCATCTCCTCCTGCCAGGGGATGGGGCAGGTGCCCGAGGCGAACTCCTGGAAGAATTCCGTGTCCGCTTTTTCAAAGGCCACGCCCTTGACCGTGGAGAAGGCACCCACATCCTGGATATTCTTTGCATAGACGGTCCTGGAGTCTGGGACGAAGGGCGGGGTCAGCATCCCTGCAGGGGGACAGGAGACCCCGAGCCTGAGCCGACAGCCGGGGCCAGGGGGCCGCTTGCTGAAAGCCCCGTGTGTCTGCCCCCCCAACGCTGCCCTGGCAGAGACGAGCCATGAGACCCCCCCCAGGGTGCCGAGAAAGGCTGGACACTCAGTCCAATTTGGACTCCTGTCATCAGAACCCAGCCCACACCTGCCACCCTCTCCGCCCTCCCAGGAAGCCCATCACAAAGGTGGGCACTGTGCCAGCCTCACCACCCTCACCCCGCCGTGCCTCTGGCCCCGCACTGGGCTCCGGCCTGCAGGTGGACCCAGATGCTCAGGATAAACGCCTGCCCTCTCGCCCCACCTTCATCCGCCTGCCCTCTCGCCCCACCTTCATCCGCGTGGACCCCGGATGGAGTCAGCCCAGCTGGGTGTGGCCTCGGGACAAAAGTCCAGCTCCAGCTTCCTGGGTGCTGACCGCTCAGGCTGCCGGGCCCCCTGCACACTACCAACTCCACCCAGGGCTGGTCTGGGTGGCTCCCTGGGCGCCGGCACCTTCAGCTCAGCCAGGGCTGCCTCCACCCAACCCTTTCCTCAAAGGTGACTCCTACGAGAGCATCGGGCCGTGAGGTCTCAGGCTTGAGCTCCTGGGATGTGGCTCGGGGGGTGTGGTGGGTCCCACATGTCTCCCCCTGATACACACATGCACACACTCACATGTGCACACACTCGTAAAGTGCACACACTCGCACACGCCCATGCTCACTTACACCTGCTCACCAAAGACCCGGCAGCAAACTCGGGTTGGATGACGACTGGAGAAACCCTGCTTGACTTGGCTCGTGGGTTCCTTAAAGGAAGCGCCCAGCCACAGGTTCGGGTACTTAGCACAAAGGCGGGTCAGGGTGCCTTTAACAAGACCCGTTCAACCCTTGCCACCTCCGAGGGTGCCCGAGAGGTCCGACCCGAGAAGGTCCGGTCCAGGGCTTGTTGTGACGAGCGGGAATGGGGCCCATGGCACCGTCGGGCAAAGGATGCTGCAGGGGTTTTGCCAAGGCCGCCCGCCCTGCCAGCTTCAAACTGAGCTTCCAGATGCCCACGGGACAGAGTGGTCGTGGGTTTCACCCAGCCCCAGCCCCCCATGGGCAGTACCAGCCTCCAGCTGCCGCCAGCTGATGTCTCTGAAGAGGGGGTGCGTGCGGAGCCCATCACAGGAGCCGTCCCGGAACCCCAGGCGCTTCTCAGGGTCCTTCTGCAGCAGTGCCTCGCAGAAGTCTTTGCTGGCCGGGCTGAACTTGTCGGGGTAGGTGACCGCCTGCTCCAGGACCCTCTGCTTCAGTTCCTTGTTCTCTACCTGCATGGCGGGTGCAGCACCGTCTGCCCAGTCACTCCACGGGGCCCGTCCCGCCGCCCGGCACCCCCCGCAGCTGCAGACACAGTTGTACCGCGGCCCAGGCGGCCCAGCCTCAGGAGGGGTGCACACCACCCTCCCAGGGACAGGCTCAGCCTCGCTGTCAGGGCACAAAACCCTGAAGGCGGAGACTTGCACCCCTACAACCTTCCCCTCTAGCTTCTAAGGGGCAGGCGTCCACAGGGTCCATGAGGCCACAGTTCAAGCCAGCTCCCCAGAGCATAGGGGCCACTTCCAGTGACTCCATCAGCAGGGAGCTCCCTGACAGTCGCTCTGGAATTCTCTACCCCACCTCAGCCAAACGCTGACCAGGCCTCTCCCTGTCGGTCAGATTTGCCCTTCCTGAAACTCCTAAACCTTCCCGGGGGTGGAGTCTTCTAGAGTCACTCTTCGGGGCCCACATTCTTGCATCCATCGTGACCTGTCCATGTCGTGGGTGTATCCAGGGCCCCTCACCACTGAACAGAGCAAGGATGGACCACAGAACATTTGGAGGGACCACGATGGACCAGAGAGTGGACAGACCGGGATAGTTCACTTTCTCATAAAAGCTCCTTATGTTGGTTTTCACCAGGACACAGGGACCCTGGCAGGGCTGTGGGGTCAGCACAGGCCCTGAGGGGGCTTTGGTCCCGAGGCCAGCGTGGATCCCATCCTGCTGCTCTTCTGAGCCGCGGTCGGGGAGACTCGCTGGTTCAAGGCAGAGGTGCAGACACAGAACAGCCCTACATGTTTGTCGAGGGGAGGTCCTCACTCTTGGGGGACCCGGTCTATTCTCCCAACTGTCTTGGGAGAGGCGCAGGGACTGGATAGGGGTGCCCCGGGGTGGTCTAGCAGAAGAGGCGGACAGCTGAGACCTCCAGGCAGGCCGAGGGGCCGCGGGCACAGCAGATGAGCCTCGTCTGAAGTGCCGTCCACACCGAGCCCCCTCACCCCAGCTCCGAGCTGGGTGGCGTGGAGCCCACGGGACAGTCTGCTTTGGTCTTCTTGTTCTGAACACAGACGGAGCCTCCGGAAGGCCTCTGCTCACGGCCCTGCTGAGCAGGGCAGAGCGCCCCAGGGAGGCGACGGGCCGCCCCCAGGCAGGAGTGGGCCTCCGCGGCCCAGAGCCCCTCAGTGCCTACTGCCCCAGGATACCCAGGGACGCTGCTGTGCCTGGAGCAGGACCTGCAGTCAGCACGAGGGAGGACAGCCCCCAGGCCGAGCTGCTCCTGGGGCAGGGCTGGCATCTGGAGACCAGGGATGACGTCACCATGTCCCCCTCCTGCCCAGGGCAGACGTGCCCCAAGAACCCAGTGCTTCCCCACGGAGGGCCACAGGCAGGTCAGCGGGGGACGCTGCCCCTGTGACCCACACACACACACAGGACCACCGGCACTCCTACCTTCTCTCCACGGGCTCGAAAGGGCCCTCTGGCCGCGATCATCTCGTACAGCGTGACACCCAGCGCGAAGTAATCTACGGAAAAGTCGTACTCCTCCCCCAGCAGGAGCTCAGGGGCCATGAACCCTGGGCAAAAAGAGCGGGACTCAGCAGCCAGCAAGAGGAGCAGACACCCCGTCTCCCTGGAGCCAGCAGGGTCCTTGTACCATGACACATGGGGCAGACCCCCGCCCCCTGGGAGGTGACCCCCTGTCCTGAGTGTCCCCTAGGCACAGCCGCTCCCAGGAGAGACCCTCCCACCCAGGGTGGATCTTGCCCCACTTTGGTGCCCATGGCAGATGGATTGGGCGTCTGAGGCTCACAAGGGGTCTGCGGGTTCGCGGGGCTGTGGTCAGAGGCAGGCGCTCAGTTGCCACCCAAAAGGGCACAATAGGAGAAGCCGGAGGCCCAGTGTCCAAAGAGCAGACTGGACGCTGGTGGCCTGTGCGCTCCACCTCTGGGGAGCTGGGACCCACCAGCTGAAGGGGACACCCTGGAGCCCGCCCCAAGCTCCAGCCCTGCAGGCCCAGTGCGGAGGCCAGCCTGGCACGTGGGGAGGTAGACAGGCAGCATCTGGGGCCCGTGGGGCACTCCTGGGGCAGAGGGGTGCTCGGGAAGTCGGGGGCTTCTGTGCTTGGATGACTGGATGTCCCCCCAAACCAAAGCTGAACGTGTGTCTGTTTCCAGCCTCTCTGAGCCCTGCAGGGTCTGCCCGTGTTTGTGGCCAGTTCCCAAGGGGGATGTGACCACAGGACATTCTCCCAGGGGCTGCAGGTCAAGTTCAGAAGAATCACTGGCCCCGAACGCAGCCTCCCATCAGGGAATTACACTGCCGTCCAGGTGCCGCAGACTCAAGAAAGACACGTTCACCAACCACCGTTCTCCATGGAAACGTCCAGGAGGAGGCCCCGGAGACGCAGCGTCCCGGCGGCAGACAGCCCGCTGGCCCCTGCCCTCCGCGCCGCGCGGTCTTCAGTGGCGACGGTGAAAGTCGCCGCGTGAAAGAAGGATCAGTGGGGGGCGAGGAGTGAACCGGGAGGGTGTCAGCTCCTCGGGGGGAACCTCCCGTCTCCTCCCCACTGCTCGGCCATGCAAGTCCCCGCTTGGGTGGACTGCGGCTGACCCGGGCTGGAGGAAGCGGGGCCGGGGAAGAAGGTACGGCGGGCTCCGTGAGGCCTCACTGGACACCCCTGACCCCAAGCCCTGCGGGGCTGCTCGCGGCCACACCCGGCGCCTGACCTCAAAGGCCCGGCTCAGCGCAGCCCGCAGACGGAGCGCCAGCCGGGCGAGGCCTGGCGCCCCCTGGCGGCCAGCAGGGCTCCCTGCAGGCGGGGCGGGCCACACTGGCGGTCCGGCGGCGAGGCCTGGCGCCCCCTGGCGGCCAGCAGGGCTCCCTGCAAGCGGGGCGGGCCACACCTGCGGTCCAGCGGCCTGCGTCCTGGCCCCGGGGAGGAGCCCCTGTGGCGTTCTCCTAAGGACGCGGTTCCCGGGAAGAGGCGAGAGGCGTCTGCCTCACACGCTCACGCCCAGGGAGGAACCTCAGAGATCTGGCCCAAGGTCCGGAATATTCAAGACAGAACCTTTACCTAAATAAAGCCCTAGATGAGAAAGACCTACCGTGGGGACAGACAGCCCCCAAAGGAGCTGAGAGCACAGGATAGGACAGAACGTAACCCAGAGGCCCCAGCCCCGGGCCCCTCTTTCTTCCCAGAGCTGAGCAAACGGGAGGAGCAGAGCTGCCGAGAAAGCCTGCAGAAATCCAGGGCCGTCGGGAGCATGGAGGGCGCGGCAGTCTGCGTGTGAGTCTCGGTGCCCGGCGGCCCCCAGGGGCCTCAGTGGTGAGACCCCTACCCCGTCCCCCGCTGTGAAGCCTCTGTTCCCACCCGCCAGGGGTGAGAGGGGACGGGGGCAGGACCCCACAGGCATGCTCGCGTGAACACACACACACGCTCTGGACAAGGGCAGCCCCCACTGCACAGCCTCCCCGTGGCCATGTGGGGTGGGGAGGGGTGGGCCGGGGGCCCCCCGAGGCCATCTCCCCGTCTGCCCCCCGGGATGCCCACAGCTGAGCCCCTGCCCGGCCCCCACCCCGTGCCCCCTCCCTCTGCCCCTCCGCCTTCAGCACGGACCCCAGGCTCTGTCCACGGCGGCGCTGGGGAGCTTCCGTCCCCAAGGGTGGGTGCAGGTGCCGCTTCCGCACAGCTGTGCAGGCCCCCGGCTGTATCCCTGCCTACTCTGCGGATGAGGGAGCAGTTTTCCGACACCCCAGCGTTCACCATACCCCCTACCCCGGGCCACGGGACCCCAGGATGTGGGACCCCAGGACGGGCCATGCCCCTTGCCCCCTCTACAGATGGCAGAGCAGTCTTCCGCCACCCCAGTATTCACCATGCCCCCTACCCCAGGCCACGGGACCTCAGGACAGGCCCTGCCCCCGCCCCAGAGAGGCTGCGCCCCCAGAGAGCCTTCACCTGGGGTCCCCGCATAGCCCTTGGTCTTGGTCTGCCCTGCCTTCAGCTCCACGGCCAGCCCAAGGTCGGAAATGCGGACGTTGCCTGGAGAACAAACACAGCTCAGGTCACCTACCGCCCCACAAACAGAGGCCCTGGTCTTCCTGGAGCTGCGGGAGCCCTGGCCGGCTTCTGCACACACACACACGCGCACCAGGCACACGCACAAGCATGGCACACACAGGAGACCCCACTCCACGCTGTGGGCAGACGGGGTGTCCCCCAGCACCTGCAGCTGGAGTCCAGGTCACCGGCCCCCAGCCAGCCTCTTCCGCGAGCTCTGCAGCCTCGGCCTATGGGGACGTCAGGTGTCCAACCAGCCTCTGATGGGGAGGGGGCCCTAAAGTCACTTACAGGAGGCCTCGGCCTCTGGAGTCGCTTTCTTATAAGAAGCCCGGTTTGACTCCTCACAGAGGCAGCAAGGAAAGTGATGAGTGGGGACTTGGCTGTAGCCCTAACTGTTTACTCACAGCTCCACACACTCCCGACGCCTGGACCAACTCCCTGCAGCCCTGGGTGCCCAGGCACGCTCCGGATTTCCCTTGGGGATAATCACTGACCGAACACTAAACAGGCGTCAGCTGGTCTTTGTGCCATTGAACTACAACCAGCGCCTATCACAGCTGGTCCCTCCCCTAATGATGGCCTGTCAGGCTGGAGAGGGGAGGCAGGAGGGGAGGCGGGAGGGCAGGGAGCCCGCCGCACCATCGTCGTCCAGCAGCACGTTCTCGGGCTTGAGGTCTCGGTAGATGATGTTCCGCTGGTGCAGGTGCTCCAGGCCGCTGACGATCTGGGCCGTGTAGAAGATGGCACGAGGCTCCTGGAAGCCGGGGTTGTCCTCGTCCACGTTGTAGATGTGGTACCTGGGGGCGGAGCGCGTGGAGCCCGTGCATCTCTGGCACAACCACAAGCCACGGGCCCACAGTTCTGACGGGAAGTAAAACCTTGGGGAAACGGCGAGGGCTGAGGCCGCCCGGCCTGAGGAGCCCGCGGCAGAGCCGGAACCCCGGCCCTGGTGTCCTCGTCCTCCTCCTCCCTCTCCAGAGCCAGTACCGGCAGGAGCAGGCGGTTCTCCCAGCCACACCCCCGCCCCCCGGCCCTGGCCCACAGGGCTGGGAAACGGGCCCCAAAGCCACCAGCAGAGGAGCCAGGCAAAGGGAGGTGCAGGCAGGCCGTGAGCAGCCCGAGGCCCGCTCGACGCGAGCGGCTGACCCAGAGCCTCGCTCCAGCATGGGTTGCGGCCTGGTATGACGGAGTATGGTGCAGAATAACATAACCCAGTATAAGAGCACCACGCTGAGCAGTGCAGTGTGGTGCAGCAGAGGCTGCGACAGGGCAGGGTGGCACGGGCAGCCGCACCCAGCGCGGCTCGGTGCAGTGTACAGGCCGACACAGTACCCGGCGCAGCGCAGGGCCGTGCACACAGGACATCACACCGCCTCCCCAGCACCCTGCAGGGCGTGGTGGGCGTGGAGGCACGCGGAGCGTCAAGGTCGGTCTCTTGTTGTTTGCACACTCCAGACCCTTGGCTCCTCCTCCATGAACACGCATAGGCAACTCAGCCAGAGCCTCAGCCCCTCACCTGGAAGGGCGGCCAACAACTCACCCAGCCGAGTTTCAGTGCAGGAGCGCCCGGACGGGGGCCGGGGCCCGGCAACGGCCCTGCACGCTCGGGAGGGACGTGTGAGTCCCTAAGTGTCTCAGAGGCCCTAGCCGACTCTCCGTGGCAGCCACGGAGCACCAGTGTTTATCCTTATCCCCGTCGCACAGACCAGCACTGGCCAAGCATGGCCGAGCTGCCCAGCTGACCGGCGGGTCCTTTCCCTCGTGAGAGCCCAGGGTCAGGCCCCTGGGTCCCCCGCAAATCCAGACCCTCTGGTCCTCCCCACGGGCTGACGGCCAAGCTGCAGTTCCAACATCCTCACGCCTTGCTTCCAGCTCTGTCATTGACCCCGGGGCCCCTACATCTCACTGAGCCCACGGACGCCTCAAGGACCAGCAAACGGAAGACAGAGAAGAAGGCTCGATAAGGACAGGATTTCTCCTCCTCGCCACTCACTCTCAGCACGTGGGAAGCAGCCCCTCTGGCCCCAGAGACCCTGCACAGTCAGCCAAGCCCTTCCAGCCCTGCTCCCACGAGGCTGAGAGGAGCCTTACCGAATGTCACCTCCGTTCATGATGGTCATCACTAGGCAGAGGTCCGTCTTGGTCTCGAAGGCGTAGGCCAGAGACACAATGAACCTGCTGTGCACTTTGGCGAGGATCTTCTTCTCCACCATCGCGCCCTGCAGAGCAGGCCCAGGTTCAGGCAGGAGAGAAAGGCCGCCCCAACAGCCAAGCACCACCAACCGGAAAATGTCCCAATAAAACACAGAGCTGCAGATATATTTTTTCAGTTCAGTCGCTCAGTCATGTCCGACTCTTTGCAACCCAATGAATCACAGCACGCCAGGCCTCCCTGTCCATCACCATCTCCCAGAGTTCATTCAAACTCATGTCCATCGAGTCAGTGATGCCATCCAGCCATCTCATCCTCTGGCGTCCCCTTCTCCTCCTGCCCCCAATCCCTCCCAGCATCAGAGTCTTTTCCAATGAGTCAACTCTTCACATGAGGTGGCCAAAGTACTGCAGTTTCAGCTTTAGCATCATTCCTTCCAAAGAAATCCCAGGGCTGCTCTCCTTCAGAATGGACTGGTTGGATCTCCTTGCAGTCCAAGGGACTCTCAAGAGTCTTCTCAACACCACAGTTCAAAAGCATCAATACTTTGGTGCTCAGCTTTCTTCACAGTCCAACTCTCACATCCATACATGACCACTGGAAAAACCATAGCCTTGACTAGATGGACCTTTGTTGGCAAAGTAACGTCTCTGCTTTTGAATATGCTGTCTAAGTTGGTCATAACTTTCCTTCCAAGGAGTAAGCGTCTTTTAATTTCATGGCTGCAGTCACCATCTGCAGTGATTTTGGAGCCCAAAAAAATGAAGTCTGACACTGTTTCCACTGTTTCTCCATCTATTTCCCATGAAGTGTTGGGACCGGATGCCATGATCTTCGTTTTCTGAATGTTGAGCTCTAAGCCAACTTTTTGACTCTCCTCTTTCACTTGCATCAAGAGGCTCTTTAGTTCCTCTTCACTTTCTGCCATAAGGGTGGTGTCATCTGCATATCTGAGGTTATTGATATTTCTCCCAGCAGTCTTGATTCCAGCTTGTGCTTCTCCCAGCCCAGCGTTTCTCATGATGTACTCTGCATAGAAGTTAAATAAGCAGGGTGACAATATACAGCCTTGACGTACTCCTTTACCTATTTGGTTGTTCCATATCCAGTTCTAACTATTGCTTCCTGACCTGCATATAGGTTTCTCAAGAGGCAGGTCAGGTGGTCTGGTATTCCCATCTCTTTCAGAATTTTCCACAGTTTATTGTGATCCACACAGTCAGAGGCTTTGGCATAGTCAATAAAGCAGAAATAGATGTTTTTCTGGAACTCTCTTGCTTTTTCCATGATCCAGCAGATGTTGGCAATTTGATCTCTAGAGGTTGTAAAAAGCAGAGACGTTACTTTGCCAACAAAAGTCCGTCTAGTCAAGGCTATGGATTTTTCAGTGGTCATGTATGGATGTGAGAGTTGGACTGTGAAGAAAGCTGAGCACCAAAGTATTGATGCTTTTGAACTGTGGTGTTGAGAAGACTCTTGAGAGTCCCTTGGACTGCAAGGAGATCCAACCAGTCCATCCTAAAGGAGATCAGTCCCAGGTGTTCATTGGAAGGACTGAGGCTAAAGCTGAAACTCCAATACTTTGGCCACCTGATGCGAAGAGTTGACTCATTGTAAAAGACCCTGATGCTGGGAAAGATTGAAGGCAGGAGCAGAAGGGGACAACAGAGGATGAGATGGTTGGATGGCATCACCGACACAATGGACATGAGTTTGGGTAGACTCAGGGAGTTGGTGATGGACAGGGAGGCCTGGCACGCTGCAGTTCATGGGGTCACAAAGAGTCACACACGATAGCAACTGAACTGAACTGAACAGAGCGACTGGCTCAAAATTGGGAAAGGAGTACCACAAGGCTGTATGTTATCACCATGTTTATGTAAATTATATGCAGAATACATCACGTGAAATGCCAGGCTGGATGAAGCACAAGCTGGAATCAGGATCGCCAGGAGAAATAACAACCTCAGATATGCAGATGATACAACTCTAATGTCGGAAAGTGAAGAGGAACTAAAGAGCCTCTTGAAGGTGAAAGAGACAGTGAAAAGCTGGCTTAAAACTCAACATTCCAAAAACTATGATCATAGCATCTGGTCTCACCACTTCATGGCAAATAAAGGGAGAAAAAGTAGAAGCAATGGTGGATTTTCTTTTTAGGGGCTCCAAATCACTGCAATGGTGACTGGAGCCATGAAATTAAAGGACACTTGGTCCTTGGAAGAAAAGCTATGACCAACCTACACAGCATATTAAAAAGCAGAGACATCACTTTGCCAACAAAGGTCTGTATAGTCCAAAGCTATGGTTCTTCCAGTGGTCATGTATGGATGTGAGAGTTGGACTGTGAAGAAAGCTGAGCACCAAAGTATTGAGCTTTTGAACTGTGGTGTTGGAGAAGACTCTTGAGAGTCCCTTGGACTGCAAGGAGATCCAACCAGTCAATCCTAAAGGAAACCAGTCCTCAATATTCATTGGAAGGACTGATGCTGAAGCTCCAACACTTTGACCACCTGATGAGAATAACTGACTCACTGGAAAAGACCCTGATGCTGGAAAAGATTGAAAGCAAGAGGAGACAGGGACGACAGAGGATGAGATGGCTGGATGGCATCACCAACTCGATGGATGTGAGTTTGAGCAAGCTCCAGAAGTTGGCGATGGACAGGGAGGCCTGGCACGCTGCGGTCCATGGGGTCGCAGAGTCGGACACGACCGAGTGACTGAACAGCAGCAGCAGAGCGGCTGTAAGTAACTGGGTGACGTGCCTCACAGGCCCCATCTCGCAGGGACAGGGTGCAGCCTGGGAACCCGTCACGTGCAGGGACTGCAGGGTTCCTGGAGCCTGGAGCAAGCGGGCTCCCACCGCCAGCCTTGCAAACGCCCCTGAGGTCACGCGGGTCCCTGGGCACCTGTGAGCACTGGCCTTCCCTCCAGCTGCACCTCTGCAGACCCGCCTCTCCTCCTGTCCAGGCCTCTGGACAGTGGAGATCAGCCAGGCCCACTGGCCAGCACCCTCCCAAGCCACCCCGCACCCCTAGTCACTTTCTATACTCATCTTAAAACCCTATGAAGTCTGTTTAAAGTGCTTCTAAAAGTTGTGCTGGGTAAGGACAAGAGCCCTTCTTGATTTCGGAAGCCCTTTCTCTCCACTGCATGGGAAGATCTTAGGCAGATTTTACTGTAAAAGTTCAGTAAGTTTCCTGAACTCGGGAGAGAAGCAGCTTAGTTCCCTAACGGCTGGGTTAAGATTACAGGTAGATGGCCCCGAGGGTGACCGCTGCCCCAGAGTCCATCGGGCAGAGTGCCATCAGGGGCCTGGGCGGGGTGCTGCGAGGGGGCTGCTGTTGCCCCAGAATGGGAACGACGGCGCTAGACGGACTGCTGCCGGAGACGAGTATCCGAGACACTAAGCCACTTTGATCCCGCCCAAATGGAGCCTGATGCCAGAGGCAGAGCAGGGGAGCCTCTGCCCCCTGTGCACCCCTGCCCCCTCCAGGACCCGGGCAGCGCTGAGCTAGGCGCCCCAGCTTCCCCGCACTGGCCACGGGGACACCCTGGGCAGCCTCCTCACTGTGCAACCAGGGAGTCCCGGGAAGCCAGAGGAAGGGGTCTGGGGAACTGATCCAGCCTCCCCGGCACTGGCTGCTGCGTCTCGTGGGGGCGCCGACAGACCGAGGAGGACGAGGAAGCTGGCACAGCATCCTTGCCAGCTACACCCAGGCCACGCTTTGCGGAGGACGGCCACCCGGCCTGGCCCAGAGTAGGCGGCCGGGCCGAGCCGCAGGTCCAGCATGGAGCCTCACCCGCGCCCACGGCCCTGGCCAGGCGCTCGGCCACTGTGCAGACAGGCGGGTCCGACCAGGGGGCGCAGGGGACCGACCCCCACCCAGGCGCCCCGAGCAGCGCAGCCCACCTGGTACCCCTTCCGCTTCTTCAGCCGCTTCTTGTTCAGCTTCTTGCACGCATACAGCTTGCCGGTGGCCTTCATCTGGCAGGCGAACACCTCCCCGAAGCCGCCCCGCCCCAGCACCCTGAAGTCTAGGAACCAGTCCTCGCCCATGGGCTGGGCCTCCAGCCACTTCCACTGCAAGAAGCGCAGGAAGTAGAGGCTGTCCAGGAACTCCTGGAAGGGGGCCTGGCCGAGGTGCGCCAGGACGGCCCGCAGCAGGGGCTGGAAGAGCCCGTCCCCCGCCCCCGCGCGGGCCCGTGCCACCGTCTCCGCATCCAGGAAGCTGCAGAAGAGCTGGGCCTGGGGCTCCAGGTACGCGGCCCGGAGGGCCTGGGCCTTCTGCGGCCGGAGGGCATCGTCGGCCGTGTCGTAGTCCTCGATGTCCTTCCAGAGCTGCAGGGCTGGCCCGTGCTGCTCGTGGGTCCGCAGGAACTGCTGGAAGAGCCGCTTGCCAATGGGCTGCTCCAGGCACATGCCCTCGAAGCCCAGGTCCAGGCTCTCCCGGAGCGCCTCGCACTTGGACAGCGGGGGCAGCTTGAGCCTGGCCAGGTACTTCCTGTCCCGAGAGGCCGGGCCGCTGCTCGCATCGAAGCTGCCCCGGGCCGCAATGAAGGCTGAATTGGCCACCACCGTCTCCAGGGACCCGAAATCCATCCCGGCACCAGGCCTTCTCCACGTCCGGCTCCCGCGTCCCCAGCCAGACTGATCCGCCGCCCTTGGCCTGTGGCCTGTGCCCGCCCTCGGGACGGGAGGCTGGCCGGGCGGTGGGAGCCCCGGGAAGCCCGCTGACGCAGCTTGGGCTAAATCCCGGCCAGAGTGGAGGACGTGCAGGGCAGCGAGCAGGTGCCAGCAAAAGACAATCCCTAAGCTGCTCGCAGGCGGATTAGCCCGGCCGTGCGCCCACTGCTTCCTGCAAGGAAGGACACGTGGGGCCCAGGCCCACCTCACGAGCCCGGAGCCCCTGCCTCATGGGAGCGGCCCTGTCCAGCCTGCTGGCCTGAACAGACAGGCCAGACTCTCCTCTGTTTCCTGGTGGGGACACGGGGCCCAGGAGGAAGCTCAGTTCACGCACATGGCTGGTTTTCCTCACCGAGTGCCATTTTCGTCTTTAGAAAAGCGATCAGTGAGAAGACCCGCGAATGATGGTTTAGGAGTACACTTCCCGCACGTCCACAGGCGAGACCCTGGCCAGGGCACTGGTCAGTACGTGAGCCCTGACACGCGTCCCGACCTGACACGGAGAGCAGCGTGTCAGGCTGGTGGCGCCCTCGCCCTGGGGTAACCCTGGCTCTTGCCGAGGAATCAGCTCCCTGTCAGCCCCTGCCCTCACCTGTGTGGCTGGTGGAGCAGGAATGCCAAGAGAAGCACCCAGGTTAAAATGGAAAGGGACGCAGGGCACACCAACTGTACCTGGGGGCTGAGCCCCCACAGAGAGAGGCAGGAGGGAGAAGGAAGAGGCCAGGGACAGGCCCGGGCTCCCCCAGGGGATACGCCCAGGGCTTACCCGGGGCTCACCCAAGACACACTGTGGGCTCACCCGAGACACACCTGGGACATGCCTAGAACATACCTGAGACACGCCTTGGGCTCACCTGGGGCTCCCCCGGGGCTTGCTCGAGACACGCCCAGGGCTCACCCGAGACACACCTGGGACATGCCTAGAACATACCTGAGACACACCCGGTGTTCACCCAAGACACACCCAGGGCTCACCCAAGGCTCACCTGGGGCTCACCCGAGACACACCAGGGACACACTTGGACACACCTGGGACATGCCTAGAACACACCTGAGACACGCCTGGGACTCACCTGGAGCTCATCTGGGGCTCGCCTGGAGCTCATCTGGGGCTCGCCTGAGACACACCAGGGACACACTTGGACACACCTGGGACATGCCTAGAACACAGCTGAGATACACCCAGGACACATCTGGGGCACACTTACGGGGCACCTGGGGCTCACCTCAGTACAGCCTTGCCGGTCTTGCTCTAGTGGGCAGTAGGTGCTCAGTACCTACAGTAAGGGAAAGAATGACGAGGAAGTGATTGGGGTTGGTGACAGTTAAAGAAGGGAGGAGAGAGGGGCCACAGAAATGCAGAACAGCCCAGCCAGAAGAGGCCGGGTGGCCAGCCTCCATGGCGGGAGGGGAGGGCAGGGAAGCTCCGCAGGGGTGGGAGAGACGGCAGACTCTGCAGCAGCTGGGGAGGCAGAAGAGAGGGCACGTCACTGAGAGGGCGGGTTGGCACGTCCAGTGGCACTTCCTAGCAGGTGACCTTGGGCCAGTCGCTGCAACCCCTTCCTGCCTTTTCTTTAGCCTGCCAGGGATCAGATGGGACAGCAGCCCCTGCACAGGCATGGGCTGGAGTCCCTTCCTCAGTGTTCCTGAGTCTGTGTCCTGAGCCAGTGCCTCCCAGTGGCGCCAGGCACTCGGGTCACCTGAAGAAATAGAGATCTGCCTCGGCGGGCCTGGCGTGGGGCTGGGACTGAGGTCAGGACGCAGCCCGAGAAGCAGGGTCTGAGGACAGCGAAGCCCGCTGGGTGAACTCGTAAACAACTTTAACTGTGTTTATCACGGGACTTAGAGACTGAAGAGCGAACGCGGCTGAGAGGAGTCAAGTACACAGAGCTTTCTAAACTCATTGGGTCCTTTTCCAAAATTAAAGCTTTTATTGAGAGCAAATGTAGCCTCCCGTGCAGTTATAAGAAGTAATGCAGAGACCCCCGTGCCCTCGCCCCGTCCCCCAGTGACAGCATCTGCCCCACTTAGCGCAGGATCGAAGCACATATACCGACGAGGACTCAGCCAGCACTCAGGACCCCCAGCACCACATGGTGACTTTTTATAGACAGCCACCGCCTTCCCACCCTGACACTGTCCCGAACCTGGATAACCACTCAGCTGTCCATTTCCATAAAGCTGTCATTTCAAGAATGTTGTATGTTGCAGTCCATGGGGTCACAAAGAGTCAGACACAACTCAGCAGCTGGCAAACAACTCCACGTAAGTGGAGTCGCACATTATATACTTTCGGGGACTGGCTCTTTTCACTCAGCGTGACTCCCTGGAGGCAAGCAGGTGGCTTGCCTACCCGCACCTGCAGGACTGCTGAGTCCTACAGGTCACTCCACGTTGTGAGTGGACCGTGGCTGGTTTAATCATTCACTTGTTGAAGGACATCTAGGTTGAGTCCAGTTTGGGCTATCGTAAATAAAGCTGCCATAAACATCCAGATACCCATGCAGACATGAAATCTAATTTCTCGGGATTAATGCCGAGAGCATTGCTGGGTCACATGCACTTGCAATATTTGCCTGTTTAATTTTTTAAGAAACTGGCAAACTTCTCCCCAGATGGAGCAGGATGAGACGGTTGGATAACATCACCAACACAATGGAGTAAGTTTGAGTAAACTCTGAGAGATAGTGAAGGACAGGGAAGCCTGGTGTGCTGAAGTCCAGAGGGTCGCAGAGAGTCGGACATGACTCAGCGACTGAACAACATATGCTATTTTCCACTCCCACCAGCAACATGTGAGTGACCCAGTTTCTCAGCATCCTCACCAGCACTGGGAGTTGTCACTATTTTTCATTTCAGCTCTTGTGATAGGTGGTACCCACTGTGGTTTTAATTTGCATTTCCTCACTGGCCAGTTATGTCGAACATTTATCCAAGTGTTTATTTCCCCCTACAAATCCTCTTTGGTGAAACGTCTCTTCACATCTTTTGACCACATTCTAACTGGACCACTTGCTTTTCTGCTGCTGTATTTGAAGTCCAGTTTTTCAGTTTTTTTCTTATAGATGGTGATTTTAGTGTCAAGGCTAAAAACTCTCTGTCTTAACCCTAGTTCTTAAAGATTTTCTCACATTTTTTTCTAAAAGTTTTATACTTTTACATGTAAATCCATGACCATTTTGAGTTAATTTTTTTGCAAGCTGTGATCTAGATCAGGGTTATTGGACGTTCAGTTGCTCAGGCTCCATGTGTTAAAAAGGTCGTCTTTGCTTCAGTGATCTTCTTTGGCCCTGTTGTCAAAATCTGTGGGCGCACGTGTGTGAATCTGCTTCTGAGTTCTCTGTTGTGTCTGTTGGCCTCTGTCCCTCTGTCCCTCACTGTCTTGATGGTGTGTTTATATCTGCCCTTGCGGCCTTGAGGTTGTGTAGACCAAGTCTTCCTACCTTATTTTTCATTTTTAAAATATTTTCTAAAGAAGTAAGTATTTCAAATAAAGAATAAAATATTTAACTTTTCTAGTTCCTTGGCCTTTCTGAATAAATTTTAGAGTAGCCTTATCCCTAGACACCAAAAATAGATCTTGCTTGGATGTTGATAGAAATTGTGTTAAAAGAGCGTATCAGTTTGGGGAGTATGGACATCTGTGTAGAGTCTTCCAACTTGTGAGCACACTATGCATCTCCATTTACGTAGGTTTCTGTCTCATTGTCACTTTGTGGTCTTCAGTATGAAAGTCCTAACATGTTTTGTTAGATTAACACCTAAGTAATTCCTTTTTATTTTAAGCAGTTGCTTTCTAGAGTTTCTTGTGTGTGTCTTTGATATCCAGAAGTTTGATTACAATGTGGCATGGGCTGGGGTGCCTTGTTAGCAGTTCTCTCAGCTTCTTGGATCTGAAGGCTCACTCCTCACCCTGCTTTCTTCTGCCCTGCAGGACCCCGATGACTCGGGCGTCAGTCTTTACCACGGCTGGGCACCGAGCTCTGCACAATTTTTTCTGGCTCTAGTTTCTCTCCATTTCTTCAAACCTGGAAACTTCTATTTTTTTTTTTCTTCCATGTCACTGATTCTTTCCCCTTTCCCCTCCCCTCTGCTGAGGAACACATTCTTTGAGCTTTTTAGTCTGGCTTCTGTATTTTTTAATCTAAAATTTCCGTTTGGTTCTTCTGTGTATGTTTGGTTTCTTTCCTTAAACTTCCTACTTCTGTTTTCCCATTTGTGTAAAGCATGTTCACAGATGCTCGCTGAAGCATTTTCACTGTGGCAGCTTCACAACCCGTCGATGATTCCAGCCTCTGTCACCGCAGTCTTGACACCTGTTGCCTCTCCTGTTTTGATTCCTTTTGAGATCTTCTCGAGTCTCGCTGTGATCAGTGGTCATCCACTGGGCATCTTCCTCTCATCTAGCCCTTCAGTTTCTGCTGATTCCTCGGACCCCCCACCAGGGAGAGGCGTGGCTCCCGCTCCTTACGGCCCCCAGGTGGGAACCTGGGGTGAGCCCCACTTGGTCTGGCATGCACCCTTTTCGGGGGTCATCTGCTCAAGTGGTCCCACAGGCATGCTGGGCAGGAAGCTGCCCTCTCCCAGTGCCTACCCCCCAACCATGGACACGTGTCCCGAGAAGGTCGCTGTGATAACACGTGTGCAGCTCAGCACACATGTTCATGTTTGTGGGAATTCAGAGACTAAGTGTGAGGGTTCAGTCCCGAAACTAAGCCCCAGGGAGTCTGCACTGTCCGGGCCAGGGCGGCACGGAGTCTGCGTCTGCCAGTTGCTGCCCTGCGCCTCGAGCCTCCTCACCTGGAGCCCCGGCTCCATGGGCGTGGACAGTGAGACCGAAGCCCGAGGCCACACTCTGCGTTTCTACTGCCCTGAAGTTCCAAAGCCGTGGCTGGGAACAGTGTGCAGGAAAGCGCCTAGGAGCCGCCCATTAAGAAACCCAAGAAATTATGAGTCCAAGCTAAAATGCTACAATTCCATGTGAATTTTTATCATTTTGCTGACAAACTCTAAATCACCCTAAAGAAAACGGCATAATGACTGGAGGTTTTTCATAATTCTTACCCTGGAAGAAACCTTCCGATTTGACCCTGTGCGTCCCTCAGACTGAGTGTGACACTGGACAGTTGGACAGCTGGAGCTGTGGGCGATCCCTGTCAACCCAGCCAGTTCTGACGTGTCTGAGAAGGGGCCTGTGGCCCATCACCCCTGCCTGGTGTTGCCTCTTCTGCCTCATCGTGGAGGAAGGAGTCACATCCCCGGGCCATGTCTGCTCCCTGGGAAGCCAAGGTCACGGCCCCGGCTACATAGCCCGCCAAAGCTTCTTGGTTCTGACCACACACCACAGGGGTCAGCACTGGGGGGTGGTCCAGACACTCAGGCCCCCCGCAGGTCAGCTCACTCAGAAACTCGGGGCTGGGACCAGTGTCAGAGGCCGCCAAGGCTCCCCAGGTGACTCGGACGTGGCTCCGGGCGGCACGTCCGCTGCCCAGATATGGCTGTGGCCCTGCAGCCGCAGGCGAAGCCCCCGGGAGCTCCTGGCCCACTGGGCCCATCCGGGTCAGAACCTGCCTTTGAACAGCACGCCCAGGGCCTGGCATCGTTGAGTGAAAAGCATGTCTCGCTGAAGGGCGGTGGATCCCTCTGTGGCTCTTAGGGCAGCACGTAAGTGGTCACCCGAGCTGTGTTCGAGTGTCGGGACCCCTGAGCCCCCAGCCCGCCTCCCGGGGCGCCGGTGAGCTTGGCTCTCCCGCAGCAGCAGTGACAGAGACAGGAGTCCCCGGCTCCCACCCCTCCAGGACCCCCGCCGCCGCCTGCCACGACCTCAGGCTTCTGCCCCTTCAGCTCGAGCCTCTCGGCCACGGCTGGGTGCTGGGTTCAGGCCTGGCCTCGCTGACCTGCTCTCCTGCCAGCCCCTCCCAAGCACCTGCTGGTCTCCTTGCTTGCTTGTTATCAGAGCAGATAAAGTTCCCGCCAAGGGCACGCGCGAGGAGGGGCTGGCGGTGGTGGTGCGGGGGTGCTGCCCCGACATGCCTGGGGAGGCGGCAGAGGGCACCTTAACAGCAGGGCCGATAAGGCCTGCCGGGGCCTCCCTGATCTGGGCGCCGAGTGCCCTTGGGCTCCGAGGAGGAGACCTTAAAAGCCGGTCGCGCGGCCTCCCTGCAGCCCTGGCAGCAGCGGTCAGCGATGGCGGCGCTGCAGGAGAAGAAGTCGTGCGGGCAGCGGATGGAGGAGTTCCGGCGCTACTGCTGGAACCCGGACACCGGGCAGATGCTGGGCCGCACGCTGTCCCGCTGGGGTCTGTGCGTGGGGCCCGGGAGAGGGCAGGGGCCGCCCCGCGGCTGCCAGGGACTGGCGGTCCCAGGGTCCAGACCAAGCCCCCCCCAGCCTCCCGTCCCCGCCGGCAGACCCCAAAGGCCTGCCCAGGCCCTGACACCCCTGACCCCGGGTACTGGAGGGTGGAGGGCAGCTGAGGACGGGCCCCAGAGGCTCAGCCCTGGATTTCAGAGCAGTGGGTTTAAAGCTAGGTTCCCAAAACTGTAATTTTTAAGAAGACTTTTAAGTGAAGGGGCACAGGGTTATTGGGGTGAGCATGTTCTGGAGCAGGTGGAGTGCCCACCTGAGAGGTGAGGCGGTGAGCGCGCGCACGCTCCTGGCGACCGAGCCCCTGACCCGCCTCTGCCTGCAGTGTGGATCAGCCTCTACTACGTGGCCTTCTACGTGGTCATGACGGGCATCTTCGCCCTCTGCATCTATGTGCTTATGTGCACCATCGACCCCTACACGCCCGACTACCAGGACCAGCTCAAGTCGCCAGGTAACCGGCGGAGGGCCCCGCTCCGCCAGCCCCCTGGCACCAGGGGACCAGGAGGTAGGGGGTGGGCATCCAGCTCCAAGGCTACTCTCCCAGGGGACCCTCGCCTCCTCGCCGGCAGGAGGCCAGCAGACCCAGGGCTGGAGTCTTGTCTAAGGGGGGGCGGCCGTTCCCCATGTGGAGTCGCTGCCCAAACAAGGGGAAGCGCTGGGGAGACGCGCGGGCCGAGGTCAGGCGGGCAGCCCCTCTGAAGCCTAGGGTTGGCACCTGGACCAAGACCTCCGCATGCAGCCCGCTGACCGGGCTGAGAGCAGACAGCAAAACAGAGAGAGGCGGGAAGGGTGCTAAAGGAAGCTCGGCTTTTCCAGCCCAGCGACTCAGTGTTTGCCAACCCTGCGTCCTCAGTGCTTTCTGAGGAAAATAACCCAAGACCACCCAAGAGCAGTACTGGGCTGTGCCTGGAGGCGGCGCGCCCGCCGCCCTGAGCATCGTCCACAAATCCTCGTGACAGCTGGGGTCAATCTTTACAACCAACAAACAGATCAAACATGGAGGATCTCAATGCAATCTCAGAACAGGATGTAGTAGACTACGCGCTTGAAACCACACCCTGATAGAGTTTGTCTCAAACCCGCAGGCTGGCAGGCAGGGTGAGGGGCGGGCCTCTTGCAGAGGGAGCCCGGGGGCCTAACCAGGCCTCGTGCACCTGAGCGGCCCCTGGCTACTGTGCAGTGTCCCAGGCCTTCCTGGGCGCACCTAGGGAGGCCGGGGGCCTTCGAAGTCCTGGCCCCAGTATCCTGGGCGCTGCCCCACCCCCAGGGCAGGCCAGCAGCACAGCACGCAGCCTAAACATGCAGCCAGACCCCAGGCACTGCGTCCTCTCTCCAGGGGTGACCTTGAGGCCGGACACCTACGGGGACAAAGGCCTGGACATCTCCTACAACGTGTCAGACAACAGGACCTGGACAGGGCTCACACAGGCCTTGCGGCACTTTCTGGCAGGTAAGGGGTGACCCGGGCCCTGGTCTCCATTCTCCTTTCTTAAGGAGCTGGGTGGGGGGCAGGCTGCTGCTCGGACAGGACCACAGGTGCATCCCCCCCAGGCTACTCGCCTGCAGCCCAGGAGGACAACATCAACTGCACGTCCGAGAGGTACTTCTTCCAGGAGCGCTTCCTGGCCCCGAACCACACCAAGTTCTCCTGCAAGTTCACAGCGGACATGCTGCAGAATTGCTCTGGCCAGCCTGACCCCACCTTCGGTTTTGCAGAGGGAAAGCCGTGCTTCATTATCAAGATGAACAGGGTGAGTGTGGGGTCAGAAGGGAGAAGGGCCCCCACCCTCTGCCCCTCCAGCCCCTGGGCTGGCTGGGGAGCCTGCAGCCCCTCACCCGGAAGTAGCCATCCGGACTCGCCACCTGCTTGACTGGAGAGCCGCAGAGCCCAGGGCAGTCCTGTGCGCAGGACGGCTGGGAAAAGCCAGGCGGTCAGCATGGGGAGGGCACCTGGGAACCCGCCGGGGCCAGGCGCTGAGGGACAGACCGAGAGGACTCGGCAAACCTCTGGAGGCCGCCCACGATGGACAGGAACCCAGGGGGCGCGGGACCTGGCAGGGGCGACACTGTTCACTTTCCTCTCCGAGAGGCGGCGGAGGCCATAGACCTGCGCTCTGCGCTCAGCCTGGTCCAGCCGGGGGCTGTTCCCTGGCGGGCACGCAGAGCAGGAAGGCTGGGGTCCCTGTGAGTGAGGCGGGTGCTACCCTGGGCCCTGGGCACCAGCTGGGGGACCCAGGGGCCAGGGCTTTCAGAGGCGGAGCCAGGCGGGGTGGGGAGGCACAGAGGGGGCACTGCACAGGGGCGGGAGGCGGATGCCGCGGCCTGGGCTCTGCTGCCGCCCAGCTCTGCCACACGGCAGCCAAGACCGCAGGCTTGGAGCATGAGGGGGCACACCTGCCGAGTCCTCAGAGCAGGACCCCCAGGCCCTCCCCGCCCCCTGCACTCACAGCTGCTCCCTTGCAGATCGTCAAGTTTCTCCCCGGCAACAGCACGGCCCCCAGGGTGGACTGTGCCTTCCTGGTGAGTGACCCACGGGCCATGGCCGTCCTGTTTGGGCTGGGAACCCCTCGGGAAACCCTGATCAGGTTTCCCCTACAAACATCTCAAGGGTCGCCTAATAAACCAGGTCACAGATGGCAGGAAGCTTCACGCTAAGTGGTTTTTATCACAGGGATGAAAACCCAGTAAGAAAAACAGCACTTTGTTTTGCTTCAAAAAAGCATCTGAGACAGCGTATCCCCAACACACTTCAGGATGTCTGTGGCAGTTTGGAAAACCCAACTCACCTCTACCACACTCTTTTGTCCTTTTGTTTGCTTATTGACAAAACGATGCTGACTAACACCAGCACCATTGATTAACAGTGTGAGTTTACACACTGCCAAGAATTGCCATTAATTTAGTCCAGTTTTTCTCAAAATGCGTTTTTAAGTACCACATGGATAAAACTAAACTTGTCTTCACTGAGTACTTTCTAAAGTTTGCTTTCTCAGTTATGCCTGGGCCCAGGCTCTTTGCCGCCTGCAGGGACACCCCACCAGGGCGACAGCACACACCTTGGTGCGGCCCCCAGGCCCCACCAGGGCGACCGCACACACTTTGGTGCCACCCCCCAGGCCATGGGGTACGTCCTGCCCCAGCTTCCCGTTTCCAGCTTCCCTGACCGCACACGTGTAGGCTGACTTGAGATTTTAACAGACACCAAAGTGCTCCTTCCTGCTCTCGGACGGGCTTGGGCTCCGTCGGGCCGTGTGCCAACCCTGACGGAGGGCGAGGGCAGCCCCGGCGTCAGGCGGGCCCCAGCCTCGCGGGCTGCCAGCCCCACACACTCGGCCCTGGCTCCTCTTTTACCCTGAGAGAGTTTAATCTGAAAGGTACGACTTCGGTAAGTCACCAGGGTCTCATGAACTAACAAGTTACACCATGAGTGGATTCCTGGTTGATGATACAGACTAGATCTGGCTCATGCCAACTGCCCGTGCGGTCACCTGCTTTGCACCCGTGCACACATGCAGACACACACACAGCGCATGCACGGAGACACACGCGCGTGCGTCCGCCCGGCCCGGCCCGGCCTTTCTCGCACAGCTTCTCACCCGCAGGACCAGCACCGGGACGCCCCGGCTCTGCAGGTGGAGTACTTCCCGCCCAACGGCTCCTACAGCCTGCACTACTTCCCCTACTACGGGAAGAAGGCCCAGGTACGTGGGCCCCAGGGCCCGACCGCAGCCGCCGCCCGCGAAGGGACGGCCGGAGACGCTTGCCTGTGAAAGGAAGCCAGACTGTACTTAGCCCATGCTAACTGCTTAACCTCCTGGGGTCTCCCAAGCCCACGTTCTCACCCAAAATTGACATCAAATCCTATTTTTACCTTCCACGGGCCTCCTTAGACAACTGCATATCCACTTAAAATTATTTTTCCCAAAGCTCTTGCTTTATCCTCTGTGTTGGTCAATTTTTATCAGGTGTAGTTTGACGTTGGATTGGTCACGGGTCCGTCCCTCTGGGCCGGGTCTCCTCATTTCCAAGCAGGAGACGTCTGTAACTCAGTGAGAGCTCCGCCTCTGAGCTGAGCACCCAGCCGCCCTCTCACGAGGACCCTAACCGGCGTCTCTTCAGCCCCACTACAGCAACCCGCTGGTGGCCGCAAAGCTCCTCAACGTCCCCAAGAACAAGGAGGTGGTTGTCGTGTGCAAGATCCTGGCGGAGCACGTGACCTTCGACAACCCCCACGACCCCTACGAGGGGAAGGTGGAGTTCAAGCTGACAATCCAGAAGTAGTGGGGCCCAGGCTGGCCCCCAGGCACAGGGCGACCCCAGCGCCTCGTCCAGCGGACCCCGGCACCCGGGCGGCGCGGCACCAGACAGCCCCACTCCAAGCTCGCACCGTCAAGATCCCATCGGACCTCTTACCTTTCAGGCAGATTTGTAGCTTCGAAAAACAGGCTCACACGGGGACCGTAAGATGTGGGAGGACACAGCTCGGCCACGCGGACCGCACCATCCTCGCTATAATTTACTGTTCCTACACGTGACTATGAACACCAGAAACCTGACTAGGACTTCAGGCATTCTGGACTCTGGCTTTAAAAAGTACAACTCCTAAACTGTAAAAATCAAGTTTACTAAATTTCACTCTTAACCTACCTAAGAGTCATGTCTTTCCTGATGATGGGGAAGAGTTAACTAAAAAAAATGGAATTAATTAAAATTTAGTTAGTTAACTTTAAAAGACTTAACTAAAATTAACTAAAAAATTCTCCTTCTATAACACTTTCGACTGCAAGTCGGCTAAGTTATGAAGCAGCGTGGGAGGGGCTGCCCCAATGACATGGCCAGGACGCAGGGTGTGGCCATGTGGTGGAGCCTGGACCCCAGAGGTGGCCTTCCTCCCAGCACAGTCTCCCCTCCAACCTCCAGGGCGGGGGTCTCCAGCCCCAGCCTGTTCAGAAGACCCAAAACCAGAACATTCTGTCCCAACGACATATCTGCTATTATTATCTGTCACCCAGAGCCTCCAGAGGAAGCCCCATGGAGCCAGGGGACAGGGGCCCTGGGCTGGGGACGTCCTCCCTGCTGACCCCTCGGCAGCAACTCTGAGCCACCTGGGAAATGTCAGGTCAGGGTCCAGGCCATCCTGGGGATGCCACGACACATGGGAGGTCAGAGGTCAGGGGTATAGTTACCCTGGAAATGACTCCAAGGTCTCGATGGGGCCCGTGGTGTCCATGCACAGTAGGCAGCCTGCCCAGGTTCCCCCTACAGACCCTGGAACGTGGGGCTGCTGACCCAGTTCAGGGGGGGGATCAGTCCAGCTGCTGAGGGGCTGTCCCTGCCGGGTGTGGGGAGGGGAGTACACGCTCTCAGACCTAGCTCCAGCTGGCCACAAGGCGCCCATGGACAGGAGGGCTGGACCTGCCCATCAAGTTGCTGCTGAATACACAGGCTGACCAGCCCCTAGGGTAGGGGCGGCCGGGCTCTGGGGTCAGAGGTCAGAGGCCTGGGTTCAAGTCTGGATGCTTCTCCTGCCAGGCCTCGCACCAAGGTCACCGATGCCTCAGGTGACCACCGGGGACTGGCAGGAGCTTGTGGACACCCCCCAGGGACCGATGCTGCACTAACACCAGAGTCAGGGCTTGGCCCGAGCCGCCCCAGGCTGTCCTGTCTGCAGAACTCAGGAGTCACTAGCTTATAACTGTGACCACCCCCAGAGGTCACAGGCCACCACCACAGGGACAAGGGGTGGAAGGAGGCTGGTGTGGAAGCCCTGAGGTATGGCCCTCCAGGATGACTGGGTCGTGGCCGAGTGCCATCAGGAAGAGCGCTGAGGTGAGGATGCCAGCGCCTCACCCTTGCCCAAGCTCCCCACCCACGCCACAGACCCTCAGCCCTGCCCCCAGGTGTGTCAGCTCTGCAGCACCCTGGACGAGCAGGAGCACCACGCTGGGGACGCAGCTGTGGCTGTGGTGGGTCTGTCCTCACCCACGTGGTCCACCCTCAGCCACACGCGGCCCGCCTCCCTGCACACGACCTGCTCACCCACACGCGGCCCCCCTCCCCTGCTCACGACCTGCACTCGCCCACACGTGACCCACCTCACCCACACATGGCCCGCCTCACCCACACGTGACCCGCCTCACCCACACGTGGCCCCCCTCACCCACACGTGGCCCCCCTCACCCACACGTGACCCGCATCACCCACACGTGGCCCCCTCAGCCACACGTGGCCCCCTCACCCACACGTGACCCGCCTCACCCACACGCGGCCCGCCTCCCTGCTCACGACCTGCTTACCCACACGTGGCCCCCCTCCCCTGCTCACGACCTGCTCACCCACACGTGGCCTGCCTCACCCACACGTGACCCACCTCACCCACACGTGGCCCCCTCACCCACACGTGGCCCGCTTCCCCTGCTCACAACCTGCGCTCGCCCACACGTGACCCGCCTCACCCACACATGGCCCCCCTCACCCACATGTGGCCCGCTTCCCCTGCAAATGACCTGCACTCGCCCACACGTGACCCACCTCACCCACACGTGGCCCGCCTCCTCTGCTCACAACCTGCACTCACCCACATGTGACGTGCCTCACCCACACGTGGCCCCTCTCACCCACACGTGGCCCGCCTCCCCTGCACATGACCTGCACTCACCCACACATGACCCGTCTTCACCCACACGTGACCCGCTTTTGCCCTCTCATGACTGTCCCTCACCCACACGTGGCCCTTCCTCACCCACACGTGGCCCATCCTCGCCCACTCATGACTGTCCCTCACCCACACGCACCTGTCCTCACTCACATGTGGCCCATCTTCACCCACTCGTGACTGTCCCTCGCCCACTCATGGCCCTGACGCTGCCCCGACCTCTGCCGCATCCCTCAGCACGTAAGTCCGTCACAGTGGGGATGACTGTGTGGGCCACGTGTGGGTAAGGCAGGATAAGCTGCCACACTCTGGGGCACAGGACTGCTCGAATCCACACCTTGTACTGAACCTTTGCTCGTGACTTCAGACAACCTGAATAAAGCATTGACCTTGCCCACCTTACCATCTTACTCTTTTTCTGAAAGTCAAAGCCTTAAACTCTGTTTCAGCTCCTGGGATCCAGGAAGAAGGTAAGGAAGGGCTGGCCTGGTCATCTTACTATGGGCCCATCACCTGCGAGGGCATCACCCCCGTCCTTCCGCCCTGGCTTCCCCGCGCTTTTGACCTTTGGGGGATGTGTCTGCAAAGGTCACGTTTCACAAGGATTCAAACGTTAAAGGTAGTGGTCATATTCACACACGCTAGGTTCTGTCTGTCCAGTCCAGTTGCTCAGGCGTGTCCGACTCTGCGACCCCACGGACTGCAGCCCACCAGGCTCCTCTGTCCATGGGATTCTCCAGGCAAGAGTACTGGAGTGGGGTGCCGTTTCACCCTCCAGGGGATCTTCCTGACCCAGGGACAGAATCCACGTCTCCTGCACGGAAGGCGGATTCTTTACCACTGGGCCACCTGGGAAGCCCAAGGTGATGAGTACGGTTCTTCCAAAACCAGACAAGGGACAGACGTTCTCCCCACCACCAGCCAGAGGGGACGCACCACTTGGGCTGCGTCCTCGGGACCACCTTCCTCACCCACCCCCGGGGCAGTGCGGGAGAGGCTGGGGCCGCGGCAGGTCCTGTATCTGCCGCAGGGCCCGCACCCGCTCCTCCCTGCAGAAAAGGTGGGGGTAGACGAGCTCCAGAGAGCATCCCGAATCACAGGGACACGCGGCTCGTTTGAAATGCCCATGCGCACTTTATTAATAAAAACCAGCAGTGCCGAGTTAAACAAGTCAAACAATTAAAGTCTCTTTATTCCACAAAATATTACAGAAAAGCTTATTTGTGTTCCAATAAAAAGACTATTATTTTAGAACAGGCAGCTAACAGCAACTGTGCAGTTAATGGTTCTGGTGAATACATTTTAAAAGAGACTACTGCCTGCCCTGAAATTCTTTTTTCTTTTTATAAAAAAAGAACTATTAAAAATGATTGACAAATTTTGAGTTAAAAAACTGTTAAAACATTCTCTATATTTAATTTCAACTTTATAATAGATTACAGGAAGATGCTTATGAAACAAATACAACATTTGTTTCAGTACATGTCTTTAAATGATAGACTTATAAGTATGTAAACAACTATATAATAAAAAGTTTCCAAACGCTGCCTGTAAGAATCAGGCAAATTTTACCATAAGCAGTAAACCCTTCCAAGCTTCAGTTTCCATCGCTGCACCAGCATGGCAGTAAACTTTCACCAAACAAAACGAAACGAAAAGGGACCTTGCGATCCATTTGCTGCAACACAGAGCAAACCAAAGTGTAAACCCGCTGGACTCACGCAGTCAGTATAACTTAAGGGAAACAAAGTCAGAACGAAACGTCGAGAAGCAGAGCTGGGCGCTGCCGGGCCCGCAGTGCCCCCGAGCGCTGTGCTGGGCTCGCCGGGCGGCACGGAGGTGGCACAACTTCTCCAGCAAACTCAGCAAACTCAGGGGGCGAAATGAACCCTGAACTTAAAAAACAGCAAACGAAAACACAAAATCCGAAAGAGTAGAGGTCGTGCGTCGGTGTCAAACACAGGCGGCTCGTCGGGACCCCCGGGGCACGGCGAGTGGCTCGAGTGGCTCGTCAGAAGCGCCCTGAGCCCGAAGGTCGGTGAGCTCTTCCGGGAGGAGGGCGTGGAACGGACATCTCACCCCGCGCGCTCCTGGCCGCGGGCGGCGGCTCAGTCCTCCTCCTCATTCTCGTTGAAGTCCTCGTCGTCTTCGTCGTCCTCACCGACGCACGACACTGGCGTCTCCACCCGGGACCCGCTGTACTGCGACCCGCTAGAGCTCGTGGCCAGCGCCCCGTCCGCGCCGTTGGCCAGGTCGCTGCAAGGACAGGGGCGTCAGGGGCCGCACGCCCAGCGGCACGGAACCCGCCTCTCCCAGGCTGAGCTCACCGTCACCCTCGCCCAGCACGACGGAGCAAGCGGCTCGGGTGGGCTCCTGTTTCTCACCGAGCCAGGAAAAGAAGCCCCAGCGCACCAACCGAGACCCCGAGACCCTCCTCCAAAGCCCCCACTGTGCCCCTTGTGACCTCCAGGGGAGGAGAGGAGTGGGGCGTGTGACACACGTGTGTGCATTCATGGGTGTGCACACGGTTTTCCAACACTCAGAATGTTTTCGTTTTAAGAGAAAACCACACGCGTGTCTTAATACCTTTTACTGGTGTTTACTGATGCTGCTCAGCACAACCTAGGCCGTATCACGCTCTCTAACAAAGTAACCCCATATCTGGGAAACCCCCATCTAGCGACCACGTCGGAAAGAGTGGAAAACAGGCTGAAGCTGTGGCTGCCTGCAGCCAGGAACCCCCTGAATGCACGACCAGAGAGGGCAGCTCAGTAAACCGGGGCCCCAGGGTCAGCTTTTCTTCCGAAATGGTACTGGCTTTCATCTTGTTAAAAACACAGACAAGAGCCCGAAAGTTCACTAATAGAAAGAATTTCTTAAAGAGGAAAGTGTAGAAAATACCCGAATTCCACCTCTCAGAATAACCAGTGTTCAGACTTTACAGACCGGGCCATGCACAGTGGCAGATTCAGAATTTAAAACCAGCCAACCTCTGTCAAACGCAACCAGGTGCGGGCACCCCGCGAGGGGCCGGGCGCCGGGACCCTCACAGGGAGCCTGCCCTCCCTCGGGCGCACTGAGGCCGAGCCGGGGTCAGAGGCAGCCTTCGAGGCAGGTACACAGGGTTTACTAGCCAATCCGGTTTCGTTGGACCCACACGCGGCTGACTTCATGTGTGTGAGAAACGAGACGTTCTTTACCAGGACTGATATGAACATGTATGAGGCCACTCGCACGGAAATCACCTTACACTTATCTTTACGAACCAGAAGGAATGCCGAGGCCTGACCCAGCCCTGCTCCGGGGGCTTGTGAGGTCACGGCTCAAACACACTCTGGCTGAAATGATAGAAGCTCCTTCAACACGTGGAGGAATGCACACAACAGACGGAAAATAAGAAACAGCAACGACAATATCACACGTACATGGTGACTTCAAGAGTGTTGAAAAGAAAAGGGAAAAAAAAAAACAGATGGAGAAGCAGCCCGTCACTCAGGCTGCCGGCCACGCGGTTCAGGTGGTTTTGCTGCCACTGCGCTGAGTTACTTTAATAGAAAATAAAATCCATGTACCGCTACTGATCTTCGGGGGAAAATCTCACCAGGACAAACAGCTTCTCTGCTCAGAGCACGAGCTCCGGGCGACCCTGCGGCCCTGGGGTGTCTGCTGCGCAGGGAGCCCCGCTCGGAGCAGGACGGAGGCCGCTCACATGAGACCCGCGCCTCCCGCCGAGGAGGGTGGCCGCGTGGCTCCCCGGGGCGCAGTTACCTGGCAGACAGCCGCGTGCCGTTAGAGGTCGACACTGCCGACGCGACAAACACACCGCCGAGGGATCCCTGAGCCATCTCTGCAAAGAGGAAGAAAACGAGGCAAACGTCACGAAGCAGAGGCCACAGGACTCTGAGACAGGGCGGATGGCTCCGGGCCGGGCACCCCTTGGGAAGGTGGCGACGACGGCACTGCAGGGCCGGGAAGGGACACGGCCTCCAGGAGACGGACGGAAGGGCCAAGAGGGGACGGCTCCCCTGCCCCTCCTCCCGGCGAGACCCCGCCCCGCCCCTCCTCCCGAGCACGACCACAACGCCAAGAACAGGTGGGCAGCAGGGGTCAGTGGGGCAACCGCTGGCGTCGGGGGTCAGCAGGTAGGAGATGCTTCATGGACGTCCTGCAGGGCTCGGGAGCCCCAGGCCACCCAACGCGGGGCTCACCAGAGGGGGCACAGGGAGGCCTCTCCTCCCACCAGAGCGCCCCCACCCTGCGCCAGGACCCCCAGCTTGGCCAGAGGGGCAGTAGGACAGATTCCGGGACCCCTGATCAGCTGAGAACCCTACAGGCAGCACACCCACACCCCGAACCCCAAGCCCCCTCAGCCCCCGCCCCCCTTGCTTCTGCTGCCCCCGCAGGCGGGCGACCCCCCAGGCCGCTGACCTGTCACGTAAGGCTCCAGCGCCTTCGGCACCAAGCTCCTGGCCACCCTCAGGTCCTCGGGGGAGCAGCTCCCGGACTCCAGCCCGCAGGCCATGCCCATGCGCTTCAGCACCTCGATGTCGTCATGGATCTCAAACGTGTTGTCGAAATTGAACAGGTACTCAAACCTGGAGGCGATGGTCGCCGTCAGAAAAGCACCGTCTCCAGAACGGAGCCGATGCCTGGCTTGGGACCCCGAGCCCCCAAACCTTCCCCGGCATACGACCCACCCATCAGAGGCAGCGACGCCCCTGGGACGGGCCCCAGGTGCCGCCTGCCGTCCTGACAGCAGTCCTCACGGACCCTACCGCCCTCCCTTCCAAGGGGCCGCCCAGCCTGGGGGGGTGGGGCGGGGGGGGGAGGGGAACCCGCCAGTGGAGGAAACCCTGGGAGCCTCGCCTGGCGACCCCGCAGACACCCCGCAGACACGCAGCGCTGCGCAGAGCAGGCCCCGCCCCCCCTCGCCGGCAGGCCCCGCCCCTCCTCGCCGGCAGGCCCCGCCCCCACGGCCTACTTGTCGTTTGAAATGCTGCAGTCGATGACCGTCTTCTTGCTGGTGTTCACGATGATGAAAGGCAAGTGGATGACAGAGTTGGGCGGGGGCGGCCGGCTGGCCTGCTGCTCCACCTGGCGGTTCCTCTGCACCAGGTTCTTGAAGGCGATTTGCTAAAAAAGACGCACAATTGGCACACACTGATACCCGCGGCCACCGAACAGCTAGCCCCGCCCTGGGCATATGCGACGGCCCTGCCCGGCCCCAGCCAACACCAAGAAGGCTGGTCCGCCGAGAGGTCAGAGTGGCTGCCCAGGGAGCCGCCAGCCAGGGAAAACACGCCCAGAACCAAATGGAGGCCAGATCACAGGCTCGCGGCGCCCGCACCACCAGGTGGCCTCCCGGGCAGAAGCCCCTCACCTGCAGGATGAGCTCCTGAAGCTGTGACTGTTTCTGTTTTATTCTTTCCAGCCTTCTCTGTCTCTCCACCTTCAAAGACCAAACACCAAAACAAAACCATCACGGTTCGTTTCTGAAGCATATTTTAAAATCCAAGGCAACACATCGTCACCAAAGACACGAGCCCTGAGCCTGACGGAGGCCAGGGGTCCAGACGAGGCAGCTGCTGCCAGGCACGCGGGCGGCTCCTGTCTCAGGACTGCACCGCCTCCGCCCGGCTTCCCCTCTTCTGGGCGTGGATACAACATTCTTTAAATGGCCAAGATGCGGAGTGTACCCGCCCCGGGCCATCAGCCTCCAGCCCCGGGTCACCACCAGGGGCAGCACGGCCGTGCCCAGCACCCCCAGGCCCGCCCAGCACCCCAGGGCAGCCGGGCACCTCCAGGCTCTGGCACTCCTGGGCGGAGTTGGTGGGCAAGCCGATCCACTTGATCTCCTTCTTCTCCTTGGAGATGATGTTCATCGCCATGAGCACGTTCAGCGCGTCGTACACACGCCTCCGGATGTTCTTCTGATCGTAGGCCTGGCAGAGACGCGGGGGGTTCCAGACGGCCCAGGACCACGTGCAGAGCAGCACGTGAGCACCGGACCCTGGACACCCCCGAGGCCACACGCTACCCCCCGACCCAGGGCGGCCCCCGCACGGCCCCACAGGAGCCAACAGATGCTACAGGGAGGCGACAGCTTCCCGGCACCAGTGGGTCAAGAAACGTCCTTCCCAAGGGTTCCGGGGCCTCCTCTGCACCCGTGGGAGGCGGCAGGGCGGCCTGCCCGGCGCACTCACCGACTCACTGGGCAGGATGTGGCTGTCGGCTGCGCTGAACTCAGCCACCAGCTCGTCGGCCACCTCGTTGTAGGACGTGGTCCCTTTGCGCTGCACCTTCTCGCACACCTTCATGGAGAAGTGCCGCAGCCCCTTCCCGTTCTTCTCTCCTTTCCGGTTGCGCTTCCTGTGGGGACAGCACGGAGCAGCTGCAGCCTCAGTTCACAGCGCAGGCCGGCCACACCCACGTCTGGGGGCCTGCTCCTGCCGCCAGGGGCCCCCATGGGTCATGCCCAACAGAGGAGGGGTGGGAGCCTGGCTCCGTCCCCCATCCAGGGACCCCCCTCCTTGAAAGGGCGCAGGACAAACTTCCACATGGCCGCGCCCCACACGTCTCTTCAACTCTAGGGAAAAGCAGGGCAGGACCTGGGACACGTCGGACGGGTGTCCAGACGCTAAACGGTGCTTCTTAATAAAACGTCATCGGACGTGAGGAGCTATGGAAGTTTTGCTGCAAATTTCGGAATTTGGGGCAAACGCAGCCCGGCTGAGATGAGGCCACACGGCAGCCAGGAGGGAGACCCAGCACCTGACCTTCTAAGTCGCCACCTGAGGGGAAGGGCCACCCAGGCTCCCCACTGAGGGGTTCTGGGGACTGACGGCTGTTGCTCCAGAACCAGTAGCTTTTCGTCTCTAAGGAGGGCCGCGCAGCTGACTCTGAGTAAAACTGTTTCACGCCACTTTGCTTTTGGAGGAAAGGACTAAGGCAGCAGCGTGACCGTGGCAGGCGGCTGCACACAGCCACGTTTAGCGGCAGGGGGAGAGGCTGGAAGACCCGCCCGTTTCCTGGGGTTCCACAAAGGGTACTTTCCAAGGACAGCGCGCTCAGAAGCTGGAGCCCCCCCCCAGTGGCGCCACCCCTCCCCCCAGAACTCAGGGCGGCTGCCCGCGGCCTGGCCTCGCGAGGCCATTCGGGGCCACTGCCCGCTCCTCCGGCGCGCCGGTGCCCACGCGCATGCAGAGGCTGGGTGGGGGGAGTTCTAGGCAAGTGCTCACCCGGCAGACCAAGGTGAGGGGTCTGAAGGCTGGTTCTGGGAGACAAAGTGAGTGTTAGGGGTGTGTGGGCTTCCCACCACGATAGTGTTTGGCGCTGCAGGTCTCTGAGGCGTACCAATTACCTACAGTCAAAAAAGACAATTCAGAACAGTCAGAATCTCCCACACACGACGCTGCCGCCTCATCTCCTCCTGCTACGTACAGCCGCCACTGAGTGTCGTTAAGCAGAGGCTGGAGGAGGGTCCGAGAGCCCCGGAGCCCCGGCTGCCGTCGCACACCTGCTGCACACGGGCAGCTGGAAACGACCCCGAGACCCGCACACTACACTTCACCGCCTTCCCCCGCGACCCGGACGGAGATGAGACTGCTTCACTGGGGCAGCAACGAGCCCCGAAGACGAAAAGGAAAAGAACCCAGGGCCAGTGGGGTTCACTGCGGTGACCCCAGCGCCCGCCCACCCACACAGGGAGCCCTGGGCACCCCGGCCAGCGCATGGTGGGGGCTGGGGGCAGTGCCACTGGGGTGGAGGCAGGCGCCCACTGCTCGGGCACAGACATCTGGCCCAGAAGCCCTGACCCGTGGCCCCATGTTCACGGGGCATGCACACACTGCCTCATCCAGCCAGGTAGGAGCTCAGCTTCCCAGAGACTCGTGCCTGAGCCGGGAAACCACTCAGAAGCAGCGCTTCCCGGGGACCGGCATGGGAGCCCCAGGCCCCCGGCGCTGGGGGTGGAGAGCGGGCACGTCTGTGCTATTTTAAGCTGGATGCTCCCACTAGTCCACTGCTTAGCAGGATAAGGGCTACTGCCACAGCCCTGACACAGCTGACCTGGCACTTTGCAAATTATCCCTAAGCCCAGGTCACCTATGAATATCAACGATCCACAAACCACGGAAGGGAACGGCTCAGCTGAATTCGTCTCTTAACCCACGTTCCCAGTGACCAAAGCGCCACCAGTGTTTCACTCTCATTCAAGAGACACGAAGGCAAACGGCACGTGTTCTGGAAAGCGATCAAACGGCACGCGTGTCCCAGACTGGACCAGGGTGGAAGGCGAGAACCCCCAGAGCCGAGGCCTCGCGAGTGAGTGCGAGGGGGCCCCAGCTCACGGCTTATCTCCTCGCGAGCCGTCCCTCCAGCGCTCAGGAGAGTAGGCTCGGGACGGCAGCCCCACCTGCGGCCAGGCTGCAGCTGACCCCCCACCTCGGTCCCTGCCCCCCGATAGCGCCTGCTCCCCGCCCACCCGGAGAACACCCCTCTCAGCCACAGCTGCTGCGCAGGGAGAGCAGGTGCCCACTGGCTGTCTGTCCCCAAGATGGCCTTCCTGGACCACACAGGACACGGGGGTGGGCAGGGCACCCATGCCCGCAGGCGGTACTTCAGCCTCACAGAGGGCCCTGCAGGTGCTCAGTCCGCCCTCACACCCCGATTTCCATGGCTCTCCACCGACCGACCTCCTGTGAGAACCCCCAGCTCTCTGCGCTCAGCCTCTGTGCGCAGCTGGAGAGGCACCAGGGCGCGGGGAAGATCGCGCCGCCTGACTAGCTCGGCCTGAGCCAGCTCTAGGAAGCCGCAGGGGAGCGTCCGCTGGGGGCTGAAGGTTGGGACACCGACAGAAATCTCCGTGTCACTCCTGCTCCCCACTATTTAAACTGCAAACAGCAACAGGACTGTTGCTACGCTCACCGAACCACTCTCGGCCGTGACTCTGCTATAACACAACACACAGTACCTATAAGATAAAATGATGTGAATTGTAACTTCCGTCAGAAAGACATTTATTGAGTATCTGTGATGTTACAGAAGGCCCAGGCTCCATGTACTATGGACTTGGAGCGTTGCAGCAAAGCTGCTGAGCCAACATGGCCAGCGTCACAGTGGGGCTGAGCGTCGGGGCCGTCACACACCTGCCGGGGGCCAGGCTGCAGGCGCGGGTGGGCCACGAACGCCCCGCCCCTCACAGCCACAGGTCACATCAGGAAGAGGCCGCCGAGCCTGCGGGCAGGAGTTGGTGGGGGCTCCTGGGGGGCACTGGGCAAGGCCCCGGGAGTCTGACCCCTCCCATCAGCCAGGAAGGCCAGAAAAGCCACAACCCGCATCCGCAGAGCCCCAAACCCACGAGAGGTTGGCCCGGATGCCAGCCTCGAGTCCTGGGCAGGCAACAGGCCCTGGCCAAGGAGCAGCCGGCTCACCCGAGAGCTCGCACTGCCCAGCAGACCCCACGAAAGCAGAGGCAGGAGCGGCTGGGAAGCCGTGGGCAGGCAGCCCCGAGCCGGGGGGCGCCCGGCACTGGCCCTGCACCCGAGACCGTGGCCTCAGACAGCAAGCCTCCTGGCCTTACCACTTGCTGAGTGATGTTGACGTTGGACTGTCCAAAGGTCTTTGGCAGGAGCTGCTTCCCGAGAGAGTTCACTGTGGAGGGGTGGACGGCAACCAGGGACACCACGCCTGCAACCAAGAGGCGACGCTGCAGCGGCCCGTGTCCGGGCTCGCGGCATCTGCACCAGCTGATCGCCGCTCGGGCGGCCCTCCTGCCCTGGACCACGTCAGACCCACGGGCAGCTGCGGGCACCTCAGCTGAGCCTGACTCCCAAACCTGGCGGCTGTGCCCACACCGCCCTCTCCTGACCACCGCACACCAGGCCCTCGCGTGCAGGGCTCAGGGCTCCACTGCACCCTGGCTGCCCCCAACCTGCCCGAACCCCATGGGCTGCCTGCCCCCCGACAAAATGTTCTGGTGGGACCACGGGACCCAGCGCTCACAGCTCTGATTTTCAGAGAACCTCAGTTAGAACTGAGTGCGCCCAGACGCCTCCCCGTGTGTCTGCAGACAGGCGCAGACTCACAGGCTCCTCCTCCTGCAGCAGCAGCACGTTTCTGCCCAGGAGGAGCGACCACAAGGACACTGCCCCCCACACTCGGACACCCGGACACACAGCCAAGGGACAGACACCTTCCCGCCCCGGGGACGCAGCGGTGGGCATGCATCCACCACTCACTTCAGACCACCGTGCACACGGGGCCCCTGCCACTCTCACATGCCAGGGGTCCCGGGGCTGCCCTGGGGCGGGAGGAAAGCGCGCCCAGTGCTGTGCTCACGTCCTCGCACGCTTCCACTTGCCCTGGCTCTCCACAAACAGCAAGGACTTACAAGCCAGGTAGATGCGGCCGCTGAGCCCGGACCCCCGGGACGTCAGGGACGCCAAGACACACGGCAAGGGGACGGGCCGAGCCGGGCGCCCTTACCTTTCCCAGGACTGAGGTTCTGGTCTATGAAGACCTTGAGTTCCCCGTTGGCTTCAATTAGACCGGCCTGCGGGGACAACAACACAGTGAGATGGCGTCGGGCCGAGCTGCCAGCCGGGCGCGCGCGGGGTTACCCACCGTGATCGGCTGCGTCACCTGCAGGAAGATGACTGCTTCCGCCTTTAAGCTCAGCCCTTGGGACAGTGCAGTATTGCCCTCATCACTGAACTGCATGTCCTTCCATCAGTCACGTCTCAAGTCAGCGAGGGGGACCCCGGGGGGACCACGGGGGGAGCAGACTGGTGCTCAGCCTGAGCACAGGGCTCCAGCTAGTTCAGGACGCCGGACACGCAGGCGCCCCTGACCCCGGGACGAACCACGCCCCCAGCCATGCCCGGCCACTGCCCCTCGGGGAGCCCTGGCTCAATCAGAGCGCTGGACACGCGGGTACTCCTGACCCCAGGATGGACCACGCCCCCAGGCCGTGCCCGCCCACTGCCCCTCAAGGAGCCCCGGCTCGGTCAGAGCGCTGGACACGCGGGCATCCTGACCCCAGGACGGACCACGGCCCCCAGCGCAGCAGGCCTTGGGCCCTGGGCCCTCGAGGCCCTGCCCCACCACCCATGGCACGCCTATGTGGCAGCCAGGACTGGGGCGGGGGGCACAGAGGGAGACGGGGCGGGCTCCCTGCTTCACCCCCAGAGCTCTGGCCCGATTTAGACGGCTGGTTTAGCACAAGACATTTTCACTCAAACCCTGATCTTTCTGAAAAGCAAAGGAGACAACAAAGAGAGGAGACCCCTGCCAGGCCCTCAAGTCTAACCCCAGGAAGCACAGGGCTGGGCGGCGTGGGGCGGCACAGACCCCGCTGGGCCTCAGCCATGCTGCACCAGGACAGAGGGTCGGGGGGCGCGCAGACACCTGGAGGCCGCCTGCTCGCAACGCCAGACGCCAGCTGTGAACTCAGCCGTGCTCTCCAGGGGTTAGCCTGAAATGACAGTGCACTTGTCCCTCGTGCTGAAGGATGACAAAGGCCACGTGAACGTCCTTAATTCCTGGGGTGCAAATTGAGAGGAAACCACTGCCTGATGGGGACATTCAACTCACAGAGAGACACATCCCGCCTCCAAACCAAAGATGCAAACTGAAACTGAAACCAGCTTGAAGCTTCACCCACCGAGCGCTGCGACTTTGTGGGCTCTTAGGTTATCATCAAACTCGGCGCTGAAAACAGGGCGTTAAGATGGGTGGAAGCAGGTGTGACCGGCACGCCCGTCTGGGGAGGCCATCTGGGCACGTCTCAGATGCAGGGCTGTGCAGCTGCCCCACTGAGGACCCAGAGTGGGCTATCGTGCACTCGTGCCAACGTGAGAGACCCCTCGGCTCTGGCCCGGCCGCGAGGGACCCAGCGGAGGGCACGTGGTGAGTTAACCCCCCTATCAGGACTCTCACGAGACTGGCGCCTCGGGCCACCATGCAACAGCTTCACTTCTAACACCCACTCGTGCCGCCTGTACCTGTGACTGAAAGCCCAGGAAAACTGCAAACCACCTAAGAAGGTGGCCTTCAGGGTCTTCAGATGGCCTCCACCCTACAGAGATCAAAACTGGCATCGCGGGCCAGTCTACGCGACAAACGCACACGGGCGGACCCGCTCACCAAGAAGGGGCTTGTGCTCCACGCCAGGGGCCTGGGCTCACACACGTGTTCCAGTTTTGCAAGATGAGCTTAGGGAGAAGGTCTCATTTTTTATTATTTCCCGTCTTAGCTCACTTTTCCTAACCGACCACCTATGATTCCCCAACAGATCAAATAAACAAGCAGCTGCTAAAAATGAGGTAGAAGGAAAAAACAAGCGACTTCGGAGCAGCGGCAGCACAGGGCCGTGAAGCAGGCGGGGCGGCAGCTCGGGGCGCCCACACACGGGGAACACGCCTTCACCACGGATGACCACGTCCTCCCCAAGAGGGACGACACAGGCTCCCAGCTACCGCTCTCAGACGGGCCGGCAGCCCACTCTGCTCTCTCACTTGCCTGGGTTTTCTATTCAAGTACAACTCACGCCACATTTACAGCCACAAGAAACGCTCCTTGAACTGTTTAAGTAGCTCACATTCGCTCCTCGTGGAAGGTTTGCTACGTGGGAAACCCAAAGTCGGACACGGAAAAGCTGCTGGGGTGACACCGTCAACCAACACAGGGAAGTCCCCGCTGAGGAGGCACGCACTGCCAGGACGCTCCGAGAGGGGCCAGCACGCCTGCACCTGTCAGCGGGGCGGGTGACGCCGTCAACCAACACAGGGAAGTCCCCGCTGAGGGGGGCACGCACCGCCAGGATGCTCCGAGAGGGGCCAGCACGCCCGCACCCGTCAGCGGGGCGGGGAGGCCCAGGAGGCCAGGCCCGAGGGGCTGGCTCAACTGTCAGCGGGGCGGGGAGGCCCAGGAGGCCAGGCCCGAGGGGTTGGCTCTCCTGTCTCCGGGGCAGGGAGGCCCAGGAGGCCAGGCCCGAGGGGTTGGCTCAACTGTCAGTGGGGCAGGGAAGCCCAGGAGGCCTGCCTGAGGGGCCAGCAGGCCCTCACCTGTCTCTAGGGCAGGGAGGCCCAGGAGGCCGGCCTGAGGGGTCAGCAGGCCCTCTCCTGTCTCCGGGGCGGGGAGGCCCAGCAGGCCGGCCCGAGGGGCTGGCTCTCCTGTCTCCTGCCGTCTCTGACCTGCAGGCAGAGGCCCCTTGAGGTCTCTCCAGTGCTGCTCCCCAGCCCCAGCCCAGGCCCCCGGCAGCACACACCTGGTGGACAGGACCTGGGACACGAGTGTTGGAGGCACTGTGTTTGCGAGCCCAGCAGATGGATGGGGTTCGCTGTGTCAAACCAGAATCCCCTTTATAACTGGATCCTGGGAAAACAGGAGTCCGACAGACAAAGTCCTGAGGCAAACGACAGAGGCTGAGAGAAGGAAGACCAGCTTTGAATTGAACCCTCAGAGCCACACATGTCGTGTCAGCTCAGAGCCTAGACGGGCCACGGCCAGGGCGCCCCAGCAGTCCGCCCCCGCCAGGCCCTCGGTGCCGACCGACGCTGGCGGCAGGCGGCCGTCTGACGGAGGGGCCCGGGGAAGTCCCACCTCTACCTGGGCCAAGGCAGCACCACCCCCAGAGGCCCGGCCCTCAAGCAGGGAGTGACCCCAGGGCTGTGCCCCCAGCCCAGCCTCGCCTAACAAACACACGAAACCGCAGAAAGAGGAGCCAGGCCTGGCATCTGAGCAAGAGCCGTCCGCTCGTTCCATGCTGGAGAAAAGCGAGACTCGTTCAACAGCAGAGAGAACAGCTTTGACAAGGTGACCGTGTGCGGGGATCAGCCCCGGGGTCACACTGTGCCAGGCGGGGTCCCCCGAGCCCTGGGGACGCCCCCAGCCCAGGGCCGGGGCCGGGCGGCGCCCGACGGTCAGGACGTGGGCAGCACCGGTGTGTCACCGGGCGCTCGGGGCCGGCTCGTCACCAAGCCACGACCTTCTACTGTCCACCCCATCTCAGGTTTTCTCCCATTTTATCTCGTGTGGAAAAGTTAGACACCAAAACCTGTTGTAAGACCAAGCACGGCAGTGCTGCCTCGGTGCTCAGCGGAGCGGGCTGGGTGTTCTCACTCAGGCCTCGGGCGGGAAGGAAAGGGCCGCCCAGCACCTGGGCAGCTCAGCCCGGCGAGGCCTGGGGACCACCAGGTGCCCGCCGCCCCGGCCGCTGGAAAGCGGCACGCATAGGACGGGTGTTTTAGACAAGCTCGCTAAACCAGACCTGGGAGCTCAGGCTCCGCAGTTTCTTTGGGTTTCCTGCCCTCGATAGCACGATCCAAGGACGTTACCATAAACTCAGAACACCACGTGCAACCACAGAGCAGCTACGACCACGACTCACAGGCCAGCTCAGGGCTGAGCCGGGCTCTCCCACCAGCACAAGGCCACCCTGGCTCCCACAGCCGAGGGAGAGGGAGGCACGCCAGAGTCCTGGAGCATCTGTGCAAAAGCAGGCCTGTGACTCCACACAGCGACCGCCCCTGCTCATTACAGACCTGTGTGACACTGGACGAGGACGAGGACGGGTCCTCCCGGGGGGACGGCGGCCCTGCACCCTCCTCCCCTGAGACTTGAGGGCTGTCGTGGGCTCTTCGATGGCCCTCTGGCCAATTCCAGAACAGCTAGAGCCACAGCGCAGGCTCTCTATAACCACAGTCTTCCAGAGGCCAAGGACTCCCAGTCGCTCCTGGGCCACAGACTGGAGTGGGGGACAGCCCAGGCAGGGGCACGTGGGCACCACACGCTCAGCACACACACACGTGCACATGTGTGTACACACACACACCCAGCACACATGCACACACGTGAACACACATGCTCGGCACGCATATACACACTCATGTGTGCACACAATAATCACACACACATCTAGCACACGTGCACACATACCAAACATGTTAAGGTACTCACATGCTTGGCACACACGTGTGCACATGCACACACACCCAGTGGGCACGTAAGTACACACACTTTTAACACACATGTATACACATCCCACACACATGTGTACACACAGCACACACCCAGCACACACACGTGACACACATGCTCGGCACACACATTTACACACATGCTCAGCACGCATGCACACACCCAGCATGCACACACACTGTTCACACACGCTCAGCACACACACTACACATGCTCAGCAGACATGTGCACACGTAACACTCGGCACACACATGCACACATCACACATGCACCCCTGTGACACACAGACGTGCACACATGCTCACACACTCACATGTACACATGCTCAGCACACACGTGTACACACTCACACACCTGCACACACTCAGTACACATCAGACCCCGTCCCCCTGTACGTCACACAACTGCAGCGTTCAGTGCAAGATGTTTCTGATGGTGACAGTTGCCACTGTCATATGGAAACCCGTGCCTACATTTCTGCCCAGGAGCGTCCCGCACGCTGAAAACCCCCCGATCAGGATCTTCTCACCAGACCCAAGGCACAAAATAAAACCCGCAGACACCCAGTTTCATAAATCAAAAACCAATGAACCACGTGTTCACTCACCAGGGCAACAGGTTCCCATGGGGGAGGGAACAGGCACCCCTGGACGGCGCCCCCAATGCCACAGTCTCCCCACCGCAGGCCTCACTGACCTGGGGGTCTCACTGCAAGATTCCTAGAACTACCCCACGTGCACACGAAAGACAGCCCCCAAGCTCTAAGGCGAGTCCCACAAACCAGGGCCGAGGGCCCAGGGGCAATGACGGGCCGGTGAGTGAAGGACGGCGCTAAGACCCACTTTTCAAAGGAAACATGCAGCGAACCCCGAGGCGTCGGGCTTTGTCCCCTACCACAGGAAGGTTAAACTCAGGGATAACAGTGTCCCGTCTGCGTGTCTCTGTAAACAACAGAGACTCACACCTCTCTGAGCGCTAGAAACAGCAGCCCCAGGACAGGCTCAAGCCTTGAGCTCAGAGCTCAAGCACGACCCCCACCTCACCCTCCAGGTTCAGGGGAATAGCACGCTTCTTCCTTGACTCGGGCCCACCCTGCCCGCCACCACTTCTGCAGGCCCCACAGCCCCAGCGAGGCTGACGGAGCACAGGGCCCGCGGTTCGGAGGTGCAGGGTTCTGAGCCCGATGCCTGGAACAGGGCGGGGAGCATCTCCAGCTCGCCAGGGAGACCTGCCCGCCCAGTGGGGAGGCCCAACGCCACCCCTCCCCAGCCCCTCAACCTCCTCCACTGGGACCCCCAGCATCAACTCCAGCCCGCCAGGCCCCAACAGCCCCCACGGCGCCCCCAGAGCTCTGCCCCCATGCCCTGGCATCCCAGCCCACCCACTTCACCTTGAGGGGCTTCGACTTACATCTGAGACCACAGTGAGGCCCTGTGACCTAAGTCAACACTGGCTGCAGAGTCATCTTCCCAGACTCAAACGTCACACGCGCCTTAGACACAGTCAGCAGGAGAGGGGCCAAGCCTCCATCTGCCGACAACCAGCCCGGCTGAGACCTGGCTCCAGCACACCGGACAGCTCAGCTCAGCACAGGCACAGCCACCTCACCTGCGCCCCACTCTCAGCCCGGCATCATCTACTCCAGAGGCACCTCCCTACCCCACGGCAGATGGGCCGTGTCACTCCATCCACCACCGGGCTGCGCTCCGTGAGGCTGCATCTCCAGGAGGGACGGAGGACAAGGTCGCTGGGCAGCGCTTCTCCTGCAGCCAAGTGGGGCGACAACCATCTGCCCTGATACCCTCCAGGTGCCTCGGAGGAGTCAGAACCCTCGGGGGTTCACATAGCAAGGCAGGCAAGCCAGGCCCCCGCCCGGCCTTCATCCTGGGGCAAACAGAGCAGAGGACCGCGTGGAACCGTGGACTCTCAGAGATGATAAGTCACCCCCACGGCACACGCAGGTCACGACATTCACTACAGACATGCCACCTGGGATGCGGGGCTCACCCCCACGAAAGGGCTCTGAGTGTGCTATTCTGGTCCCACAGATACGGATACACTGTGCCTCGGGCTGTATTTCCAACTCCGTGCAACTGATGAGTAAATAAGTAAACAGCCTCTCTTCCCTGACATTCACAGAACAGCAAGTTCTGAGAAACACCGACAGAGCTGGGGTTTCAGGGAATTTAACTGATGCTACCAAGGGTAGGACGGAGCGCCACGGCCCATGAAGTCAGCTCCGCGTGGAGGCCTAAAAGCCTGTTTCTTGCAAAATGCGAAAAAGTTTACTCACGATATTCTATGGGTTCATGACAAATGTAAACAAAGCAGATTGTTCACATTTGTTTATCACCACATTTCATTTTTTTCTGAGAAAAACAGTTGCCAAGCCCACTGCTGAGCGTTTTCACGGCTGGAAGCTGAACTAATTCCCAGCAGGCACACAGAGCAGGTGCTCAGGGAGGCTCCGCCAGCCCAGTGCCTCCGCAGGCGGGGTCCTCCCACAAAGCCCCGACTGATTCGCAAGCCAACCAGCCTTCAAGAGACCAAGGAACGCGGCGGTGACCAGCCTCGAGACGCAGCTTGCCGCAGCTCAGGCCTGCATGGCCCAGGCGGAGGCCAGCATCGCTCAGGCCGCGTGCAGCACCACCGGCTGTCCCCACCTCCTCACCTTTACTTTGTCTCTTTGCTTGAAAGGTCTGAACACCAACACGCCCGCAGTTTATGGGTGGTCATTCTGAAACAAGGTGGGGAGTGACCGAGAACGCAGTGCTAGGCAGACATCAGTCCAGCACAGAGCAGACACACGTACTCACATCTTTTGCCATGTTACCAGATCCGTGAAATCGATGCTAGTAATGGTCACCCTCCAGAAAAGAAAAATGGTTTTCCTGGTAAAAAGGAGGAGAGAGGAGGGATGAGCCAGGCTGAAATGAGAAGTTGACACCACCACCATCCCCTCAGCATCACCACCCATCTAAGCGGCAGGAGTCCCTTCCTCTCCAAGCCCACACTCCGTCCCGGGGGTGCGGCCCAGAAACGCCCCCCACCCAGGGACTTTAAAGTCATCTCAGGCAGGGAAGCGTCCACGACCCGGCTGCCCGCCGGCCTCCCCGAGGCGCACAAAGACCCGGCGTGGATCAGCCTGGCACCGCGGCCCGATCCCCCACCCGGAGCGGCCCCGCGCGCACGCGCTACCCGTAGACGCCCCCGGCCCACCCGCGACCACCGGCCAACCGGTAACTCTGACAGGTGGGCTTCCGGGGCCCCGGCCTCCGGCCTGTCACTAGGCCGCGGCCGCCTCCCGCGAGCGCGCCCCGCGCGCCGGAACCGGCAGTCGGCGGGCAGGTGGGGCCCGCGCCCCGGACCTCGGACCCCGGCCCCGCGCGCCCGGGCCCGCCCCGCCCCGACCCTGCCGGGCGCGGATGCGCGCGCCGCTCCGCCCGGAGGCTGCCCGCAGGCCCCGCCCGGGCCCCCGGCCCGCGCCCCCTCCGGGGGTCACCTGGGCGCCCAGGCGGCGGCCCCGGCGCGCGGGGACCAGGGCGGCGCACGCGGCGCGGGGCGGGGGCGGCGGGTCCGGGCGCCCGGCGCGCGCCCCTGGGGACCCCGGCCCGCCGCACCTGGCGGGCGGGCGGCGCGGGCAGCGGGCGCGCACCCGCGGGCGGCGGGCGGGGGGCGGCGGTCCCGGCGGCGCTCGGCCGGGGTCCCTGCCCTGCCGAGGCGCCGGGCGCGGGGCTCACCCTGCGAGCGTCGGGCGGCGTGACGTGCGCGGCGCGGTGACGTGGGCGGCGGCCCGACTCCCGCAGCGCGCCTGCGCGCCTTTTCGCGCCTTCGGCTCCCTCCTCCTCCTCCTTCTCCCCCTCCCCCTCCCCCTCCCCCTCCCCCCCACTCTCCTCCCGCCGGGCGGCCCGCGCTCGGAGAAGATGAGCTGCTCGGGCGCGTGCCCGCGTGTGTGCACGCGTGCACGCGTGTGTGCGCGCGCCGGCTGGGGATGGAGAGGAGGGCCTGGTCCAGGACTCCGCGGTGCGCGTGCAGGGGAGCTGAGTCAGGGATGTGAGCACATGTGCGCACACGGGGGACAGGCATGGGTGCGCGCGTGCGTGTGTGTGCACCCTGGGGATAGGAAGTGGGACGTGTGCACCTGTGCGCACACAGGGACAGAGGCCTGGTGTGTGTGGATGTGCATGCACCTGGGGGTCACGGGCTGAGGGGGGTGGTGTATGCATTTCGTAGGCACTTGGGAAACAGTGGAAGGTGTGCAGATGAGTGTGTACACACACGGGGGCCAGGGATGGGGGTACACTGGAATGTGTGCACAGCCAGGAGTAGGGGATAGATGCAAGAGTGTGCACACAGAGGCCAGGAGTCAAGTGTGTTGTGGGTATGTGTGTGTGTGTGCATGCATGTGCAGATGTGGGGACTTGGAGGAGCGGGGTCAAGTAGCACACAGTGTGTGTACTCTCGGAGGAGAAAGGCAGGCTGGGATTGTGCCCGTAGGCGTGTTTGAGTGGGTGCATATGTGTGTGCACAGGAAGGAGAGGAGGTCGGGTGTGTGCTCGTGCGGATGCTCGGAGGAGACAGTGTGTGCACGCGCAGCACCCTGTCCGCCAGGTGCTCACCTGTTCCTGCCCAGCCCAAGGTCTCCATGCCCACGCCCGGCCTCTGCCCAGGTTCTGAGTCTTCTGGACGGAAGGGTGCGGGCCTGTTCCTCATCGCCAGGTGGCCTGGGCAGAGTGGAGTCTGAGCCCTGGAGACTTGACCCGCCCGGTTCACCATCAGCAGGGCCAGGGCAGGCGGGGCGTGCGGGCCGAGTCCAGAGTTCATGGGGCACAGAGGACTTGAGCGTGGATGCACCCTCAGGTGCTATCGCCTTACACGCCGCCTGGGACGGTTTCACAGTTTAACCACTTTCAACCTGCTTCTCTAGCAAGCCACTCCAGTCTTGAACTGTTAACCCTTAATTAGCATTGGTTTCTTGAAAAGCAGGAATCTTCCCATTCTTTCTACTGATCAGTACACTGCTCTTAGAGTAACAGGGATGATGAAAACAGGGTGGGAGGGGTGGGAAATAAAAGGCTTCGGAGGGACCGTTCTCTGTCCCTGCAGGCTGGACACCTCCGCTTCCCTGTGGAGAAACATGCATAGCTCCCCACTGGGAGGGCCGTGGTGCCTGGACCTCCCGCCCGTTCTTTCTCAGAAAGTCTGCGTTCCTCGCCCCGCCGCTTTTTCCCAGAAACTCCGTCTTTCTCACAGTGTTGGAGTCTTCACCCCCACGTAGCAGCCAGAAGCCCCTCCCTGGGGCTCAGGTGCACAGACGGACAAGCCTCTGGGTGAGGGCTGGGTGCTCGGAGAGAGGAGAAACACAGGATCAGAGTCCGAACCCAAGTCCTCTCCCCACAGAGTCCAGTCTTTGACCAGTATTTACAGGGGATAACCAGCTCTCATATTCAAAATCATTTCTGCACAGAAATCACTCGTGAAACACTCTGAGCTCGCAAGCGCTGCCGCAGCATTGAAACAAACCTCTGGTTTGCTCGGAACCTCTGCCTCTATAGTCAGTTACCCTCCAGAACGCCTGTGCCTGTGTTGAAAGGTGACAACATAATTTTGGTTGAAGATCCAAATGTTTTTGGCCACATCTTGCCTTGAAACCCCTAGGCTGGCAGAGATGTGACCTAGGCAGGTGATGACCCCACGCATGTTCCATCAGGCCGGTCTGCTTTGGGGAGTGTCCCAGAAGTTGGGGCCTTAGTGAGCCTTCCACCAGTGTTCAGTTGGTCCTCCTCCCTGGGGCTGCGCCGCCACTGTGTGGGATGGTGCTGCTCTGTGTTCCGTTAGAAGGCGGGCCCGTGCTTCCCAGGAGAATGCCCACCTGTCACAGCGCCCCCTTTCTTTGTGGGCTTGATACAAAGCCTTACCCCACCCCTATTAAACTCTCCTTTGAAGGAGAGAAAGTTTTCTAATCCCTTGAAAATCTGAATTCTAAGTCTGTTAAAATATCCAACTTGTCTTCGGCTCCCTCCTCCGTGACAGGTCTTTTCTCTGTTTTCCACCTTCTTGGGTGACCACGGCAACGGTGACATCAGGAGGTGGGGAGACAGGGAGGGGGGCAGAGGCTCAGAGACTCGGGCGGGGATTCTGCGTGTGCACAGGGGACGTTTGCTCTTTCTTTGACCAGATAGCAATAAAGGTGTCTTTGGAAAAATTTGTTCGCTTGCTTCTTTCTCCGTATCAGGAAATATAAGTGAATCAGGTGGCTTGTTGGCAAGCCTCAGGAAAAGCCCCTGGCCCCCCACAAAGAGGCCACCACTTCTGAGCCCCACCCACTACCTGGACACACCAAGGCAGCTGTGTTTCTCCCTCTTCCTTACTTCACAACTCCGTTTGAAAACTTCTGGCCAAAACCAAGCCGCCCTCCGGGAAAGATGGTCAGACCCTGGCCTTCCTGTGTCACTGTGCCTTTAGCGTTGCTCTGTCTTAAACACCTTCACAACCACCTACAGACTGAAGTTGTAGTCCTTTGAAAAGCTCCCCTTGGACCTGACAAGTTCTAGAAGGTCATGGCATCCAAGCTGACTCAAATTTACTCAAAGAAATCCCTTTCATTCCTTTGCCCATGAACTCCACAATCCACCAGCGTTCATCTGGGTGACCTGCCTATGCTCCTGTTAAGATGATATCCAGGTTGTTCTCCATGGACTCATACAACGTCAAGGCTCAGATTACTTCTCCAAGGTTGTCTGACTTCCCTTCATCTCAGCTTCATCGTAGCAGGTGGGCTGGAGGGCCTTTCTCTGAATCCACAAGGTAAGTGGACAGCAGCGGGGAAATGACCAGAGATGTTGAACATCCACCTCTCCTTGTGTTACTTTCTTCCTCAAAATAATCCAGCCAGGAGCCCACAGCATGGTTTTAGGAAACCTGACTTTGTGTAGAATTTAATGTCTCTGGTCATTTCCCCGCTGCTGTCCACTCACTTGCTGATACAGAGAAGTGCCGTCTAGCCCACCTGCTACGATGAAGCAGAGACGCAGGGAAGTCAGATGACCTTGGATAAGTAATCTTAGCCTCTCTGATGCGCAAATCCCTTTAGCTGAGAAATAAATAGATAAAAATAGTTCTTTGCTAAAAAGACAAACCACAATTTCAAAGGCTTTGCTGTCCTGCATTCCTCACTCACCTAACATTTCTGAGCCATGAATATGTGCAGTTTAGTGTGCTGATGCAGATTAATAAGACAGGGTTGCTCAGACAGGACAGCCAGACTCCCGTACGACCAAATATGATGGGGACAAGGGTCCCTTCATGGCTGGAAACGGGAATTGTGGAAGCAGAGAGCCAGAACCATCATGGCTCCTGTAGGCAATCAGGGAAGGCTTCATAGCGAAGGTGACATTGAGATGGTCTGCGAGCAGCTGAGGGGTGTGTGTGCAAGTGTGCACACGTTAGGATTCGCGTGTTCCTGCAGAAAAGGACACATCTTGGGAAATGCCTGTGGCTGCTTACATCCATGTCTTAGGCAGGGCAGCTGCAATAAAACCCCACAGACTGGTGGCTCATAAACAACAGAAATTATTTCTGACAGTTATACAGGCTGGAAGTCCAAGCTTAGGGTACCAGCCTGGGGGGTTCGGGTGAGAGCTGTCTTCCTGGCTCACAGATGGCTCCCGCCTCGTCCTACGCGCAAAGGCTGCTGCCCGGCCCTCCTAACAGGGCACTAACCCCGTTTGCAGGGCACTGCTCCCAGGACCTGATTCCCCCCAAAGGCCCCACCTCCGAATGTCACCTGCAGTGGAGGAGAAGTAATTCCCCCTCCACTCTAGGCTGCAGCCCCCATAAAAGACAGGTTAACGAGAGAAAAGCAGAAGCTGAAAGTGTGCACCTCATGAGGACGGGGCACACCAGGGAAAGTGGGGTGCTCTCAGAGCGGCTCAGAACTCAGGCTTAAGGACCGCCTTCAGCTGAAGACAGAGCGGCTGGGCGAGGGGGAACGCGGAAAGGAGAGAAGGGCGCCTGCGGTGACACCCGGTCCCCTACCTGAGGAGTGCCGCGTGTGGTCTCCCTGCCGTCTCCTCCCAGGTGGACAGGGAGGTGCCTGCAGAGACTCCTGTAGGTGGTGGAGAGGGCGGCTGTGCTCTGGGCCGTGAGCCGCCCCACAGCAGGGGGGTCCTGCCGGTCACTCCAGCTGGGGGTGAGCTGTGAGTGGCGCACACTCAGACCATGAAGTCCTACTGGTTTGGTGGGGCCGCACCTGGCCGTGAGGGATGCTAGAAAATGCAGGCACGGTTCTGGGCCCTCTGTCTGCCCAAGCGCTTCCAGTCTGTAAAGAAAAGGGCAGAGAGCTGATGTTCCGAGATGACTAGCAGTTTGTTCTGAGCGAGGAAGAGAGGACTTTCGTCTCCGAGACGTGAGCCCCACGTGGAGTGGGGAGAAGGGCTGAGCCTCCGGCGCCAGTGGAGAAGGACTGCAGAGGCAGTGCCGGAGTGCGCGGCGTGGAGGCTGGAGGGGTTCTAGACGGCGCCCAGCGGGAAGGAGCCGCGGATGGGGGCCCCGGGGTCAGACCCGGACCTCATCCCGTGGGCCTCGCCCCACTCCAGCTCCTGCAGTGGCGCCTCTGGGCTCCCAGGGTGGCACGCAGCACCTGCCTCCCGCCGCTGATGACGAGGGCACATTTGCTGACCACCTAGAATTGCTTTGGACACCGGCAGCCTCCAGTGCGCAAGAGCCTGCGGCGGAGAGCGGGCGATGCAGCTGCCCGGGGAACAGCAGGGCAGCCCCAGGGCCCACGTCCACGGGCGCTGGGCGGAGACCCGGAAGGCGGGTGAGGGAGGGCTAAGCCGCTGGGCAGAGGACTGGGCTGGGCGGTCGCGCCGGCGTTTCTGACAGTTGCCTCGCAGGCCGCAGAGAAACGTGACAGAGACACGGGTGGACGTTCACGGCGCGAGGCCGCCGGGACTGCACTGGCCGGGCGGCGCGCACAGGCCGGGCGCTCTGGGGGTGTCTCCAGGCGCCGGCGGAGGACGCGTTCCCGGGAAGGATGACCCCGCTGCCTTCCCGGCTGGCCTCTCATCCCCACCCCGCCTCCCGGCCGTTCTGCCGTCCCTGGATTCGGCCACCGGGACGAGCTGCAGAGAGATGCGGGAGAGGTCGGCCCACGGGGTTCTCCTCCTCCCCAGCCAGCGGGCTGTGTGCGCATCCCTCTCTGCCCACCGCCCGTCCTCCGACCCAGGCCGGGGGACCCTCCCCAGGGTACTCGCCACCTGCCCCGCCCACACCCACCTCTGCAGACAGTGCGGTCAGATGGGCCTCTATTCCTGTCAGAACGCTGGCTGCTTCAACCTCCAAACATAAAAAGTGGTCACTAATGACACGGGTGGACAGACTCACGGACCAAGAAAGTATGTCTTTCAAACAGGAGGGGAGACAACAGCGTCAGGTGAAGAGCAGTCATTCAGCTCCGCAAGCAGGTGATTGATATTTATCTGAGCATTTTCAATAAAGTAGAGCGGCAAAGCCCTGCCGAAGATCTGCTGAAGGGAGGCAAGGAGGAGGGCGTGGAAGGGCAGGCGAGGGAGGCTGGCAGGAACCCAGTGGTTTGGGGGCTCCAGCTGGGGGCTGGGGGGCGCCGCTGGGGAGATGAAGACCTGAGGGGTTTTTGCAGGCTGAGCAGTCTCTGAAAGGAAAGAGATGAAGAAGAGAAAGGCACAGGACCCAGGGGAGGCAGAGAGAGCATCAGAGAGGGCAAGAGAGTCTGAACTAGAGACCCACATTCTAAAACTGGTGGGGGAGATGGGCATTTAGTTTTGTTTTTTTTTTTTCATCCAATCTATGATATTTCTGGAGAAATATCTGGAGAAGGGAATGGCAACCCACTCCAGTACTCTTGTCTGGGAAATCCCATAGACGGAGGAGGTGGTGGGCTATACAGTCCATGGGGTCACAAAGAGAAGGGCACAACTAAGCAACTGAGTGTGATATTTCTCTAAATTTTCATCTATACCATTCTAGACAGTCTCCTCATCCATTCTTTCCTCTCCCCACTCTAAACCCTCCAACGCGACCGAGGTATAATTTTTTTCCATCTAGTTTTCCATTTTATGACTAGAAAACAAAGTCCGTCAAGGCAACCTTGGTTTAAAATCTCGGTTTTGTATGCCATTGATGGGAGTGTTAGCTAGCGCAAATGCTCAGTAAAAAAAACTGGGCAAGATGATTGATCTTTAAAATGTCATGTGATACAACCAATGGTGAACTCACGACACTTCTCTCAAACCAGCCCCTCCCCACCCGGCTCCAGCTCACTCAGGAGAAGATCTGTGTCCACCCAGTTGTTCAGACTAGAGATGTAGACAGAACTCAAACACCTGACTCGTCCTCAGCAATTGAAACCAACTGCCAGCCTGAGCTATCTCGAGTTCTCCTGCTTTCCGCCCTGGCCAGCCGTCCTCTTCCTTATTGAGGGCTGGAGCAAACAATGCCCATCTCCTGTTCCTCCAGCCTTGACCTCCTCTCCCCTCTCTTCCGCAGCCAGAGTGATGTCTTAAAAATGGAAACTAGCTCAGGACTTCCCTGGCTTTCAGTGGTGGACTCCATGCTTCCACTGCAGTGGGTGCACGTCTGATCCCTGGTCAGGGAGCTAAGATCCGTATGCTGAGCCTTTCGGTCAAAAGACAGTGCTGTGCTCGTCCTCCGCCTCCTGTTGGCCTTCTGTTCGGGTGTTCCATCCACTATCAAAAGAGGGACACTGAGGACCTCCGTGGTCCTCAGTGGATAAGATCCACCTGCCAACACAGGGCTCCATCCCTGGTTCGGGAAGATCCGACATGCCGCAGAGCAACTAAGCCCACACACCACAACTACTGAAGCCCGAGCACATTAGACCTTGTGTTCCCCAACAAGAGAAGCCCGTGCAGTGAGAACCCCACATACCACAGCGAAGAACAGCCCCAACTCTACAGCTAGAGAAAGCTCAAGCAAAAGCAACAAAGCCCCAGGGTAAAACATGAGTAAAAATGAATTAAACTAAAACATCTTTTTTTTAACATAAATTTATTTATTTTAATTGGAGGTTAATTACTTTACAATATTGTATTGGTTTTGCCATACATCAACATGAATCTGCCACGGGTGTACATCCTGAACCCCCCTCCCTCCTCCCTCCCCATACCATCCCTCTGGGTCATCCCAGGGCACCAGCCCCAAGCAACCAGTATCCTGCATCGAACTTGGACTGGCGATTCGTTTCATATATGATATTACACATGTTTCAATGCCATTCTCCCAAATCATCCCACCCTCTCCCTCTTCCACAGAGTCCAAAAGACCGTTCTGTACATCTGTGTCTCTTTTGCTGTCTCGCATACAGGGTTATCACTACCATCTTTCTAAATTCCATATATATGCGTTAGTATACTGTATTGGTGTTTTTCTTTCTGGCTTACTTCACTCTGTATAATAGGCTCCAGTTTCATCCACCTCATTAGAACTGATTCAAATGTATTCTTTTTAATGGCTGAGTAATACTCCATTGTGTATATGTACCACTGCTTTCTTATCCATTCATCTGCTGATGGACATCTAGGTTGCTTCCATGTCCTGGCTATTATAAACAGTGCTGTGATGAACACTGGGGTACACGTGTCTCTTTCCCTTCTGGTTTCCTCGGTGTGTATGCCCAGCAGTGCTGGGTTTGCTGAGTCATAAGGCAGTTCTATTTCCAGTTTTTTAAGGAATCTCCACACTGTTCTCCATAGTGGCTGTACTAGTTTGCATTCCCATCAACAGTGTAAGATGGTTTCCTTTTCTCCACACCCTCTCCAGCATTTATTGCTTGTAGACTTTGGATTGCAGCCATTCTGACTGGTGTGAAATGGTACCTCATTGTGGTTTTGATTTGCATTTCTCTGATAATGAGTGATGTTGAGCATCTTTTCATGTGTTTGTTAGCCATCTGTATGTCTTCTTTGGAGAAATGTCTATTTAATTCTTTGGCCCGTTTTTTGATTGGGTCATTTATTTTTCTGGAATTGAGCTGTAGGAGTTGCTTGTATATTTTTGAGATTAGTTGTTTGTCGGTTGCTTCATTTGCTATTATTTTCTCCCATTCTGAAGGCTGTCTTTTCACCTTGCTTATACTTTCCTTTGTGGTGCAGAAGCTTTTAAGTTTAATTAGGTCCCATTTGTTTATTTTTGCTTTTATTTCCAATATTCTGGGAGGTGGGTCATAGAGGATCCTGCTGTGATTTATGTCAGAGAGTGTTTTGCCTATGTTCTCCTCTAGAAGTTTTATAGTTTCTGGTCTTACGTATAGATCTTTAATCCATTTTGAGTTTATTTTTGTGTATGGTGTTAGAAAGTGTTCTAGTTTCATTCTTTTACAAGTGGTTGACCAGTTTTCCCAGCACCACTTGTTAAAGAGATTATCTTTAATCCAATGTATATTCTTGCCTCCTTTGTCAAAGATAAGGTGTCCATAGGTGCGTGGACTTATCTCTGGGTTTTCTATTTTGTTCCATTGATCTATATTTCTGTCTTTGTGCCAGTACCATACTGTCTTGATGACTGTGGCTTTGTAGTAGAGCCTGAAGTCAGGCAGGTTGATTCCTCCAGTTCCATTCTTCTTTCTCAAGATGGCTTTGGCTATTTGAGGTTTTTTGTATTTCCATACAAATTGTGAAATTATTTGTTCTAGCTCTGTGAAAAATACCGTTGGTAGCTTGATAGGGATTGCATTGAATCTATAGATTGCTTTGGGTAGTATACTCATTTTCACTATATTGATTCTTCCAATCCATGAACATGGTATATTTCTCCATCTATTAGTGTCCTCTTTGATTTCTTTCACCAGTGTTTTATAGTTCTCTATATATAGGTCTTTAGTTTCTTTAGGTAGATATATTCCTAAGTATTTTATTCTTTTCATTGCAATGGTGAATGGAATTGTTTCCTTAATTTCTCTTTCTGTTTTCTCATTATTAGTGTATAGGAATGCAAGGGATTTCTGTGTGTTGATTTTATATCCTGCAACTTTACTATATTCATTGATTAGCTCCAGTAATTTTCTGGTGGAGTCTAGGGTTTTCTATGTATAGGATCATGTCATCTGTAAACAGTGAGAGTTTTACTTCTTCTTTTCCAATTTGGATTCCTTTTATTTATTTTTCTGCTCTGATTGCTGTGGCCAAAACTTCCAAAACTATGTTGAATAGTAATGGTGAAAGTAGGCACCCTTGTCTTGTTCCTGACTTTAGGGGAAATGCTTTCAATTTTTCACCATTGAGAATAATGTTTGCTGTGGGTTTGTCATATACAGCTTTTATTATGTTGAGGTATGTTCCTTCTATTCCTGCTTTCTGGAGAGTTTTTATCATAAATGGATGTTGAATTTTGTCAAAGGTTTTCTCTGCATCTATTGAGATAATCATATGGCTTTTATTTTTCAATTTGTTAATGTGGTGTATTACACTGATTGATTTGCAGATATTGAGGAATCCTTGCATCCCTGGGATAAAGCCCACACGGTCATGATGTATGATCTTTTTAATGTGTTGTTGGATTCTGATTGCTAGAATTTTGTTAAGGATTTTTGCATCTATGTTCATCAGTGATATTGGCCTGTAGTTTTCTTTTTTGTGTGGCATCTTTGTCAGGTTTTGGTATTAGGGTGATGGTGGCCTCATAGAATGAGTTTGGAAGTTTACCTTCCTCTGCAATTTTTTGGAAGAGTTTGAGCAGGATAGGTGTTAGCTCTTCTCTAAATTTTTGGTAGAATTCAGCTGTGAAGCCGTCTGGACCTGGGCTTTTGTTTGCTGGAAGATTTTTGATTACAGTTTCAATTTCCGTGCTTGTGATGGGTCTGTTAAGATTTTCTATTTCTTCCTGGTCCAGTTTTGGAAAGTTGTACTTTTCTAAGAATTTGTCCATTCCTTCCACGTTGTCCATTTTATTGGCATATAATTGCTGATAGTAGTCTCTTATGATCCTTTGTATTTCTGTGTTGTCTGTTGTGATCTCTCCATTTTCATTTCTAATTTTATTGATTTGAGTTTTCTCCCTTTGTTTCCTGATCAGTCTGGCTAATGGTTTGTCAATTTTATTTATCCCTTCAAAGAACCAGCTTTTGGCTTTGTTGATTTTTGCTATGGTCTCTTCTGTTTCTTTTGCATTTATTTCTGCCCTAATTTTTAAGATTTCTTCCCTTTTACTAACCCTGGGGTTCTTCATTTCTTCCTTTTCTAGTTGCTTTTGGTGTAGAGTTAGGTTATTTGACTTTTTTCTTGTTTCTTGAGGTATGCCTGTATTGCTATGAACTTTCCCCTTAGCACTGCTTTTACAGTGTCCCACAGGTTTTGGGTTGTTGTGTTTTCATTTTCATTCATTTCTATGCATATTTTGATTTCTTTTTTGATTTCTTCTGTGATTTGTTGGTTATTCAGCAGCGTGTTGTTCAGCCTCCATATGTTGGAATTTTTAACAGTTTTTCTCCTGTAATTGAGATCTAATCTTATTGCATTGTGGTCAGAAAAGATGCTTGGAATGATTTCAATTTTTTTGAATTTACCAAGGCTAGATTTATGGCCCAGGATGTGATCTATCCTAGAGAAGTTTCCGTGTGTGCTTGAGAAAAAGGTGAAATTCATTGTTTTGGGGTGAAATGTCCTATAGATATCAATTAGGTCTAACTGGTCTATTGTATCATTTAAAGTTTGTGTTTCCATGTTAATTTTCTGTTTATTTGATCTATCCATAGGTGTGAGTGGGGTATTAAAGTCTCCCACTATTATTGTGTTATTGTTAATTTCCACTTTCATACTTGTTAGCATTTGTCTTACATATTGTGGTGCTCCTGTGTTGGGTGCATATACATTTATAATTGTTATATCTTCTTCTTGGATTGATCCTTTGATCATTATGTAGTGTCCTTCTTTGTCTCTTTTCACAGCCTTTGTTTTAAAATTTATTTTATCTCATATGAGTATTGCTACTCCTGCTTTCTTTTGGTCTCTATTTGCATGGAATATCTTTTTCCAGCCCTTCACTTTCAGTCTGTATGTGTCCCCTGTTTTGGGGTGGGTCTCTTGTAGACAACATATATAGGGATCTTGTTTTTGTATCCATTCAGCCAGACTTTGTCTTTTGGTTGGGGCATTCAACTCATTTACATTTAAGGTAATTATTGATAAGTATGATCCCGTTACCATTTACTTTATTGTTTTGGATTCGAGTTTATACACCCTTTTTGTGTTTCCTATCTAGAGACTCTCCTTTAGCATTTGTTGGAGAGATGGTTTGGTGGTGCTGAAACATCTTTTTAAAAAGAAAAGTGGGACATTGAAGTCTCTTATGACAAACCTAGATAGCATATTAAAAAGTGGAGACATTAGACAGAGGAGCCTGGCAGGTTGCAGTCGTGTCTGACTCTTTGCAACCCCATGACCACAGCATGCCAGGGCCCCCTGTCCATCACCAACTCCTGGAGTTTAATCAAACTCATGTCCATTGAGTCAGTGATGCCATCCAACCATCTCATCCTCTGTCTTCCCCTTCTCTCCCCACCTTCAATCTTTCCCAGCATCAGGGTCTTTTCAAATAAATCAGTTCTTCATATCAGGTGGCCAAGGGTTGGAGTTTCAGCTTCAAGATCAGTCCTTCCAATGAATATTCAGGACTGATTTCCTTTAGGATGGACTGGTTGGATCTCCTTGCAGTCCAAGGGACTCTCAAGAGTCTTCTCCAACACCACAGTTCAAAAGCATCAATTCTTCGACACTCACCTCTCTTTATGGCCCAACTCTCACATCCATACATGACCACTGGAAAAACCACAGCCTTGATTAGATGGACCTTTGTTGGCAAAGTAACGTCTCTGCTTTTTAATATGCTATCTAGGTTGGTCATGACTTTTCTTGCAAGCAGTAAGTATCTTTTAATTTCATGGCTGCAGTCATCATCTACAGTGATTTTGGAGCCCCCCAAATAAAGTCAGCCACTGTTTCCACTGTTTCTCCATCTATTTGCCATGAAGTGATGGGACCGGATGCCATGATCTTCGTTTTCTGAATGTTGAGCTTTAAGCAAACTTCTTCACTCTCCTCTTTCACTTTCATCAAGAGGCTTTTTAGTTCCTCTTCACTTTCTGCCATAAGGGTGGTGTCATCTACATATCTGAGGTTATTGATATTTTTCCCGGAAATCTTGATTCCAGCTTGTGCTTCATCCAGCCCAGAGTTTCTCATGATGTACTCTGCAAATAAGCAGGGTGATAATATACAGCCTTGACATATTCCTTTTCCTATTTGGAACCAGTCTGTTGTTCCATGTCCAGTTCTAATTGTTGCTTCCTGACCTGCATACAGATTTCTCAAGAGGGAGGTCAGGTGGTCTGGTATTCCCATCTCTTTCAGAATTTTCCACAGTATTTGAAATGATCCACACAGTCAGAGGCTTTGGCATAGTCAATAAAGCAGAAGTAAATGATTTTCTGGAATTCTCTTGCTTTTTCAATGATCCAGTGGATTTTGGCAACTTGATCTGTGGTTCCTCTGCCTATTTTATAATCTTTCTATAACCTTTTCTTGAACATCAGGAAGTTCATGGTTCACGTATTTCTGAAGCCTGGCTTGGAGAATTTTGAGCATTACTTTACTAGTGTGTGAGATGAGTGCAATTGTGTGGTAGTTTGAGCATTCTTTGGCATTACCTTTCTTTGGGATTGGAATGAAAACTGACCTTTTCCAGTCCTGTGGCCACTGCTGAGTTTTCCAAATTTGCTGGCATATTGAGTGTAGCCCTTTCATAGCATCATCTTTTAGAATTTGAAATAGCTCAACTGGAATTCCATCACTCCACTAGCTTTGTTCGTAGTGAAATGTTCCTAAGGCCCACTTGACTTCACATTCCAGGATGTCTGGCTCTAGGTGAGTGATCACACCATCATGATTATCTGGGTCATGAAGATCTTTTTTGTACAGTTCTTCTATGTAGTCTTGCCACCTCTTCTTAATATCTTCTGCTTCTGTTAGGTCCATACCATTTCTGTCCTTTATTGAGTCCATCCTTGCATGAAATGTTTCCTTGGTATCTCTAATTTTCTTTAATAGACCTCTAGTCTTTTCTAGGTTGAAGTTCATGGGGTCACAAAGAGTTGGATGGACACAACTTAGCAATTGAACAACAACTGCCCCCCATGGCTTCTAGTGAAAAATTGGCTATTAATTTTACTGAGCATCCTTTGTAAGTGATAAGTCACACCTCATTGCCTTCACAATTCTCAGTCTTTGTCCTTTGAGTTTGATTATAAAGTGTTTCAGTGTGGCTCTCTGAGTTTATCATATTTGACTTCACTGAGTTTCCAGGATTTGTAGGTTCCTATTTTTCATCAACTTAGATACCATTTACTCCAGGAATACAGAGGTAGTTCACCATAAGAAAATAAATGTATCACACCACTAGAACACACACACACACACACACACACTCACACATACACACAGACACACACACACACATAGACACACACACAGACACACACACACACTCACACACACTCACAGACACACACACTCACACACACACACATACACACACACACTCACACACACACTCACACACACAGACACACATGCACAGACACACACACACAGACACACACATTCACACACACACACAGACACACACACACAGACACACACACACACACACTCACACACACACACACACCTCTCATATATTCACATGCTCTGAGCTGCACAGTGGACTCCAGTCTGTGCTTTCTCTACTGAGGGCCTTGGTGTGGGGCCTTTGCTGTTCGCCTACATATCCTTGCAGACTGTCCCAGAGGGAGGGCTACGTTAGCGCTCACGGCACACCAGTGCCCTCAACAAGGTAAAAACCTCTCTCCCCCGGGTGAGAGTCTGGTCAGGCTGCTGAGGGCTGGTGTGAGCTGCATGGTCGTACCTCCTCTGACCCCAGTGCCCACCGCTCCCGAGGACCCCGTAGTTATGGTCGCTGTTTCACTGACAACGTGGTGCTGGTTCCCGGTGCCCGACACCGTGGCCTGACGCTTGTATTCATTACAGATTGATCACAACTGTAAGTCTAGTTACAACCTGTCAGAGACACTAGTTCTTGACTATATTCCCCTCGTACATTTCACTGTGACTCGTTTGTTTCATAACAGGAAGTTTGTTTCTCTTAGCTTCCCTCACTTCACTCATTCCCTCGTACTCCTCCCCTCTGGCTACCTGTTTGTTCTCTGTATTTTTCTATTTTGTTGTGTTTGTTCATTTTTAAGTTCACATACAAGTGAAATCATATAGTATTTGTCTTTCTCTGACGTATTTCCCTCCCTCTACCCTCTAGTCCCATCTATGTTCTCACAAATGGCAAGGGTCTTTGTTTTTATTTTTTATGGCTGAGTAGCATTCCACTGTATATAAAAACACCATACCTTTTTTATCTACCCTTGGACACTTAGGTTGTTTCCGTATCTTGGCTATCGTCAATAATGCCACAATGAACACAGAGGTGCGTGTATGTTTCCGACTTCGTGTTTTGTAGAGTAGAATTTGAGATTCTCTTGTCTCCCGAGGTAGGCTTCTATCACTGTGAACTTCCCTTTCAGAACCACCTTGCTGCGTCCCGTGGATTTTAGGACCATTGTCTCGTTTTCACCCACCTCGGGTACTCTCCCCCCTTCGGTGACCTGTTTGCCGTTTAGCAGCATCGGTTAGCTTCCGCGTGCTTGTGTTTTTGCAGTTCTCATTCTCAGCTGATTTCTAGTCTCATACTGTTGTGGTTGGAAAAGATGCTTGATAGGATTTCACTTTTCTTAAATTTAGGGAGACTTGTTTTGTGGCCGAGCATGTGCTCTGTCCTGCAGAAAATCTGATTTGTCTGTAACATTTCATTTCTCCTTCAAACTGAGTAATAGCCTTACTAAGTAGAGTATTCTGAGTTGTATGTCTTTTCTTTTCACTTAAAGTATATCATGCCACTTCCTTCTGGCCTGAAGTTTCTGCTGGGGTGTGCACAGGCCCAGAGGAAATGGTGATGGGTCAAGGCTTGCTTCTGGGAGGCAGGTGGTCTGCAGTTCCATGCGCAGGGGTTAGCAGGGCTCTGGGCCTGCTTGAGTCTACACGGGAAAGGGAGCATGAGGACAGGGGTTGAGAGACGGGGTTGAGTTTGTGAGTTTGCGATGGGGTAGCCTGGAGCAGGCTTATGGATGCTAAGGACAGAGAGAGGCGAGGGTGAAGACACTGCTGAGTAAAAGGTGAGGAGGCCACGTCCCAGGGCCAGAGCGGGGTGGGCCCAGGCCGGTGCCGTCCTCATGACTCTGGGCAGTGCTAAGGGTCCAGGCCTCTCCAAGCACAGGGCTTTTCCAACAGCATTTCCTCTTCACAGAGGGCACGTCTATTAATTACTTCAGTGTCAGAGTGGTATTAACTCCACATTTGAGGGAACACTTGCTGCCCGCACATCAGATAGGTTTCACGTGGTCTTACGAGCTCCTGGCTCTGCCGTGGGTGCTGGAGACGCGAGAGCAGAGAGGACGCAGGCTGGAGGCGGAGGCACGTGGACAAGGTGCAGCGCAGCAGGGCCGGGCTCCCCGGGCAACCCCGAACCCCCAGGGTCCACGTGCCCAAGGGTCGGAGGCCATGGCACCATCTGGAATGGTTTAGAAACGAGCAAAACCAATGCTGGTTTCTAAAAATAAGCACATTCACGTCATTTCTCCATGGATTTACGTCACACTAGTTCAGTTTACTTCATCTTAATGTTTTAGTTTATATTACTGCAACTCCTAATTTATGTCTGTGATCCATAATCACCCTTCACGTGTCTCCCTCTATGCCAAGGGTTCTGGTCAAATTGTTGGGCTCTTAAGGCCTGTATTTATAGAAACTCTCCACTTAGGCACCCCTTCAGGAAAGCTTTGTAAGGATCAGATCTTAGCTGCATGGTTTTCTAAAATGGGGCACATAATCACCAATATACACTTTGAGAATTAAAGTCAGAACTTAGCCTTCACAGATAGCTATGCATCTATCCGATCTCTCAAATAGTGAGGTAACAGGGGACACATCTTTATTTAAAAAAATCAACGAAGATGAGCTCAACATAAAAATCTAATGAAATCAATAAATTTCAATTATTTATATTTTGGTCATAAATGATCTTTATTAAGAATGCATAGTCTCATGATTCAAAACAAAATACTTTAAAGAAATGGTATTTCTAATACAAATTGACACGAGAGTGTTTTAAAATTGTAATAAAAAACAAACAGACATGTAAAAGACCTTTGTCTCTAGAAAACACAGACTTTAAGTATTAAAAGTAACTTTCCAAACTGTCAGAATTAAAAGCTCACATCACAGAAACGTTTAATAAGTACTGACCAACAGATTACAACAAAAAGTTGTTCAATAAATAAAAAAGCCTCCTTAATTTTTTCCTTACCAAGAAAACACACAAAGTGATGGAGTAACAACATGAAGTTAACGGTAATTTCAGGAGAAAAGGCACATCCAGGCACAACCGCCAAGTCAGCGTTACACGGAGGCAGCCTCCCCAGACTCTCCAGTGCGGGCACAGCAGGTCCAGGAGCGGTGAGAGCTCCGCCGGTCACCTGGCCGGGGTCCTCAGAGGCTGGACCGCCTCTCTGGCCGGGGCGCGCACCGGGCGACGGCAGCGCGCCAGAGCAGCGGGGCGAGGAGGAGGCTGAGCGTGGTCACGCTCAGGATGAGCAGGTACACCTGCGGGGGCGGGGCATCAGCGGGGGGGGGGGGGGGGGGGGGGCTTCCTGTGGTGGGGGCGGGGCACCAGTGGGTGGGCGGGCCTTTCCGCAGCAGGGGTGGGGCCATGGAGGGCCCGGGACCTCGACCTGCACCCCCAACCCCCGACCCCCAGCCCCGGGGCAGACTCACCTCTCGGGAGATGACTCGGGCTCTGCGTGCCCGGCTCCCCAGGACCAGTGCGAACTCGCTGACCTGGGCCAGCCCAGCGGCCACGATCCACTTGACGTACTGGCTTGTCTTGGGCAGGAGCAGGGACAGGACCAGGGCTGCCAAGACGAACTGCCGGGGAGGTGGGTCATGCAGCCCACCAGAGTGGCCCGCTCGGCCCCACCACAGCCCACCAGAGCGGCCTGCTCGGCCCCACCACAGTGCCACACGAGAGGACACTGGACCACCCCCACCCCGGGGAGACCAGGCCTGCTGCCCAGGAGTATGGAGCAGTGGTCAGGATGCAACTGTCCTCTTAACACACTGTGGGTGAGGCCTGGGCAAAGCAGCCTGGGGGTGTGTGGCTCCTTCGCTGTAAACCCCTCCTCCGCCCTCTGCACCCGGGTCGCATGTTAACACAGGCACTTCAAGAGTCTGAAGCCACAAAGGATACAAGTGGGAAGTGGCAAGATAGTTCTCCAGGGCCGTTAAAATGCACGTTTGGTACAAGACTGGGGTTTGTGTTTATACTCCGGACAAGACAAAGCACAGAGTGAGGGCCCCTGGACGATCCAGAGCTTCTCACTCCCAGCTTCTAAGACCCCATTTTCAACAGAGTCTGAGATGGAGCCTCACCCTGACCCAAGAAGCCCGAGCTGTCCCAGCGGCGCGGGGTGCAGGAGGGGAGGCAGGGGTCACACAGGCAGGAAGCGGCGGGCGGGGTGTTGGGTAAACCAAAGACAGAGTGGAGCTCACAAGCACGACCGTACCTTCATGACCACCACCGAGAGCGTGAGGACCAGCAGGACGGTGAGCTCGTAGAGCACGAAGGTGGGGAACACGTGAAGGCCTGCGGGGACAGGGCGGGTGACCCTCCAAGGCCAGGCGGTCAGACTCCCTGCACCTCTGCGTCCAAGACAGGAAGGGACAGGGGGTCTCCCCACCCATCCCACCCAGAGCCCCGCGCGGCAGGCCTGGCCTTCAGGAACCAGGACCAAACCAGGAGCCCATTTACACAGCCACGCACTCGACGTCTCTGGGGCTGATCAGGCCCACCAAGCAGTGCCCGGCGTGAGTGAGGGGCCAGGCTGATTCCCCCACCCCACGGGTGTTCCCAGGGAAGCAGCCTGAACACCAGTTTGGGCTTTTTGTATTAAAATCAGAAATCCCCCCACACTTGGTGTGGATGCGCTGATGTGGACCTGCCACCCTGCTAAGCAGGGGCCACGCAGGACCACCTGTTAAAAGCCCATGTCCCTCAGCTCAGACCTGCCCTCCTCAGTGAGAGTCCCTCAGTCCCTAGCCTCCACAGGAACTGTTTTCACCGCACAAATTGTTAGTAGAAACACGAGTGAGCAGACAAGACCCAGCAGGGGCATCAGCCCTGGAGGACAGTCACCTATGGACGCGAAGAACACAATGGCCAGAAAGTCGCGGACGGGCTCCACACAGGACACGACCTCCTCGGCGGCAGCATGGCCCTGGGAGGACACCAGGGCTCCAGCCAGGAAGCAGCCCAGCTCCATGGACACGCCCAGCAGCTCGGTGACCTGGGGGGAGGACACGGGACATGCCGGGCACACGCGGCAGAGTCTCTGCCAGGAGGCTCACGCCAGAGGGGTCCCCATAGAACCCCACAACCAGCTCCTTGGCCCCCGCCCAGCATCCTGGGAGGACCCCGGGGAGGACACAGTGGCAAACGCCAAGCCACTGCCCACAGGCGAGAAGGAGCAGCCATAAACCAGGTGAAACCACCATTCAGGGAGACTGCTGTGGGATTTCTGAGTGAGAACAAGTATTTGTCATACATTTTCTCTATCCTGAATCAATAAACTGCCCGACTCCTGAGCATTAAAAACGTGGCATAGGAACCTGTGCCCACCCCCTGGTGCCTGCAGGAAGGGAGCAGATGTGTGTTTAACTCGGGTTAAACCAAGACAAGAGCAGCACAGGCCCTACAGACGACGATGCTGGAGCCCAAAACACGCCCGGGAGGGAGCGGACAAAGTGCTCGCAGCCGCCACAGCAAACAGCGCGCACAGACGGCCGTGGACCCACAGCGGCCTCGGGCCTGGAGTCACGGGCCAGTCCCAGGACCGTGCGTGAATGCTGACTGGCTGAACATGAGGTAGGTCGGCCCACGTCGAGGGGCGCAGCTGCTGTCCTGCAGGTAATGTCGCCACAACTCGGACTATTTACAGGGTCTCCCGGAACTCCGCCCTCCTTTACAAGAAGCCTGTGCCTCAGCTGGGATGTGTATGTGTAAGTCGTTCAGTCATGTCTGACTCTTTGCAACCCCATCAACTATACAGTCCATGGAATTCTCCAGGCCAGAATACCGGAGTGGGTAGCCGTTCCCTTCTCCAAGGGATCTTCCCAACCCAGGGATCGAACCCAGGTCTCCCACATGGCAAGCGGATTCTTTACCAGCTGGAAAGGCTCCATCCAAAACCAGCCTCCATGTGAGCCTCTCACATCACAGCAGCAGAAGTTATGCTGCAAACTAGCTTGTTCTCATCAAACACGATGAAAACGATTTCACACTGACTCTTGCCTTAGGTGTAAGGCGTGCAGGACAGACACGCGGGCACCCCAGCCGGGAGCGTGAGCGCAACGGCGCACACGTGGAAACAGTGCCTCACGCGCCAGCCGTGAGCAGCGTGAGCCAGAGAGCCCTGCCCCAGCCATGCGCATGCCGAGAGGCCGGGCGTTACCGTCAGCATGAGGAAGGTGAAGGCGGAGACGCCCAGGACCAGGATCTCCTTGTTCCCTTTGCTCTCCACGTGCAGCTTCCGGCAGTAAGGGCCTACGAGGTAGGTCCTCACCAGCAGACAGACGAGCAGAACGGCGGCAAGCGAGAAGAGGACCTGCCCGACCAGGGCCAGGAGCCGCAGGGCCTCCATGGCGACGCTGGGGAAAGAGACAGGCCTTATTCTCCCCAAGGCATGCCCCAGTCCAGCAGAAAGACCTTCCGTTCCTTTTCAAGGTTACACAACAAATTACCCAGATCATACACATCTTTATTCCCAAATGCTGGAATAAAATCTATTTAACGTTAACCTCAGAAACTCAGTTACTTGAATCAAATATAGAGGCTGAATTGTATTGTGATCAACAAACACTCTGGAGCAGGTATGCTGTTCAGGATGCAAAGATCCACGGCTGACAGCTCATGTGTCCCTGCCAAGGGCAGGGGATAGAATTCCTCTCCAAGGTTAACCGCCACCTGAAATCCTGCATAAGGCAACCGCGCCCTGAACACCGCAGGCTTCCCGCCTGGGGGTGCCAGTCCTTCACCCCAAGCCAGAGCTTGGAGGCCCCTGTCACTCCGTCACAGAGAAAAGGGCTCTGCACGAAGCTCTTTTTAGAATAAAGGCAGTGTGACCAATGCTGCCATGAATACTCACACGAGCGTTTCTGTTTACTGTGGTAACACACGTTCAGGTAAGACTCATCCCCATCAGTGTGTGATTCAGGCAGGACCGTGCTGCCGTCACTCACAGGAGACGCCTGGGGACAGGCGCTCCCATTTCTGCGGGGCACACGCCCTGGCGTGGAGGGGCCGGGGCACACGGTAGCCCCAGCTTCACCCGAGAAACGCTGTACGTGCTGCTGCCGTTTCTACAGTCTTAACACAACGCAGGGGACTTTGCCTTGTCAGTAAAGTTCTCAGTCAACATAGCATCCGTGACTAAACTGGAACAAAATCAGTGGGACCAGGACCTGTACTGGATGAGCTTTAAATCAGGAAGATAGAAAAAGAACAGCTTTCCCAGTCTCTCTGCATGCACTGCGGCTGTCTAGCCAGTAGGGGCCTGCTCCCAAGTGATGCCCACGCTCTGCGGGGGCCCAGCACCCTCGGTTCTGCTTCTGTTTCGGGAGGAGGCCCCTCATCTCCTGGGAGTGACTTACTGTACATCTCAAACAGAACTCAAGCGACCTCCAGCTAAAATTAAAATCCTTTTTCTGTCCAGAATTTTGTTCAGTTACCCTGAAAATCTGTAGGCAGAAGAAATAAGGTTGTGACTCAGGTTGCTTTTCTGACAGTTAAACAGCTTAGGGTCAAAGGGACAAACAGTTAGCTTGCCTTCCTGCTAAACAGACTCTGGTGGCTGCATGTCCGAGGGTCGCGCTCGCGGCTCTGCGAGTCTCCCGTTGGCGACCCGCACACACCATCCAGAAGGCAGGCTACTCCCACCGCGTCTGCATCCTGCCAGTGAGGACACTGACGTCCAGCGTGTCCAGGAAGCTACCTCACCCAGGCCGTGGGGCTGGCTGATGGCGAGCTGGGGGCCTCCACCCCTGGGAACCTCAGTTAACCAGCTGCCCTTCCTACCCTCCCCAATGGGATGAGCTACCTGGGAGTGGAGCAGATATCTGAATCACTTTTGGATTGCTGAAATTCAGTATAACATCTGGCGAAAGGCAAATATATAAAATATAAAATGCTTCCACCTGCCGACGGGCGATGAGCTCCCCCAGGCCGGGCCCAGCAGGAGGATGACCCCCCCACCCCCCACCACACCTCAACGTGGGGCCTCTGGCTTTAAAAATGAGTAAAGAATCAGAGACTCATCAGATACAAAACTCCAACAATCAGGAAAACCACAACTTGAGTGAGATTCCAACATCAAGACCCAGTCGTCGTTAGAATTATCTGACAAAGATTTTAAAGCAATTGTCATAAAAATGATTCAATAGCAATTAAAAATCCTCTTGAAACAAAGGGAAGAAAAAAACAGAAAATCTCAACAACGAAATGGAAGTTTAAAAAAAAAGAATAAAATGGAAATTATCCAACTAAACAACATACTAACCGAAGCTGGATGAGCTGAAGAGCAGAGAGGCAACGACAGGCGCTGGGGCCCGGGGACTTGACAAACCGACAGAATCTACCCAGTGTGAGCCACAGACGGAAAACAGGCGGATAAAGAAGCATCTGGACAGAGTCTACCCAGTGTGAGCCACAGACGGAAAACAGCGGATAAAGAAGCATCTGGACAGAGTCTACCCAGTGTGAGCCACAGACGGAAAACAGGCGGATAAAGAAGCATCTGGACAGAGTCTACCCAGTCTGAGCCACAGACGGAAAACAGGCGGATAAAGAAGCATCTGGACAGAGTCTACCCGGTCTGAGCCACAGACGGAAAACAGGCGGATAAAGAAGCATCTGGACAGAGTCTACCCGGTCTGAGCCACAGATGGAAAACAGGCAGATAAAGAAGCATCTGGACAGAGTCTACCCAGTCTGAGCCACAGACAGAAAACAGGCGGATAAAGAAGCATCTGGACAGAATCTACCCAGTCTGAGCCACAGACGGAAAACAGGCAGATAAAGAAGCATCTGGACAGAGTCTACCCAGTCTGAGCCACAGACGGAAAACAGGCGGATAAAGAAGCATCTGGACAGAGTCTACCCAGTCTGAGCCACAGACGGAAAACAGGCGGATAAAGAAGCATCTGGACAGAGTCTACCCAGTCTGAACCACAGACGGAAAACAGGCGGATAAAGAAGCATCTGGACAGAATCTACCCACTCTGAACCACAAACGGAAAACAGGCGGATAAAGAAGCATCTGGACAGAGTCTACCCAGTGTGAGCCACAGACAGAAAACAGGCGGATAAAGAAGCATCTGGACAGAATCTACCCACTCTGAACCACAGACGGAAAACAGGCGGATAAAGAAGCATCTGGACAGAGTCTACCCAGTCTGAACCACAGACAGAAAACAGACAGATAAAGAAGCATCTGGACAGAATCTACCCAGTCTGAGCCACAGACAGAAAACAGGCGGATAAAGAAGCATCTGGACAGAGTCTACCCGGTCTGAGCCACAGACGGAAAACAGGCGGATAAAGAAGCATCTGGACAGAGTCTACCCAGTCTGAGCCACAGACGGAAAACAGGCGGATAAAGAAGCATCTGGACAGAGTCTACCCAGTCTGAGCCACAGACGGAAAACAGGCAGATAAAGAAGCATCTGGACAGAGTCTACCCAGTCTGAGCCACAGACGGAAAACAGGCGGATAAAGAAGCATCTGGACAGAATCTACCCAGTCTGAGCCACAGACGGAAAACAGGCGGATAAAGAAGCATCTGGACAGAGTCTACCCAGTCTGAACCACAGACGGAAAACAGGCAGATAAAGAAGCATCTGGACAGAATCTACCCACTCTGAACCACAGACGGAAAACAGGCGGATAAAGAAGCATCTGGACAGAGTCTACCCAGTGTGAGCCACAGACAGAAAACAGGCGGATAAAGAAGCATCTGGACAGAATCTACCCACTCTGAACCACAGACGGAAAACAGGCGGATAAAGAAGCATCTGGACGGAGTCTACCCAGTCTGAACCACAGACAGAAAACAGACAGATAAAGAAGCATCTGGACAGAGTCTACCCAGTCTGAGCCACAGACAGAAAACAGATGGATAAAGAAGCATCTGGACAGAATCTACCCAGTCTGAGCCACAGACAGAAAACAGATGGATAAAGAAGCATCTGGACAGAGTCTACCCAGTCTGAGCCACAGACGGAAAACAGGCGGATAAAGAAGCATCTGGACAGAGTCTACCCAGTCTGAACCACAGACAGAAAACAGGCGGATAAAGAAGCATCTGGACAGAGTCTACCCAGTCTGAACCACAGACAGAAAACAGACTGATAAAGAAGCATCTTGGAGGCCCGGGAGGCAAGAGAAGAGCCGTGTTGGCCCCATGGGGTCCTGGAATGAGGGCTGAGGGAGACTGGAAAAGCACCTGAGGAAACCAGGGCTGAAATCCCCGAATCAGGCAAGAGACGGAAACCTGTGGCTGCAAGGAGCCGAACGAACGCCGCGCAGAGCAGACCCAGAGAGAGTCACAGGCTCACAGGTTCATTGCTGCGGCCCAAGCGCGTCCACGTAGAGGGAGGCCTCGGGGGGCAGGGCAGCAGTGGGATCAGTGGCCTCGCAGGAGAGGCCAGAGGGCGCCCGGGGACAAGTGAGAGGCCAGCGGTCTGGGAGGATGCCAGCCTCGGAATCGCGTGCGCCGTCAGCTCGACCGAGATGCCAGGACACGCTGTAAACCATGTCTGAAAACTAAAACAAAAGAAGAACAGCCGGAGCGGAGCCGTGTGCTGCTCCAGAGAAATGCAGCCCAAAGGAGCCAGTTCCCCGCTGGGCTGCCAGAGGGAGGGGCAGCACACACGACCAGGCCCTGGAAGGAAGACACCCCCCCTCAGACTAGACGGGGAAACTGAGAGAGCCTGCTGCCCCTGGAAGGAAGACACCCACCCCGTGGACAGGCACCCTCAGGACGAAGTGGGGAGACGCTCAGACGGGGAAACCGAGAGAGCCTGCTGCCCGCAGCAGGCTAACAGTGAGACAGGGGCCAGAGTCCTCAAGCAGGAAGGAGACCGCACAGAAGGGAGGAGAAGGAGAGTCAGATGGGTGAAAGACAGGAAGTATAGTAAGTAGTACTTCTCATGAGCTTCAAAAATCCTATTTCAGGGGAATTCCCTGGCAGTCCAGGGCAGTCCCTGGACTGCAAGCTTTCACTGCCAGAGGCCCAGGATCAATCCCTAGCTGGGAACTAATATCCTGTAAGCTGCATGGCAAGGTAAACAAAAATAAAATAAAACTTAAAAATCCTATTTAATCATTGAAGCAAAACTTTAAAAAGCCATCAGATAACAGTACTCAACATAAGTAGAGAAAATACGAAATACAACAATTACATTTATAAAGTAGGGGAGGAAAAAGCCTTAGAAGGAAACAGGATCCACATTTCACACAAGTCGTGGAACGTTCTCCAAGAAACGGTGAAATCCTAACAGCGGTGACCAAGTCCACGTGGGGATACTGTGGCGCCTGAAGAGTCACAGAAGGAGCCACAGGAAGCAACACATTAAAAATCACTCTAAACAAACTAAGACAGAATGCTTAAAAATAAGCAAGTGCCACTGGGATGCAAGGGAAACGGAAAAGGACAAGAAACGGAGACAACAAAATGAAACGTCAGGACTGAAGCCCCAACGTGACAGTGTTCACCTCAGACGCAAATGGCTCAACACACCGACTGAGCCCCAACGCGACGGTGTTCACCTCAGACACAAATGTCTCAACACACCGACTGAGGCACAAAGACTTGCCGAGCCGGTCACAAAAGCATCATCCAAAAAAACGTGGTCCATAAGAAACTCGCTTCAGATACAACAGTACGAGAGGCTGAAAGCTGAAGGGAAGAGAAGGTGTACTGTGGGCTGCGTGAATAAAAAATAATCAGGAGGGACTATGTGTATCAATATCAGATAAAGTGAATTTCAGAGCAAGAAAGATTACTAGAAACAAAATGATACTAAATATGAATGCACCAAACAACAGAGCCCCAAACACATAAAGCAAAAGCTGACAGGGCTAAAAGGAGGAGCGGACAACAGGGTTACAACCGAGGTTTCCAACCACTCCCTCAACAGGTGGCTGAACTACAGCAAGAATTCAGAGAGACTGAACAACGTGCGAACAAACAGGAATGGCTGATACACGTGAGCACTCAACAATGATAAAAATACACACATTTTGTTTCCAAGCGACTCTGAAGCATTTACCAGATCATATCTGGGGCCAGAAGACAAACCTCAACAAATGAGAAAGAGCTGAAACAAAGTGTGTGTTCTCTTGCCATGGTGGAATCAAACTAGAAATCAATAAAATAAAGACAACAAGAAAATCACCAAACACTTAGAAATTAAGCAACACATTTCTAAACAATCCACAGATCAAAGAGGAAGTGTCAAAGGAAAAATCCTAAATGCATTTAACTGAATGAAAATAAAAATTCAAAATGTTTAAATAAGTGAGTGCAGCCAACAGTGCTATGAGAGAAATGTATAGCACTAAATACTTGTCGTAGAAAAGAAGAAAGGTTTCAAATCGATAATCGGAGTTCATACCAAGAACCTAGAAAAAGAAGAGCAGAATAAACCTAAAGCGAACAGAAGGGAAGAAGTGATACTAAGGAGGGTAGAAAACAATGGACGCGAAACCGCAGACAGACAGCAACCCATGAAACAAAGAGCTGGTTCTGAGAAAGGGCTACTGCAGAATCAAAGAGGGGCAATCACTGCAGACCTCAGACACCAAAGGGAGAGAAAGTACGACAAACGAGTCTACACTTATAAACTTGACGATTAAATGGAACGGACCGATTCCTCAAAAAACCCAACTAGCACATTCAACAACAGGAACAGATAATTCCAGCAGCCCTGTAACTATAAAGCAAACTGAATTTCTAATTCCAGAAAACTCTCAAAAAGGAACTCTCAAGACCCAGATGGTTTCACTGGAGAATTCTGCCAAACATTTAAGGAAGAATTAACAGCAATTTTATGCAATGTCTTCCAGAAAATAGCAAACAGAAGAGGAATGAACACCTCCCAAATAATTTTACAAGCCTAGTATTACTCTAATACCAAAAGCAGATAAAGAGAATAAAAAAGAAAACAACATGCCAGTATCTTTCATGACACAAAAGTCCTCCACAAAATACTAGCAAATTAGATGATGCAATGCATAGAAAGATTTATATACCATAACCAAGTAGAATTTATTCTAGATACGCAATGCTGGTTCAACTTTCAAAAATTAATGTAATCCACCATATACACTGGGTAAAGAAGAAAAGCCATACAATCATATCAGTAGGTACAGAAAAAGCATCTGACAAAATCCAACATGCACTCAAGACAGAACTTCCGAGCAACCCGGGAACTGATAAAGAATAACTACAAAAATCCCAGTTAGCATCACACTAAATGAAGAAAAGAACGAATGCTTTCCCTTTCAGATCAGGAAGAAGCAAGGACATCTACTCTTACCATCTTCATCAACAAAGCACTGGAAATTCTAGCCAGTGCAATAAGGCAAGAAAAAGAAAGAAAAAGCATACAGGTTAGAAAGGAAGAAATAAAGTGAATGCCCACAGCCATGGAGCTGGATCTGAGCCCAGGGGTGTGACGGCTGTCACTAAGCTCTGAGCCTGTGCTGCACAAGTTCCATGTCTTTGGGAAAAAGTGCTAAGCAGTATTTCGATAAACAAATGATCTGAAGCCAGAAAAACAAACTGCACTAAAGCACAGCATAAAGCATACCTGGCATGAGCACCAGCTCCCGCCTGGATGAGCGTGGGCAGGATGGCGATGAACAGCCCCAGCTGCACGTCCTGAGTCACCAGCATCCCCAGCAGCAATGCCCCATAGTCGATGTCGCCTGCTCGGGAAGACACCACTAAGAGTGTGTGGACTCGGGTCAGGCAACTCCAGCATCACTTGGAACACACGCCCACCTACCTTCCTTGTCACTGCGGGCGCTGCCCACGAGGAACTTGGATACCAGAGGTGTGCTCGACAAGGACAGGCAGGCAGAGATAAAGACGCTCTGGGTGGGTCTGATCTGCAGAAGGTGGCCCCAGACCAAGCCGAAGGCCACCATGAGCAGAGTCATGTAGCAGGGCCCCTGCAGGGAGATCTTCCACACCTGGGGGAGCACAGGGGCGTGCACACACCTCAGCGCCCACGGCCCCGAGGAGCATGTGCGTACATGCCTCAGAGCCTATGGCCCCAAGAAACACGTGCACACATGCCTCAGAGCACTTGCACGCACACCTCAGAGCCCACGGCCCCGAGGAGCACGTGCACACACGCCTCAGGACCCATGGCCCCAAGGACCACGTGTACATGCCTCAGCGCCCACGGCCCCAAGCAGCAGAAGCGCCCCTGCTCAGGAACCAGGTGGCCCTGTAGAAAGCGATTCTGCAGTAAACGCAGGGCACAACACCAGGAAACTGAGGTGCTCACACGTGACCCCTGAGCCCCGGGCACTGCTGAGGACTAAGCACGCCCCTCCCTCTCCGTGTGCACCCCATCCTCAGAACACAACTGGAGCCGAGGACCCATGGCCACTCTTCTAATGGAAACAGCGCCTGTCCCTGATCCTGGGGTCGGGGTTGGGACACACCGGGGCGGCCCAGGTGGCTTAAGGATAAACGATAAATCCAGGGCGCCCAACAGCAGAACAGAGATGTCCTCAGCCACAAGGCCCAGGAAGGAGCTCGCAGAGCCAGGCATCTCTGAACAGCCTCTCATCAGGCGTCTGGGAGAATTCACCCAAGCCTCGAGAGGGGCCTGCCCACAGTTACTAACACCTCAAAGCCCTACCAGTAATCTCCCACACGTACCCAACACAGCGAGAGAACTGTCAGCTCAGAGCCAACACGCCGAGCCTCCAGCCTGCCTACGAAGCCGTGGGGTGTGCCCCTGGTGCAGGTCAAGGGTCAGGGCCGCCAGGCGGGGAGCAGCCAGAGCTCAGTGGCGCTTGGGGATGTCAGAGCTGAGGGGCCATCAGAGACCCCAGCTCACCCCAGTCCCAAAGGCAGCCACTAGGGGCCAGTCCCTCCCAGGCTCCTGCCCCAACTCAGGACACACACTTGCCCTGTAAGCCCTGCTTCAGGCTGCAGCGACAGGTGCAAAACCCCCAGAGCATCACAAACGTCACCCCGACAAAGACAGGGGTGTCACGGTGGGCGACACCGCGCTCGTTCAACACTGAAGACCTGAGTGCAGGAAAGGGTGAATCTCAGCACTCTGGGGCCAGAGGACACCTGCGTCTCCCCAGTGTTCACGGCCTGGATGAGGATGCCAGTGACTAAGACGGCCAAGCCAGGGACACGTGGGGGCCAGACGCTGGCCCCCTCGCTCCCACCCTCAAGGCAACACCATCTGCTGTGAACGTCTGTAAACTGAACACACGTGAAAACCCAGGGACCTGGGAGCTGCCCTTCCTGCAGCCAGCGGCGTCCATCACCACCCCATCCTGTCCCCATCAGCTTTTTCCTCCTACGTGATGTGTCTGTTCAAACACAGAGTGGTTTTCATTAATTTACTTCTAATCTAACTCCGTTTCCATTCTGGAATACGCCAGCTTTCCAAGTAATCGTTCTAGAAGCCAAGCCACTTAGGGGAACTGCAGCTTCCACTAATTTAATGCTTATCGATACACATAGCCCTAAGCGTGCCTATTAATCTTTCAGGTATTTTCATCTCACAGTGACAGAGCAGTTAAGTCAAAATCTGCCACTCATTTAGGAATTAGAACCAGGAACTTCCCCTAGAGTAACACGCTGAATTTTCAATCCCTATGGTATTTTAGCCTCTGGCAGAGTTGGACCCTCCTGGTGGGACCCATAAGTTAGTAAGTCTGAACGTATCCCTTCTAAGACCTGGTCTGGAATTAGACACATAAAAGCTAATTCCACCTATTCGTTGTATTTTCACTTAAAAAAAATTTATCTTTTGAAATTTATGTTCCAAAAATAACATCAAACTATAACATCATATTCTACTCTGCTGGGCAAGCCACGAACATGGACGCTGAGCACAGAGCGTGTTAGGCTGGGGGGGGGACACCGCCACAAGCACACGAGTGGACTCACCTTTCTTAGCTTCTCTGGGGAAAATTCTAAGCCAACGAGGAACAGAGTAAAGAACACACCAAATTCTCCTAACGTCTCCACCTGCACAATCGACTGAAAAACAAGAGTTTAAAACCATGTAATTCAACGCATTTAAGATATTCACAGAATCATCCTAACTCAGTGGGACTACCCCAAAAGCCTAGTAAAGAAAAAAAAAAGAAAAACGAGCGATCTGGACTTCCTCTACATCTGAGATCTGGGCTTCCTGAGTGTGGTGCTTTTCTTCCTTTTTTCTCGATCAGCTGGAGGAATATTTTTATTTATTTTCTAGGAATCAGCTCACAAATTCATGTGTTTTCAAGCTCATTAACTGCCACTACATTTCTATTACTTCCTCCCACTGGCTTCCTGTGGGGACAGGGAGGCACTAACGCTGAGGTTGAAGCTTAACTGATAAGAGTCTCACGTTCCCTGGGTCTGGTGAGAGGGAGTGTGGAATCCTCCTGGGCCACGGCGGGCACCCCCACAGGCCCTAACAGACGGAAGCGTTCACCCGGTGTCCCTGCTCTACAGGAGAGAACGCTGCTTGTGTATTTGGTGCTATGCACATTGTTTACATTTGAGGTTTTCGTGGCGGCCACCAACTGGTCAGTTTTTCCAGTGTTTCCTGAACACGTGAAACTAGAGTCCAGGTGTTCGTGCGACAGTTGCTGCCCTGGCCCCACCGGGCACGTCCATGGTCCACAGGCCGTGAACAGCAGCAACCCGGCCGCTTCTGCCAGCATCTTCCTCCTTTCACTCTCAACCTTCAGTCATTTTATTTTGAGTCGACCTTGTTTACGCTTTTTCCCGACACCATCTACGAACCTGCGTCTTTTCATAGCGAAGTTTATTCCACGTATATTTGTTATAAGACATGTTTGCTCTTGCTTCTCTTATGTCTTCTGCTTTTCACACTTCTTTACTGCTACTATTTTTCCGCTTTTGAAAACTGGGCTCCAACCTGACTTTAAAGTAACATACTTAAACCTACACTTCTTGACTTAGAAACTGAAAGTCTATTAACTCCCTATCAGGAAAGATAAATACTGGGGTACAGTTAAGTACAATTACACTTTCTCCATTACCCACTCCCACTTTTGGCTAGCATGATCTTGGATTTTTATCTTGGTATCTTTATCTATTATAATTATATTATTTTTCCATGGTATAGGTGATTTATCAAGAACAATTTTCATAGTACCCAGTTGGATCTGATAGCCTTAATTCTTTGCTATTAAGAGAAAACGGAAAGGAAAATACGTCTGTGTCTCTACTGTTGGCAAGAGGGAGGAACAGGGCAGGAGGGGATTTTCCACCGACAGCCTTTATGCCGTCTCATCACACGAAAACTGCCACTTAAAAGCCAAGTCATGAATGAAACCAGGCTCCCAGGCGGCGGCCACGTACGTCTCCCCGCCGAGTCTGGGCTCTCGGCCGGCAGCACGGCCCTTCTCACCCGGCAGCCTGTCCACGGTCAGGACTGCTCAGCGTGAAGGCCTCCCGCCTGGCCTGTGCGGTCTGCGGGGAGCCTGGGCTGAGGCGGGCAAGGCCGCAGGGCAGTGTCGGGCAGGGTGGGGACGGACATGCCCTCCCACGCCCTGCGTTAGGGGTCCCGTGGCAGGGGACCAGGATGCTGCTTCCTGGCTTTCTCTTTCCCTCGTGTCCACACTGTGCTTTCCTGAGAGAACATAAGGCCGGGGACTCTCTCCTCACTGCCAGAAGAGCCGCTCGTCGGCAAGCGGCCTCCACAGGAGCTGGCTGGGTCGCCCTATACGCCCCTGGCCGCACGACACCACGGCCTCATCACTGCTCAGCTCTCAGCCTCTCAGCGTGCAGAGTACTTAATCCAGCACTGCGGAGTACTTAATCCAGCACTGCAGAGTACTTAATCCAGCACATCCAGCTCCTTCAGCGTCTGAGTAACCCAGTCTGCTGTAGTACTGCACGGAGAATCTCTAAAACAAGTATCATCTTACAGACGTGAACAGGGTCATCTTCTCTGGGCAACATGCTCACTCATTAAGGAACACAACAATGTTCCTATACTTTAGAGATTTCCTACTAAATTCTAAAGGACATCTCTGATGAGCTTTATAAGAAATGGCCACCTTCCTCGATTTAAGCTCAGCAGGTCCTGCACAGCAGATTCTGTTCTGACCTTGATGCTGTTGAGTCCGGAGGGCCCCAGCAGCACGCCGCAGATGATGTAGCCGAACATGGTGGGCAGTCCGATGGTGGTGCAGAGCCAGCCACAAGGCAGGGAGAGCATCACGATGCTGACGAGGTCCTGCACGAGGGCGAGACGCCGGTCAGCGGGGGAAAGGGGGCCGCCAGCCATGGGGGACAGCGCCCTGCCTTCCCTGAAGGGGAGACGGAGGCAAGGAGGTGGGGCGTGGTTCGCGGCACCTCCCAAGCATCCGGGGAGGAGCTGCGGCTCGCTCCCAGGGGGTTCTAACAACTACAGAACCAGAACACATGAATCCCATCACGGGGGAGGGGCGGGGGGCCCTGCTACCTTTATGAGGTGGTGGTCAGCCCGTGGGATGGTGGCATCTCGGGGACGCGTCAGGATGTACTGGTTGTTCTGGGAGTCGATGAGCATGCTCAGGCCCAGGTCCTCCTCCACCTCCCGCCTGCTGAGGTTCTGTTGAGGGTCAGCCTCCTCCTCCTCCACCCGCAGGACCGCCTCAAAATTGACCCCTCTGACCTTCAGGAAGGAACAATGTCACGTCACTGAAACCAGCCAGATGCGTTCAAATTCATGTATCCCACAGAGAGAGAGACAGGAACGCCTCCAGGATTCTGTCAGGCAGGAGGCAGATGGGCCACGAGGGGCAGGGGTGCGGGGGTGCAACGATGGCCAGACAGGGGGACCAGTGCACATCTGCGGGGCCACACAAGGCCCTTTCCGGGGCGCAGTGTTGCCCTTCTGCCTGTGTTTCCAGCCTGTGCCAACACACACGTGTGAGCCGGCGCAGCCGCACACCCCTGCAGGGAGCGCGGCAGCCACTCACCGACTTATTGTCATCGAAGGCGTGCTCCTCGATCTCCAGCTCCAGACGGTCGGCCGCCCTCCGCACGTCCTCAAGGATCTCGTCCAGCAGGGACAGACTCTTGTTTCGATGCTGCGTGTGTTTAAGGGCTTCAACTTGATGCTTTTCTGCTGCCAGAAGTTCCACATATTCTGTCTCCTCCTGTTCATGAGTGGGAAATGAAGAGTGATGCTTATTAAGAAGGGAACCCGCCCGCGCACGCGCCAGGAGCGAGCTCAGAGGTTCCCGGTCGCACACAGCAGGGAAGCACACAGGCAGGCAGGTCCCGGACCCGGGAGCTACACACCCCATCACCTTACTGCTGGCAGAAATACCCACTTGGGTGAAAAAAAGCTTAATCATTTGTATCCTCTCACTTTTAAAGCTTGTAATAATATAGCCTTTCCAGCAAGATCAATAATGATACTTTGTATATTTAAAGTGTCTGCCACATAATAGATGGTGTAAATGATAGCTTTAAAATGTTATATAAATATTACATCGGATACAATAGTTTCTTTTAATTTTAGAAGTATCCTTTATCAAAGTCCTTAATTCAAGTGTATACATTTGTTTAAAGCTACCTTAACACTTTAGTTTTCAGAGTGTGGGCCTTGAAGAAAATCAGCTTTTGTGCTAAAAGTTCTCATCAGAGACTCGAAACACGGCAGCAGCACAGGGGGCCTGCCTCCACGTGGGGTCACTGCAGAGCGCAAGCCGCTCTTCTCAGGACACAGGGATTTCCCACGGGCAGGCGCGTGAGAGACCCAGCGAGCTCAGGTGTGGCCCTGCGCAGCACGCTGGGCCGGATCACAGCCCTGGGCGCGCCCGCCCCAGCCCTGGACCTGCCTTGATGGCCGCCTCCCGCAGGGCCTCCAGGCGCTGCCGGCTGCTCTCCTTCATGTTGGCCACGTCCCTGTAGTCACCCTGGAGCGCTCTCTGGAGGCCATGCACGGCCTGGAAGACCGAGTTCTCGCTTTCATTCAGCTCTTTCTGGAAAATCTCAAGCGTGTGCACCCGGAACAGCTTCTCTTGGTCTGAGAGGCTGGCGTCCCTCTCCACCGCTCTGATCGCGTCCTCCAGCTTGTTCAATACCGCAGCCTTCTGGCGCAGGAGCCCGGAGAGCCTCCTGCAGCCATCCAGGACCCACGGCCTCCTCTGCGGGACGGCCGCCCCCCGGCCACGGGGCAGCTCAACAGCGGGCCCCGCCACGCCCTCCTGCTCCGCGCCGCTCACCAGCAGCTGCAGGAATGGAAGCCACATCCAGAAGTGGCTCCTCCCCGGCACCTTCATGATCTAGCCTCAGGGACAGGGCCGGGCTGCCCAGGGACTCTGGCTATGATGAGCGGGCATTTCAGATACACGTGTTCAGCTGAAGAAGAGACGAACTGTCACATATAGTTGAAGGATGATTCATTGCTATTGAGATTAAAGTATTACATAATTACTAAAAGCTATCACTTTTCTGAGGAAAATGTTATTTTTCCTAGATGAATAGAAACACCTGAGTTATTTAAGGCATCTAGATTACAGTCAATACTGAATGTAGAGTACGGTGCCTGGAAGGTTACACCTGAATTTAAAGGCAATTTTTTAAGGGAAATTCAGCCTCATGTATGTACCACATCTACCATGTGCAAACAACACACACCAATCCCATTCAAGGCCCAGGGACGCTACCCGCTTCCCCATCACAGACGAGGGGCCGAGAACCAGCTCCAGGGGCCAGAGGCGGAGCTCAAGTGTCACGAGACGGCTTGGGCCACCGTCCACTTCCCTGAGCCACCTGGACCTCGGTCCGATTTCCAGCACGAGTCTACAGGTGCAAGCTAACAAAATGTCAAGGACAGAAAAGAAACAGTCATAAACCACAGCCACACTGGAGCGTTTTCCCTGCCGCAAACCAGGCCCCTCCACTTCCTCTCTCAGGGGGGCCTCAGGCAGAAGCCTGGAACACCCCGCCTGTGGGGCAAGGGGCTGGACGGGGGCCAGGTGTCAGCACCGCCTGTGGGGTGAGGGGCTTGGGGCCCAGGTCTCAGCGCCACCTGTTGGGTGAGGGGCTGGATGGGGCCCAGGTCTCAGCACTGCCTGTGGGACACATGGGGCTGGACGGGGCCTGGGTCTCAGTGCCGCCTGTGGGGTGAGGGGCTTGGGGCCCAGGTCTCAGCACCACCTGTCGGGTGAAGGGCTGGACAGGGCCCGGGTCTTAGCGCTGCCTGTGGGGCGAGGGGCTGTGCCGCCTAGAAGAGGCCTGGTGGAAGCGCGGGTGGAGGCTGTGCAGGAGGCAAGCAGAAAGGATGGCCACAGAGGCAGGCGGGCACAGGAGAGGTGTAGACGCGGGACAGCAGAAGGCGACCCGACACCCCTGAGCCGGGCAGTGAGGCCCGAGCCCTACACCAGGGACAGCGCAAAGGCCCCTGTTTCCAGGACGCATGTGGTATTCTACAACGTGCAAATACTGTTCACTTCACTGGGAATCCCAGCTCTAATGAGTTTAATCTGGTTTCCCAGGCAAAGTAGATTAGACGCAGCAAAGATAACAGCATGCATTTCTAAGAATCCCAAACAAACCAAGAACTCAGAGCCAACAGAGAGCTCACGAAGGCACAAGAGGTTGCTGCGGGGCTGTGGCCCGTGGTCGAGTGGGGCCGACTGTCCCAGGCAGACCCTGAAGAGGCCACCACTGAACAGGAGAGTGACCCACGTTCAGAATGACAGTTAGAAGTCACCCGCTGAAAACTGCACGCTGGCCCAGTATTCTGATGAAGTCAGGAATCTTTTCAGTATGCATTTAGACCCTCTGTGTCCCCACGTCTCCCAGAGGACCACAGACTCTGGACAGCTCACTTTCCAACGAGCCAGGATACACAACTATGGCTGTTTGCATTACTGTTTCCCGTGCAGTTTCAGTACAGCTTTAAGTAAATGTTACCACCTTAAACAAACCAACCACTGACCAATCACAGTGATACCAGCAATATGTGCTGATCTGTTATTTTATTGACTCACATGCTAAGATTCTACTGTTTCGAGGGAAAGAAATCAAGCTCAACTTCAGATGTGCGCACATTCAGTATTTTTCAAAACCGAGACACAAACTTCAGATGCTGAGTTAATGGCACAGACCTAGACACACACGTTTTCTCCAAAGATCACAGAAAGCAAATCTCTTATAGATTTCAAACTTCAGAAAAATAAACTGCTGCACAGAGAGTTCGGGAATAACGCCCTTTGTCCACTGTGACAGCTCCTCCCACAGACAAGTCCCTGCAGTAGGTTCTCCCTCCCCCAACACCCAAGGGGCGCAGTCACTTTAAGGAGAAACCTTTGAGAATTTCAGTCGTAGTCATAATGTCCACTGAAAAGAGCGTCTATCTTTTGATAGATGTCTATGAACATGAAGCTGAAATTACTTACAGACCCTTAATATGTGAACCAGGACTTCCCTGGCGGTCCAGTGACTGATACTCTGTGCTCCCAGAGAAAAGGGCCTGGGTTCAATCCCTGACCACAGGGACTGGTCCCCACAGGCCACAGCTAAAGGTCTCAGGCTGCAACAAAGGCTGAAGCTCCCTCAAGCCACAGAGAGGACCCAGCGCGATCAAATAAATACTTTTTAAAAATATGAATCACTCCTTCTTCATAAACTTCTGATTTTACCTTCCAATTCAACTACCAAATCCTATGGACTACTAAATTGTAACATGTTTCTCTCCAGTAAATGGTGTCATTTTGTTATTGCTATTTTTTTAAATAAATGGCATATATTTTCCTTTTTAAAAAATTCTATTCACTTATTCGGCTGTCCCAGGTCTTAGTCGCAGCATGTGCGACCTAATTCGCTGACCAAGGACGGAAGGTGGGTCCCCTGCGTTGGGAGCCTGGAGTCTTAGCCATTGGACCATCAGGGAAGTCCCTCTTATTGCCATTTTTAATTATTGAAAACAGACACTCTGGACTAGTTTTGGTCTTATAATGAATTCTTAAAATTCCCACACCCAGCTGAACCCCTGGCCCTACGTTGGGGGAGCGGGGCCTGACCTGGCACCAGAGCTCCAGGAGAGAATTCCAGAGCGAGCCTCCAGGGTCCAGCGGGATCAGGGTTAGCAGATGCAGAACCTCTGGAAAAAAGGAAGCAGGAGGGTTATTTGCAGTGGACGGTTTGTCATGAGCATTTTGGCCAGATTCCACCAGAGCGTCCAGGCAGAAAACAGCGGCAAAGAAGGAGGCAGAGACACCTGGGCGGGAGCGAGCTAACCCAACGGGACTTGCAGAGGATTTTACCCGAAAAGCCTATTTTACACTTTAACAAGTTAGATGATGTAAATTCTATTTGTTAAAAGATAAAGCACTTATAATCCTGTAAATACAACTTATGATTCCTTTCTAATCACTAAAAGAACTGGAAAATGAATTTAAAAAGCAAAACAGGAAGGACAGAAAATTCTTATGGACAATAATAAATTTTAAAATATGTAACGCTAATTAAACTGTGCAAAATCCAGTATTCTGGACAGGTACCAACCCAATCACTGGCACCTGTCCTGTGACTGGCAGCCACCCTCGACATCCCCTCCTCAGAGTAGCTCCCCGAAGTTGGGTTGGGAGCTGTCCCTGAGTCACGCGTTAACTGGGGGCCACGCTGTGCTTCCTTCTCAAGGGAGCTGGAGGCCGCGTGACCCCTGGACAAACACGTGTGAGCTCCCAGGTGAGGTCCCGCAGGAACCGGGGGTGCGGGGAGGGGGAGACTCCTCCGTACACCTGATCTGGCTGGGGTATGGGGGAAGGGGGGAGAGGGGGAGGGGGCTGTGGACCTTCCAAGCCCGCTATGTCCACAGTCCCCGCCCGCGCTCCCATGCGCCCTCCCCGTCCCGCATCTGCCCTGCATCCGCCGCCAGGTGTGCGGGCATGGAAAAGGCGCTCAGATGCAGCACGGTCCTCTGCACAAAGCCTGGTGGGGGCGGAACCCCGAGAGTGGAGACAGTGCTCTGGGGAGGAAGCGGGGAGACCGGAGACTCTGGGAGGGAGGAGCCCAGACCCCGGGGAGGGAGGAACCCAGACCCCCCGTGGAGCGAGGAGCCCAGACCCCCGGGGAGAGGGAGCCCAGACCCCCCCGGAGAGGGAGGAGCCCAGGCCCCGGGGAGGGAGGAGCCCAGACCCCCGAGGGGGAGCCCAGACCCCCGGGGAGGGGGAGCCCAGACCCCCCCCCGGAGAGGGAGGAACCCAGGCCCCGGGGAGGGAGGAGCCCAGACCCCCGAGGGGGAGCCCAGACCCCCGGGGAGGGGGAGCCCAGACCCCCCGGGCGGGGGAGCCCAGACCCCCGGGCAGGGAGGCGAAGGGAGCCCTGAGGGCCGCACTAGACGCCGCGCCGAGCAGCGCTCACCCGGACGTTCCGGCCGCGGCGCGTCCTGGGTCCGGCTCTCCGGAGGGGAGGACACGGAGGCGACTTCTCCGCATCCCTTCCCAGGCGGCAGGGCCGCCCCCGGGGCGGGGCCCAGGTCAGGCGCCCAGAGGGCCCGCTCTGCCCGCCGTCTCCCGAAAGCGCTCGGCGCCGACGCGGCCGAGACGGCGTCCCGGCTCCTTTAAGGAGGCGGGGCGCGGTGTCCCCGGCCCGGAGCGGGGCGGCGCGGGGCACGCCGGGAGTCGGAGGCTGAGCGCGGCCTAGGTCCCGGGCGGCGCGGGGCACGCCGGGAGTCGGAGTCCTGTGTCCCCGGACGTTGTCCGGGCTGAGGCCCAGGCGGGGACGGCGCAGGTGGCTCGGCGGGCGCGAACAGGGGCGCTGTGGGGCGAGGGTAGGTGGCGCGGGGGTCGCCGGCGGGGGCAGCACCGGGTCGGAGACCGGCGGCGGTGCCCGGGGCGGGGGTCAGCGACGGAGGGGCTTCTGGAGCCTTCGGGTTGTGCTCTGAGGCGTCGTGGAGGCGCGGTAACGGAGGGGTCCCTTGTGCGGCAAGCGGGTCCCGGGCCGACGAGACAGACGCGGGTCCGGTGACGCTGGGGCCGAGGCCCGGCAGAGAGGCAGGCCGGGGCGCGGGGCCCCAGCCCCTTCTCCGCGGTCGGGGCCGGGCCGGGAGCCGTGTGGCGGCGTCAGACGCTGAGCCCGTGGACGCTCAGCCGCGGCTCCTCGATGCGAGCTGAGCGCTCCGCCGTGGGTGGGGCGGGGGGCGTCCAGAGGTGCGGGAGGGGCAGACCGGGTGCCCTGAGGAGTCGGAAGGCGGCCAGGGAGAGGACGCAGCCGGCCGCGCTGGGGCAGCCTTCGCCGTCCTGGCAGCGGGGTCCTGGGGAGAGGGCTCCGGGCAGGAGAGGGGGTCCAGGAGGGAGGTGCAGGGGCAGCGGCGGCGTGAGGACCCCTCCCGGTGGGGAGAGCCGCCGCGGAGGAGGCCGGTCAGAGCCGGGAGGCGTCCAGCAGGTCCAGAAAGCAGAGACCGCGCCCCAGCTCCCCGAGGGAAGGGGCTGCGTGGGCAGGAGCCTGGCCTTCTGAAGAGGTTGGAGGCGGGAGAGTGAAGGGGGCACTTGGGTTTGACTCCTTGCCGCATTCCCCCCCCCCCCCGACCTGCTGAACCCAGAACCATCAGGGTGACTCAGCTTACACCGTTAACTGGGTCAGCCCCTTGGAAGCGACCCTAAGAGGAGATTTTGTTGTTGTATTCGGTGTCTCTGGAAGGGTATTTTAAGGGCGTATCTTCATTCGATATATGGTCAGTCTTGATGTCCACATCACAGAAGTGGTTCTTCACAAGGTCACAGTTTAAAAGGCTTGAGACCTTTTCCAGAGGTTAGAGAATTTATCTGATGTTTCTCCTAGGTTATCCACATTTTTAATGAAAATTTTGGACATTTTAAGAGAGTAAGACAATGAAATGTAGGGAAAGCCCACCCACTTCCCTTAAAAGCCGTGGATAATAGTTTAATTTCCTTGGCATGGTGAGCCTTAGTGAACTCCATCAGAGCTTGAAGTGTAGGCTGTGGTCCTGCCAATTTATGAACCTTTATTAATTTATTTTTTAGGCATGACCTCCAAATGGCCCAGCTCCTCCTGGCACCAAAACTGAAGAAAGTGGTGACATGAACTGTCCCCTCTGTACTTTGCTTTGGCAACTGAGAAGCTCAAAGCTTAATTTTCAGCTTTCAGCTCATATATATGGTATGCGTGTCTGTATCTTATCTCTGGGTTTTTTGGTCTATTTTCCTCCTCCTAATTTCTTCATCTACATCTTGTTTTCCAGTTACACGTTTTTGTAAGTTACAACTTATTCTGTGTGCTTCTGTAAACTATGTCATCATTTTTTGAACAAAACTGAGTATAAATCCTTTTAAAAGTAAAATTTTCCCCTTTGTCATACTGTTTTTTATAAAGTATTAGCATCTAGTAGATGGGTCTGGTTTTGTTTAGGGGGGACACTTTGTCCACACCATGCAGCACGTGGGATCTTAGTTCCCCGGCCAGGGATCAAACCCGTGCCCCCTGCAGTGGAAGCGTGCTGTCTTGGTCGCTGGACTGTCAGGGAAGGCCCTGGCGTCTGTTTTGATTTACAGCCTTGGTGAATCACTGTCATTTCTGCTGTCGTTTTCATCAGGTTACCTTCAATAAATAAAACCTTAACCATTCCGGTATCTGGAAGCATCGAAATACTATTTGGTTTCATCATGTGCTGTATATAGTGCAGTTACAGGGCAGTTCTGGTATTCACTACCCATCCACAGCCTCTGCCCTATTTTTCCATTTTATTTCTGTCACATGTACATGAACTCCTCATTATTAGTATCTTTCCTTAATCATCACAGGCTTTTTGTGCCTGCTTTTGAAACTTTTATAAGTTACTTTTCACACAATTTTTTGTTACCTGTGTGTGTTTTCATCAGTGTTCTGCTAATTTTAGACAGAGGAGGACTTAAAATAATGTTTCTAAATCTCAAGGGCCTTCTCCTGGTCATTAGGGCCTGAAATTAATTGAAGCTGAGGAGGACCCACAGATGGGCTGTGATGTTATGGTCAGACCTCGGGTTACTCTCTAGACTCACTTCATCAGATGGTACATGTGTGTTATAAAGGGGGATTTCACTGAGACTCGGGAAAAAAGCAGCATCCTACTTCCTGCAAAGGGAACCAGATAAAGATCAAAATGTATTTTGCATAGAATACTGATATTTCTAATCTGGGGGAGTTTAGACATTCCACATTTGTTACTATATAGATACTGTCGTTTGAATTTTCAGAAGGCTGTCCAGTGTTTTTATCCGATGGGCAACAAAGCTTTGTATTTCTGTAGTTCTGAAGTGCAGTCCGGTCACCCAGGAGAAGTTAAGTCCAGATACAATGTAGATGCTGGTGATCGAGCTGTAACAGCTCTCTGGGCTGGCCTCATTGGCTTTCCTGCCTCTTTCGCTTCCCAGAGCATAAACTTAAATCATCTCAAAAGGACAAGGTCCGCCAGTTCATGGCATTTACTCAGGCTGGCAAGAGAAGTGCCACCCACTGCTTAGAGCAGAGCAAGTAGACACCAGACCTGGCCACAGACAGCTGCTCCCAGCACCCGAGCTTGTTCACAGGGAATCCATGAGAACCTCCGTGGACAGGAAGAAGCTGGAGCGGCTGTATAACAGGCACCAAGGTAAGGGCACCAAGGCGCCGCACGTCCAGGCGCAGGGGGTGCCGGGAGTTTCCCATGCCGTGTCCCGAGGCCTCTGACCGTGTGCACGTCCAGGCGCAGGGGGTGCCGGGAGTTTCCCGGGCCGTGTCCCGAGGCCTCTGACCGTGTGCCGTGTTAGGAGCACAGTCCCCTCCCTTGCTGACGGTCAGCTATACGGTTTGGTTAGTTTAATCGGAACGTGGCTCCTGATGGCTCAAGGCTGGGGTGGGACAAGGCGCACAGAGTCTAAAGGCTGATGGGCAGCGAGCCCTCCTATACGTGGCCTGGGTCAGCTGTGGGGAGTCACTGGTGGGAGGCTTGGTGTCCAGGCCAGGGCCCGCTACAAGAGTACTTTTCCCCAGCACTTCCACTGGGCAGGAGTACCTGGTGAGAAGGCTGCTTGAGAACTATTCCACATCATCCGAGTAGTTCTGACAGGAGCTGCAGGTCACCCTGCCCTCCACGGTTGGTGGTGCCAGAGTCCTGCAACAGTGCCATGGCAGAAGCTTCTGGAAGAGCTCTTGGCAGAGAAACCTTGTGTTGTCAGTTGGAGACAGTGGTTATTTTTATTGAGATCTAGATTAAAAAAAATCAACCAAAAATGGCATTCTTTTTTTTTTTTTTTAATCTTAGTTCAGAAACCTTCTGTGGTTAAAAAAAACAGGTTTGTATTTGTAGTTCTCCAAAAAGGAACATTGTTTTCTGTGTGCTTTAGATTTTTTGGCTAAGTTAATTACTGAGCTGATTTTGTAAGTTCTACGCTCTGCAGATTTTTTAAGTTATTCATATATGTGCAACTGCCTTTGCAAAAATATTTTTGTATGAAAGTTATCTTTATCCTTTAGTTCAAGATTTAGGCCCTAAAAATAAATATATAGAGACTGTTGACAAACATCTGTCCTTACAGAATGTGTACACGTGAACAGGTGTTCCAAGCTACTCTAGCACACCCAGAGACGACGCACGTGACATTTGTCAGGATGGCTGTTAGGTGAGGGCACGTAGACCCAGTGTCCTGCCCTCCTGACCATGTACCGTGCTAGGAGCACGGGCTTGAGTCGGAGTGTGGTGAGCCCCTCTGTGCCATGAGCCCGCTCTCACAACCTGGGAGCGTAGAGTTGGAGGGCCTTGGTGACTGCTGGAGCGGTGGGGCCAGCAGTCTCCTTGGGTGACGACGTACGTTAGAGGTGGTGCTGAGCACTGAGGAGTCTGACCTTGTGTGGTGAAGCGTCTGCTACACTTGACCTTGCTCTGAGTGAAGTGCCACGGCCTGCTCTGGTGCCTCCCGCAGCACCAGGCAGGTCGGGAGGCCGGTGACCTCGCAGGGCCTCACCGGTGTGCTCTTGCTGATGCTTTAGTGGGCTTCACTGTTTGATTTTCCCATGGAAATTTGCTAACTTCTTTAGTTTTATTTCTAAACTAGAAATTAGGGGAGGGGTAAGCCAGAATTTCTCAGCTGTTAAATGTGGGTGTATAAACTAAATGACCAAAAAACAAGTGTTGTGCAGTGGTATTAGCACTATAACAAATGAAATCCCGGCCCGAAATAAAAATTATTAAAAAAAAAAAAAAAACGAAATCCCTTTTGAAAAATACATTATCTTTCTTTCGCCGTGACAAGGTGGAATACTTCACCATGCAGTGTTTTTCATAGCAGTTTGCCTTTGGGCAGGCTAAAATTCTGTAAACTTGAATTTTTATTTTACTCTAGGGAAATCAAAATTTTTATTCATGGTGACATTTTCAGAGAAGTTTCAGTGATTTTTTTTCCCCCCTGAAAACCCAGAAACCTAGATTTTAAAAATAGGAGTATTTTCTGGATAAATTATTATCTGTTACTATTTCTTTCATATATAGTTGAAAATTGCAGTGCATTCATCAATTGATGTATTAAAAATACATTCATTCCACCCATTTTAGTAATACTTTTGAAAATATCCAAGTTTTTAACTTATTTTCCCCTTAATTTTAACTGTAGACCCACAAGATGAAAATAAAATTGGAATTGATGGGATTCAACAGTTTTGTGATGATTTAAGCCTAGATCCTGCCAGTATCACAGTTTTGGTTATCGCGTGGAAATTCAGGGCTGCAACTCAATGTGAATTTAGCAAAAAGGAATTTGTAGACGGCATGACAGAACTTGGGTAAGTAAACTGGTCTCAGTTTAAACTTTTTCAGAAAGGAAAGTATTTTCAATGTTATTTTTCAGTGACCTGTAAATTTCATATCAATCTGTGTCCTTTGTATATTTTACAAATTTCTTGTGCATTTGTACTATTAAACCTTTAGTTTTCTTTTAAATTCCAATTAAGGTTTTGTTCAGTATTTTTATTCAGATTAATTCCTTTTGTTACACTTTCTCCTTTTTAATGTTTTCCTTCCAGTTTTGAGTTATCATAAACATCCAGGTGTTTTTGTTTGTTTTCAGCCATTTATTTCATAACACTGTGCACTAAATGCATAATTTGCTGTGTTGCTGCATTAAGCGTTAATAAAATGCCATTCTGTCTTTTGCGTGTATAACTTCTCTGCTCTACCTATAGTCGGAGTAAAAGGTTCGTTAATACCTTAAGATGTTTCTTAGTTATTAGGTGAGTCAGAGAAGTACATGAAAGCACGTAGCATAAATAGCTTTTAACCATTAAGCTCACTGCACTGTTTGATGAAGTGTGTAGAAGCCGACCTGCTGACTTGCTGATACTCTGAGGTCTCAGTGTTGACAACTTAAACTCACTTATTTTTAGCTCCCAAAGGAGCTCGAAAGCCTTAGGTAAACATGTTCTAAGGCTGTGCAGACAGGGTGCTTGTTTTCACTAAAACAAGAGGAGTCTGTCAAGATAAGTTCTATGACACTTTATTTCTAATATCTTACCACATTCCAGGTAGTTGAATAAAACCAATTTAAAACCAACCGAACAGGTATCTTTATAACAGTGTTGTAAGCGCACTTGTGTTGATATTCTTTGCACCTGGGAAAGCCTAGAAGAAGCTGCAGTGATCTTAGAACCGGCTGCTGCTGCTGCTGCTGAGTCGCTTCAGTTGTGTCCGACTCCATGCGACCCCATAGACAGCAGCCCACCAGGCTCCCCCGTCCTGGGATTCTCCAGGCAAGAACACTGGAGTGGGTCGCCATTTCCTTCTCCAATACAGGAAAATGAAAAGTCAAAGTGAAGTCGCTCAGTCGTGCCCGACTCTTAGCAACCCCATGGACTGCAGCCTACTGGGCTCCTCTGTCCATGGGATTTTCCAGGCAAGAGTACCGGAAAGACCGGTTAAAAGAGCACTCCATGACTGCTGGGCCACAGTTACCCCACCTGTTAAAATCGCCCCAAAATAGAAGCTTTTGGAAATAAGTGCTTCTTACAGAGACAATTAATGGTATTTCTTAGACATTGCCTAGGAATATATCGTACAAATAAAATTTTTAAATTCCTATTAGCCTATGAAGTGTCATAACTTTAAATACATATATTAAAGATTTTGAGCATGGATCTTCCCAAAATGTTTTTAGATCATCTCACACCCTGTTATCTGAAGTTTACAGAATATAATTTAAGGTCACAAGTTAGTGATGGTCAGTGGCTTGCTCTCTCTCCACACCTCATGGGGCAGTTAAAGGTGAAAGTACCATTTAAAATATTCAACAAAAGTTTTATGAATGTATTAGTGAACTATGCTGTGGAGAATAACCTGTGCTTCTAGGGACGTGAAGGACTATTTGCCTCTAAATAGTGCTGAGCTCTAGAAATACTCTGGCTTCTGTATCTGCTCTGTTATGATTTCCTCACACTTTTCCTGGCTGTTGACTCCTGACTGTGGTTAGAATACCTGCCTTTAACAGTTAATTCTACACCTTTTCTTTGGGTGCTTGAGGATTCTTAGATAAACTGAATAAACTTTATGAAATACCTTGACATTTTTAAAAACAAAAAATTGTGTGTGGGTCTTCCCTGCTGTACCCATGGGTCTTTTTATCTGTCTTTAACCCAGCACCACATATTCTTAATTGTTGTAGCTTTAGAATGAGTCTTGATGAGTTAGTACAGTCTTCCCACATGGTTCCTCTACTGCAAGATTGTTAGTGTTTATTACTTCCGTGGGGGTAAGAAGAGTCTTCAACAAATGGTGCCGACACAACTGGGCAGACATGAGAGCCTTAGCCTCAGTCCCTCCTTCATACCATCCTGGGAGTCAGCTGGGGCGGACTGGGGCCCCTGCAAGACACAGACCACACAGTTTTAGACAGATTAAGAAACTATAACCTCGGGTTAAGCTTTTGCAGAAAAGACAGAAAAACTACTAACCATAAATGAAAAAAGTGGTAAGTTGGACTTGATCAAAGTTAAAAACAGCATCAAAAGATGCTGTTGGGAAAATGAAAAAGATAAAACAGTGGGAAAAAATATTTGTTCTCTCTTTGTATATGTTATAATCACTATAAAAACATAAAATTCAATCTGAAAGAATCCAAGAAAAAGACAAAAGAAAAATTAACTTATGGTGGGACAGATAGCAAGCCCATGATAAAATGGAGGGTTTAAGCTAAAAATGTTTGCATTTACATAATCACATTAAATGTAAGTGAACTAAATGCTAGGTGGGTTTTTAAAAGCCAGCTACTGTATATACTGTTTGCAGTAGATAAAACTGAGACATAAGGGCACAGAACAGTTTGAGGGACAGAGTCTAAAGTAGTGTGTGAGCAGGAACCAAAAATAGGCTGGTGTGGCTGTTAATGTGTTAGAACAAGCTTTAACGCAGAAAGTAATTCTACAAATAATGAAAGACATTTTCTTTTTTTTTTTTTTTGGTGGAAAAAGAAAAGGTGCTTTTACTCAGGAGGCCAGCAACCTGGGAAGATGGTGGACTGGTGTCCTCAGACCACCTCTGAGTTGCTGGTTAGGGGACAGAAAATTGAAAGTGGGGTGCCAGTCAGCTCCAGCCACCCTCTGGAGGCTTGCCCTGCAGTGGTCGGGACATGTTGTCTCCATGGTCTTCTGCCTCTGCCATCTAAGGCCCTGGAGTCCTGAGGATATACATCCTGTGAGTTCCCGGCTCCCCAGCTCCAGCCCAAGGCAGGCAGAGCAGGATGGTATTAGCACCTGGATCACATTCCCTGAAGACCTCATATGATGTCTCAACTAGAGACATTTTGACACAGAGAAACCAACCGGCGTGTAGATGAGTGAGACAGCAAGGAGGGAAGGTCGTGTGTAAGTGAATTAAAGAGCGAGGAGAAGAGGGAAGAGTGGAGGCAGGAGGAATCTGAAGACCATCTCTTAATGATAAAAGGTTTATCTTACCAGGACAGTACAGTTTATTTAAAGCAGAAATCAAAACTCTAAAGAAAATGATAGACATCTGCCAGCACAGTGGGGAATACATCTTCCCATCTTTTCACACACATCTTACCAACTGGTAGACTAAGTGGATGAAAAATCAGTAGTGAATAGAAGATTCGGAAAAGGAAATCGAACACTGCCCTTGATGTTGAGGAATACGTATTCTTTTCAAAAAGAACACTTAGGAATATTGACATAAACAGGGCATAAGGTAAGATGCCAGTGTCCCAGAGTTGAAGTGATACAGCGTGTTTCCTGGCCACAATAACAAAAAAGAGAGCTAGCTAGGTTGAAATCTGTGTGGATACTGGACCTCTGAATAACCCTTGGGTTGAGAAAGAAGTTACGACAGAAATTAGAAAGCGTTTTGAGTGATGAAACTATGAGAACACGTGGGAGTCAGCCTCTGAGATGCATATTGTAGACAGCTGAAACTCAGGAAGGAAAGCATCCACCTCAGCAAGTAGAGAAGAGAACAGGAGATTGAACTCAGAGTGCAGACACAGGGAATTACAATTTTAAACAGGCAGTAATTTAATGATATTTTTTAAAAGCTATAAGTAGAAATGATTCATAAAGCCAAAACCTTGGTGTTTGAGAAGACCAGTAAAGTAATGAATGCCACATAAGCCATATAGAAAGAAAGGGGACGTCACTATAAACCCTGCAGATAAATGAGACTGTATTACGAACAACCTTATAAATTTGAAAAATGAAATATAGCAGTTCTTTAAAAAATGACAACTTACTGAAATGGGAATGTGAAGACATAGTTCCGTAGATCTTAGAGAGTCAGAACCCATAATTTAAAATCTTTTCAAGGAGAAAACTCATGGCCATGATTGGTTCACTGGCACATCTTACCCAACTTTTAATAAAGAGAATAACATCAGTTTCACACCAGAGAAGAGTAAGGAAAAAAACACTCCTAGCACGTTTTGAGGCCAGCATAGCTTCGATAGTAAGACCTAGAAAGGACATGTTGAAAAGGGAAAATTATAAGCCTCTCTCAGTCATAAGAATCAAAAGACACATATGATGAACAGAAGATGCAAAAATCCTAACCAGATTTTCAGCAAAATAAATCAAGCCTCCAAAACGAGTCAACCAAAAGTCAGGATAAATTGTGATGACAGTTCATTGTAGTCCAGGAATGCAAGATCTGTTTAACATTACAAAGTCAACTAATGTAATTTATTGTAGTAACAGAAAAGGGAGGACTGGCTGTTTTATCAGTGTGTAACATGGCACTTGCAGTAATTAGCAGTACGTGGAGTGGGGCAGGATGAGAGCCAGGAAACCTGGGTTTCCAGAACACTTGATTTATGGCAGAGGTAGCCTTTTAGAGATGTAGAGAAGGAATGGCTTTTCACAAAAGGGTCCTGAGGGAACTGGCTAGTTGTATGGGAAAAGTCGTATGGCTTCCCTGGTGGCTCACATGGTAAAGAATTCGCCTGTAATGCAGGAGACCCAGGTTCAATTCCTTGGTTGGGAAGATCTCCTGGAGAAGGAAATGGCCACCCACTCCAGTATTCTTGCTTAGAGAATTCCATGGACAGAGGAGCCTGGCGGGCTGTAAGCAATGCGATCACAAAGAGCTGGACACGACTGAGTGACTAACAGTTTCGTGGGAGAAGGTTCGTCTTGGTCTCTGCCTCAGACTGTACATATAGTCAGTTCAGTGAGTTGTAGATCTCAGGGCAAAAGGCTGCAGGCAGAGAATACCTACAGCCGTACAGTAGCGCAGGTGGTAAAACGCCATCAGAAACCACCTCAGAGAAGATTAGTGAGTAAATTGTGCTGCCCTGAAATCAGAACTTCTGACCAGAAATAGCACCAGGAGGCATCACGCGGGGAAGGAGGGGCAGGGGCCGTGAGACGCTCTGCTGACATGAGAATCCCCACAAAACAATAAAAAGATGACCTGGTTGAGAACGGACAGGAGACATGACCACGCCCTTCACAGAGGATGCTTTCCAAGGGGCCAGTGAAGATACAAGCAGGTACTCAGCCTCACTCACGGGGTGGGGTAGGGGGCTGCAAATTAGGAGCACATCAAACTAGGCCCTCCCAGGTCCTCTTCTGGGACAGCTGCCGCGTGTCGCCGGTGGGCAGTCACCCTGGAGAAGGGTTTGACAAGAATTGTGGACTCGCGGGTGGGTGTCTGCCTCACACATTCACTTGTGTGCCAGAATACACATACGGGAACCTTTAGCATTCTTCATGACCAGAAAACTAGAAACAGCCAAAATGCTTACCTGTAGCACAGTGGCGTTGCGGTGTGACTGCGGTGGCTGAGACGGCGGAGATGAACCACCAGAGCCCACGTGTCACACGGGTGAGCCTCGCACACACAACGTTGGCACAGAAACCCAGACACAAAGTAGAACTCGGGAGTTCCCATTTGTTAACTGCAAAGCAGGGATAACTGATTGGTCCGCCAAGGAGCGCTGTGCTGTGATGGAGGCGGAGAAGAGCAGGGGTGGCAGCCTGGAGGAGGAGGGCAGTGGTGGGCGGGGCTGGGGTGCCGCTCACCCGCCAGACACCGAGCTCCACGCGGGCTCGGGGACCTGCCACACCGGGGCACGCGGGTCAGTGACGTGTGGCTCTCAGCCTCCTCCTTGTTGTGCAGTCAAACGACAGATTTTATGTTTCGTTGTTCTGAATCCTGCTTTAGTGAGGGCTTTTAATTATTCCTGAAGGTTGTTAGCTTTTTGGAGGAAAATCCAGTTTTAAAGCGATAGAGTGCTTTTCCTGTGTTGGCTGTTTTAAGTCCAGCCCACTGTAATGAAGCATGCCCTGGACACTGACCTGAGTCTGCAGGCCTGTCTCCTCCGGGATGGTACAGGCTGCAGGTTGGCTCAGCTCTGCCCTCAGCAAGGGCCCAGGTCTTCCCGCCCTGTCTCCATCACGCCCGGACACAGGGCTTATCCCTGGCTGTATTCCAGCCCACACAGCGAGGAGAGCCTTGCAGCTTCTGTGGGTTTTTTTCTTTACTTTTAATGACATCTCTGTGTGCATGGTAAGTCGCTTCATTTATGTCCAATTCTTTGTGACCCCAATGGGCCAGGCTCCTCTGTCCCTTAGATTCTCCAGGCAAGAACACTGGAGTGGGCTTCCATTTCCTCCTCCAGGGGATCTTCCTGACCCAGGGATCGAACTTGGATCTCCTGTATCTCCTCTGCTGACAGGTGGGTTCTTTAACCACTGCACCCCCTGGGAAGCCCAGTGGCCTCTCTTCTAAGATGCAGTCCATGTGCCATATAAATCAGTGGGTTTGGTTCACAGAACGTGGGGTTATCACCACAAACAGGGCTAGCCCTTTCTAGCCCTTGTAGCCAGAACAGGGACCTTAGCTCCGCCCTTAGGCCCGAGCCTCAGGCCGCATCAGAGCGCGGGGAGGCTGGAGCCCTGTCCGCCACCTGCAACGCCCACGTGAGGCTCTGTTCCTGTCCCAGGTGTGACAGCACAGAGCAGCTGAGAGCCCTACTGCCTGGACTGGAGCAGGAGCTGAAGGACGCGGTGAAGTTCAAGGCCCTTTACCAGTTCACCTTCGCCTTTGCTAGGAGCCCGGGGCAGAAAGGGCTAGGTGAGTATACCTGCCAGATGCCAGGCAGCTCCAGAGGCCACAGGCGTGGCCAGCAGGGCTCCGGGCGGGCCCCTCCTCTGGGGTCCCCACTGAGGGCGCCCCTTGCCGCTGGGACAGTCCCACGTGCTCCAGCCCCTCAGCCTGCAGTCACTCCTGACGTGTGGAGCCAAAAATACGATTTTAAATGTGGAGTAATTTTCAGATGCTCTGCATTCTCTCCTGTTGATGTGTAATTGTCTAATGGGTTAGAGACGCGGGCAGGTGACGTTAACCTCGTCCTGGGCTGGGGATTTAATGTTAACTTACTTAAACTAATTCTGATGTGTGTTGGATTATATTTTTCTTCTTCTTTCAGAGATGTATGATTTTGCCAAAATGTTACTTGTGCATTACCGTATGTGGTATATACAGAAAATCTTTAGCTTGTATTTCTGGTTTGAGGTTTTGGTTTATTTGAGGATTATAAAATCCGCTTATTTCTGTTGCCATGTCACAGAGAACCTCAAACTCAGGGTTTCAAGCAGCCATCATTTTTATGGCGTATGATCCTTTGGCTCAAGGCTCTGCAGGGCTCCGCCGGGCAGCCCTCTGTGCCACACGGGTCGGCTCAGACGCTTAGCAGTGTTCCAGCTGCCGCTGGACACCGCCCGCCCTGGCTGACTGGGGCTCCCCTGCAGGGCGGTGATCCCGCCGGAAGGCTGCAGGGCTGCAGGCAGGGGAGATGGGAGCTGCCTGGAAGGCCTACAGCATTGGTTCCATCTGAAGTCACCGCATTTGCCATGCTTTTAAAATTCCACTGTAACTTCTAAGAGGTTGTAAATTAGTCCAAGTTAATCACCTGTTTTAAAGTTTTATAAATTTACTTGCTTTGGTCATGAAGTTCAGTGTGAGGAGAAGTATTTTGAAGCACTTTTGCAGCATGGAGCCCAGCATAGTCTCTATTTTAAGTAGCTTTGCCTGAGTATCAGGCAGCAGAAAAGGAGAAATTTATAGTTTATCCTGTAATTCCTTTACTGAAAGAGAAAAAAAAATCATTATCTACTTTATACCTATAGACAAATGAGATGTTTATCAGAAATCAGTCACTGAAGAATTGGAACAGTTACTGATTTCGTGTCTGTGCTTCATGAGACTCATTGAGAGAACATAAAATCATATTAAAGGGAACAACAGCCTCTTCAGGAAAATTATTACATACCTGACACTTCACAGACATCACACTTTATTTTAGAAGGTTTCTTGAGGGTTTTTTAAAAAAGATACAAAGCCAGATGAGTATAGGGGAGCAGAAGGGAGGCTTGAGGTGGGAGGGCAGCAACCCCAGAACCGATCCCTGTTGTTCTATCAAAGAAGCGGGTACAACATTGTAAAGCAACTGTTAATTGCTTTTGTTGCTCATGACTCGGTTGCGTCTGACTCTTTGCAACTCCATGGACTGCAGCATTCCAGGCTTCCCTGTCCTTCACTATCTCCCAAAGCAACTGTACTTCACTTAAAAAAAAAAAGAGTAATTTTACAGCTGTGAACCCCAGATGGAACAATTGATTTTACAGTTTCCAAAGTTTATGACATTGTCTGTCTTCTGAAGGGTTAAATATAATTTCAAGAGGTTGATTCAGGTGTTCCTATAATTCCTAAAAAAGTGTAGACAGCAGTGGAAAGGGGTGGAAAAACAGCCTACAGGTCAAGGCTTCATCCCCTTCAGACCTGTGTGCCTGTTGTGTGTGGCAAGAGGGGCACGTGCCGTTTGGTGGTTGCTCCTTAGCCTAGCGCTGTCTCACTGCTCAGTCGGCCGACTCTGCCACCCCACGGACTGTACCTCGCCAGGATCCTCTGTGCATGAGATTTTCCAGGCAAGAAAACTAGAGTGGGTTGCCATTTCCTCCTCTTTAGCCTAGTTAAAGTCACTCAGTCGTGTCCGACTCTTTGTGACCCCAGGGACTATTCAGTCCATGCAGTTCTCCAGGCCAGAACACTGGAGTGGGTAGCCGTCCCCTCCTCCAGGGCATCTTCTGACCCAGGGACCAAACGGGTTTCCTGCACTGCAGGCGGATTCTTTACCAGCCACTAGGGACGCCCCCTAGTAGAGGAGGTGATTAACACTCCTTGACGCTTTGCTTTAATGTGAGATACTTGGCATGGCTTATACTGGCTAGAGTCCGTAATCAGCTGGCTTTGAGAAATCATAATTTTTGAGGAAGTAAAGTTTCATGATTATTAACTAATTTTTCCATCAGCCCAAAGATTCTTTTTTGACAGAATGATCATCTTTATGATCTAATTCTAAATGGAGCATCACAGACATAAATTTTACTTAGGAACATCTTATAATCATTTTCTTACTCAGGAGGTAGGGTTTTTCAGAGGTTATTAGAAAGAAAATAGCTGCTCTGATGATTCCTTTCATGGTCGTAGATTTTGTTCTTGATCTCAGCTCTCAAGTCTATCACTTGGAGTGTTGCGGTTGTTTTGCAAACGACCAGGTCCATCAGGACAGCACTCAGCGTGTTTACTTAGGTGATGCTGGGTCTCTGAAAATGCAGGCAGCTACTGCGAGTTGTGTGATTTACAAATATGCACATCGGGAACTTTATAAGAAGGGTTTCTAGGACCAAACGAACCCAAAGGTGACCAGACTTAACGTCTGCCATGAAGCTTTATTTTCCTCTCTTCCCCAGGTTTGCATCCATTTCTCAGTGTGAGACTTTCCCTCACTAGGATGAGTGTAGATTCTCCTCAGTGATAAGGAAGTAGACTCAGCAGGGCGCGGGCCCATGGGCAAGGTCCAGCCAGCCTTCTCTCCTGCCTGTTCCTCAAGTTTTCTGACCACTGCTTTCTTGCTAGGACTCCAGGTTATTTCAGACTGAGTTATCTTGTGGACGTTAAACACACAGGAAATAGAGGCATTTTATTTGAGGTTGGCTACTACTCACGTGTTTCTTGCTCATTCATTTCTAATGATTGACCTGGGAACCTCAGGTCAGAACTTCAGCTTTTATGACTTCTGTCCAAGTCGGGCCAAACCAGATTTAGATGAAAATCTTTTGGAAGGTGTTTAGTAGAATATTTTGCATTGAAAGCATTTGTTACCTTAAACATTTATTTATCGGCTTTTTGCATTCATTCTCCTGGCACACACACATAAGCACTATTTCAGTGCAGGACTGTTGTATCATCTGAAAGCGATGAGCTCTAGCCAACCTAGTTGAAGGGTGTCAGCTTCAAAAAGTTACCTTCTCAGCCCCTTGATGTTCTGGTGTATCAATCACACAGAAATAAATCGATACCAGCCTTGCAGTGAGCAGAGAATGAGTCCCTCTCCTGCAGCCCTGACACTCAGCTTCTGTGTCCGTGAACATCTCATCTCATGATGCAGCCCACGGCGTCAGTCTGTTTAGACGTGAAATCGTCGCTACCGTCCAACTGGGGAAAAATGAGGACATTGACTTTTACTAGTGACCAAACAACATGCTAATTTGTCTTGGCTTTATCTTAAGAAATCCCAAGTCTTTATGATACTTAACGGGATTGACTTTTGAATCAGATTCCATTTTAGTTCTTACCGTGGCAAGGAAGGTCTGTTTGGAAAGCACTGTGTCCCTTCCTTTCTAAACAAGTTTTTAACTTGTAGTTCATCACTTAGAAAGTGCGTGGGGCTGTTTTTTTTTAAATGTATATATAAATGGTATGCATTAATCATATCCAGCTAATCATATCCAGGTCGGTCCAGCTGTCAAGAAAGCCCAGTACATGAGAAAAGCAGTCTTCATAATGGATTAATTAGGGAATAATTATTGACACATCCAGCTATCCTAGTACACAAATCGTTTTCCAAAGCCATTTTCCCCAAGGTACCAAATCAGATTCAGCTTCAGGAGCTCTTCTATAAGCCTTAGACCTCATGCAACCATGGGTAAGACTGCCGAGTGTTACTAAGTGACACCAGCGTGCTAAGAAGTGGTCACTGTGCTGTGTTAAAAGGAGTTGGGACTCACTGAGTGCTTTCTCTCTTTTTGCCAGATTTGGAAATGGCTGTCGCATACTGGAATCTGGTGTTATCCGGAAGGTTTAAGTTTCTAGATCTTTGGAACACCTTCTTGTTGGTAAGGGTCTTCCTGCTTGCCAGGTCCCCATGCGAGGGATCAGCCAAGCCGGTTACCGTCTTAATAACCGATTGCTTGTCTGCGGGCCCAAGGAACCAGTGTCCCCAGCGACGGTCCCAGGGAGCCCACCCGCGACCACACTCTGCCTCCCGCGGAAAGTGGTGCCCATGGGCTCGGGCCAGGCTGCTCGAAGCCACCTCCAGCCTGTGTGTCTGTGGTCCCCGCCCCAGGGTGTTCATGGGCCGAGACTGCTCAGTGACCGTGGCTGAGGGGAGGGTGCGGGCTGCCGGGCCCATCCCTGACTGTGGGAGGTGACTGTGTTGTCCTGCTCAGGGTCCCCCTGCCCTGTGAGGACCAGTCCTTCTAGTGGAGGGGTGTGGGACGGCCCTCCAGGAGCAGCCTGGGGAAGGACCCCAGCACATGCGGCGGGAGGCCCGGGGCGTGCGGGGGGGGCAGCAGGGGGGCCCAGGATGCGCGGGGGGGTTAGCGGTGGGCCCGGGGTGCGCACAGGGGGCAGCGGGGGGCCCGGGGTATGTGGTGGGCTGCGGAGAGGCCCAGGGCGTGTGGGGGGCAGGAGGCCCGGGGCACGTGGAGGGGTTAGCAGTGGGCCCGGGGTGCGTGCAGGGGGCAGCAGGGGGCCCGGGGTATGTGGTGGGCAGCAGGGGAGCCTAGGGCGCACAGGGGGCGCAGCGGGGGGACCCAGGGCACGCGGGGGGGGGGGAGGCAGCGGGAGGCCCGCCCCGGGGGGACAGGCCTGCTGCGCAGCGGGCAGCAGGAGCAGAGGAGCATGCGTGATGCACCGCGTGCATGTGCTCTGGAGCGTGAGATGAGCTTGGGAGCCATCTGTGGACACGTGCACTCACGTGTGCAGAGACAGGCCTTAGAGGTCTGGGAGCCTCCAGGAGACCTGGGGCTGTTCTCCAGCTGGGGCCCCCCAGGAGCAGGGCGGGTCCTCCGGTGTCTGAAGCGTCCAGTGGCGGGGCGCGCCCACCCCTGCGGAGAGCCGCCTGGTTCACAGGAGGTGAGCACCTCCAGATGCTGCTTGCCCATGCTGTTTCTGAGCTGGTTTCAGGCTTGGACAAAGAGATTAAAAATGCTGCCTTTCTATTTGAAATAAAAGTCAATAATTTTTGTTTTATTTTGTGTTTCAATAAGTCTGCCTTCTGCAGACTTCTGCACGTTGGCATCATGCAGCTCTTAACACTGACCCAAAGCGCTGTTGCTGGATTAACTTCTGACAGTGCTGGTCTGGTTCTCACGCCTGGTCACATTATGTCCTGAGATCACCAGGCTGAGAGCTCCATCTGAGCCAGCAGCCTGCTGGTTTTTCCTCTTGTGTTTTAGGAGCATCACAAACGATCAATCCCAAGGGACACTTGGAACCTTCTTCTAGATTTTGGAAACATGATCGCAGATGACATGTCCAACTATGATGAAGAAGGTAGGCAAAGTCCACAGACCTCAGGAGATGGCCAGGGGGCAGGTGGGTCCCTGTTGACCCCTGCCCGACCCCGTGTGTGAGACAGGAGTGATGAAGTGCCTAGTACTTACTTATTACGTCCTGTAAACCCCACAAGAGAAAATACCGCTCACATTAAAGTCAGGAGGACCTCTTCTGAGCTGAAGCTTTCACGGTGGGTGTGCAGAGGCCCGGAGGCAGGACCACAAGCAGGACGGTGACTGCGGCCCGCTGACCCTGTGTGGCCAGCGGTTATTCCATCACGCCGCGAAGCACACAGCGGAGCCCCGCCTGTGTACTCACCTGAGCATGGCCACACCTGCAGTGGCCCCCACCCCAGGCGTTTCAGGGCTCAGGGAACTTCTCCCACCTGCTGCACTGTGGGCGCTGCCCGCTCAGAAAGAATGTCCACCCCCAGCCCCCTCTGCCCAGCGCGGACGTGACCCCGGACATGCTCAGCGGGGCTGGTGGTGGGCGCTGCTCACAGACGCGTGCACGCCGGCACACAGCACCTGCCACCCCCGGCTGGCCAGAGCCGAGGAGGGTAATTCCAGCTGATCCATCACGTGTAGAAGTTTAAAAAGTTTAAAATCATTTGAGTTCATGAGATATAAATGTTGGATTGTGAGAAAAACCTTTGACTATAAAAAATATTGTTCTAAAATGCCGACTTTTTCACACCTTTTGCTTTCCTTTAGGAGCATGGCCTGTTCTCATAGATGATTTCGTAGAATATGTGCGGCCAGTGCTCGCAGGTGGTAAAGGCGGTCGTGTCTCGGCAGAAAATTGAGTTGGATTTAGATGGAAGGGAGCCGCGTCCTGCAGGAGATGCTGGCCAGCTGTGCCTGTCGCCCATTTCCTCCTGACCAGTCGTGAGCCTGGAGACCCTCTGCCGCTGCTTAGAGAAGACGCCGCTGACTATTGGCGCCGCACAGAGACCCTCCGCGATCGCGGCCGGGCGCCTGGGGACGGGGCCCTAGCTCTGCTGTGGAGCCCTCCGCCTGACTGTGGAGGGGCGGGGCCTGTCTGCAGTCCCTCCTCCTGACTGTGGAGGGGCGGGGCCTGTCTGCAGTCCCTCCGCCTGACTGTGGAGGGGCGGGGCCTGTCTGCAGTCTCCCGCCTTCAGATCCCGGCGAGCCCTGCGCCCACACCCACTGGTTGTCCGGGAACCACACCTAAGAAACCGCCGGTCAGGCGGCCGGACACTTGTCCTGAGAGGACAGTCGTAGACGCTGAGGTTTTTAGAGTTGGTGCCAGGATTAAGACGTAAGTTTTTGAATTATCCAGATTTATCAGCTCTGTTTCCTCTGGATGATCACGGGAATGATTTTACAGGTCGACGAGCTGTTGAGGTTTGCACAGCAGCTTCAGACTGTGTGCAAGTCAGCGGGTCTGCTTACTGCTAGTAGTGTCAGTTCAGCTTCCTGAGAAGCTTCATAAAGTATGCAAGTATGCTTTTTTAAAAAAATGTGTTTTATTACATTTAAAAAGACATTTTTCTGTGAGAAATTATCTCTTTTGTGAGAAATTTAAATTTAAAAATCAACTGTTGGCTCCTTTCTACAGTCTGTAACGTGAGCACTTGCCCTTCACATGTGGTCACATTCAGAAGGTAAGGACACACGTGGTTGTCCCCAAAATGCCACAAACCGAAAACCATGTCACTCGCACGTGGAGCGGAGAGTCGGCACCCCGAGCCGCTGGCCTCCGGCATGTCCCCCGCCACCCCCTTCCTTCCTGGGGGTCACACCCAGCTTGGGGGCTGGGAGGATGGCTGGCCCGCGTGCTGTCCAGGTGGGCGCCGCGACCCGCCTGCCCATCGTGGAAGTGGCTTCATGTGGCGGTGTGAGAAGCGCTGGGTGGGCCACATCTCGAACATGGGCGATCACGTCACGGCACACCCGTGGCCCCACAGCGGCCCCACTTATGAGACAGAAGCTGGGGCAACTCACAGGAGAGGGGGTGCCCGCAGATTTGCAGAACGCGTGCCTAAAATGTGCAGTTTAGTTTGGCTTCCAGAAGCATGAGCCACCCAGACCTGCGTCCCGAGACCCAGCCGGGCGGGCGGTGTAGGAGTCAGCCCCTCTCGAGGTGCAGGGCCCAGAAGTTGCTGACCTCTTCCAGCCCCACTGCTGTGGCCGCAAAGAAAACACGGGCTACCTCTGCCCACAAGCCTGGGGTTCTTAGAGCTTTAACAGAAGCCTCAACAATCGTTCAGGGTCCTTTGAGGGCTTTTGGGTTCTGACGTGTAAGAGTTCCAGAGAGGTTGCAGAACTCAGGCCTGTGAGAGTCACGAGGTCCGCGGCACTGCTTCATCCTGAGGCTTAAGGCTGTGTGGGAAAGGCCATCGGTGCACAAGGGCCTTCTTGTCCACCAGCAGACCCCAGAGCTCAGTGACTGGACCGAGTCTCTCGCACACGGCCGGTGTCAGTCCGTCTATCACAAGCATTCCCGTCGGGCGTGCTGTGGAAGCGCCGAGCACTCGGAAACGCTGAAGTGCTTCTCTCTGGGGCCGTGGTGGCTTTCTGCTCTGCCCCGGACGCACGGACGCCAGGCATTGGCTGGCCTGGCTGGCCTCCTCCGCCCCACGTCGGGAGCAGCCACCACACCCGGGGCCCTCCCAGCTGTGTCTGGCCTGCCGCCTCCTTACAGAATCGAGTCCCACGTGGACGGTCTGAACTCTCTCCTCTCCTTTCTTGGTGTCATGAGGCCTCTGCTGAGCATGCCTGCTTCAGGTGGGCGGTTACAGATCTCAGGACACAGAAACCTCAGGGTGCACAGAAGCCTCAGGATGCATGGGCGTTCCTTTGGCTGATAAGAACTGCACCTGCCTGACCCACCGCCACACACACACTGGAGACACACGGACTCACCACATGAGGGATGAACGAGCTGGACGCCCTGTGCCCACCGAGATTCCTGGCCTGAGCAGCACCGCCTCCTGCTGTAGTGGTGACATCCTGCGTGCTAGTCTGTGATGTCGGCTTAGTAGACGCTTACGAGGGCGGGTACGCGCGTCTCTGGCTCCTGGCTCTGCAGGGCAGCCACCCCCACGCTCAAGGCACAAGGCCAGGGCTCACCTCCCTGCGTCCTCTCAGCTCACGTCGGCCGAACGGTGTGCAGTTGCCCTGAGCACCTCTGACGGTGCCTCTGCCTCAGCCACGAGTATTTCTGCCCAGCAGTGCCCTTCTCCCCACAGCAGGCAGCTGGCAGAGGGCTGCCCTCAGGGAGGGAGCTTGCGTGCCCAGCAACCGGATGGCACTCACTGTGAGGCCCCTGGGTTCAGGGTCTCCCAGAACCGTGCCAGCTGGAGTCGTGTTCCAGAGCCTCACTCTCAACACGGGCTGCGAAGATGCCACAACGCACTCACGGGCACCTTAGCACCTTAGCATCTTAGGATCTTAGGATCTTAGCATCGTAGCATCTTTCTGTTACTGAAACTTTATCAGATGTGTTCCTCACGTCCTGGTGCCCTGGTCTGACGTAGGACCGGGTCCTGTGGTACCATGGGCCTGGGGACACAGATGGCGGCTTTTCTGACCCTGGGCTTCAGGCCCGGACGCCTGCTTTACACCTGGGCCCCCCAGCCTCGGCACCACCGTGAACACTCCTCCCGTGGAGCAGGGGTGGGGGCCCTGCATCCCACCCCACACAGAATGGCCTGTGTCTGTCGGGGAGGCACTGCCAGCGCTGGGCTGGGGGACACCCAGGTCACTGCAGCTCCATCTGCTTCCTCCTTCCCGAGTGGCAGATTTCTATCATCAACACGCTCCACAGTCACACACCCTCCAGAAACCAAAGCCGCGCGCGTGACAGCTGAGTCCCAGCAGGGTGCTGGGTGCAGGAGCCGGGCATAGGCTGCTGAGGGTGACCCGTGTGATTGCGAGTCCAGGAAACGCAAAGACCCAGGGACAAGGCGGACGGGTGGAGGCCCGGGGGTGGGGGGTCACGGGGGCAGAGGGGCCAGGGGACTCGGGGGTCTCAGCCTGGCTGTGGGAGGCCGAGGCACACTGTGCGATTGACTGGATTGAGCCTGGGTGTGGGGGTTCCACACCAGAGCTCTAGAAACGAGAGTGCTTCCTCCAGGTCACTGGGCAGACTTCCCCAGAGCAGCGGCTTCGCCCACCCAGGGCTGTTCTGAGCCGCAGACGCCTCCACGGAAGAGCCAGCTCAGTCCCGACCCTGTGGACAGACGCTGCCGCCCCACGTGGCTGGCGGAGGCTGTGAGCTGCAGTCCAGACGGTGTTCTCATTGGTGCCACCTGCAGAGACAGAGGAGGAGTGCCTGCCACTCGGGGAGGCTCCTGACAGCGGCACAATGACCAGCCCGGAGGTCAGCAGGGCTGACTAAAGGCAGAGCAGCACGTCGGCCGCCCGCAGCCAGGGGCAGATATGGAGAAGTTTCAGGCTGCGATGCTGCTGGGGGCCGTCGGGGACGCGCTGGGGTTCGGGCACGCTGCCAGGGAGAGCAGCAGCTTGGGCGCCAGGGTCCAGGAGGAGATGGGGAAGGGAGGTGGGCTGGACCACCTCGTGCTCTCGCCGGAGACGTGGCCGGTGAGCGACAACACCATCATGCACATGTCGACAGCGGGGGCCCTCATCACAGGTGAGGCTCTGCCCTGGGGCGGGGGTGGCGGGGGGATCCCGAGGTGAGGGGCCCAGAGCCCGGGGGTCGCCTGCTGCTGCGGCCGAGACCGGCTCGTCACATGGGGTCCCCAGCAGACGGGGTGCGCCTCCACTGCGTCCCAAGACAGCCTCTTGGGCAACGGTGTCACTTTACTCTGCTCACCTGCAGACTCGGGTTCTTAAGCCAAGACTTTGCATTGTGTTTGTAAACATTCACTCAGCAAAGCCTGTGTATTCAGAGTTAAACGCAATCAAAGGGCTCACTTTGGGCCCATTTGGGAGGAAACCTCAACTTCTCACTGTGAATAGTTAGCTTGCTTCTGAATTTATTTCAAAAAATATATAAAATAATAAGCCAGTTTGCAGTTGCGCCGATTAAGATGATATTTGGGGGGAGCTGCTTCTAAATCCCGATGAGTTGTGGTTAAAATGCCGTCTGCCAAATAGGGTTGAGCCTGGAGAGTTGCTGGAGGTTACCCTACGAAAATGCCATGAACTGGTTGGTTTTGGGGGAAACAGAGTTTAAGTAGCAGGTTGATTTCAGGAACACGTTTTTACTGAATTTTGGAAAAGCAGCGGGCGTCTGGGTGAGGCACAGTCTCCTTACAATTGCTGTTGAAAACCTGTCAGAGGGTGAGGGCGCCACTGCAAAATTAGAATCTGAGGCGGCTCTGAGTGGCTGGAATGTGTGTGTCACCGAGTGCTCACCCGCCAGCCGCCCGGGAGCCGGGTTTAGCTCAGATGTCACGGCACAGGAATGCTGTCTGCTCCAAATAGTAGGCGGAGAACTGAGCCTCAGATAAGATAGTGTCACAGCAGGTTGACATGACAAGCCGTCCTTCTGAGTCTGCAGACTCCGAGATCCGGGGTGGGGCGGGGGCGGGGGGGGCAGGGTGCAATTGTGGGGCTTCCGGGCCGTCTCTGGGCAGGCCCCAGGCCCCTCCGTGTCCCATCCCCGGGCCCTCCTGTGGTGCCCACCTGGCAGAGTCCCTGGCATGCCTCCAGCCTGCACTGTGGTCCCAGGACTCCCTGCCGTGGCTGCTGTCAAGAACGTGCTCCCCCGGGTTGGAGCAAGTCACATCCCCTTGGCAGGAATAGGGCGGAATCCGCCCGGGTGAAGCATGTGGATCTGGAGCACATTGGTAGCAGGCCCAGTTCTGATGGGCTCGGGCGCAGCTGGATGCGGGCACCTCTGGACACATGCCCTCTGGCCCACAGGTGACCATGATGCACTCGGGCAAGTCTGTGCCCCAGAAATTGTTTTCACTCTCTAAACATCTAAGTTTAGTTTTCAAACCGCCCAACTTTTTTCTTTAATAACAAACTGTAGCTTGTGTAAGGGGCATGGCAAATAGATGGGGAAACAATGGGACCAGTGACAGGCTTTATTTGCGGGGGGCTCCAAAATCACTGCAGATGGTGACTGCAGCCATGAAATTAAAAGATACTTGCTCCTTGGAAGGAAAGCTATGAACAACCTAGATAGCATATTAAAAAGCAGAGACAGAGACATTACTTTGCCAACAAAGGTCCGTCTGGTCGAGGCTATGGTTTTTCCAGTGGTCATATATGGATGTGAGAGTTGGACTGTGAAGAAAGCTGAGCGCCGAAGAATTGATGCTTTTGAACTGTGGTGTTGGAGAAGACTCTTGAGAGTCCCTTGGGCTGCAGGGAGATCCAACCAGTCCATTCTAAAGGAGATCAGTCCTGAGGGTTCATTGGAAGGACTGATGCTGAAGCTGAAGCTCCAATACTTTGGCCACCTGATGTGAAGAGCTGACTCATTTGAAAAGACCCTGATGCTGGGAAAGACTGAGGGCAGGAGGAGAAGGGGACGACAGAGGATGAGATGGTTGGATGGCATCACTGACTCAATGGACATGAGTTTGAGCAAGCTCCAGGAGTTGGTGATGGACAGGGAGGCCTGGCGTGCTGCAGTCCGTGGGGTCGCAAAGAGACGCGACTGAGTGGACTGACTGAGCCACGTGCATCACAGCGCCAGTGGAGCCTGACTGTGGGCCTGTCTCACCGTGAGTGTTATCATCGCATCCTCACGTCACCCTTCAGGTCGACTTTATTACAGCGGATTACAGATAAAGGGACTGACACAGAGGAGCTGTGTCATCAGCCCAGTGCTGCCCAGCAAGTGCAGACAGAAGCCTGACAGCCTCGGCCTGCCTCTGGAGCCCCGACCCAACCCAGGGCTGCAGGACCTGCGCTGTTTCAGGGGCCTGACAGACCGTGGCTCTTCACGTGATTTCCAAAGGCAGGCAGGGCTTGCCGCCCCAGGCGTGTGGCTGTGGGCCGGGCCCTGCGGAGCGGTGGGTGCGCCCGGCCATGCCCACTCCGCCATGCCTCTGAGACAGGCAGTGCTGAACAGAAGTGGGCGCTGAGCGGAACGTGGCGTCCAGGGCCCCGCAGGGCAGGCGGGCCCTGCAGAGTGGAGAGAGGTCCCGGCCCCACGATCCTCTCCCCAGTGCTGCCTGCGGCGGCATTTGAAACGTCGGTATTACCGAGTGATCCAGATGGGTCTCCTGCCTTCTCTCCGTCATGACTTCAGCCAGGAGGCTCACAGGGGGCTTTGTAGGTGGATCTGTCGAGTGGGGGAGACAGAGAAGTGAGTTCAGTGGCCGCATCAGCTCGCAGAGGAGCTCGGGCCAGAGGGCGCGAGGCTCTGTGGCTCTGAATTTGGGATCAGCTCCCGGCTTTTGCTGCCGTTTTGCTTTTAAAGAACTTTTGTCTCTTCAAAAGAAGTGATTCCAGAATAAAACGACTCATCTTAGGGGACCTGGAAGGCCCAGGCTTCTTCTCCTTGGACTGAGATGGTAGAGGAGATGACAGAGAGCCTGGTCTTGCCCCTCCCTGGCCAGGGCCACCCAGCACCACCTGCTGTCATCCGATGTTGCCAGGGTTACCCAGTGTCACCTGGCGTCACTGTCCATGGGCCAGATGGGACTCACACCCCCAGCCCGGACCCCACAACACCCCCGCCTGGCTCAGAACTGAGGCAGCATGGCGTGGCCCAGAGTCGAAGCAGCGGCCAGATGGCGCCAGGCCTCTGCCCCACTGCTGAGATGGGGGTGGACAGGAGCCGCTCCCCCGCAGCACAGCTCCCAGAGCAGCGCTGGGACCCGCGGCGCACCCCCACTCTGCCTGGACTCGGGCGTCTGCCCTGCCTGCCTGCACCAGGGCCGGAGGCAACCTGGGTTTTGTGCCAACTGTGCTCTGCTGCCAGCTCTGCGCCCAGGGTGGGCGAGAGAGAGGGGGCTCCGCTGCCAGCTTTGCGTCCAGGGTGGGCAGGAGGTGGGCAGCATCCTTCTCCACCCCCATGGCCCCCAGAGACGGGGCTTCACTGGGAGGGCTGCACGCAGCCCTGCACAGACAGGGCCCGGTGCCGTCAGCCTCGCTGGCAGGCACGCCCTCTGCCTGCTCCATCCCATCCGCTCTCGTGTGACCAGGCCCCCTGGGCTCCAGCTTTGGAGGGTGTGTGGTCTCTGTCCACCAGGCTGTGGACTCACTTAATGGCAGAAATGCCCAGTTGTGATGAAAACCCATTCACAATCCCTCGCTGAGCCTACAGCAGGCAGACGGGGGCCTGACCCTGCAGTGGGGGCACATGAGGACATCTGGACACCGGTCAGCAAGCCCTCTGTGCCTGGCACCCTGAGATCTCCAAGGACACGCTCCAAGGACACGTCCCCAGACTGCCTTCCTGAGGGGTCGCGGTGGGGATGCTGGGGATGGTGGGGGGGGCGTGGCTGTTTGGCTGGAGCGGGGAGCAGGCAGCTGGGCTGGGAGGGCGGCTCTTGGCACCCTGGACGGGGGACGCTGAGGGCCACGGAACAGGTGGATGTCGGCCCAGCAGGCCCCTCGTGGACAGAGCCATCGCTGTGCATGAAGACCCCAGGTCTTCCTAGACTCTTGTGTGTAACAACGAGAAACCGCAGCCTCTGAAATGAGATGAAATCCAAAGCGCACTGCGTCTGCAGTCAGGTCTCTCCGGGGAGCCGGTCCCAGGGCCTCCCTCCTGTGGTGGGGGCGGGCCGCGTGCTGGGGCCCATCTGATCCTCCCTTCCTCCCCAGACTTCTGGTGCCTGGACGACCTCTATCGTGAGATGGTGCGGCGCTACGTGGACGTCCTGGAGAAGCTCCCGGAGCAGCGGGCAGACCCGGCCACCCTGGAGGGCTGCTCCCAGCTGAAGCCAGACAACTACCTCCTGGCATGGCACACGCCGTTCAACGAGAAAGGTCAGGGCGCTCTCCCCTTCCTCTGAGGAGGCGGGGCCAGAGGGCCTCGGGACAGGGCCCTGCTCGTCACCCCCAACAGGACCCCAGGGACCCGGCCCCACCTGGGCACCAACCGGGGATGCAGGCATCTCAGTCACCATCCCTGGTGTGCCTTAAGGATAATCTCCCACTGCTTCCCTTTTAAACGTGTGCTCTCAGCCAAAACAAATGTCTGTGTCTGTGATGATCCCATCTGGGGTGATGTTGGCAGGCAGCCTCTGCCCCTAGGGCTCTGCTGCTGGGGTCCTGGACCCGACCTCTGGGCTCACAGCAAGGGCAGGCCTGACCTCTGGGTTGATGCTGAAGGATACCATCAAGTCAAAGATCAGATCAGATTAGATCAGTCGCTCAGTCGTGTCTGACTCTTCGCGACCCCATGAATCACAGCACGCCAGGCTTCCCTGTCCATCACCAACTCCCGGAGTTCACTGAGACTCACGTCCATCGAGTTGGTGATGCCATCCAGCCATCTCATCCTCTGGCGTCCCCTTCTCCTCTTGCCCACAATCCCTCCCAGCATCAGAGTCTTTTCCAATGAGTCAACTCTTCACATGAGGTGGCCAAAGTACTGGAGTTTCAGCTTTAGCATCATTCCTTCCAAAGAAATCCCAGGGCTGATCTCCTTCAGAATGGACTGATTGGATCTCCTTGCAGTCCAAGGGACTCTCAAGAGTCTTCTCCAACACCACAGTTCAAAAGCATCAATTCTTCGGTTCAATAAAGGACAGAAATGGTATGGACCTAACAGAAGCAAAAGATAATAAGAAGAGATGGCAAGAATACACAGAAGAACTGTACAAAAAAGATCTTCACGACCAAGATAATCACGATGTTGTGATCACTGACCTAGAGCCAGACATCCTGGAATGTGAAGTCAAGTGGGCCTTAAGAACATTTCACTACGAACAAAGCTAGTGGAGGTGATGGAATTCCAGTTGAGCTATTCCAAATCCTGAGAGATGATGCTGTGAAAGTTCTGCACTCAATATGCCAGCAAATTTGGAAAACTCAGCAGTGGCCACAGGACTGGAAAAGGTCAGTTTTCATTCCAATCCCAAAGAAAGGCAATGCCAAAGAATGCTCAACCGGCAAATAAAGAAGCAGGGAATATGGTCCGTAAAAAAGAGAAATATCAGTAAATCAGAAACGACAAACTCTGACAGTCACTAGAGTTATCAGGTAAGGATATAAAATTGTGTGCGTTCTATACTTCCGAAAAGTTAAGTAGATACATTAGGACTTCCCTGGTGGCTCAGATGGTAAAGCGTCTGCCTACAATGTGGGAGACCTGGGTTCCATCCCTGGGTCGGGAAGATCCCCTGGAGAAGGAAATGGCAACCCACTCCAGTACTCTTGCCTGGAGAATCCCATGGACGGAGGAGCCTGGTGGGCTACAGTCCATGGGGTCGCAAAGAGTCGGACACGACTAAGCGACTTCACTTTCACTTTTCTTTTCTATACTTTTGTAGGTACACAAAAGACCTACATCTCAGTTCTAGAGAAAACACTGCAGTGTCTGAGTGAAACTCACTGACTGAGATTCACAGCGGATTAGACATTTCAGAAAAAAGATGAGTGAGTTTGAAAGGCAGAGCGATAAAAACTGTCCACATAAAACTGGGACATAAAAACCGGGACACACAGAGAAGAAAGAACCCGAAAACGTGGAGGGACATCAGGGAGCCATGGGACAGGTTGGAGCACTGGGTCATTAAAAGAGGAGGGAGAATAGAAACGATGTGGAGAAACAGTGGCCAGAATTGTCCAAAGTAGATTTTAAAAGACGTGAACGCACATGGCCCAGAAACTCAATAAATTCCAAGCATAAGAAACAAACAAAAACCTCCAACAAGACCCACAGCCATCAAATCACTCAGAACTGTCAACAAAGACTGAGCGCGCCTCCCTGCGGACCGCCAAGCTGAGGGCGGAGGGTTCCAGCGGAAGCAGCACCTCCGGGCGCAGAGAAACCCGGTCAGACCCACGCCCAGAGCAGCGAGGCCTGAGCAGCCTCTGTGGGCGGAGCGGAGGAGTCCATGCCCGAGGGTGCCAGGGAGAGATGCCCACACGTCCTGACCACCTGCACCGGCCACGCGGGCAGCATTTCATCTGTGAAGGAAATGACGATGGGAACGCAGGCCCAGCATGCTCACGGGGAGGCTGCCGACAGCGGCAGAGGCCCCGGAGCCAACCGCACACGGGCCCTCCGGGGAGCTGAGGTCAGGAGCCCCCAGGCGCCCTCTCCCGCCTCAGACGCAGCCGCTAAGAGGCCAGGCAGGCAGGCCACCCGCTGGAGAACGCACTGCTGAGCACAAGTCTGCGAGGGATGTGAACCCCAAGGACGCAAAGAACTTGTTTTTTAAAAGTAACTTTGTTTATTTATTGTTGCCAGTGCGGGGTCTCCGTCCACCCGGGGCTTCCTCCAGCTGGGAGAGATGGCGCTGCCTCTCGGCAGGGGCCTCTCCTGCTGTAAGCACAGGCCCGGGCACTCGGGCCTCAGCAGCTGTGGCCGTGGGCTCAGTCGTCACGGCTCCCGCGCTCTAGAGCACAGGCTCAGTCGTGGTGGGGCGTGAGTGTAGTCTCTCCACGCCATGTGGGGTCTTCCCGGATCAGGGATCAAATCCGTGTCTGCTGTGTCGGCAGGTGGATTCTTTACCTCTGAGCCCCCAGGGACGCCCTGAAGACCTCTCAGAGCCTAATGATGAGGGACGTCCCTAGTGGCCCTGTGGTTACGAACCCGCCTGCCACTGAAGGAGACGTGGGTGGGATCCCTGGTCTGGGAGGGTACCACATGCCGCGGAGCAGCTAAGCCCGTGTGCACAGCTCCTTAACCCGAACCCTAGAGCCTAGAAGCCACTGCCACACCTCGTGGCTCGAGAGCAGCCCCCACTCATTGCGGCCAGAGAAAGCTCACGTGCAGCGACAAAGACGCACTGCGAGCATAAATGAGTAACTAATTAAAAAGCCCTGATTATAGAAGAGCAACCCCACACAAAAGTGGGAAAACCACTGAGACAAGCGCTTCACCAGGGAAGACATGTGCATGCCAGGGAAGCACACCCGTTATCACATGCTGACACGGAGCCACGGTGAAAGGCCCCAACCTCACGGGTTCACCCCCAACCTCAAAGGCTCACCCCCAACCTCACAGGCTCACCCCCAACTTCACAGGCTCACCCCAACCTCACAGGCTCACCCCCAACCTCATAGGCTCACCCCCGACTTCACGGGTTCACTCCCGACTTCACGGGTTCACTCCCAACCTCACGGGCTCACCCCCAACCTCACAGGCTCACCCCCAACTTCACAGGCTCACCCCCAACCTCATGGGCTCACCCTCAACTTCACGGGCTCACCCCCAACCTCACAGGCTCACCCCCAACTTCATGGGCTCACCCCCAACCTCACAGGCTCACCCCCAACTTCACAGGCTCACCCCCAACCTCACAGGCTCACCCCAACCTCATAGGCTCACCCTCAACTTCACGGGTTCACCCCCAACCTCATAGGCTCACCCCCAACCTCACAGGCTCACCCCCAACTTCACAGGCTCACCCCCAACCTCACAGGCTCACCCCCAACCTCACGGGTTCACCCCCAACCTCACGGGCTCACCCCCAACCTCACAGGCTCACCCTCAACTTCACGGGCCCACCCCCAACCTCATGGGCGAGCTCGCGTTGACAGCGGTGTCCAGATGTGGCGGAGATTCCAGGGTGGGGGGTGTGCAGCAGTGTGGCCACTTCGGAATCTGGTTCCGCAGTTTCTCACACGCTGAACATTCATGCGATGTGTGAGCTCAGCGTTCCTCTCAGAGATGTTTACCCAAGAGAAGAGAAAGCGCCCATCCGCACGAGACTCGGTCATCAATGCTCATAGCACCTTTATCTGTATTAGCCTCAGACTGGAGACAACTCGATCGTGCATCAGCTGGAAGTGGACCAACCAGCTGAGGTCCCTCCACCCACACGGTGGAGCCCAGCTACGGACACACAGCGCAGACAAGTCTCAGCAGTTACGCTGCGTGAGGGGAGCCAGGCGAAAAAGGCTACTTTCTACATGACTCTGTTTGTATACGTTTCTGAAGGGGGCAGAGGCACACTTTGGGGTGACAGATGCATGTGCAGTTTTTCCTTGGGTACCGGTTTCCGGGGAGTATCATGTCAAGACAACACACATTTGTTAAATACATGTGGCCGGTTGTCCGTCAGCTGTAGCTCAGGGAAGCAGCTTTTAGGAAGAGGGGCAGACATGACTGGGCGTGCACCGTGGACGGTTCTGGCTCCTGCGTTTCCCAGCCGGGCCACACTGGGAGCGGGCCCCACCCCAGCCGAAAGCCTCTTTCGTGGCTGCGTCTGTTCCAACACGTGCCCCCATGCAATTTCTTTCGTCTCTCGTCTTAGGAATGTGGGCAGTGTCCCTGTCTCTGAGTCACCGACACTGATAAACGTGGGCACAGACTGCTGTGCGTGTCCAGGTTAGGTGGGGTTGCAGGCAGAGGTCTGAATGCGGGTTCCCCACACAGGTTCGGGGTTTGGCGCTGCCACCAAGGCAATGTGCGTGGGGATGCGGTACTGGCAGCCGGAGCGGCTGGAGACGCTGGTGGAGGTCAGCGTGGAGTGTGGCAGGATGACGCACAACCACCCCACAGGTGATGGCGCGGGGGCGGAGGGCGGGGCTCGGGGTGACCGGGAGCCACGCTCGGGAGTGTGCCCCAGTGGGGGGTGGGGCGTCCATCCTGGCCTCTGTCCCGAGCATGGCCCTGGTGGGCAGGGGTGGGGGGGTCCATCCTGGGCCTCTGTCCCGAGTGTGGCCCCAGCAGGGGACGGGGTGTCCATCCTGGCTTCTGTCCCAAGCATGGCCCCGGTGGGCGGGGGGTCCATCCTAGCCTCTGTCCTGAGTGTGGCCCTGGCGGGTGGGGGTTCCATCCTGGGGCCTCTGTCCCAAGCGTGGCCCCGGCAGGCGGGGATCCATCCTAGCCTCTGTCCTGAGCGTGGCCCCAGCGGGCCGGGGGTCCATCCTGGCCTCTGTCCCGAGCATGGCCCTGGTGGGCAGGGGTGGGGGGGTCCATCCTGGGCCTCTGTCACGAGCGTGACCCCAGCGGGTGGACGGGGGGTCCATCCTGGCTTCTGTCCCAAGCATGGCCCCGGCGGGCGGGGGTTCCATCCTGGGGCCTCTGTCCCGAGAGTGGCCCCGGCAGGCGGGAGTCCATCCTGGCCTCTGTCCTGAGTGTGGCCCCGGCGGGCGGGGGTCCATCCTAGCCTCTGTCCTGAGCGTGACCCCAGTGGGCGGCGGGGGGTCCATCCTGGCCTGTGTCCCGAGCGTGGCCCCGGCGGGCGGGTGCAGGGGGTCCATCCTGGCCTGTGTCCCGAGCGTGGCCCCGGCGGGCGGGTGCAGGGGGTCCATCCTGGCCTGTGTCCCGAGCGTGGCCCCGGCGGGCGGGTGCAGGGTTTCCATCCTGGCCTCTGTCCCGAGCGTGGCCCCGGCAGGCGGGTGCAGGGGGTCCATCCTGGCCTCTGTCCCGCATCCCAGGCTTCCTTGGGTCCCTGTGCACCGCCCTGTTTGCATCATACGCTGTCCAGGGAAAGCGGCTGGAGCAGTGGGGGCGAGACATGCTTCGGACAGTGCCGCTGGCTGAGGAGTACTGCAAGAAGACCATCCGGCACCTGGCAGGTGAGCCGGCTCCCGGCAGCTCCATCCACACACAGAGTGAAGTGGCCAGGCCCAGGGGGAGGGGGCTCCGTGTGACAGGCGGACCCCAGGTCTGTGGTCTGTGGTGTCACCTGGCCGCAGAGCGGGAGGCCCGGTGTGGGGACCCTCTCTGGGTTCTTGAAACGCAGGTTCCCCCTCACCCCCAGCATCATCCATGAGCCAGTGGAGCTGCACAACGATTCAGAAAAGTTACCAGTGCCTCTGGGGCTTGGATGTCAGGCCATTAATTAGGGGCAATGAATGTCCTGTCTCCTGACTTTGCAGGCACAGCATTGAGTTAATAAAAACACTCATGTTCAGAATTTCCATGAGAAGCCGCTTTGATCTTGCAATGGTTGCCTTACTTCAGCCCATCATCAAGCATCCTTTCCCCTCTCCATCTTCCCTGCTAGTATCTCAAAGCAGCTACAATGTGAGCATCTTTTTATTTTGGGAGCCATTGCTAAAGCCCCAGGCCCCCCTCCAAGCCCATCTGGGCTGGGGCATGGGCTCTGCCTCTGGCCCTCCCCATCGCTGTCCATGGTGCCCGGCTGGACGGCCGGCACAGCCTTCTTCCCGCTCTTTGTGTCTAGAGTACCAGGAACACTGGTTTTACTTTGAAGCTAAGTGGCAGTTCTACCTGGAGGAGAGGAAAATCATCGAGGACACGGAGAACGAGGCCAGCTTTCCTGACCGCTATGATGCAGAGGAGAGGGAAAAAGTAGGCTCTTGGGCCCGAGATGGATGGGGTGGGAGAAGTGGGGGCCACTGCCCCGGGTCCCAGGCCAAGTCCTGCCTACCGCCCCCACCTGTGGGGAACCAGGGAGGTGAGCTGAGGGAGCGTGTGGGGGGCTGTGGAAAACTTCATGCAGGAAGCCCGTTTGAAATGGCTACTGCTTTTATGGTTTCATCTTCTTGAATACAAACACAATTTGTGCAAAAATAGTCCATCTCACTTCATCTCTTCTGAAGACCAGGGATATAGGGTTGTCTAGGATGAATAAATTGGTGCAAACCAGTGGCATTCCCCATGCTGAGAAAACCCCTGAAGTGGCTGAAATCACCGGGATCATGATTGGCAACACAAGAGAAAGCCTGTGTAGCTACAGTTTAACCAAGACAGACATTTATTATCCTCACATAAAGGGTATTCAGAGCTGGTCAGAAGTCTCTTGCAGTGAGGAACTGAGGATCTTCCTGTTTGGCTGCTCTGCTATTCTGAGAACTTGCCTCATAGTCCAAACTGGCTGCTCCCGCTCCAGCCAGCACACCTGTATTCCAGGTGTCAGGAAGGTGTGGAGGAAGAAGCAGCACCCACCCTTTCCTTTTTAAGTGCTTCCTACTGCCCTTTCATTTACCCCTCACGAGTCCCCTGATGCAGAAAGACTCAGTCGCACTGTTCTGGAGACGCTGCTGCCTCAGACCAGCTGGCTTTGCTGCCAAGGTGCAGCGGTGTGACCTGCCTGTGTCCATCTCCCTGGCTGTGTCTGGCCCCTGCCCCTTATCAGTTTTCTCTCCCAGACAGAGGGACCTGCCCTGAGGCCCCAGCCACCGTTGCTCCCACTGTGTCCACCGACTGGTCTGCAGCCCAGAAAACACCCACAACCCACCCAGCCTCACTTGTCCCCGTGCCCCACGCAGGCCGCAGTGACGCCCGACCACAACATTCCAGGCCCCTTGCCAGCCATCTGCATCACAGAATTTGCCGCCTTTGTCTGCGGGACAGCTCGGGTGTGAGAGCCCTGGGAAGCAGGCCTTTCCTGCCCACTGTCCACCCTCAGCCGGGGGCAGTGCCTGGACACAGGGGTGTCACTCAGTGCAGGGGTGGGCTGGGAACTGTGCCCCGAGGCCCTCGGCATGGCCCGGGCCAGGCCTCTGACCCGTGGTGCCTTCCCCAGACGTACAGGAAATGGAGCTCTGAGGGTCGCGGGGGCCGGCGGGGCCACGACGCCCCCATGATCGCCTACGACGCCCTCCTGGGAGCCAAGGGCAGCTGGACGGAGCTGTGCCGCCGCGCCATGTTCCATGGAGGTGAGGGGCCGCCTGCGGGCCTCCTGCTGGGAGGAACACCCACCTCCCCAGCACCAGGGGGCCTCTCCGAGCACCCAGGGGTGCCCAGCGGCACCTCTCGGGGCAGGCAGAGGGGAGAAGGGGGCAGCGACCTGGGGCCTCGGGCGGGTAGGGAGGAGGGGGCTGGGAGGCGAGGTCAGCGGGTGGGGGGCACCGTGAGGACATCACCCCTTCAAGGCTGTCCCCTGAGTGCTGCGTCCTGGGCTGGGAAGACCTCTGCACGCCAGGGTCCAGCCGTCCAAGGAGCGGGAGGGGACACCCCCGCCCCCTCACTGGGCTACAGCCGAGGTCAGGGCAGAGGCTGAGACAGCTCAGCCCCATGGTGAGGGGATGCGGGGCCGGGGGCGGGGACCACGGGGCAGCTCTGAGGGTCCCGCCTCTTCCAGGTGAGAGCGGGGCCACCGGGGCCATCGCCGGCTGCCTGTTCGGGCTGCTGCACGGCCTGGACGCCGTCCCCGCGGGGCTGTACCGCGAGCTGGAGCACCAGGACGAGCTGAGGCGCCTGGGCGAGGCGCTGCACCGCCTGTCCTCGCAGGAGAAGTAAAGCCCTCCCCGCGGGGCCACACGCAGCCCCGCGCCGTCTTAACCCGCCCTCCGGGCTCCCGGGGCCTAACTGCTGCATAAAATGCATTGTTTGTCCGGTGAGCGTGTCCTCCCTGCCCTGGCCGAGCCTCATGCCTTACTGATGTCACTCTGCGTTCAACAGCCTCAGACGTCCAAATACAAGGTCACGAAGGGCCTCTTGGACACTCGGTGTATTTTATTCTGTTGCAAAACTAACGCTCTCTGCTCACTGACTGGACAGCACTAACCGCCACGGCTCAGCTGGGACGGCCTCGGGCTGCAGGGCGTTCCGCACGGCTGCTTTCTAGCTCTTAGCGAGGCCTGTCCACCCCACACACCGCTGGGTTCCCAGCCCCGGGGGGCAGCTGCTGTGTCTGCATCCTCACTGCGGTGTGTCCAGACCAGGAGGAAGAGCGGCCCCCAGCCCGAGCCTTCGGGGCACCCCACACGCTCGTCTAACCGCCAGCCCATGTGTTTAATCACACCAGCGCTTAACACCAACCCCTCTGGGAGCAAGTAACCGAGGACGCCTGGAAACGGGATGTCCGTCCCCAGGCTCGCAGATGAGGACAAAGCTGGGCCTGCTCCCTGTGGTCCGGCTTCTCCCTGAGGACACTCGCTCTTGTTAAAAATAACCCTGACCACAGCCTTGGTGAAGCAGCGGCTAGCGTGAGTGGAACAGTGGGTGGCGGCTGACACATAACACGTGCTTCACCAGCTTGGCGGGCCTGTCGTGGGGTGGCCGTCCCCGCGGGGAGAAGGCTTGCTGCGGAGCAGTCAGGCGCGTCCCCTCCAGACACGCGCGGCACTCACCCCAAGCCCTGGGCCGCAGTGACCCGGGGCGCGTTTCCAGCCGAGGCCATGGGTGGTGCTCCGCCAGCCCGCGGGGCCCCTGGCTGTGCTGACAAGCCCTTGGCCTCACACGCATTGCGACACAGGGGCTCCACGCAGCGCCTCTGAGCCACCGAACTAACCTCACTGCTCAGGACTCTCAGCAGTCAGAGTCGGGGGGAGGGCAGGTGCCCCGCCGCGCGGGTGCAGGCAGGGCTGGGGGTGTGGAGATTAACAGAGTCATCTTCCAGGAAGGGAAGCCGGCTAAGGTGAGTCGACCCTGGCCCAGGCGCACAGGACGTGTTGGGCTTCCACGCAGCCTCTATGCCACGTGCCCCGCCCTCCCGTCAGAGCCGCGTGCCCGCGCCACTGTGCCCAGGGTCGGGGAGCCCCTGGGCTGGAGCCGTGGGGCCTCCACCCTCCTGATGATGCAGAACTAATCGCCTCCTTGGGAGTCAGGCAGCGAGTCTACTTACAGACTGATTATAAACTAAAACACAGAGATTCTCAGGCTCATAAAATTAGAGAGAAGTTCGTTCCCCCCACTTCCTTTTCCTATTCCAGGGAAACGCAAATCTTGAAAAGAAAAAAATCATAAAAGGAAAGACAATCCCATATGTACTCAGATGTTCTAAAATGTAATAGTTGCTGATTTCATTTTTATTAGAAGGGGGATACGTACACACAGCTTTAGAAACCCAGTCCATAAATTGAGGTGTGGGACCCAGGATCCCTCAGACCCTCACCCGACTGGTGTCACCAGGCTGAGAGGTCACGGTGCCTACACGTCCTTCCAGAAGGCTCTGCACACATACAGTGAGGGTAAGCGGGGTGCCACACACGTGCATTTGTGTGATACACACACACACGACTTCTCTGCACAAATAGGAATCACACATTACCTGTGACTTGTTATGGGTGTTTTTCACTTGACACTTTTCTGGACATTTTCCTAGATCATCACACATACATCTCTCTCCATCTCTTCAGCTCTTGCCTGAAATTCCATTGCCCTGAATTTGGTGGCCATTTCCCTCCTGCATTTGTACTGCACGCCTGCATTACGGCCCCAGGGCCGGTCAGGACGTGGGTGTGAGAACCACAGGTTCACACCCTGCGCCACAGCTTCAGGGAGGGGCCCTCCAACAAGCCGACCCCCACCCCCAGCCCCCCGGCTCCCTGACCGCCCCATCAGTTATGAACCCAGCACCCGGACCAGACGGAGGGAAATACCAACCAGATGTCAAGCAGGAAGCCTCCAACTTTGTGCTCCACCGAAAAGGAGTTTGAAAACTCCGTCCCCGAGACTCACCCTGAAGGTGTAAGGGATCCCTGGGGTGACAGAGGCAGCGCTGACCACCTGGGTTAAGATGCCCCCTGTCTTGACCTGTTCCCGGTGAAGGAGTGGATATGATGTGAGCGCCGGTGTGGCGGAAGGATGCCAGCCTCGAGCCTTTCGGGGGCTCCAGCGGCCAGCCACCCGCTCAGCCTCGAGTTCTCTGGACGGGGCTTAGGTTCCGGGGCCGAGCTGCAGACAGGTGACGGCCAGGCTAAGCCCACGTCAGCTCCTCGGGCTTCTCCTCTCCCCTGCCCACCCCCAGACAGAAGCGAGGAGACGCTGGGCCCCAGACCTGAGCAAGGAGACGCGGGCTGGTCCTCCCAGATGCCAGCGAGGAGACGTTGGGCCCCCAGACGCGACCGAGGAGACGCGGGCTGGCTGGAGCCTGACCACAGGCCAGCCCTGCAGCACAGGCAGGGCAGGTCACCCTCGACCCAGAGCCTCACCCACCCCGCCAGGGCTCACGCGCCCCCCTGGCCCAGGGGCGGTCTGCTTTTAGGGCCCTGGAGGCCCTTGTCAAAGCCAGTGGCTTTTCTTCCTCCCTGTCCTTTCCCATTTGTTTTCAAGCACTTCAAGCACAGAATCGCAAACAGCTTAAGGAATCCACGTTCCCTTCGCCCAGCTTCACCCACTGTTACTATGCTCACACTGGACCCCATTTCCTGCAGGGGCTTCTCTCCCTCTCATGACATGCAGACACACGGAGACACCGGCAGAGACACACACACACACACACATAGACACACAGACACACAGAGACACACAGGCACGCAGAGACACACAGACATGCGTAGAGACACACACAGACACACAGAGACACACAGGCACGCAGAGACACACAGACATGCGTAGAGACACAGACACTCACAGAGACACACAGACACACCTAGAGATACAGACGCGCATAGAGACACACAGGCACGCAGAGACACACACAAACACGCACAGAGGCACGGACAGACACACACACACGCACATACAGACGCACACAGCAGCCCTAGTCGCTAGGCATGAGGGGTGTGTCCCCACAGCACTCTGCTATTTAACTCTCAGGTCCTGAAATAGTATCCGACCCTCAGGGCTGGAGGCAGCCTGTGCCCAGGAAACCTTTATCTCAGCGGGGGACGCGGGGGCGGGGCCGTCCAGTCGCTGCCCCCAACACACGCCCACGTGCTGCAGAGCCGGCCCAGGCCAGGCAGAACAGGGGCCCTGGTGGGGGCGTGGCCCCGCGGGCGCTGGACGCCGCTGCCTTTTAGGACAAGGAGCGGGTGCAGGACCCCGGCGTCCTGCCCACCTGTGACGGCCGCGGGGGCCCGGCGCTGGCCGGGGGGCGCGGTGTCGCCGGCGCTGACTGGTGATCCTGTGTTTCAAGTGACCTCTCGGGAGCCTGAGTTCCTGACAGGACCACACTGGGCGTGTCTACTGCGGCCCTACTGCTTCCACTGCCCCCGGAGAAACGTGCTCCGCTCTCCTCCTGGGATGGGCTTGCTCACGCCCACCCCGGGGCTGTCCCCCGGGCAGCGCTGGGCGGGCCCCTGCGATGGGCAGGCTGCAGAGGCCCTGGGCTGGGAGCTGGGGGCCCGGGCGGGCCGCGGGAGGGCGCGGGCGGGCGCAAGCGCAGAGCGCGGCCCCTCCGGCGGGCTCGGAGCTCAGACGCCGGTGCTGCCCCGCCCCGCCCCGCCGTTTCTGCTTTCAGCCGCGGTCCCTGCGCCCTCTCGGGGCTCGGTGCCTTCAGGGCTGGCCTGTTGAGGAGCCTCGCCCCCCACGTCGGGGTCTGAGGCTGGAGAGGCCCCGCTGCACGAGGTTCTCACGGTGGGTCCTGGGCGCTGCGTCCGCTCCGGGAGCCTGCCGGAAACGCAAGTCCAGCGCCTCAGACCAGCCGCTCTGGGTCCTGCGGGCCGAGGCGAACGCGCGGAGCCCGCTCTGTGCGAGTTCACGGCGCCGCGGTGAACGCAGGGTTCCCAGGAGAGGTCCGCGGACGCGTCCAGCCCCCTCCGCCTGGACCCGAGCAACTCAGCCCGAGATCCGCTCCCAGGCAGTGGGCGTGCGCCCGGCTCACGGAGGACCCCACGGCTGTCACACCGCTATGGAAGCCCCGCTAACGGCCCCTTAAGAGAAGTTTGTGTGCAGCTTCTGAAAATAGAGCTCTCGCTTCTGCAAAAATAATAGAAGTACGAAAAGAAAGTGTGTTCGCAGGCTTGCGTCCAGCCTCTGTGTTTCTGCCCGCTGTGTGTCCAGCATTTTCCCGCCGCAGCCTTCTCCCCGCAGACTCAGAAGTGCTGGCTTCCGAGGCTCTGCCCGCCGCCCCTAGCGTCAGCCACTTAGCGTGTGTCCCGGCCCGCACACAGCCCAGTAATCTTCGCACTGTGCCGATCATCTCCGGGAATGAGCGGCCAGTGGGGGAGGGCTGGACTGCGATTCTGGGCCCGTCTTTGCCAAACGACCAACTGTAGAGGCTGGGCCCCACCAGGGAGGAGGCTTCAGCAGCACTCGGCCGACAGGCTCAGGGGAAAGTGTCTCGTCTGGACGTCGGACTGAGACCCCCACCCCAGGAATCCTGTAGAGGCACCGCCTGCAGGTGGCCAGGCTGGAGTGAAGGGTCCTTGGGGACAGGGCTGCAGGGTGGGGCTCAGGCTTCTCAGTCTTGGGGTTTCTCTGGGAGCGTTTCTTAGGGGCTCAGGAAGGCGGCCCCGGTGGTGACCTCAGCCCTCCTCCCTTGACACACAGCGAAGTCTACCCACTCCAGCTCTGCGGCCACCACTCCATCATCCCCGCCCCCCCCCATCACTTCCACTCTAGTGAGACCCTCCAGCGCCTGAGTCCCACTGTCCACAGCGGGCAGAGTCTCAGAGCTGGGGACGTTCCCCTTCGGCCTGAGTCAGGGCACGGTGTGGTTAGAGGAACCAACAGAACCACAGAATAGAAACTCCTTTTGCTTTTTCCTACCTTATGCAATGGCACCCCACTCCAGTACTCTTGCCTGGAAAATCCCATGGATAGGGGAGCCTGGAAGGCTGCAGTCCATGGGGTCGCTGAGGGTCGAACACAACTGAGCGACTTCACTTTCACTTTTCACTTTCATGCATTGGAGAAGGAAATGGCAAGCCACTCCAGTGTTCTTGCCTGGAGAATCCCAGGGACGGGGGAGCCTGGTGGGCTGCTGTCTGTGGGGTCACACAGAGTCAGACACAACTGAAGTGACTTAGCAGCAGTGATCTTATGCAAACAAAGCTCATTCAATTCAGTCACTCAGTCACACCTGACTCTTTGTGACCCCTTGGACTGCAGCACACCAGGCCTCTCTCCATCTCCAACTCCTGGAGTTTACTCAAACTCATGTCCATTAAGTCAGTCATGGAGTCCGTGATGCCATCCAACCATCTCATCCCCTGTCATCCCCTTCTCCTACCTTCAATCTTTCCCAGCATCAGGGTCTTTTCCAATGAGTCAGTTCTTTACATCAGGTGGCCAAAGTATTGGAGTTTCAGCTTCAGCATCAGTCCTTCCAATGAATATTCAGAACTGATTTCCTTTAGACTGGTTGGATTTCCTTGCAGCCCAAGGGACTCTCAAGAGTCTTCTCCAACACCACAGTTCAAAAGCATCAATTCTTCAGTGCTCAGCTTTTTTTACGGTCCACCTCTCACATACATACATGACCACAGGAAAAACCATAGCCTTGACTAGACGGACCTTTGTTGGTAATGTCTCTGCTTTTTAATATGCTGTCTAGGTTGCTGCTGCTGCTGCTAAATCGCTTCAGTCGTGTCCGACTCTGTGCGACCCCATAGACGGCAGCCCACCAGGCTCCTCTGTCCATGGGATTCTCCAGGCAAGAACACTGGAGTGGGTTGCCATTTCCTCCTCCAATGCATGAAAGTGAAAAGTCAAAGTGAAGTCGTTCAGTTGTGTCCGACTCTTAGCGACCCCATGGACTGCAGCCTACCAGGCTCCTCTGTCCACGGGATTTTCCAGGCAAGAGTACTGGAGTGGGGTGCCATTGCCTTCTCCAGCTGTCTAGGTTGGTTGTAGCTTTTCTTCCAAGGAGCAAGCATCTTTTAATTTCATGGCTGCAGTCACCATCTGCAGTGATTTTGGACCCCCCAAAAATAAAGTCTGTCACTGTTTCCATTGTTTCACCATCTATTTGTCATGAAGTGATGGGACCAGATGCCATGATCTTAGTTTTCTGAATGTTGAGTTTTAAACCAACTTTTTCACTCTCCTCTTTCACTTGCATCAAGAGGCTCTTTAGTTCTTCACTTTCTGCCATAAGGGTGGTGTCATCTGCATATCTGAAGTTATTGATATTTCTCCCGGCAATCTTGATTCCAGCTTGTGCTTCATCCAGCCCGGCATTTTGCATGATGTACTCTGCATACAAGTTAAATAAGCAGGGTGAAAATATACAGCCTTAATGTACTCCTTTCCCAATTTGGAACCAGTCTGTTGTTCCATGTCCAGTTCTAACTGTTGCTTCTTGACCTGCATACAGATTTCTCAGGAGGTAGGTCAGGTGGTCTGGTATTCCCATCTCTTTCAGAATTTTCCACAGTTTATTGTGATCCACAGAGTCAAAGGCTTTGGCATAGTCAATTAAGCAGAAATAGATGTTTTTCTGGAACTCTCTTGCTTTTTCAATGATCCAGCGGATGTTGGCAATTTGATCTCTGGTTCCTCTGCCTTTTCTAAATCCAGCTTGAACAATGGAAGTTCATGGTTCACGTACTGTTAAAGCCTAGCTTGGAGAATTTTGAGCATTACTTTACTAGCGTGTGAGATGAGTGCAATTGTGCAGTAGTTTGAGCATTCTTTGGCATTCCCAAAGAAATCCTTTCTTTGGGATTGGAATGAAAACTGACCTTTTCCAGTCCTGTGGCCACTGCTGAGTTTTCCAAATTTGCTGGCACACTGAGTGCAGCACTTTCACAGCTTCATCTTTTAGGATTTGAAATAGCTCAACTGGAATTCTATCACCTCCACTAGCTTTGTTCACAGTGATGCTTCCTAAGGCCCACTTGACTTCACATTCCAGGATGTCTGGCTCTAGGTGAATGATCACACACACCATTGTGGTTATCCGGGTCATGAAGATCTTTTTGGTATAGTTCTTCTGTGTATTCTTGCCACCTCTTAATATCTTCTGCTTCTGTTATGTCTATACCACTTCTGTCCTTTATTGTGCCCATCTTTGCATGAAATGTTCCCTTGGTATCTCTAATTTTCTTGACGAGATCTCTAGTCTTTCTCATTCTATTGTTTTCATCTATTTCTTTGCATTGATCACTGAGGCAGGCTTTCTTATCTCTCCTTGCTATTCTTGGGAACTCTGCATTCAAATGGGTATATCTTTCCTTTTCTCCTTTGCCTTTAGCTTCAAACAAGGAAGGCCCGCATTAAAAAAAAAAAAAAAAAGTGTGAACACCACCGGTGCAAGCAGTTTTCCCAAGTGCTCTCTCCAAGCTCTGCAGAGGCCCGGTCAGAACAATGGCCAGTTAACAGAAGGGGACACAGTGGCCCAGAGGGGCCTGGGCGACCCTGACTCTTGGAGCAGAAGCAGGGATGACTAGAAGCCAAGCCCCTCGGCACCCAGGCCCCATTCCTGGGCTTCCTGAGGTGTTTTAAATGGGATCGTCCCATAAGAAATGTTGTACGGGCTCACCCTAGAAAAACGAAGATAAAATCTGTGACGATTCATTCTTTCCCTGCAGCCCCAGGAGCAGCAAGGTTTGCAGCGACAAGACGCCCATCGAAGTCCAAGCCCTGAAAAAGAAGGTGGGCCGGGTTACCTGCAACCCAGCGGCGCGCGCCATCCTCAGCAGCCTGCTGCTCTACCTGACCGACCGCGAGGACGCGGCCCCGGGGCCTCTTGCCGCCCGGAGGGCAGAGGGCAAGGCTAGCCGGGCCCCTGAGCCCCAGGACGCCCAGCGGCGGCCCACGCGCTTCCAGCTGCTCCAGGCCAGGTTCATGGGCAGCGGCCGCGAGCCCCGCCTCAAGAGGACCCGGGAGGTGGGGCGGCTGATCTTCAAGGACAAGCAGGGCCCTGGAAGGAGCCTGGTGGCCGCCACCATCCACAAGCTGCTGGAGAAGGCCGGGGAGGCAGCCGGTCGCCCGGCCCCCGGCAGGGAGCCACCGGGCCGCGAGAAGCCGCGGGCCCTCCCGGCTGGGAGGAGCTCGGTGAAGAGCATCCTGAAGGTGTTCCTGGCCGCGGAGGAGAAGCAGGCCGCGGAGCAGCCTCCCGCAGAGCCGCCCGCAGCCGCGGGGGGCCTGGCCGCGAAGGCGAAGGTGAAGGCCGGTGCGCGGAGCGCGGCGCTGGCCAGGCTGCGGGAGAAGTTTGCGCAGAGCGGCGGCCTGTGCGCGGAGGCCGGACTCCTGCCGCGGCGCGCGGAGGAGCGCTCGAAGAAGCGCCCGCCGCGGAGGCCGCTGCACCGGCCGGAGCCGCGCGTATTCCGCGTGGCCACCCTGGCCAGTAGCTGCCTCCGCGCGCCGGCCGCCCGCCTCCTGGCCTGCTCCACCGAGCCCGCGCTGCCCTTCAGCGTCGCCACCGTGGTCTGCGGGCCCCGGAGCTGGCTGTCCCACGGCACCCGAGTCACCCACACGGGCGTGGGCCGTGCGCCCCGAGGGGAGACGGGCAACTCCCCCGACGCGGCAGAGACCCCCGGAGGGAGCAGAGAGCCGGGGTGGCGGCCCCCGCCGCCCTCCAACGGCCCGCTGGCAGCTTCCAGGGACGGCCTGGAGACAGGGCTCCCAGGTATGGAGGCCGAATGTGTCCCCCGGGCAGCCCCCGCTGCCGCCTCCCCCGGGAGCGAAGCCCATCCTGGCTGCAAGCCTGCGAGCTCCGCGCTGGGCCCAGCCAGCCCAGGTGGTCAGGGAGCTGCTCAGGGGGCCAGGGGAGTAAGCCTGGGGCCGCGACCAGGACTCTCCGGAGGCCACGAGGAGGCTGGCCCCGAGGTCACCTTGACCGTGTGCAGCTCAGAGGACGAGATGGACACAGCGAGTGTGGACTGGGTGCCAGAGCCCCTCTTCGCCATCCAGGACAGCTTCCCAGAAGAGAAGGCGCCGGGACACATCCCCCCACTGGCCGCACTCACCGCACCCTCTGCCCAGGCCGCGCGGCGCACACAGCCGGCCATGGAGCCCCCACAGGTCACGGTCAGACTCCCGGTGGTCCACACGATGCCGCCCCCTCCCGCCACCCTGCAAAGGGCGTCAGGAGACCAAGGCTGGGGTCCTCTGGGCGGGGTCAGTGAGACGGGAAACCCAGGCGCCCCACATTCCCCCACGGCCGAGAGCGGGAGCCGGGGTGCGCCGCCGCAGGGCGCAGGGGCGGCGCCGAGGCTCGCAGCCGCACACGGTACTGCTGCCTGCGGTCCAGACCTCCCCGCGGCCGTCTCCACGACGGAGCCACAGAACAGCTCCCTGGGAGGAAAGGACGCCAGACCTGGGCCTGGGGCCTCACAATGGCTCCTGAAGCCCAAGGACGTGCGTGAGCAGGACGCGTCCCCCCTGAGTTCTGAGCCGCCTCAGCAGTCAGAACTGCAGGAACGGCCAGGCGGCGACGCCAGTGCCTGGGAGAACCGTCGGAGGGGCCACATGGGCTGTGCACCCAGCGGCCAGCAAGCACCGGTGCCCGACAGCAAGAGCGGGACGCGTGTCCCCACGTGGCCAGCGGCACCCGCTGGGGCTGGAAGGAGGCCCGAGAGCCTGAGCCCCGAGCGCAGGAGCCCCCCGAGGGAGCAGGAAGGACCCCGGGGGGCCCCGCCACACCTGGAGTCAGCTGGGCGCGTGCCTATAGCTGCAGGGAGCGCCAGCCGTGATCTTGGTGAGAAGAGAGCCTCCTCCTCAAATGAAAAGACACCACCTGGCGTCAGAGCCCCCAGGCGGGAGCCGGTGGGCAGCGCCTCCCAGAGTCCCCCAGCCCTGAGCCCCAGAAACTTGGCAGCTGGGCAGTGGGAGGGTGGGAGGGCTGGGTGGCCCGCAGGCCCGGGTCTTGTGGGTGTCATGGCCGAGGAGGCTGCTCACCAGCCCTGTGGCCACAGCTCGGCCTTGGGGTCCCCGCCCGGCCCCTCTCAGGAGGCCCCCAGCGCACCGACCCTGGCCGTCCAGCCCCACCTGGTGGCTCTGGGTGAACTGGCCACCGGTGACGTGGCCACAGGCGGAGTGAAGGTGGAGGCAGGAGGCAGGGTCGCTGGCACCACGTGGCAGAGGCCTCGGGGGGACAGCCTGGAGCGCCCAGCTCCAGTCCCAGGCCTGCCGGCGCCCCGGGGGAGCCACGGGGCAGGGACTCCGAGGCCTCAGCTTCCTGAGCAGCAGCAGGCAGAGGGCAGGGCGGGCCCCTCGTCCAGCGAACAGCTTCCCCTCAGTGCTGGGCCTTCCCGCCAGCCCGGCCCCTCGTCCACAGCAGTGGACAGGCCATGGGGGGACAGGGTGGCCCCGAAGCACCCTGACCTCCAGGCTTCCGGGCAAGTGGAGGGAGGAGAGCGGGCTGGTCTGGGCACGGGAGAAAGTCGCCATGGACGAGAGGAGGGGTGCCCAGGGGCTGTGAGTCCGGATGATTCTGGAAGGAAGGGAGAAGGCCTTTGGGGCGAGAGGTCCGGCTCGCGAGGGGCCAGGGAGGCTGGGAGTAGGCCCCGGGAGGAGGCTCTCAGCAGGCGTGCCGGGAAGGGCCCAGAGCTCCCGCGGAGGCAGCAAGCGGGGCACGCCGAGGGTCTCCTGGAGGAGCGGAGGGCCCCGACTTCCGAGAGCCAGGCCCTGTCCCCCTCGGGGAGCCCCACGCTCCCAGCAAAGGCCCAGGCGAGCCAGACGGTGCCCCCCAACTCAGCACGGCCCGTGAGCGGCTCAGGGGGAGTGACACTCACAGTGGGCAGAAATGAGGCACCCCAGGTTCCAGCCCCCAGGGGTGGTCAGGGGGGCCCCCGAGCGCTACTGGGAGAGGGGCAGAGTCCAGCATCCCCCAGCCCCGAGGAGAGGGAGATCCAGGCACCCTCCAATATCCAGGAGAGGCAGAGCCTGGCAGCCCCCAGCCCCGAGGAGAGGGAGATCCAGGCACCCTTCAGCATCCAGAAAGGGCAAACCTGGGTGTCCCCCAGTCTCAAGAAGGGGCAGAGCCAGGCGGCCCCCAGCCCCGGGGAGAGAGAGATCCAGGCACCCTTCAGCATCCAGGAGGGGCGGAGCTGGGTGGCCCCCAGTCTCAGGAAGGCGCAGAGCTTGGAGGGGCAGAGTCCGGCAGCCCCCAGCCCCCGGGAGGGGCAGATCCAGGCACCCTTCAGCGTCCAGGAGGGGCGACGCTGGGTGGCCCCCAGTCTCAGGAAGGGGCAGAGCCAGGTGGCCCCCAGCCCCGGGGAGGGGCAGATCCAGGCACCCTACAGCATCCAGAAGGGGCAGAGCCAGGTGGCCCCCAGCCCCGGGGAGAGAGAGATCCAGGCACCCTTCAGCGTCCAGGAGGGGCGGAGCTGGGTGGCCCCCAGTCTCAGGAAGGCGCAGAGCTTGGAGGGGCAGAGTCCGGCAGCCCCCAGCCCCCGGGAAGGGGAGATCCAGGCACCCTACAGCATCCAGAAGGGGCAGAGTCCGGTGGCCCCCAGCCTCCGGCCAGCGCAAGGCTCTGCAGTGCCCACACCCAAGCTGGGGAGCAGCCTTGCGCCCCGTGGCCCTGCCCAGGAGGGGCCCCCAGATGCCCCCGGGGTGGGGCGCAGCAGGCGCGGGCCACACCTGGCCAAGTACCGAGCCCAGAGCTTCAGTGACCAGAGGTCCTTTGAGCTGTCTTTTAGGCCAACCATCCTCAGGGCCAGCGACAAGTACAGCCCTCCGAAGTGACCCCGAGTGGCGTCAGGGGTCCAGGCCTCACTGGGGTCCGGGCACGGCTGCTCCAGCCCCCCAAGCCTGGCCAGAGCCAACAGACGCGGGGAGACTGCTCCCTTGGACGCTGACTCTCAGAGCCGTGAAGGGCAGTTTCCAGTGCTGCTTCCAGGTGACTCCAAGGGCGCTTTCCCTCAGGACCTGCTGAGGAGCGGGACCCGTCACCGGCCATCTCTCCCAGACCTGTCACCGGCCATCTCTCCCACCGCCGGCAGAGCAGCGGGACCCGTCACCGGCCCATCTCTCCCAGACCCGTCACCGGCCATCTCTCCCACCGCCGGCAGAGCAGCGTTCGCGGGCCTGTGAGTCCTGCTGCGGCCTGGGCGGGCGCTGGCCCTGAGGCCACCCACCTGCAGGGGCTGGGGTCAGAGGAGGAGTGCGCTGGGCTTGCGGTCAGCCCCCCGAGCTACAGACCCCGCAGGCCCCTTAGCAGAGGTGTGGGGAGCCCAGCAGAGCCCCGGCCTGACCCTTCTCCCACAGGCCCACCTGCTCAGACCCAGCGCCTTGGCTGGGGCTGGGGGGTGCCCGCCCCCTGCTGCGCCTGGTGGCACCATCTGATTTATCCTTTTTATTGATTTATACTTTGGTCCACAAACGATTTGAGGCAATGGTTGGCAAAGACAGACGGAGGAGATAAAAACGCTGTGCACGCTGTGTGTTCTTTTTAAAACGAGAAGCAGGAGGGGTTTGTCACTGTTTTTAAACAGGCCAGAACGGCCACTGAGATGCCGCCAGTCACGCCCCTTTGAGTCGTGGAAACATGACGTGAACCTCCAACCCCACCCCAAGCCTGTGACCCGAGGGGCCGCCTCCCACGGCCCCCACTGCCGGCGACACCGTCCTCCCAGCAGCCCCCAGAAAAGAACAGAGAGACCCCCGAGGACTTGCTGGGGGTCAGTGTTCAGCTGGCCCTGGACCCTCGCCTGGACCACCAGGTCCTTCGAGCTTGGCTGGTGGAGGAAGTGTTCGCACTGCAAGTGTGACGTCTTTTCTACAGAAGAAAGACCCTCGAGACCCCTGGGCTGAAATAACCGTTGCGGCAGCGGGTGGGCGGACGGGTGGCCGATGTTTATATCTGCGTTTTAGCTGACGTGCTTTCTTACATTGAAGTAGCTCGTCTACTTTTACCTCGATTCAGCGCTTTCGGGCTCTGTTTACAGACCCGTCTGTGAGCCCCACCTGTGTGTCCGCGTGCTGCCCACGGAGAAGGCGCTGTTGCCGGGGTCGCGGGCGTGCGCTTTTATTTCAGGCGCCCGTCAGGAACAGCATCGCTCAGGAGTTTACAAATTCAGCATTGCGTATTTGCGTAGCGAGGGCACCTTTGCCCTTTGGTCCTGATTTTTTAAATACTTGATTACATATTAACCGTCAGCTGTTGATTCAGTGTTCCTTATTTTATCCTCCTTTGTATACAAGTTAACTCTAAAATGATCCATTAGGCAAGAATTAACTAAATATACTTTGTGGTATTCTTTCCTTTGAATCTCTACTAACTTTATTCAGCTGGAAATCATCTTGAGAAAGGAAATAAAACACGTGGCTCGTCACACACCTGGTTCTCACTTCTCTGACGGCTGTGGGGGAGGTGGGTCTCAGATTAGGAAGCAGGAGCGGAGGCTTCCCGGAGGGGGGGTGCCCTGGGGGCTCGGACGAGGCCAGCGGCCATCCCAGGATGTGCAGGGGCCCCTCCAGGTTCGGACGAGGCCAGCAGCCACCCCAGGACGTGCATGGGGGTCCCGGGGGCCCAGACGAGGCCAGAGGCTGTCCCGGGACTCGCAGGAGGGTTCTGGGGGCCCAGATGAGGCCAGTGGCCGTCCCAGGATGTGCATGGGGGTCCCGGGGGCCCGGACGAGGCCAGCGCCTTCCTGGGACTTGCAGGGGGCCCCCGGGGGCTCAGACGAGGCCAGCGGCTGTCCTGGGACGCACAGATGCCCGGTGGGCTGGGCAGAGCCCAGGTAGAGGAAGGGCCGCCCCTGGGAAGCGGGGCCCTGAGGAGGCAGTGGCCACTCGCCCAGGATGTCCAGGGAGGCTGCAGTGCCCAGAGCAAGGCCTGGGGTCACCACCAGGGTTGGCAGGGAGGCCACCAGTGGGAGCCCCGGCCCGGCGCTCCAGAGCCCAGCGCCTCGCGTGGGGGCGGGCCTGTGTCCAGCCTCTCCTGACGCGCTCCTTGGTGCCTGGAGACACAGGAGACAGGGTCCCCGTGTCCCCCTCCTTCTGCACAGGAAGGGCTTCTCAGAAGAGCAGGTGTGACCATCCCCGAGGCCTGGCCTGGCTCAGGGGGTGCCCCCAGGGCACTCAGTGTGTGGATTCCCCTGCGGCCTGTGAAGGCACCGGGCCTTTTCCCTGAAAGAACCGAGAGCCTAAGGAAACTGGCTTTTCTCATATCCACAGAAAACCTGATCAATCGTTGATCCAAGGAAAAAAGTGGGAGATTCCATTCGAACCACCCAAGGACTGTAGTCTTTCAGAAAGTTCTAGGACTCCGCCTGTTAGAGGTCAGAGCACACGTGGGTAAGCTTTTGAGACAAAGGGTCATGGTCACAGGACCCAGGTTTGCAGGTCGGGGGCGTCACCGTGACCCCACACGCGTGCGCGTGGGGGGCTCTCCTGGAGGTCTGCTCAGAGCAGATGCTCAGCCTGGACCGCAGGGACGGAGGAGCCCCAAACCTGTGAAGCAGGAACCCCACTCCCCCCGCCACACTGAGAGCCGGTGTGGTTTCCCACGCGGCCCGCCCCCCGCGGTTCCCTGGACGCCGGCCGGGTCCTGCAGTAGGTTCCTTTCATCCACCGTCCACCCCACAGACTCGGGCTCAGCCCCAGGGTCAGCAGGCAGTGCTGGATCCCCAACACCCCCACTTCTGTAAACTGGGGTTCCCACCGCCCAGGGGCAGCTCCCGAAGCTGACACCTTGCTCCCACGGCCAGCTTTCTAGAAAGGTGGTGGGTGAATGGCCGACGACGAGGCCGGCGGGCCCAGACCGGACAGTCCTGACCGGCGGGCCTCCTGCCCCCGCGCGGCGTCGGCCCCTGAGTCCCCAGCATGGCGCTCTCAGCCCCACGTCTCGGGCTCCTGCAGGTGGTCCGATCCCAGGCAGGACGGGTGAACTCACTGGCCGCTGGTGATTAACTCAGCGTCCGTCCCCCCGAGGTCGGGGCTGGGACCACACTCTCCGAGCCTCTGAGGGGAGCAGTGCTCCATATCCACGTGTGGGGAGACCCTCCGGCTTAGCCACAAGTTAACCTGCGCTCGATGCCTCTAAAACAGCCCACCTGCCGCACATCAGACACACAGTACGTCTGCTTTAACTGGTGAAGAAAGAGATGCTTTGACCAGACGGAGAAGGCAGTGGCACCCCACTCCAGTCCTCTTGCCTGGAAAATCCCATGGGCGGAGGAGCCTGGTGGGCTGCAGTCCATGGGGTCATGAAGAGTCGGACACGACTGAGTGACTTCACTTTCACTTCTCACTTTCATGCATTGGAGAAGGAAATGGCAACCCACTCCAGTGTTCTTACCTGGAGAAAACCAGGGACGGGGAGCCTGGTGGGCTGCTGTCTGTGGGGTCACACAGAGTTGGACACGACTGAAGCGACTTAGCAGCAGCAGCAGCAGCAGCTTTGACCAGAAGTAAAGAGCGTCCATGTTGGATTCCGTGTGCTGGAGGCCCAGTGGTTAAGACGCTGCACTTCCAATGGAGGGGTCGAAGGTTCAATCCCTCATCAGGGAACTAAGATACCACAGGCTGCTTTGTTTTTTACCCGTGGGAGAATGTATCCCTGACTTGTTTGATGTTCTTTGTTCTGACAAGCCACAAAACTGCTGAAAACTGTGCTTCTCCAGGATGGATTCCCAGCAGAACCCGGGAGGATGGCTCAGGCAAGACTCTGCTCCTGTTACAGGTTGCATGTTGATTATATGAGACACCTCTGACCAGGGGGCCGGTCTCCCCCACCTCCAGAGTCGCCACCTTGGCAGAAACCCGGGTGAGGCCCAAAGGGGTTTAACCGGGGCAAAGTTGGAGGGTCGTGGGCGCTCAAGCCAGGAACCTGGATGGAGCCCAGGCACACGCGTGCCACTCATCACCAAGTCGTGGGCCAGGTGGGGTCATGGCGGAGGTGTGGACGCACTGGAAACGCACGGCCCGGGGAGAATTTCAAGTCTTTCAGAAACAGCCTGAAGGAGCCAGAATAAATGCTGGCCTCCACGCTCGCTCTGCCAATGGACGCCAACAGTGAGACAAGAAGTTCTGACTTTCTGGGCCCCGGCGGCCGTGGTGACCGTGGAAGACCACAGGCACTCATCTGTGTCACTGTTTCCTGAGTCAAACTAAATGCACCTGAGACTCTCATTGTCTCCCAGCGTCAGGAGGCAGGGAGAGGACGCCCTGCCCGCGTCCCAGTGACGCTGCTGACCCGCGAGTCCCGGTGACCTGCTCCAGAGCCCACGGTCCCCGCTGACCCGCCCCGGTGCCCGCGGTCCCTGCTGACCCACGAGTCCCAGTGACCCGCCCCAGCGCCCACAGTCCCCGCTGACCCAAGGTCCCCGCTGACCCGCCCCGGCGCCCACGGTCCCTGCCAACCCACTCCAGTGCCCACGGTCCCCGCTGACCCGCCCCCACGCCCACGGTCCCTGCTGACCCACGGTCCCCGCTGACCCACGAGTCCCAGTGACCTGCTCCAGCGCCCGCGGTCCCCACTGACCAGCCCCAGCACCCACCGGCCCTCCTCATCTGCCCGTCCCCGAGTCTCGGGCCGAGGTCACCGGGCGGAGGGAGGGCTCAGACCCGCTGGGCACAGACTCAGCTCTGAGATGGATGGCCAGCGTCACCAGAGGGCACTGCAGGCCCAGGAACTCTGCAGGGTCTGGGTCCCACAGCCCCCCAGGGCGTGCAGATGCAGGGAGCTTGCGGGGTGGGTGACGGCCGGGGCGCTCGCAGCTCATCTGCTCATCGCACAGGGCGCAGGGACCCCCCTCCCCGCAGCTGATCCTGCTCGGGGCCAGGATTGGCCCCCGCTCGGTGAGGGGCCGCCCCAGTGTGCCCGCAAGGCGGGTGGGGGCAGAGCAGGGGTCCCTGCCTCTGGGGATCGTGTGGACACAGTCACTGCTCCCCTGCAGCCCTGTGGATGAGGGTCCTGTCCATAGCTGGGCCCTAAGGATGGACTCCTGCGGGGGGCACCTCCTCCTGTGAGGAACTCCGGATCTCACTGAGGCGCATGGAGGCGGGTCATCTGACACTCCCGTTCTGAGAGGGGCCGGGACGGGCAGGGCTGGGCGATGCGTGAGGGTGGCTTGAGGATTCAAGAGTGGCTCCAACGTCGTATAGAATGAGAGCCCGTTAAATAGGGTGTGTGTGTGTGCACGTGTACACGCATGTACAGATGTGTAGGGTATATGTGCATTGTACATGTGTGTGCATGATACCTGCTGTTCTATTCCCTACACGGGTTACAAAGTCTGGAAGGAAATACGCTCCAAAGTCTAGCCCGTCGGGGCTTCTGGGAAGTCGGAGCAGGAGGGGTTGGAGAAGACACAGGACCAGAGCCCACAGGGGGCAGGGTCTCAGCCCTGCAGGCAGGGAGGTGGTCTCGGGGCCACCAGAAGCTCTAGCAGAGGTGTCGCTCCCCCGGGACTGCGAGTCTGTGCTCCCCCAAACCCCCAAGCCGCACCCCAGCCTCACAACAAACCGAACAACCAAGCGTTCTCCAGCCCCGAAAACCTCCTGCAAAGGTGGGCGGCCAAGAGAGCAGTTTCCTTCTCCGGGATCTGTGGGCAGAACGTCCACCTCCGGGAACTTGCCGGGAATCTGGGAGGAAGACCCCAGCACAGGCCTTGAGACACACAGGAGAAGTGAAACTCCTGTCTTCTCCGTGAGAGGAAGTGGCATTGTGCGGACCGGCTCCGGGGGGACGTTCCCCACAAGGGGACCCTCCTCCACATCCGCACTTCAGAGACGGGTGCAACCCCAAGAAGGCATCGGAATGCAAACCTGCCCAGAGGCTTCAGAGAGTCTCCCAGCATCTCAGAGAGGGAGGGACACGCCCTGTCTGTGCTGGGGAAATTTTATTTATTAAATTTATCTTACTGGAGTGAAGCCGATCACAGTGTTAATTTCTGCTGTGCAGTAAGGGGATTCAGTTACACACACATTCTTTTTCACGCTCTTTCCCATGATGATTTATCCCAGGATGCTGAATACAGCTCCCTGAGCTGTGTGGTAGGCCCCTGTGGTTCACCCACTCTGCTTATAATAGTTTGCACCTGCTAACCCCAGCTTCCAGTCCTCCCCTCCCCGCAGAGGAAACTCTTCCAGTAAAACGTATGGTCCAGACTTGCTTTCGCCATTCCGGCCATCACCATGTCCCGGATGAGACCCAGTGGCTAATGACCACTCACAGCGGCCCCGCAGGACCTGCTCTTGTGTTTGCCTGAAATCCTGGTGTGACGCTGGCTCCGGCAGCTGTGTGTCTCTTAAAGTGAACGCTCTAGGGATCAGGCTCCTGGCGTGGGGTGCTGACACGCACCAGGACATCCCACGGCCTCAGGGTGCCCACACCTGACCAGCTTCTGACCTGGGACGTCCCGAGGCCCTCACCCTGAGACCCGAGTGGAGAGCAAAGTGGGACCTGGGTTCGAGCTGCTGCCACAGTGCAGACTGCAGAGGCTGCGCTCAGACCGTCAGGACAGAGCTCAAGACTGTCCTTCCTGGAAGAACAGCCCTCAGAGAAACCCTCAAGGCAGAAAGATCACCTTTCCTCTCGGCCAGAGGGAACCAGGTCACGGTTCCAGAGGCTTTTGGGACAGGGCTGCCAGCCGGGACACCGGTCACACCTGCATGCAGACACGTGAGAGCACGCGTGAGCTGGCGTGAACGTCAGCAGGCCCCACACTCGGTGACAAGCACGCCAGCCCCGTCCCAGGTGTATGCGCGTTGGGCTTCTCCGAATGCCGTGCATCTGGGGTATTTTCTCTTTATATTATTGCTCTGAAATCCCAAAGTTGAGAGCCTTGCCGTTTTTCAAGAGCAGAAATATTTTTGAACGTGACCATGTTTGGAGATGGGGCCTCTAAAGCGGGGATTAAGGTCAGATGAGGTCACTAGGGTGGCCCTAATCCCATTTGACCTGTGTCCTCGTGAGAGGGGATCAGACGTGCCTAGGGGCCCACCACGCGGGCACACGGGAGGCGGCCGGGTATGGACCAGACAAGAGGTCTGCCTCCACTGCGGCTGTGGGCCCGGCCTCCAGGGTGGGGAGAAATGAGCTCCTGTTGTTTAAGCCACTGGTCAGTGGGGCTCCTGTGATGGAAGGAAGATGAGGAGGACGGGGCAGGGACGCCTGCCCAGCCTGAAGATGGGTCTGCCAGTTCCCCAGCACCTTCCAGAGGGCCTCCCAAAGCTGCTCCCTCTCACCTCCTGGGGGGGCCTCCTGAACCTGCTCCCTCTCCTAGCCGTCGCATCTGCTACAAAAGCTCCCTGTGGTCCCTGCGTGTCCAGGGGCTTCACGACACGGTCCTTCAAGATGCTCATTGTATCTGACAAAGATGCGTCTTATTTAGAAGCAACACTCTTAGAAACTCATCTCCTGAGTAAATCTCGAGCTCAGGACAGAGCCCAGAGCCTCAAAACGCCATCTGTAGTCAGAGAGGGAGGAGGCAGAACAAACAGCAGCGGGTGACCAGACAGGACGCCCGCAAGGGCCTCAGCTTTACAGTCACTGCCCCCCACCCTGCCCTGCCCCCCACCCCTTCCCCCACGCACCCCCCAGCCCCTCCCCTCCAGCGCCTGCGTAATTACCCAGCAGGGCAGGAGCACTTTGGACCTGTCAGCTCCCTAGACCTGTTTTTCTTCTTCAAAGGACAGGGATAGGACTTCCTGCCCGGCTTGTGGGCCCCCGGGGGCGGGGTGGCGGGGGTGCGGTGGCCTCAGCTCTGACCGAGCAGCTTGGGCACTGGCTCAGCCTGAGGTTTTCTCCCCTTTTCTCCCCATCTTTCCGCGCACGAGCTGGCACAGCCGGGCCAGCGGTTGCTGTTCAGTAGCTCTGTCATGGGCACCGGCACCAGCTCGGCCCGAGGCTTTCTCCCCCATCCCGTGCACGAGCTGGCACGGCCGGGCCAGCGGCTGTTGTCCAGTAGCTCAGTCGCGTTCGACTCCTTTGCGACCCCACGGACTGTAGCCCGCCCAGCCTCTCTGTGCACGGTCCCCACCTACAGGGCGAGCTTCCAGGACCTGAATCCCACCCCTGCAGCCCTGGGGAGGGTGCTCTGCCCTGAAAAGAGGCCACTCAGGGAGACCGCGTGGCCTGCTGTGCCTGGGACAGTCCAGTGCCCCTGTGGTCCTGCAGCGGGAGGCTGATGGCCCGGCCCCTGGGGGAAGCAACTGGAGGTTCCTTTCCCTGTTGACCAAACTCCAAGACGGGAACAGCAGGACAATTAAGGGAGGAGGCTGGGCCCTGCCAGACCACCTGTCTGATTCCTGAAGTCAGGAGACCTCCCGGACCAGACGTGTGCAGAAAGACTCCCTGGAGACCAAAGGGGGGTCATGTCAAGGGGTGTTCTACCCAGATGCCTCTGCGGTAAAACCACCTTGTCTAAGAGATGTGGGCACACATGGGAGGATCCTGAGACAGACCAAGTGTGGACTGTGAACCAGGCAAATCAAAATGACTGGCCACAGGAAACCCGGAAGAAAGGTCCCGTGACAGTAATTCAGATCACGACGAGGGCCCACTCAGTGCCTCTGAGTGCCTCCCTGAGTCCCCCATGTGTCTCTCCACGCGTACTGGACTCTTTTTCCTCTTAACAAACATTTTACTTACTTAACTGCTTTCCGTCTTTGTGGGAATTGTTTTTGCAAAGCCGAAGGGCCAGGGCCTTGTCACTGACCCCGGGGCTAGTGGTTAGGATCTGGTGCTCACTGCTGGGACCCAGCCTCAGTCTCTGGCTGGAAACTCAAGCCTTGCTCCAAGCTGCCACAGGCTGAGGCCCCCGAGATCAGTCACCCCAGACCTCACACGCAGGGATGAGGAAAGGGTGGAGGGGACGTGGAGATGACACGCCCTGAAGTCCAGGCTCCCAGGCTGGTGCTACGTGGAGACGGGGTGTCTGGCAGGGTCACTGTAAGCCTTGAGGCTGCCTCACATGGGTCTTTTCTACGCCCACCACCCAGTCCCTAATCGTGTATCTGTGACCCTGCCGGGGACCCACATAAGCACCTCTGAGGACCCTCTGAGCACATCTGTCCCGCTGTCCCCACAGGCCTGGCCCCGGAACAATCCTCTGCTGCCCCAGCGGCTGGGACACGAAGTCTCTTCTTTACTTTTCCAAGCCAATATGGAAATATTCAAACCGACATGAAAAGACCCCTTTTCAGTGATTCTGCCTGTGATCCCAGCCACGGTTTCCTTTTCTCTCTTGCTGGAGTCTATTTAAAGCCAACTCCAAATATCATATCATTTCACCCAGAACTATTCTTCAGCCAAAAATAAAGAAAACTTCGTACTTTGTCGGAAAAGGTGTGAGCAGCGTGCTGTGACGCTTCCCGTGGGCGGTCAAGGCGCCGGCGGCTGGCCCACCCCGACCTGTGGGGACCCTCCACCGTCCCCGGGGCTTCACAGTGATCAGTGGTGCTGCCTGAACACCCCATCAGTCCTGGGGGTACAGGCACCCCTGGAACTAAAGTGCTCAGACAGCACATCTTATCCAAACGGCAGCAGCTCCTGCAATCAGACAACAAGAACTGGGAGTCCCGCAGGAAGACGGGGGCCTGGGGTGGTGTGTGCACACCCGGGTGGGGGCCCTCGGGCCTCTTGCTGAGCCTCTGCCGAGGAGCTGGGGCTCGGGCCAGTGGTTCTCACGTGGGGCCTGCAACCTCAGAGCTGCAAAGCTGGCTCCTCACACAGCCTGGCCGTGGGACGCCGGGGGCCCTGTGGGCATGCGTCGGCTTGGGGGGCCGTGCGGGCACACCCCTGCCCTGGTCGCAGCCACCTCCCTGGCTGCAGACGTGACCTGCCCTTGCGGACAATCATCGGCTTTGAAGGAAGGGCGTCTGGCCAGCGAGGGTACCCAGGACACTCAGGGCAGCGGGCATTTGGAGTTTGGTGGAGGGGCACCAAGGACATGGGTCTGGCTGCCTCTTGCTCCTAAGGAGGGGGCTCGGGCAGGTGCTGGCGGCAGGGCTGGCAGCCCTCGAAGGGCCCTCTGGCCGTGACCACTGGCTGCCTGCGGAAGGGTCCTTTCTCGCTGTATCTCTCCCGCCACGCTTCCTGGACGGGCCTCCTCTTGTCTAACGCTCACCCACATCTCATCTGGCCCCAGCTGCCCCCGGTCGGGGTACTATCACATTCAAGTCCAAGAGCATGTGTTCGTGGTCTGCGTTTCCTGTGGGGCTGGGATCAGGCTGGCGCGAGGATGTGGCGGGACACAGCGGCTGGAACCCACCAGAGATGGCAGGCGTCAGGAGGAGAGGCTGCAGGAGCCTGCACCACCAAGGCTGCGGGGGCGCCTGGGTCCGGGGCAGGGGGCACGTGCCAGACATGCTCTTGGAGACGGGGAGGAGGAACATGTGGGCCCCACAGAAAGGACGGGAGAGGGTGCAGGGAGCCACCTACCCCGGCCGGAAGCTGCCCCGTCCAGGGGCACAGGGGCTGCGATGGGCGGAAAGAGGAGCTTGGGGGCACCGGTGGGGGGTGGGCTGCATGCCCGATGATTTCTAAGACCAGGACAGGTCGATGCCAGGCCCCGTGCTGGGGGAAGGGCAGTCACCATGCCTGTGGACCGGAGTCTGCAGGAGGCACCTGGGGCGAAGGCCGAGGAGGGGTCTTGAAAGGGTTCTTTCAAAAGCAAGGCCAACTAGGCTGAGGGCCTGGAGAACTTCCTCAGAAGCAGCGAATGGGGGGCCTCTGTGGGCATGTTTCCCAAATTACTTTCCAGGCTCCTTGCTCAGCCCTCTGACGGGATGCTCCGGAAAAACCAATGCTAAGGGCCCAGCAAGTTCACAACAGCCCAGCAGGCACTCGCCACCGGAAACGACATCAGAGTCCCAGGGAGACACTGTTCCCAAGGGGCCGGGCCTGGTGGAGTGGGCCATGCAGCCTGTGGGTCCACAGTGTCAGTAGGGTGGTGCCTTTCCAACGCGCCTGACTTCTGCTGTTCTGAGCCCAGTTCTTAAAAAGAACTCTTGGGATGCCGGGGAGACTACAAAAGTCCCTTAAATCTTAAAGGACCTTAAAACCCTCTTATCTCACCACGTTTCCAAAGTAAAACTCAAAATGCAGTTTGTGCACATTCTCGTGGCCTCCCAATAGGAGAAGCGGTTTTCAGGCCATCCAAGGAAACACCAGGACGCCGCGGGGCCTGGGCCAGGGCTGCCCTGCGGGCACAGTGGGCACACGGCGTGGTGACCACCGTGTTGGTGTCTGCAGGCCGGTCCCTCGGAGTAAAAGGTGCGCAGGCCAGGCGGCAAGTCTGTTCCCTCCAGCCATGACTCACGCTCCCCAGATCCTGCGCATCTGTGGGGAGAGGCCTGGGGGGCGCCTCTGCCTCCTCTGGGACCGGAGGGGACGCGGGCACCGTCAGCCCTGGTCGCCCCAGACGGCCACCGGGCAGGGCATGCCCACCCTCCCGTGTACCCAGCCGCCGGCTCAGGGCGGGGGTGGGGGGCCGGCTAGGGCAGCGCCTGCACCCCTCCTTCCGAGCCTGGTTTGGGGCGGTGGGAGGCAGGGACAGGCTGATTCCGCCGGGGTGGGGGAGGGGACAGTGGCGCTCATTAAGATCTACTTATTTGCGTGTTATTTTCAGAAGGAAAGTGTAGGCTGAAAGAGAGCAAGTTAAAAATAAGACAATCGTTTTCTGTAAAAAGAACATTAGACCAGCGGTCACAGGTCAGGACGCCGGCCTTTGGACCCGCGGGGCACGGAGGCCTGGACGGCTGTCAGAAGAATCTAAGCTGGACTCACCTCCTCCCACCTTGGCTGCGGCAGAGAGGCCCCGGGGTGCGGGGTGCGGGGCGGCGGGACCCGACGCGCCGGCCGGGCCGTCAGCCTCGCCGGGCCCAGGTCCCTCTCCCCGCCGGGGACCATCCCCGCGCCCCTCCCCCTCCCTCCCCGCCGGGGGCCCATCCCTCCTCCCGCGCCCCCTCCCCCCGCCCGGGGCCCCCATCCCCCTCCCTCCCCGCCCCGGGGGCCGGGGCCCGGCTCGGCCGCGCCCCTCCCAGGCTCCGGGCTCCGGGCTCCGGGCTCCGCGCGCAGGAGCAGGTGCAGCCCCTCCCGCCCCCTCCCTCCGGGCCGCGCCCCGCCCTCCGGGGCCCCAGACGTTCCCACCCCTCCCCTCCCCCGCCCTCCTTCCCCGCCCCCAGCCCCGCCTCCCGGCGCCCGCGGCCCGGCGGAAGGACGCGAGGCGCCCCGAGTCCTGGGAGGTGAACTTGGCACTCCGAGCCCCGCGGCCCGGGCGCCGCCTCCCGCCCGTCTCGGCATGGAGGCCGCGGGGCGCGCGCAGGCGGCGCGGGACCGTGTCCCCAGGTAGGCGCGCGGGGTCCGTGCGCCCCTGGCTCGGGCGCGGGCGCGGGCGGCGGTGCGGGCGCCTGCGCGCCCCTGGGCGGCCCCTGCGCTGCGTGCGCGCCCGCGCTCGGCCCGCCGCCTCTGCTGCGGGGCCGCGTGGGGGGCAGGGAGCCCGCGCGCCCCGCGCAGGGATCGGGCGGCTGGGTGCCGAGGGTCCCACGTCCACGTGCGCGCGGAACTTTACTCTGGGCCTTTTTGTGCGGTAGGATCGATCCGTATGGGTTTGAAAGGCCTGAGGACTTTGATTATGCAGCTTACGAAGAATTTTTTTCCACCTACCTGGTGATCCTCACCAGGAGAGCCATCAAATGGTCCAAACTTCTAAAGGGCGGCGGTGGTGTCCAGAGGAGCATGACCGGTGAGTTCGGCGCCTGACCCAGCGGGCACGCAACAAGTCATCCGGTCCTCGGTGCCATGCGCTCGGGGGAGCTCAGGACTTGGGGTTCCTTCGAGGCCAGGGGCGCTGCCCCCATCCCAGCCGTGCCCCGCGCAGACGCACAGGTGAGGGCGCTGCGCGGTCCAGGTGCGAGGCCCCCTTTGCTCGCCTGGATGTGGGGCCTGCTCGCCCTTTGAGACGCTTGGCGCCCGTGGCCCTCTTTCCAGAAGAAGACGGGTTTCCTGCTCCTCAGAGCGAGCGGCCAAGGTAGTGCTCCCGCCGGCTTCTGTGCGGAGCGCTCCCTGCCCCCTTCAGAGAGAAAGCGGGGTGAGGGGGGGGTGCTTCGTGGAACCCTCGGCTCCTCCCCTGCTTCCTCCCTGCCCCAGGCTGTGCCCCGGGGCCTCCTTCAGGTCTGGATTGGAGCGCCTCCTCCGGGAAGCCTTCCAGTCTCACCCCGCAGCTCCACACTTCCTGCCCTCTCCTTGCCTCTCTCTGGTCCTCCACGTGTGGGTCTTACTTATTTTATCCTTAGTTTTCCGCCCTGGGGTCAAAGATCCCTCTGTGCCGGCTGGGTTGGCTGGATGGTCCCTTAGCTGTTCGTTGAATGAATGAATGAAATATTTGCCTGCCTGTTCCCTAGCTGAGGATACAGAGGCCAGACCTGGCCGCAGGAGGTGAGGAGTGGGCAGGAGTGTGCCTCCGGGGGCCTCCTGACACAGGGCGTTAATGACAATGAAGGGGTGAGGATAGGGGTCCCAGCCGCAGGGGGCTGAGCTGTGTGACCAGAGCATTGGGGTGAGGAGAGGAGGGCCAGAGGTGGAGCAGGGCCCGTGCCAGTTCACAGTGGGCACACGGGGCATGGCCAGGGGAAAGAAGTCGGTTTTTAAGCAAGCGTGGTGGGGAGGGGGTCAGATCAAGCTTTATCTGTAAAGAGCCATCCGTCGTTGAAAGGCAGGTGTCATTAGTTGTATCGAGAGCCAAGCCCCCCTTGCTGCTGGGCGTTAACGTGCTTCCAGCCGACTTTGGCTTCATTTTTTGTTTTGATTTGTTTTTTAGTTATGTACAACTACGTAAAAATACAAAGACAGACAACTTTTGCATGTGGGAGAACATCTTGGTCACACCCGAAGGTGTGAAGTGACCTGAGTTTCTCAGCTGCCCAGGCCCCGGGGGTGGCTGGTGACTGTCCCCCGTCCCCCCAGGAACAGGGTGCACCATTTGCTTTCATGCAGGAGGAGGCCTCCTGTCCAACAGGGACCCAGAGGCCGGTTAATGCCACAGAAAGTAACTGCAAGACGTGCAGGCGCTTGCGGCCCTTTGCATGTGACACACGCGTGGACGTGCTCTCCACTTCGATTCTGTCACTTGTGTCTTGCCGTCTTTTCTTTGTACAGTGACGGCACTCTAGTTCTGTGTCTTTCCTGCAGAAACCGTTGCTGCTCAGTCGCCAAGTCGCATCCGACTCTTTGCAACCCCATGGACTGCAGCACGCCAGGCTTCCCTGTGCATCACCAACTCCCGGAGTTTACTCAAACTCGTCCCTTGAGTCGGTGATGCCATCCAACCATTTCGTCCCCTTCTCCCGCCTTCAATCTTTCCGAGCATCAGGGTCTTTTCCAGTGAGTCAGCTCTTTGCATCAGGTGGCCAAAGTATTGGAGCTTCAGCATCAGTCCTTCCAATGAATATTCAGGACTAATATTTCCTTTAGGATGGACTGGTTGGATCTCCTTGCAGTCCAGGGGACTCTCAAGAGTCTTCTCCAACACCACAGTTCAAAAGCATCAGTTTTGGCGTCCAGCCTTCCTTATTGGCCCAGCTCTCACGTCCATGCCTGACCTCTGTGGAGACTGCTGAACGCTGCGTCTGTTTTCCAGTGTTGCTCTCCCGGTGGGCTGGGAGTGGAAGCCGTCTCAGTGCAGAGCCTCCCGGACTTCAGCTCTCTCCCTGGACGTCTGTGGTCACCTAATATGACGGTTCTGTTTCTGCTTTTGCCCAGGGCCCCTCTGTGGCTCAGCTGGTAAAGAACCCGCCTGCAATGCTGGAGACCTGGGTTTGATCCCTGGGTTGGAAAGGTCCTCTGGAGAAGGGAAGGGCTACCCACTCCGGTGTTCTGGCCTGGAGAATTCCATAGACTGTATAGGTCATGGGGTCGCAAAGAGTTGGACGGGACTGAGTGACTTTCACTTCACTTGCCTTTTTGGAGCACATATCGACTCTTTCTGAAAATTTAATTTGGTTTTATTGAAACTGCCATTGTTTCTTTCTTTGTTTTACGTTTTTAAATTTATGTAATGTTTGTTAAACTTTGTCCTTATGGTGTAACAGGTTTAGGAGCAAATATGCTTGATTCCTGGTGAGCCTTGGCCTGGGGGTGGGGTTCGCCGCCAGGTGAGCTGGAGGGCGTAGTGGGCTGGTGTTCTGTCAGGAAGTCTGGCGAGGCGCCTGTGGGCTCACCCAGTCCTGCGGTCCGGAGTGTTGCCGCTGAGCTGGTGCGGCTTCCGGGCGTGGCGGCCCGGGCTCCGCGGCACCCGTGACACGCCAGGGGAGTGGTCAGGCGTAGCCAGGAGTGGATTTGTTAGTCAGGAAGCGGGAATACAGTTTCTTCCTGCCAGATGCTCTGGGCTGGCCGGAGCGTCCACGGCTGTGTGACGTCCCGTGGGAGGGAGGCCGTGAGGGCCGTGGGCCCCGGGCGGGCAGTGGGAGCTCCGTCTGGGGCCCCGACCGTGACCCCGGCGACGCACCTGGAGGGCCGACTTCGCCCCGGCTCCTCAGCCGTGTCCGGCCTTCGGGCTCTGCTGTGCGTGTGCTCTTCTGAGAGGACTTGTGTCCACGTCTGCAGACGAGTGTTGAAGCTCAGCCTGCTTGAGGGTGCTAGCTGTGGGTCCGTGTTTTCTTTTTGTCAGTGAGCAGGTCCACCAGGAGCTGCGCTCGCTCGCTCACTCTCGGCGCTCGACCTGGCTGGCCGCGCCCGCGGGCTGCCTCTGGGCCCCGGTCCATCCTGCCTGGAGGGACGTGACGGGAGGAGCTCTTCCGGTTTGCTTCCTCTCCTGCCCCGTGGGCGAGGGGGTTAGCACCATCTGAATGAGAATGAAATTGCAAGACATGTTTAAAGACAAATATAAAAAAAGCCCTGAGAACCTGCTTAAATCCTGGGGCAGACAGCTGGGAGTTAATTCTGTGGGGTCGAGCTTCTCTTTAAAAAAATTTCCCACCTGTTTCTGCGGCATGGTTTACACTCCTCCAAATGTCGGAATGAGGAGTGCATCAGTCTTGCTCTTGCTCTGAGGGTGGGAGGACCATTTTCTTTCTCTTCCAGAGAAACTGAGTGAAGTCAGATAACAGGCAGTGAAAGTAGCAGAAGCCCTGATCCTCTGAAACTTCTGGACGTGGTTGCTGTTCTTACAACCTCCCGGGAGTCTGGAGCCCTGACTGTATTCCAGGCCCTGGGCTTTGTTTCCATTTTGCAGGAAATTTTCCATTTTCCTTCCATTTTGGAAGGAAACCGAGGCATGATCGAGGTGTGGTCTGCCTAGCCACGTCCGACGCCAGAGTGGGGGGTTTAACCAGCTCGCACTTCTTTTTCTAGACTCTTCGCAGCCCCATGGACTGCAGCCCACCAGGCTCCCCCGTCCCTGGGGTTCTCCAGGCAAGAACACTGGAGTGGGGTGCCATTTCCTTCTCCACACTTTTTATACTGTATATTAATTTTTTAAAACTTTGCAAATGAAGTTCACTCTACCTGGCGTGCAGCCCTGTGAGTGTGGACAGACGCACAGTCAGGTAATCCCCACCATGTGCAAGGTTTAGAACAGCCGGTCGCCTTCAGCGTCCCCTCCTGTGTGGTCCTGGGCGCTGACCTGCAGGCCTGGACGTGGGTGAAGGCCTCGGCTGGGGGAGCAGGGACTGGGAGAGGCCGCAGGGCTGCAGAGGGGTCCTGAAGGTGCGCTGGCCTCGCTCTCCCTTCGGGTTCTTTGGCTTCTCGCAGGTGTTCTCTCAGAGCGACGCCTGGTGGTTCTGCTGCGGGCAGCGTTTCTGGCGCTGTCATAAGCGATACCATCTCATTGTTTTTGTTTCCACTCTTTGCCGTCTGTCCGTGGAGTTACCATGAATGTCTGTACATCTTTTCCTTCTCCATCTCAGTGGGAGCGGTCCCTGCCCAAAGCTAGGACTGACCCTCCCCTTGCGGTTGAGAGAGGATTAATTCAGGGCACCCCTGGGTATGCCGAGCCCTGAGATGGTGTGTGAATGGTAGGAGGTTGGAGGGACGGTCCAGCTGAATGATTGCTGTGTTTGATAGACTAAAATATCACGTCCAGTAGCGGGGTGACCACGTCACGCTGGCCGAGACATTCTGGCCACGCGCGATCCTCCTGCTGCACGGGTGCCTCCGAGTTGCAGAGGGTTCTTGGCTTTCTCTGCCTCTGGCGGGTGGTGTTCACGTCTGTCCTTCCCTTCCTCTGGCCTTCCTCGTCATCCCCCAGCCTCTGCAAACGCCCATCCCGCGCGCCCTCCCTAGAGCGGCGGGTGCACGTGACCTGGCCTCCGGGAGGCGCTCTCGGGAGCTCGTGGACTGGTGGCTGTCAGCTTAAGTTATAAGATTCCAGCAGCAGCGCCTTTTTCGCTTGTAACCTAGGACATCGTCCTGTAATTTTTTTCTGTTCGGTACAGCTGGTGCCTGAGCCAGTGCCGACCTGCGTTCAGCGCCGTGGCGTCCTCCCAGGCTGCGGGGCGGGCCGGGTCGGGGGACGGGAGGTGGCCTGCGTCCCCGCACTGCTGCTGAGGTGGAGGTTGGGCTGCTGCGGCTCCCCCGACCGCTCAGCAGGAGGGGAGAGCGGACTTCTGTAGGGAGGGCCTGTACCTGTTGTTGGAACATGCCTGTATTGCCTCTTCCGTGTCTGACTTACTGATTTGTGGGAGCTGTCCATGGAGACTCTTGGAGGGGGGCCCGTCTGAAACTGCCCTTTCCCTATCTCAGTGAAGCGCTACATCCGCAAGGGCGTCCCGCTGGAGCACCGGGCCCGTGTCTGGATGGGGGTGAGCGGAGCCCAGGCCCGGATGGACCGGAACCCTGGCTACTACCAGCGCCTCCTGCAGGGGGAGCGGAGCGCCAGCCTGGAGGAGGCCATCCGGACAGGTGACATGGCCCCCGGATGGGGAGGCCCCCGGGGTGGGGCGGCCCTGGGGTGGGGGCGCCTCCCCCAGGGGACGTGTGTCTGCACCCCGACTCCCGGTCGTGATGGGGATGAGACCTGCACTGTCAAAGGCGCACCCCTGATTCCCATTTTCTCAAAGGACAAGCAAAACGGGGACTTATTTGACGGGAGGACAGTGGTCAGAATTGGTTCAGAAAATCCTTGGGTGGGCAGCTAGGTGGTAAGGAAAGTGGTAGAAAGGGTGGGTTTCTTCTGCAAAGATGCTCCAGGGGTGTGAGGAGGCCGATGCAGAGCCAGCCGTCAGAACAGACGCGGGCTGGGCGGCCCTGAGGACTCGAGACGCGGCTGCAGGAAGCTGCGCGCTGCGTCCGCTCTTTGTGCCGATGCCGAGTGTCCAGAGGCGCTCACGCCCTGGCCGCCGTCTCGTGACCCCAGCTTCCTTGCTGGCCACAGGCTCTCACAAGTGCAGAGTCCTCAGAAAAACAGTTAACCTAAGTTGAACAACTAGATCTTTAGGAGAGACACCTGCTTGTCCGATTTTGCCGGCTTCTGAGAACGACAGAACTAAACACAAAGGACTTCATTGAACAGTTGGTCACTGTACACGTCTGGGAGGTTGGATTGACTGGGGACAGCAAGGAAGCGGCGTGTCCCCAGCGTAAGGAGCGGGGGTCTCGGATCCCAGCACCGCCGCTGAGCCTGCCGGCCACACCCTGACCCCCCAGAAAACCCTGGCCGGAGGGCTTGGGACAGACGCTGTCGTGACCTGCAGGGAACGTGGGTTCCCTCCGCAGGCCCAGCAGTGCTCACGTGGGCAGGGAGAGACCACAAGTGATGGGTGGGTGTTTGTCTGGAAAATGAATTTTAAAGGCTCTACTTGGTGCAGAGTTTTTGGATACTTTTATTTTTAATTACGGTGAAACATACACAACGTGCAGTTCACCATTTTATTTTTCCAAGGGGAGCCTCTGTTCCTGTTACACACTAAGCCCCCAGCCCTGGCTCCACCATCTGCTCCCTGTCTCTGACTCTCGTGGACTTCACGTGGGTGGAATCAGGCTGTGTCTGTCCTTCTGTGTCTGGTTGATTTCACGGAGCACAGTGTCCGAGAGGCCCAGCCGGGTTGTGTGTGCGTCAGAGCTTCCGCCCTTCCTGAGGCTGAACCAGATCCTGGGCGTGTCCGTCTTCTGTCCATGGACACCCGGGCTGTTTCCACCCCCTGGCTACAGTGAATTCTGCCTGAACAGGGTGTCAAGTAATTCTCCGAGACCCGAGTTCAGTGCTTTGGGGACAGACCCCGAGGTGGAGTCGCTGGGTCATGCGGCCGCTCTGGTCTGCGGTCAGGGAGCCTGCCTCAGCCATGGTGCAGGGCCAGTAGAGCAGGCGCATCGCGCACCTGAGCCCAGACGGGACGTCCATCACATCTGCCTCCCGTGCAGGGGGCGGGGAGAAAGATTTCAACATCTGCTAAAGCGTCTCATCATAAAGATCGTTACACAGACGTGAGCACAGTTGGTCAGTCTACTCTGAATGAGTGAAAAACTCATTTCCCCCTGATAGGTGCCAGTTTGGGGAATGTTCAGATTTCCAGGGAAAAGAAATCTTTTTTTAAAAAACATATGATTGGAAATTCCAAGCTTGGAGGCACCCAGTTTGCTGCTTGGCTCAGATCTGGTCTTTGTGGGCAGGTGCAGGGCTGGGGGCCCGAGCTTGGGGGCAGAATCCCCGCGGCCGCCGAGAGGCCTTGCGTTTTAAACGGTGTCCACGAGTGTCCCTTCGCCGACACCGCCGCTCTGCCCCAGGCGGGGTCAGAGGGTGTCCATCAGCCACCCCACTCTGCCCTGGACGCGGGCTCACAGGAATGTACTGGGGGCAGGGAGGGGGTGGCGGAGGTGGGAGAGGCCGCCAGGCACCCTCCTGCAGACAGAAGTTGGTGGTGATGGGTTTATCTGTGGTGTGCCAAGTCACTTCAGTCGTGTCCGACTCTTTGCGACCCCATGGACTGTAGCCCACCAGGCCCCTCTGTCCATGGGATTCTCCAGGCAAGAGCCCTCCCCCAGGGGACCTTCCGGACCCAGGATCGCCCCGCGTCTCTCAGGTGTCCTGCGCTGCAGCTGGTTCTTTAGCGCTAGAGTCTTCGGGTAGTTTTCCGTTTTGTCTCTTTGTCTCTAAACGGGGCTCTCAGGTGTCCTGCCTGCTTCTGTTTTCAGTCATAAGAATTGGGGGGAATTTCCAAAGCTTTACGTAAAGTGCTCACGCTTCACCCACACTTCAGGGCGTGGGGACCAGAGGAGACGCTGGGGACCCAGCAGCCTGGCCTCGTCAGAGGAGCTGATGTTGATGCTGATTGGAGAGTAAGGGCTGCAGGGCAACGGGGGCCCTGGCCGGGCTGCTTGGGGCCCGGAGCCGCCTCTGCTCCTGAGTCCAGTCGACGGTGGAGGCTGCTGGGGGCCCAGGGCGGCCTCTGCTTGCGCCCTGAGTGCTCTGTGGGTCCCCGCAGACATGAACAGGACCTTCCCCGACAACGTGCGGTTCCGGAAGGACGCGGAGCCCTGCCTGCAGGGGCCCCTGTACAACGTGCTGCTGGCCTATGGGCACCACAACCACGGCGTGGGCTACTGCCAGGTAAGCCCCGGGCCCCCACAGACCCCGGGCCTCGCCCAGCCGGGGCCCACGTCCCCCACGGACCCCGGGGCCTCGCCCAGCCGGGGCCCACATCCCCCACAACCCGGGCTGGGCCTCTCGGTGGGGGCGGGAGGGAGCAGCTGTGGACATGTACACAGGCTGTGTTTACAGGACGCGGGTGACCAGCACCCTGTCGCCTCGGAGCTGATGGTGTGCGCGTGTCCATGTGTGTACGTGTGTGTGTGTGTATGCACGTGTGTGTGTGTGTGTATGCACATGTGGATGAGTGCGTGCGGTGGGCCGGGCCGGAATGCAGGGCCTCCTCCGGAAGCTGGGCCTCTGGGCAGCGGGGCGGCGCGTCAGGTGGCGGGGATCGCCTCTCGTGCCCCCGGAAGTGCTCTTTCTGCAGCATCGCAGGGACACGTGTCCACAGCCCAGACCGTGAGCAGAGCTGGGTTGGGAGCCGATCCTCAGGCTGCCGTGCGCTCTGGGGGCTGTGGTGTCTGGGGGTGTGTGGGCAGGAGGGCAGGGCTTGGGATGGGGTCCCCACACTCCAGGCCCCCGAGCCAGAGGCCAGGCCTCCTGAGAGGACAGCTGGGTATTCAGAGCCGTGGGAGGCGGTGCCCGAGCAGCCCGTGTGGTTTCTCCTGGTGAGAGTTTCACGAGGACGTGCCCTGCCCGGTTCTACGGCAGAATCTAAGAGTCAAGCCTGACTGCACGTGTCTGTCAATGGCAGAGCCGGCGAGGCCGACGCTGCCCTGGACAGTCATTCCAGAATCACGCGCGTTCTAGGAAGGACAAGGAAGACGGGGAGTTAGCGGGCGGCAGCTGCACGCTACAGGGTCTGGGGGTGGAGCCGGTGTCAGCGCGGGCCTCCTCTGATTTCAGGGATGAGCGTCGTCGCGCGGTGTCTCATCCTGGTGACATTTGTCTGATTCCAGGGGATGAACTTCATCGCGGGGTATCTGATCCTGGTGACTAAGAGTGAAGAAGAAGCCTTCTGGCTGTTGGACGCCCTGGTGGGCAGAATACTCCCAGGTGCGTGGAGTCCTGCGGTAAGAATGACTTGCTTTCTGGTGTTGCCGTAACGATCCTGCTGACAAGTCGGGGCGTGACGAAACATAAGGCGTCGTTTGAGAGCTGAGGTTGACAGTCTTCCTGCAGTTGAGTTGAGGTGAGACACTCACAGGACGTGGGGGCCCAGCAGAGCAGCGACCTCTCCCCCCACCACCGCCCCCCAGGGGCAGCGCTGTCTCAGCCTGGACGCCGCTGAGCCGTTTGCTCAGTTATGTCAGAGACCGAATGACGATGGGGGTTCCCACCGCGACCACTTCCAGGCGTCGTCTGGGGATTTGGGGAACTTCAGGGAATGAAGCCTAAAAGCCTGGCAGCGATAGCAACCGAGAGAAGCAGGTTGGGGCTGGGAAGGGCTGACCTCAAGAAACAGAAGCAAGGCTCCAGGTGCCCCCACCTAGTTCATCACAGACTTAAAGTCAGAACGAGTCGTTTCCAGTAGTCATTAGATTCAGTCCATACAGCAAAATGGGTCTTGCTTCAAAAACAAGGAAACCTCCAGATGAGCGGGCAGGACTGGGGGGGGTCACCGTCTCACTGGGCTGGGGGTGGGCAGGGCTGTGTGAGTCCCCGGGCCTCTGGGTGCACGAGCTAGGTCATTTCGGCACGTGCTCATCCTGCACTTAGCTGCTTCTGTCTTCATTACACCAAAGCTGCACAGATACATCCTCGTCTCAGAAGTTCTGACTGCAGCGTTGACGGAGGGTGAGCCATGGCCGCTCTTCTCAAGGGTCCCCGTCCCTCGCGTGCTCGCTGCCCGTGCTCAGCAGGGTGGTGTGTGGGTGTCCAGCTTCTTGCTCTGCTTTTGCGGGCATACAGGTGTGCCAGCACACACACGGAAGAGTGGAAGTTAGTGACGGAGAATGACAGAAAGACGAGCTGAGACGGAAGCTGGTTCTTTGGGAAAACTGTTGAAATGCACAGACGTCTGACAAGACTGATAAAGGAAGAAGGGGTGAGGAATCCAGAAGTGGAAAGGGCGCCGGGACTGGAACCTGCAGGGACTCCCAGGAACCACAAGAGAGCCTGAGCACAGTGACGAGACAAATGGATGGTTTGAGAATACAGGCCAGCAGAGCTGGAAAGAGGACATCTGAAAGGCCAAATGCAAAGAAAAATATCTCAGTAAAACTCGAACAGATAATTCCCGATTTTTAAAAAGTAAATCTTGCTGAAAACAGAAACAGATGAACTCGTCAACTCGTGTTGTGAGGCTGGTGTAGCCTTCCTGTCGTACAGACGGATCTCAGGAAGAACACGAACACAGATCGCGTTGAAATAATACTGCTGTTAGCCTCTGGCGTCGAGCGATGGTTATAGAGTAGTATTTTTTTAAATATATGACCCCACATGTGGATGGATTAATTCCTACATTAAGGATGGATAGTGGCCTAATCACGTGGAAGGGTCACTGGCAGGGCCAAGCCAGGAAGGCTGGAGAGAAGTGGTGTTTAGCCCTTCAGTCCCGTCTGACTGCGACCCCATGGACTGTAGCCCACCAGGCTCCTCTGTACTCCAGGCCAGAGTCCTGGCGTGGGTGGCCATGCCCCTCTCCAGAGGATCTTCCCGACCCAGGGATCAAACCAGGGGCTCCTGCACTGCAGGCGGATTCTTTGCCACGAGCCCCCGGGGAAGTCTGGAGGGGAGGGTGCTCGAGTTGCAGTAGGTACTGTGACGGTCGTTAGGTTATCGAGGGATAATCAGGTCTGTCCATCTGTTGTACTCGGTACGTGAGTTATATTGAGGAAAAGACTGTTAAAACATCGTTCCATGACAGTTGACTGCCTATAGAGAAGAAAACAAAACTAGACCCTTATTTCAATTCCAGGTAGATTCTAGACGTGTGAAAAAGCAAAACTTTGAAACTCAAAACGAGTCAGAGAACAGTATGATTCCAGAGTAGGAAACAAGTCCTTGAACAAAATTCAGAATCATTTTAATTACATTAAAATTGAAAACTGATTTTGACACAAGACCCAGTCTGCAGAGTAAAAAGGGATCCATAGAATTAACGTGTGAAGAATTCCCAAAAGTCTAGGTGGATACAGGTCGACAGAAAAGAAGATGAAGAGTAGGCCTGACAGGCAGTTCACAAAATAGAGACCTGCATGGTCCCTGAGTCGGGGCGAGGCCACCGTGGTCTCCCAGGAGCGGGGAGGCCAGGTCTCAGCGCCGAACGAAGCTGGACGTCTGCAGCGTGGGCACGGCCACCGGAGGCCGCCCCCCAGTGCCCACGACACTGCAGTTCAGAGCAGTTGAGCTGAAGCAGAGGCAGGGAGAGCGCGGCTCTAATGAGGTGGGGACTGCGGGGTCCCGGGCCACCTTGCTGGGCCCCCGGGCTCTGCCACCCCCGGAGCAGCATCGGTGTCCGTGTTTGATCTGTCACTTGTCAGTCCCCATGGGCCTTCACGTTTCCCCTCTCGTCCTGAGTCGGCAGAAGCCTAGCTGCCCGCCCACAGACACGCTGTTTCCCCGCAACTGGGCTCGCCTGGCAGTGGGTGAGGAGCCCAGAGACAGGCCAGGCTGGGGGCGGGAGGAGAGGTCCTCACGGGAGTTGGGGGGCCTCTCCCAGACCTGTGACTCCCCAGCAGCGAATAGTCGTGTTAACCTAAGCGTCCGAGCGTCCTGCTGGGGCTGGAGGCAGGAGGAGGGGTCCTCACGGGAGTGCGGGGCCCTCTCCCAGATCTGTGACTCCCCGGCAGCAAACAGTCGTGTTAACGTAAGCGTGTTAACGTTAAGCATCGTCCTGCTGGGGCTGCAGGCGGGAGGATCGGCAGGGACCTGGGTCCAGACCCACAGCCCGTGGGCAGCAGGGGTCAGCACCGCCGGCCCTTGGCTTCCCTGCGACCTGCTGGTCGAGCGCTCCAGGGGGTCGGAGTTCGGGACCAGCTCAAGACGGTGCTTCAGGCTCGTCTTTACCTTGGAAACAGAGGTGGCAGTCTGCACTGACTGGTCGTCTCTGCTGTGGGGCGGTTGTCACCCAGCCTGGTTGTCGCTGTGTCTGCACTGACTGGTCGTCTCTGCTGTGGGGCAGTTGTCACCCAGCCTGGTTGTCGCTGTGTGTGTTGACCTTTTGTTCCCTGAAAATCTATACCTGGGCTTCCTGGGTGCCTCAGTGGCAAAGAATCCGCTTGCCAGTGCAGGAGACCCAGGAGACACAGGTTCGATCCCTGAATCAGGAAGATCCCCTGGAGAAGGAAATGGCAGCTCACTCCAGTGTTCTTGCCTGGAGAATCCCATGGACAGAGGAGCCTTGTGGGCTGCAGTCCACGGGGTCACACAGTCGGACAGGACTGTGCGACTGAACCACCACAAAATCTTATCGACTGAGACCTTTTTTCTGCAAAGGCCTAGATCACAGGATGACCTAGACCTCAAACGGCTTGTCTTACATCAAAAAAGTTATGCCCGAGTCTCTTCCTCCAGGGACGCCTGTCTGTCCTCTGACTCCTGAGCCTGCAGAAAAGCCCCGCTGCACCCACCCCCAACGTCAGGGACGGTGGGGGCGTCTGGGATGTCACGCCGGGGAGGAGTCCGTCCCTTAATGGACAAATGCATCCACGTCCTGAAGAGCTGGTCGCGCCTGTTTGCCTGTGACACGGGAAGCGGGTGGCTCCACCGCCGCAGCTGGACAGCGAGGCCCAGGGCGGGCGGCGGGGCTCATCCTGGGGCAGTGACTCTTGGGGCACCCCCCCAAGTCCTGCAGCCGCGCTCATCCCCCCGACCCCGGGCTGACACCTCCAGGCTGTGTGCAAAGGGGGCCCCTGGGAGAGGCCTGACTCGGGCCCTGGAGGGGAGGCTGGACTAGGGGCCCCTGAGAAGTTTCTCAGTCTCTGTGCACAGACGGGAACCCGCAGATGGGGCTGGCCGTCAGGGTTTGCGTTCTTGGCCGACTGCCAGGAGGGTTAAGTGACCCTCCAGTGACCGGCTCAGGCCCGTGGCAGCTTTGGGGGGTGACCTTGCTTCTTCTGGGAGCTGCCATAAGCCTCTGTAGCAAAAGTGAGAATGTGCTGAGCTCGCGCTCTGCAAATCCGCTCGTCTGCCCCGCTGAGCCACTCAGGACTGCCCCCCCACCGCCTCCGGGGCCAGACTGGGCGCCCGCTGGTCAGGGGCGGAGGGGGCGGCGGGCTGGCCTTGCGGCCGGGGGGCGTGGCGGGGAGGGCGCCCCAGGCCCCAGGTGTTGACGACCCCACAGCTTCTGCAGCCTTGGGCTCAGTTTAGCGCGCACACCTTGAAAACCGGCGACGTGACTGCCATGTCAGTGTTCATAATGATTCTGTTTTAATGAAAACACCTAGTAAGAATGTCTGTCCCTGTGCCGCAGTGAATGGCCAAACTTTATTACACCGATTGCTTGCTGAACTTATGGCAAAGTTCAAGCATTAGGTTAAATACACCATGATGATGATCTACCACGATAACAAGCCAGAAAGTTCCTTGGCAAGAGAACGTCCATTTCAACAGACAGACGGGCGGCGGGCGTGATGGGTACCAGCAGGGGCCTCACCGTCTGCTCGCTGGCCCGGCTCCTGCTCTGGGCGGGTGGTCCTCTGGAAAGGGTCCCAGGGGCCCCCACCACCACCTGGCCCGGGGGGCACAAGGTTGCGGCCATCCGGCTGTGAGACCCACGTCCCTGCCCCGCCGCCCCCACAGCCGATTACTACAGCCCCTCGATGCTGGGCCTGTGAGACCCACGTCCCTGCCCCCTCGCCCCCACAGCCGATTACTACAGCCCCTCGATGCTGGGCCTGAAGACGGACCAGGAGGTGCTCGGGGAGCTGGTGCGGACGAAGCTGCCAGCGGTGGCGGCGCTGATGCACAGCCACGGCGTGCTGTGGACCCTGGTCGCGTCCCGCTGGTTCATCTGCCTGTTCGTGGACGTCCTGCCCGTGGAGGTGAGGGCGCCTAGCTGGGCCTGGGGTCGGCGGCACGGCCGTGCGCTGACCCGCCGCTCCCTCCGCAGACGGTGCTGCGTGTCTGGGACTGCCTGTTCAGCGAGGGGTCCAAGATCATCTTCCGGGTGGCACTGACCCTCCTCAAGCATCACCAGGCCTCCATCCTGGAGGCCACCAGCGTCCCTGACCTCTGTGAGAAGTTCAAGGAGATCACCAGGGGCCGCTTCGTCACTGAGTGCCACAGCTTCATGCAGGTGGGTGTCAGCCACACTGGGCCCCCAGGAGACTGGCATGCTCACCCCGCACCCCCTACGCCGTCGGCTGTGGGGGGTGCCACCTGGGACCCACCTGAGCCCGTCAGGCCTGCTCCTTGGCTTCTCCTGGGCCTCCCTGACATCCCCATCAACGCCGGGCCCACCCTCAGCCCTCCCCGTTGCCTTCTCTCCCGCCCTGGTGGGGTCATACCTGTCTGTCCCCTCTCGTTGGGTTCCAGGCCTGGTGCAGGCTGTGTACACAGCTCACCTGAGTTGATGACCTGGGTGCTGCATCCCACAGGCCCTTGGGGGAGGGGCGGGCACTGACCCAGATGCCTGGCCCATCGTGCCCTCAGCTGCCCTGTGGAACGGTGGTGGCGTGCCTGCCGCCCCCAGGCTGGCAGCCTCTGAGCCTCCCTGGGCCTGATTTCCTCAGAACCAGCCCCTCAGCCCTCAGGTGGCCTTACTGCTTGTGTGGCTGAAGCCCTGGGTCCAGGCGTGGTTGCCTCCAAGAAGGGAGCCCGCCGTCCCCACGGGAGCCCAGCCCGGCACATGCCACCCACGGCCCCACGGCCCGGCCTCTGCTGGACTGCGGTGTGGACACTCAGACCGTGTGGCTTTGGTGTCTGGCTCTTGGGCTCAGTGCGACACTTCCAAGGAGGAGCTGGGGGCTCCCGAGTGCAGCGGGTGCCCACTGAGGGCAGGCGGCTGGCCTGCCTATCCCTGACAGCTGCGTGTCCATGGTGGGGCGGCTGGTGTTCTGGCCTGGACGTGCTCTGGGCCCTGTGAGCTGAGTGGACGCAAGGGGATCGCAGAGAGTGAGGTGGGGGGAGCGTCTCCCCACACGGCAGAAGAAGTGCTGCATAAAGAAACACGTCTTTACACACAGCAGGTGTGGCCGCTCACTGCACGCTGATGGGACGTGACCCTGGTCTTATTTCCTTGGGGGTCTCTACAAACTTGTGTGTTTTGCAACACTGCAGTTTATGCATCAGAGTGCTCTCAAGTCCTGTCCCAGAACATCTAGAATCTCCTAGATCCCACGTGGAAGCTAGGAGCACTGTAATGGGAAGAGGTCAGCTGAACCCTCCAAAGAGTCTGTTCTCCGGCCTGAGTCACCCGAGACTTGCTCCCAGGGTCCTTCCCTTCTCCTTGTTGTCAGGCAGTTTCTCTCTTACTGGAAACAAGTCTGAGTCCCTTCCTGCTTCTGCTTCTCAAGTCTAGTCTCTCCTAGGCCCCGAGTATGTTTCAGAGCTGCTAGAAGAGTCAGCAGTCACAGGGTCAGAACTCAAAGAACTCAGCACAGGCAAGAAAAGCAAAAATAGCAAACTGGACCACGTGGGGCTTGACAGCGTCTGTGCAGCAAAGGGAAGCGGTGGTGGATGAAAAGCTGACCCCCCCGAACTGGAGAGTGAGTGTGCAGGCCACATCCAGACACACGGAGACCTCAGCTGGACACGGAGCTCAGGAATCCCGTTTAAAAATGGGCAGAGGACCCGAGTAGACAGTTGTCCAAAGACGTACAGGTAGCCAGCAGGTACATAAAAGGATGCTCACTTCCCTCATCATCAGGGGAACGCAGATCAAAACCCCGTGTGACCTCACGCCCGTCAGAACGGCTGTCATCCAGAAGACAGCAGACAGCGCCTGTCGGTGAGCGTGTGACCAGGGAACCCTGGCGCAGCACTGGCTGGAGCGTAAGATGGTGCAGCCACCATAGGGAAGCGTGGAGGCTCCTCAGAAACTGGACAGAGAGCTGCTGTCTGACGCAGCCGTCCCACTGCGTATTTCCCGAAAGGAAACAGAAGCAGGACCCCTGGGAGGGCTGCCCACGCACGTTGTCTGCAGTCACAGCAGCCGCAACGTGGACACAGCCTGCAAGGCCACACGAGTGCATGGGGAGCGTGTGGTCCACCCACACGGCGGGCTTCCACTCAGCCTCGAGAGGGAGGGAGAGCCCGACACCTGCTCCACCCGGGAGGAACCTGGAGACGCCATGTTCAGTGATCGTCATGAGAGGACAAAAACCGAGTCCACTAACGCGAGGTCCCTCGAGGAGCCAGGTTTACAGAGATGGAAGGGGGCTGGGGACGCAGTGGGCTGGGGGAGGAGGAGCCGGAAGGTGACCCCAAGGGCACAGAGCTGACCTCAGCCCACACCTCAAGTGGCTCAGGCACAAACGGTGTGGCTCTAGCACACACGCGCAAAACCAGTGGAAGGGTGGGAACGGGACGTCACCCAACCTAATTCAGTGGCTCAGAGCCTCTGACTTCGGAAAAGGATGTTTCCTTCACGGACTGGATACAGCGTTTAAAAAGTGACCTGAGTGTAAGCGGACAGGAGCCCGTGTGCCGGCTGGCAGACGTCCCGTCTCAGGCACTTTCCTGAGCTTTGCAGCAGCTGAAACCAAGACGTGGCCCAGCCTGAGGCCTGACATTCAGGGCTGGGCCACCTGCACGCACACCGCGGGACCCCCTCCCTCCCCTCCCCGGTCCTCAGAGCGCTCTGCTGAAGTCCCGGGGGGCGTTTGGGGGGCACCAGCGGCCTGCTCTTGCTCAACCCTGCAGTAAGCCCTCCTCTGCTCCCTTCGCCCTGCCCTCCAAGGAGGGCTGCCCTCGCCCTCGTCCTCCGCCCTCGTCCTCCGGGGGGAAGGGCTCCCCGACCCTCGTCCTCCGGGGGGAAGGGCTGCCCTTGCCCTGCACAGGGTCCGTGCTGATGCTGGAGCTCTGTCACTATAGCTTCATTCAGTTTTGTCACGTCTGAAGGACATAAGTGACCTTCCTCTGCTCACTAACTGCTGGCCTCAGCCTGGCCAGCACCAGGAGCTGGGAAGGTCTAAATGAACCCGTTTCTGTTTCAGAGAATATTCTTGGAGCCCGGGAGCCTGTCCAGGGCCAGCATCGCCCGGCTGCGGGAGCGCTGCAGGGCGCGACTGCTGGCGCAGGGCTGAGGCCTCGAGCCGCGCCTCTGGCTGGCGCGGTCACTGCGGACTGAGCAGCCCTCCTGCACTCTTCCCTGCAAGCTGCCGTGTTGTTTTTAAGTATATATTTTTACCTGAGACACTGGTGTATATAAAACGTGAGGTGCAGGGTCTGTGTTCATTACACCAGCTCCTGTGAGCCTGCCATCTAATGATGTTTATAAATGACTTTTTGAAATTGTTCTACAAGTGACGTGTAAACCAGGTGAGAGATGGAGGGGCTGCAAGTCAGGTCTGGGCTGTCATCCCTGACCCCCGGGGAGAAGGTGCCCCAACGAGACCCCTCCCCTTGGGGCTGGAGGCCACGGCACTCCACCCTGCCCCGGCCCTGCCTCTGAAGATGCCACCTCTGGTGAGGAACCCCACCCAGGCCAGCTGTGCCCTGCACAGGACGCAGGGACGGGGGCACAGGCAGGGGTGGGGGAACAGGGGTGTTTCCTGGGAGACCAGCTGACAGGTTCGCCTTCCTGGGAGCCGATCAGCGGCACGTCCCCCAGCAGAGGCTCCAAATCCCACTGTCCTGCGGAGACTGACCCTGCGGACAGCAGCTGCTGGGCTCCGCTTGGTTCAGCCCAGTGCCGCCCACCTCAGGGAAACGTGTGTTGGGAGCTTTGCTGCGGGGCGGCCGGGCCCTGCCCTGCCCTGCCCTGCCCGTGTAAGGGGCCGCTGCCCAGGGCCACCCACACGCAGGCTGCCCTCAGCCTCGCCCCCGAGGCCAGCCTCTGCCTACTCTGGCCTGAGCGGCCCTCCTCGGCCACCAATTCGTAAGACTGGGTGAGGAACCGTCTTCCACAGAGACCCATCCCCAGAAAGTGGGCTCCCCTGCTGTGTCTTAACCGAATACCGGCTTCCTTGAGTCGCTGGCCTTGGGACAGCCCCCCAGGCTGATCTGCTGACCCAGCTCACCCGCCACTTCTCACGGGAGTCAACAAAAGCACGAGGAAGCCCAGACAGACACGCTTTATTGGCGTCGTTACGGCACCGCGTCCCAGAGGGGCTCCTTGGCACACAGCCCGCTGAGCTGCAAGTGATGAGCAGAGCAGAACGACTACTGAACATGGTGCGGACAGAGCATCACCCCAAACCTCCAACAGAAAACGGAAAATCACTTTACAAAAAAGTAAAAATAACACCCATTTTTCTATTTTAAAAAGTGCCAGCTCTCAAGAGGCAGAGCGTGGGGCCCAGGACCCAGCGCCGGGCACCCTGAGGTTTGGGGGCTGGGCCGGGTGCCGAGGTTGAACCGCGGAGCCAGGTCTGCATCTCACCCTCCACACTCACCACTCGGCCGCCGCCTTCGCCGAAGCCTTGGACCAGACCCTCCCTCTGTGAGGCTTGTGTCTGAGTGAAAAGCCCCAACACCAGGGTCTCGAGAAGCCAAACCAAAGTGGAGCCTGTGCCCATTTAGAAAAGCTCTTACCCCCCTCCCCCTTAAGAGTCCTACTTTGGTAAATATTAACGTTTAACCAGTTAGCAAAATAGTTAACCCAGTTAGCAAAATTAACACCATCATTTCCATAGTTACTCTCTTGTGCATAGTAAGTGTTGCCAGATGAACTTCAGGTTGGATAAAGCAGATTTGAAAACCAGTTTGCAAGGAAGTGCCCCCGACAGTGATCTAAGCCCAGGGAAGCGGCCGGGGCTGCGCCCGCGGCTAGATGGTCTGGTAGCCGGCGTGGCTCCTCTTCCGGCCGATCAGGTAGGCGAGGAGCACGATGAGGACCAGCCCCGCCAGGGCGCCGCCCACAGCGATGGGGATCAGCATGCTGTTCTCGTCCAGCTGGCACTCCTCCACTGTAGGGAGGACAGACAGACAGCTGGCTCGCCCTGTCGCGCCCACGGCTCTCGCGGGGAGGCCTCCCCAGCCCTGCTCAGAGGGTGGTGGGAGCACCGCGGCCGGGCTGGCCCCGCAGAGTCAGGGACGCAGGCAGAGGACCCCGGGCCCCGCTCCTGACCGGCCCCTACTCACCAGGCCCGAACTTGTCCCCGTCCACGCGGAACGCCTGCAGCCACACTCGGAACATGTTGAGGGAGAAGCTGCTGGTGACCCGCAGACGCTGCTCAGCGTTGCACTTGTACGAGTTCCCCGCCGTGGCCTGCAGCGCCCTCAGTGAGCTGTTGGTGGCCGTGAAGCTGCCTTCTGCAAAGGCAGAGGGGTGAGCGCCCTGGGCACCTGCAGGGCACGTGGGGCGGGGTGGGGTGGGGTGGGGTTGGGGGTCTCACCTTTGGCGTCGGGCAGGGTCAGGTTCAGCTGGACTCCTTGAAGGAACACCCTGCTGGAGCTCTCGTTCTAGAGAAGAGGACAAGCACACGGGCCCCATCAGACCAGGGGGGCGCCCCCAGCCGCAGGAGACCGCATGGCGCTCGGGAGTGACAGGGCAGCCTGTGGTCTCGGGAACAGAGCTCCAGTTGGCTCCTTACAGTCCCTGCCCAGAGCAGAGCCTGCTAGGATAGGGGATGAAGGAGCCACGCTCCCCAAAAGCCAACACTGAACTTTCCGGGAAAGCTTTTATCAGGAGTGCAGCAGCCCACTGCACAGTGAGGCACACGCGTCCACCAGGGCCGTGTCTGCGCGTCCCCAGTCTCCTGCTGACTGGACTCATCCCGGGCAGGTGTGCAGGGCGCAGGGACGCGGCTCCAGACGGGGCAGCAACAGCACCCGAGGCCTCGGGTCACCCCGGCCCCTGCAGCGCTACCAGGTACCATGAGGTTTCTGCTGATGGACACGGGCTAGGGGGCCAGGGGTCCTGCAGACGGGGGGAGGGGGTGCCTCACCACTGCTGCAGGGCCAGGGGTCCCACAGACGGGGGAGCGGTAGGGGGGCCCTCACCATCACGAACTGGAGCGCCAGGAGCAGGAGGTTCTCGCTGTGGAGCTCCAGAGTTGCCAGTGTGGCGGAGCAATTCCCCCCGAAGGTGGTCTTGTTGGGGTTGACATTGAACTCTCTGGTCACCGTCTGCAAGAAGAACAAGAGGTCAGCTCCCCTCCCACCAGCCCCCGGGCTGTGAGCAGACAGAGGCAGAGGTGGCCGGGAGGCAGTGGCTTCAAGGCCTGTTCACAGGAACAAACCAGAAGGAAGACACAAGTCCGCGCAGGGAAGACCGCTGCATGCAGACGGCTTCTGGTGCTTCCGGCAGCCTCCCCGGCTCTCATCCCTGCAGAAGGGACGGGTCTCTGTCTCCCAAAGCCACCCCAGACACTTGGCCTTGGGGAGATCGTCATCTCCAAGGATGAGCCGAGACCCCTGAGTACCTGTTGGACACTCGGAGAGCCCACCCCCTCTCAGGGCTGACACACCTGCCCGAGGAGATGGCAGATCCAGGCTCTGCGGCCTCAGGACAGCCGGTGGATGGGGGTCCAGCCGAGCGCCGCAGGACACACTGCCCACGACCCGCCCCAGGACCCAGTGCAGGGAGCAGGGCTCTGGCCGGCCCACCTTGTTGTCGACTCTCCTGTAGGTGACGTTCAGCTGCAGCCCCATGCTGGCCAGCAAGCAGGTGCCGTTGCTGCCAGAAACGTTGTACCTGAACACGGCAGGGCTCGCGGGAGCTGGGGTGGGCGCGGGCTGGGGTGGCGTGGTCGGAGTGGGCAGGTCCTGTTCACAGCGCGTCTCTGCAGGGACAGTGGGGTGAGTGTGCCCACCCTCCAGGGAGGCGGGGCTCCGGAAACGCTGGGCAGGAGCAGGCTGCCCCCGGCCTGGTAGGCGCTTGGCCACCAGACCCCTGCCTGCACTCCCAGCTCTTCCTGCTCCTGGAACCCTCAGGCCTCAGCGGCCCCTCACCCACAAGAACATCCTCTCCAGCAGAACAAACCTCCCGTGAGGTCAGGAACAAAACTTCAACTGTGTCCTATGCTGTTGGGACGGTGTCTCCAAGACCATTTGAAACGGTGACAGTTTACACACACTGAGCACCTGTGCGCCGGGCTGGAGACAGCCCCAAGGCAGCAGCGCCCAGGCCAGGCGGGGACACACAGTGGACACGCACCACAGGTTGGCACCAGCCCCGTGTCCAGCAGGGACAGCCCCGCGCGTCAGGCTCGGAGGCGAGACCCGTGCCCAGGCCACCACTGCTGCAGGCCCGGGCGGGGCAGGAGGGGCCGGCAGGGCAGGGCAGGAGGTCACACCTGGCGGACGAGGGAGCCACAGGTGGGCCTGGTGACCCCAGCGGGGAGAGAAGCCTGTGTGGGGGGCTGGCGGCAGGGCCTCACGCCTGTGCCATCCCTCCCTGGAGAGAGTCCGCCACGGGACCGCTGACAGAGGGAGCAGCCCCTGCGTGGGGACCAGGCTATGTACGGAATCTGTACTGTCTGCCGTTCTGCTGTGAACCTAAAACTGCTCTGAAACCAGTACTCTAAACACAAGGCAATTGTTTACCTTAACAACAACATCAGTCTCTGTGCCTGTGTTCAGAGGCCTCAGGAGCAGAAGGCGGCCATGAGGTGAAGCGTGTCCAGGCCGGGCAGGTCAGGGGACCAGACACCGCTGCCCGGCCTGACCTCCCAGATCCGCGCTGCTTCCCTCAGCTGAGGCCCGCGCTCAGCTGCTAACTGCACACCCGGCTCCTGAGAGCACGTGAACCACTGCCCTGGGTGCCCCCGAGCCCCCTGGACCCTGGCTCGTGCCCACAGCCTCACGCGCTTGCTGCCCTAGGAACAGCCAGGACCCTCCGGGCTGGCCTGACCAGGGCCACATGGCGGCCTCAGGATCTGACCCTCGGCCCTGTGACTGGGCCTCTGGCCACAGGTCTCCCTGTCACGTGGGGCTTCCTTCAGCCCCCGCCCCGCCACGAGCGTGCCTGTGGGGTCAAGGGCTGGCAGGCTCCTCTGAGGGCCAGGCGGTGGCTGCTGCGGGTGCTGGCCGTGGGTGCCGGGCCCCACCTGGCTCCACTACGCAAGCGCGGGAGTGGGAGGGCGAGGGCCCGTGGCTGCTCCCCGCAAAAGCTCAGTCACAGGCACGGAAACTTATTTTCACCTGTTGTAAAACATTCTTTGGATTTTTTTTTTAACATTAAATTTCTAATCACTTCACACGCACGCCCAAAGGGGAGTAGCGGCCTGGCCCTCAGGAGGCAGGGTGGAAACGCCCTCCCGAGAGCCGGCTGGACCGGACTGCTGGTGCCCCGGGGTTGGAAACCTCCCCGCCAAGGCCCGCGGCTCCCACCGCGGATGCACAGCCCTGCGCGGGGGCCTGCCGAGCGCGCGCGGGGTCAGGCCGAGGACGCGCGGAAAAAAAAAATAAATAAATTTCTAATCACAAATAGCAACCTTTGTTCATTGGCTGTGCAGAGCGCAGAAGGCCTCGCAGCCCCACTGGAAACAGGAGGGCCCAGGCCTGCTGCCGGCCATAGGGAGGGCCACGGGGTTGCCATGCAGCCCAGAACCCGGCCACTCTGAGCCGCCAGGCAAGGCTGGCACACGGAGCAGGGTGGGGGGATGCCACCCTCCCCCCAGGCAGTGATGGTGACCTGTGAGCTGAGCGGCAGGATGTGGGGGGTTGGCAGCAGAAGACAGCGTGCTGTGCGGTGCCCAGGGTGCTCTCTGCAGACTCCTAGGCCCCCATGACTCCCGAGAGGCCAGCACCCTCACCTCACAGGAGGAGGACGTCCTGAGTGGCACCCCGGGCCCACCTGCCTGAGCGGGACTGTGGTGGGCGAGGCCTCTGTGTGGAGACCGCCGCCCCGACCCCATCCACTCCATGACGAAAGCAGAGGGTCCGCCTGCTTTGCCCTGGACCCTGCTTGAACCCACCCTCAGGGAGGAGGGCACCTTCCCCACAGTGGGGGCCGGGGCCTCGGCGGGGTCCTCACCCTCTCTGCTGAAGTTGCTGCTGGACAGGTAGGCCTGGATGGCCGCGTCTCGGAGCGTGACCGTCACATTGTCCATGTTGACCTGAGTCTCGCTCACACACCGGTACGTCTTATTGATGTCGGCCTTGATGTCGGTTGCCGACTCCACAGTCTTGACTCCTATATTTTAAAAAATCAGTTTTTAACCCCTTGAACTGCTTGCTTAAAAAGCAGTTTAGATATTCCCCAACCCAATTCTCTTCACCTCATCACCGGTCCACACTGGTTCTTACCTGTGGAGCTCGAATTGGGGAAAGTGTCTGTGTCTGACAAGTTATAAGCAAAGCGCATCAGCTGGACCTCGTAACGTGTTGCATTTCTGGTGAAAATGAGGGTCAGCGTGTGGCCTCTTCCAAAAGTGATCACGAGACTGGAGTCAGAAGCATTCTCTTTGCCACAAGAGCTGCTATTTGACACTTCCGCACCAGCTGGCAGCTCAAAGGACTTATTCTGGAACCAACACGATGACGGGTCACTTACCACAGGGTTCAGAAACAACCACAGCTCGGAACCCAGACCCTCTCCACCTCAGATGCCGCTATCAACGCATACGTTCGTCATAAAACAAAAGACAAAGCACTTTATGTCAAGTAACAGCGAAAAGAAATTCCAGTGTGAGATAAGGGTGACCTGATTACTGACACTTGCTTCACTGACGTAATTTTGCTTCACACGAGAATGAAAATAAAGCTCTCACATAAACTGAAATAACTAATGCTAGGCTCCAGGATGAGCTGCTCCTCTCAGACATTCGTGACTGCTACAGAGCTTGTTTCAAGAGCATGTCTCTCTAAACAGAGAGAAGATGAGGTTTCACTGCAGAACTGTTTGACTGAACTTCATAAGCAAAACAAACAACTACAAAACCACCAAAACCCATCTCCATGACCTGAACTGGACAAGTGGCCAGCGAGAAGCTGTCCTGGCACTGTCCTGCCAACAGACCATGCCTGTGACAAAGACACGTTTTTATGAGGTGGGAAGTCACATTACTGCAAACAAATGACTCCACTTGTGTAAGATGATTAACACATAATGAAACAATACTTAAAAATTCTAACCCAAAAAAAGCGAAGTAGAAATTAAAAGGTGCCCGGACAAATCTTTACAATGAGAGGCATCTCCATGGACAAGGCCCGCAGAGCTCCCTTCTGTCTGACAAACATCATTTACATCAAGAGGAGTCGGCAGCTGGCATGTCCAGGGGGCTCCAAAGGACCCGCCTGTCCTCCTGGCAGTCCTGGGCCCCCACGGCTCTCCAGGCGCCAGCAGGCGGCGTGCGTGGACGCGGGGATGGGTAAGGAAGAACGTGCTTCAACAAAGCGCTGACAGCAAGTCTCATGGAAGGACATATGGAAGAGGGATGAAGCGCTGCAAAGCCCACCAACAGGTGATTAACGGAGGGAGCATCAACAGAGAGGGAGAAGGGAAGGGCTCCCTGCTCCGCTGTTCTTGTCTGGAGAACACCATGGACAGAGGAGCCTGGCGGGCTACAGTCCCTGGGGTTGCAGGGAGTTGGACGCGACTAAGCACGGCACAAAAAACAGAGAAGCGCTGCTTATCTGTCAGGGGCCTCGGACAGCAGCGAGCAGGCCTCACTCTGTAGGAGCGCAGTGCTGTGTTACCAAAACCACGGGGATGCCCGTCAGACCAGTGCAGTCACACTGCACCTCCAACACGCGTGCACGTGTGATTCCTGCAGCGTGACAGTTCATCTAAAGCAGAACAGAGCCACAAACCAGGCACAAAAAGAACACGAGAGCTCAGGTCCGGGCGATGGGCGAGCACTCAGGGCAGCTAACACAATACAGCGCTGCGTCGTGGTGATAAAATACAATCGTGAGGAAAACTGAAAAAGGCTCAAAATAAAACAGCAAAAGCGGTGCTCACGACCGTCCGTGCGACTGCAGCCTCAGCGCGCACAGACCACCCAGGCACCAAGGGGCACCGCAGTGTGCGACACGGAACACGCACGCGTGTCGAGGAGCAGGCCCGGTGCGCGCGCACAGCGGGGTGCGGGGCCCGGGCTCTCCTACCTGGGGCCCACTCCTGGTGTCGTAGCTGGTCAGGAAGGTGGCAGAGAAGTCGGCCATGATGCAGGCGGTCCCGTTGCCATTCTTCACCACAAACACTGCTGATGCGCCGTGCACGAGGCCTGCTGACTCCCAAACAGAGAAACCCCCGTGTGACTTTTTGGAAGTGTCTGTGGCTTACAGTTGCAGCAGCGTGGCTGTTACTGGGAAAGCTGCTTAACTGCCAAAGAGACTGGGACACGCAGGTCCCAAGGGCTGGGTCCGCAGGGCTCTGTCCCCCCACACCACTGTGACACTGCCCTCTCAAAATCCACCCCCTGTGTGCCAATCTGGGGTCACCCAGGGCCTAGGCGGCCTCACGCCGGTTCCTCAGAGGACCTCTGGGAGGCGGGGCAGGGTCCTGGAGGAAGGACTTGAACTTGGAACCAAACGCTCCCATTCTACAGAAATGGTGGACCCACACTGCAGCTCAAGAGCTGCCTGATTTACCTGCTGACAGGGCAGGAAAAGCCACAGACCCGAAGATCAGAGTTCTTTACCCACTTCCAGAAGGGCCTCAAAACACAGTAACTCCATTGGCTCTGGACTTGGCTGTGCGACCTTAGGACCCCACACCACCTCTGCAGGCGCTGCCAAGTGCCCAAGGGAAGGGCGGAAGGAGCTGTCGCGGGGCCTCCAGCCTGTGTGTGACTGTGGCTCTGAGCCAGGGCCAGGACCACAGGCCACAACCCGAGCAGGCAGCTTAGCAACAAGTGCATCTGATCAGGGGCACAAAGGTAAGTTTACAGCCATGCACTTCAGCACCTGGTTCTCTCACAGATGGGCAGGAACAGATGTTCTGACCCTTCTAAACCCAAACAGCTTTCAGCCAGCACAGCTGTGGCCACGTGCCAAGAGACACACCTCTGTGTTTCTGCAGCACAGGCCCCTGCACGCCCTTCACCAGGAGGGGACACACCCGCCTCCGACGGCTCTAAGGGTGAAGGCGACCCAGGTGGCGCACTCCGGAGCAGCAGCTGGCTTCCCACGCGTGGCCCTGCTGCTCATGTGTAAGTGACTCCAGTGAGCCCAGTTCACTCTACCCTTGTGACTGGCACCAAATACAATCCTCAGAGCAACTACTGCTTAGGCCTAAAGCGGGGAGGACAGACAGAATCCCCACACGCCGCCTGTAAGCCTCAGGTAGAAGAAACATCAGGCTGGAGCCACAGAGAAAAAAGCTGCTGCACAAGGACCAAGCCAACCAGGCATCAAGGATACTCTCGTCTGTGTTGATTCACAAATTTCTAAGCTACTCCTCAGAATACTCAAGGAAGATGCCACTAAAATCATTTCCAACGAATGAATACTGCTTTTTCAAAAGGAGCGAAAACCCCACGATTCACTTCTGACACAGTGAAGGTTTTAAAGACGCCTCTGAGAGTGACAGAGTAAATGCACAAGAGCCGCTGAGACGCCAGCCAGGCAAACGCAGGTCCAGCAGCAGAAGCAAAGCCCGGGCACAGAAGACGGGCAGACACCGGACACCGACCAGCACCCGGCGCACAGAGACGCCCCAGGCCTGGGCGGCCCTGCCCGGCCTGGCCCCAGAGTCACGTGTCACTACACGCTCCACAGGCTCGGCAGGTCAGGCCACTGCTTCCCTCGTCAGCTCCTACCAAGCCACTCTCCTGTAAGAGTTCCTTAAATCACCAAACGCTTCCTACTGACTCAAAGCCCTTCACTAGAAAACGCTTCACGTTAAATAACTTTTCAATCACATAATTCCCTCATTTAGTAATAAACAGGCTGAGGGCCTGAGCTTTCAAAGAACAACAAAGAAATATTACTAAACAAACCTCAAACAGCCTTCAGCGGGGCTAGAGACCCACATGTATTCTGGAGAGACCCAAAAATTTTTCAATTAAAACAAGAAACCACAAGCCAATTTTGGTCAAAAGAAAAATGTCTGCAACAGCATTATAGCATAAAATTATAAGAGAATGCGTGTATACAAATGATCAGAAGTTTCTTTTTAACTCTATAAAAATACCACTTTCTCAAGTCAGGATGTTTCAGTAACTTGAGGAGTATCCCTCCTGAAGGTCAGAACCTGCACCACGAGCAGCCCTTCACTCAGGACTCGCCGCCATCCTCTCTCCAGGGTCCTGTGAGGAGTAGCACCTTATTCCTTCAGAAAACTTCCATGTGGAGACATTCCAGTCTCTAAAACAAGCTGTGGGAACACGCCTGCCTGAGGTGAGACCTCAATCTTGAAGAGAGTCCTCCGCCACTCCTGGCCCGATGAGTTGGGCTCAGAGGAACCACCAAACCCTCAGTTCAGGCACGGGTAAAGTAAAAATAAGTGAGCCGACACGAGAGGTGCCAGAGCATCAGGTTAGCTGAAGCCAGCGCAGCACTGAGGACAGGGCCAGGGCCTGTTACTACCGGCGTGTTCAGCACCGCAAGGCTTCGCCTATCAAGCTCATTGCTGAGCCCATGGCGCCTGACACAGACCGTCAGTAAGTGTTGTATTTAATGAGCGCCTGTGCTGTGCTCTTCAGGTAACTGAGTTACTGTGACAATTTTGATAGGTAGACACTATCAGGACTCCCTTTCACAGATGGGGAGTCCAAAGCAGGGAGCAGTTGACCACCATGCTCGAGGTCACACTGCCACGATAGTGCAGAGCCAATCTGGAACTGGGCCTGCTGACTCAGACCACGTGCCTGCCGAGCTCACCACACCTGAACACTTTCTCTCCAACACTCAGTGAGCAATGATTATGTTTCAAATTACAACATACTCATTTGAGATGGGAAAGAGATTGCCATCTGGAGGAACAAGTCAATAAATTCTTCATTAACTTTTTAAAATAACTCACTTTCTAATCTAAGATCAATTCTTTTTATAATCAGCGATACATAATCATGTATGAAGACTTAAAAGAAGAAAAAGACAGACGGAGGAGCCATCCCTGACACAGAATCACAACCTCTAAGACTACTGTGTACATTTCCAAACAGCTGACATGCATGTTCTGCTAGGGGGCACTGCTGTGAAACTGGGCGTCTCTTCATGTAGGTCCTGAGCACTTAATGTGTGAGGCCAAGATAGGCTGTAGGATAAGGAAGATACAGGCATAAAAATAATCACAACACAGCTGAACAGATGCTCCAGAAGTAGTGTAGGTCATACACGCATGGAGTCAAGTCTTTCGGGACACACAAAGGACTACCACAGCCTGGCATGGATCTAACAATATAAATCCAAAATTATGGACCTAAATCATTTAAACTTCCAACCTAGTGAAGAATTCGATCGCCAGCCAACCTGGGTAACTGACAAACTCCCACAATCGAGAGTAACAGTATCGGTAAAAAAAAAAAAATTTTCCCCCCTATTTTGTAAGCAACAGTTCATCATTTTGAAAGCGGAAGGTCATCCGGTGACATCAACGGTCAAGAGTCCTATTACATAATACTTGATCTATGTATCAAAAAGTTTCAGTTCACACTTGCCTAGCTTTCTACAAAGTTTTCAAACGAAACTTAAATTTCTAGTTACTAATGCAGGATGACTTTGTAATTTAGAACTCAGAAACATCTTTAGAAAATGCTTTTTGGTGAAGTTGTGTATTAAAATAAACATTACTTGAAACAGATCCAAATCCAAGCTCTTAACAAACCTTTTTTAAAAAATGTATTTTTAATCAAATATAAAACTTAAAGGACATGACAAAATGGATATCAAAAAAGTAATTGTATGCACGAGACTCCAAGCTATCAATGTAGGGAAGTTACGGATTTTTCTCTTCATCAGGTGAGTTTTTAAAACATGAAACACAGTAACAAACTTGTAACGCTGGCAAGCTCTTCTCATAAAGAAAAGCCAGCCGTCCTGACAGGACAAGACCCGTCCCAGCAGCTCCTCACCTAACTCAAGACACCTGCCAGGGAGAGCAAGGCTCCAAGTTTGCTGAAGTAAGGTCACCCTTTTCGGCTGGTCTTGCAGCTCAAAGAATGCATTTTACAACAACAGGCAAAACAAGAACCTGAAACCAAAATTCATTCTGTCACCAGCAACAGGATTTCGGGCAGATGTCTAGAATTCCCAGCAGACAGGGGTGGAAAGTGCCTCTCTGTCTGCTGAACTCTAGGGCGCTCCGCCGGCACTTCTCAGACCCTAGCACGTTCATCTTCCCGTGCCATGGGAACCAGGAGAGAAAGTGCCACACAGAGCCCTAACGTCAGATCAAACCAGGCAGTGATTCCTGTTCAAGTCAACACGGTTTCTCTCTCATTAGGACAAATAAATGAGAGCAAAATCCCTCAACGGAGAAAACACCCGCAGCCACGCACGCCGCTTTTCCGACGACGCCTGGCTAGAAATGAGCACGTCCACTGTGACGCCCAGGCCCTTTGTCCACTGCGGGGTCCCTGAAACTCAGCGGGGTAACGAGGTCGTTATAACCTAATGAGAACGCCCGGCCGGCGAGCGACGTCAGAACACAGGTCAGCGCTCCGTGCCGGCCCGCAGGGCCAAGGGGAAAGCCCGCACGACGGGCTCCCGAGGCCGGGGTCGCCGCCCGCCCCGTCCCCCGCGGGGACCGAGGCCCGCGCCGTCCTCGTCCCGGCTGCAGCCGATCGCAGCCCTCCGCGACCACCGGAGCCCCCAAATGAGGGGGCGAACCGCAGCGCAGAGAAGCCGCCAAGTCTCCGCCAACGGCCCCCAGAAGCGGGCTCCGGGGACCCGGGCCGACGCCACCCCCGGCAGCCGGCCCGTCCGGACGGACAGCGCTCCCGGAGCCCCCGCCCCCGGGGCCGGCGCGGCCCCTCACAGCCGCCCCTCAGCCGGCGGACCCCGAGCCCTGGGCCCCCGCCCGGCCTCTCACCGAACAGCAGCAGGAGCAGCGGCCGTCGCCGGGCGCCGCCGGGGGCCGCCATGGGCGCGAGCGGGAGCCGGGCGGGGCGGGGGCGGTTGGGCCGGGCCGGGGACTGACCGGGCCGGCGAGAGGGCAGCAGGTCCCGGCGCTGCGCCCGCAGCGAGAAAGAGACCCCGCAGCCGGCGGCGCCCGTCACGTGAGGCCGCACCGCTCCCGTGCCGTCACGTGACCCCCCCGCGGATCTCGCGAGAGTGCGCGAGCTCGGGCTCCGCCCCGCGTCCGCCTCGCACGTGACCAGCCCACGGCACGTGACCGCTGCGCCACGTGACGCGGGTCACGCCCACGACCCCGGTCGGGTCTCGGGTCGCCGAAAGCGGAGGGCGGGCGAGGACGCGGCCGGTCACCTGCCCACGGAGCCGCCGGGCCCGGCCCGAGCCTGCGGGAGGACCAGACTGCGGCTCTCCGCCGCGGGCCGGGGGTGGGCGCGCCTCGGCGTCGGGGGCGCTCCTGGAGGAGGGCGGGGAAGTGAACACTTCCTGAGGGTCTCCACGAGGGCGGGGAAGTGGACACTCTTCCTGAGGGTCTCCACGAGGGCTGGGAAGTGGACAGTCTTTCTGAGCGTCGTCTCCACGAGGGCCGGGAAGTGGGCACACCGGGAAGCACTCAGAGCTCGGGCGTAAGGAAGGCTGACACAGTCCGGGGTGAAGGGGCCGCGGAGGGCTTGGTGACTGCCAGCTGCCACCCCTCCTAGAGCGTCCCAGAGGGGCCGGGCGGGGCAGCCCTAAACCGCCCAGAAAAAGAAGCCCCAGCCCGCCGCTTCCACAGCTTTCCCCAAGTTCCTCTCTCCGACGCCCTGGTTCCCCGCTCGTCTCGGGACTGCCGGGTCCTCTTTTCTGGACTGCTCTCCGGCTGCGCCGGCCCTTTGCGGAGAGGCGGCCGTCCTGCCCTGTCCACCCCGCCCGCTGCGGCCTCAGCGCCTCGGAGCACCCGCTCGGGAGCCGCCTACCATCACCCCGCCCAACAAGCTGTGATTCCCGTGGGGTTGTGTTGTTGACTTGTCTGCTTTTTTGTAGGTTTTGTCTTTTCCTTGTCATTTCTTCCTTTCCAGTTTTCCCACGCTTCCCTACCAGCGTCTAACAAACACACAGCTGAGAAAGTCTGGCACTGAAGGGCTTGAAGACTGCAGTGTAGCTTCGCTGATGTCTTGTTTAGGCGCTCAAGGGCCGTCTTGGATCTTTGCTGCTCTTCCGCACAGGGAAGAGTCTCAGCGGGGCCTCAAGAGAAAGGACATTAGGAGGCTGAGGGAGCCCCAGGCTTGTTGCGTTTTTGGGCTAAAGAAAAGATGCACAAGCTAGAAGTTGAGAGCTGTGCTTTATGCCTCTGACATTTTTAGGACCTCAAGCTTGGGGGACATCATCTCAAATAGCCCAGAGAAAAAGCCAGGGTATATTGGAGTTTTTGCAACAAAGGGCAGGTGGTCCAAAGGTCAGAAGATTATTGTTAATTAAGGAAAACCAGATAAGCCAAGTTAAGGAACTTAAGTGCCTTTCTGTGTGAGGAGATGCAAGAGTCTGATCTCACTGAAGTCTTGCCTTGATCTCCACCCCAGCTCTCTGGGGCCAGTGTCCCGTGCTTTGCCATGCTGCGTTCCCTCAGGACTCGTCGGGCTGGTTGCAGTGCAGGTTTGTGGGGTGGCGGGCGTGTCCCCAGGCTGCACCGTCGGGGGTGTCTGCAGTCACAGAAGGGTGACGGCTGAGACATCCTTCATTGCTGATTTGGCAGGCTGCGTTCTTAGTCCACGGTTTGTTCTGCTCTCCGGGGCAGGAATCCACTGCTACTGAAGAGTCGGTTCGCTCGCTGAGGTCTTGCTAGGTGTTTGGGAGCTTTCCGGGTTCTTGTTAGTTGCTGTTCTGGGTGGGGGAGAGTCTTAGCGGCATCGCTTGAGAGAAGTGCTGTCTGGCCAGGTGCGCCATGGAAAAGAGGTGCTGACCTTCCATCTCTGTGCCATCACTGTGACATCCTTCAGCAGCAAGTTTGTGACAGGATGTTCCAGTAGGTCATCACTCGAGCTCACGTCCTTATGAAATAGAGTGCTAAGCTCAGGAGTAATTAGTTAATTCTAGAACATTGCCCTTTTCTCACCAACTTCCTGATGGTGAGAAACTACCAAGTAATTTTAGTATGAAAACAAAAAGACCTATCAATTGTTGCTTTCCTGGCTTGGAAGCCCCTTCCAGTGTTGAGAGAATGTTTTACCCTCTGAATGTGGGTGCAGAGAAGCTGGCTGCCCAGGAACCGGTGTTGGGTGGTGAAGGGCCTGCCCTGCCCTCTCGGGTCGGGTTGGTGGTGAAGGGCCAGCGCCACCCTCAGGGGGTCGGGTTCGCACCCTCGGCTGTGGCTCCCGCTTGCCCCCTCGTGCCTGCACTCTGCTCCTTTTGGAAACTGTGAGCTACCCAGAGTCCTTTCAGCAGGCAGTTTTATTTTCTTAGGCCCTTCAGAGCCCATTTTTTCTGGATCCAAATGCATAATACATGCTGCGTTTAAAATCTTCTCTTTTTAAAGACCCAAAGAAGTTTGTTTCAGCAAAAGGGCAGAACTTTTAAAAACAGCAGAAAATGAAAGATTTGTCAAAAATTCTATGATGCTATGTTTTTTATACAGTGTGGGAAATAACATGGAGGGATTTTCTTGTTTGGTATTGTTTTTTGTTTGAATCCTTAATTAGGGCTGGGTCTGTTTTTTTTTTTCTTTCTGGCTGAGCCGGAGGCTCTTGGGATCTTAGTTCCTCAACTAGGGATCACACCCATGCCTCCCGCGGTGGGCGCACAGAGGCCTAACCAGTGCACCGTCAGGGGCTCTGATCTATTCTGGTTGAAGGAAGGATGTGGAAAACCACAAAGGACTCCACACCTTGTGAGTTCTTTTGGAGACAGCCTTTTTATTTTTGTGATTTTTTAAGAAGTATTTGTTAGGCTCTACCAGGTCTTAGTTGCAGCATGCAGGATCTAGTTCCCTGACCAGGGATCGAACCCAGGCCCCCTGCATTGGAAGCACAGGGTCCTGACCACTGGACCCGAGGGAAGTCTCAGGATGACGGCTTTAAGGATCGGCTTTGGTAACAATGAGGCATGTAAGCTCCCAGCTGAAAGGCAGGGCCTCTTCACCTGTGAAATGACCTGCCTCCAGCGCTGGGAGGGCCAGTTTCCCGGAGGTGTGGGTTCCATGTCTGAAGGAGAGGAGCGATGGTTGAAAGAACGTGGAATCGCAGAACGTGGAATCTGTGCCTTTTTTCTCTTTTGCTCTAGGCTATATTATTTCTTGAGCTTCCCACGTGGTGCTAGTGGGTAAAGAATCTGCCTGCCAGTGCAGGAGACTCTGCTTTGATCCCTGGGGTGGGAAGATCCCCTGGAGGAGAGCATGGCAACCCACTCCAGTATTGTTGCCTGGAGAAGCCCATGGACAGAGGAGCCTGGCGGCTACAGTCCGTGGGGTCGCAAAGAGTTGGACACAACTAAGCACGAACAGTTTATTGTGATCCACACAGTCAAAAAAAAAAATTCTGAAGGAGGTGGGAATACCAGACCACCTGACCTGCCTCTTGAGAAACCTGTATGCAGGTCAGAAAGCAACAATTAGAACTGGACATGGAACAACAGACTGGTTCCAAATTGGGAAAGCAGTACATTAAGGCTGTATATTGTCACCCTGCTTATTTAACTTGTATGCAGAGTAAATCATGCAAAATGCCGGGCTGGATGAAGCACAAGCTGGAATCAAGATTGCCGGGAGAAATATCATTAACTTCAGATATGCAGATGACACCACCCTTATGGCAGAAAGTGAAGAAGAACTAAAAAGCCTGTTGATGAAAGTGAAAGAGGAGAGTGAAAAAGTTGGCTTAAAGCTCAACATTCAGAAAACTAAGATCGTGGCATCTGGTCCCATCACTTCATGGGAAATAGACGTGGAAACAGTGTCACACTTAATTTTTTGGGCTCCAAAATCACTGCAGTTGGTGACTGCAGCCATGAAATTAAAAGACGCTTACTCCTTGGAGGAAAGGTTATGACCAATCTAGATAGCATATTGAAAAGCAGAGACATTACTTTGCCAACAAAGGTCCGTCTAGTCAAGGCTGTGGTTTTTCCTGTGGTCATGTATGGATGTGAGAGTTGGACTGTGAAGAAGGCTGAGTGCCGAAGAATTGATGCTTTTGAACTGTGGTGTTGGAGAAGACTCTTGAGAGTCCCTTGGACTACAAGGAGATCCAACCAGTCCATTCTGAAGGAGATCAGTCCTGGGTATTCTTTGGAAGGAATGATGCTAAAGCTGAAACTCCAGTATTTCAGCCACGTCATGCGAAGAGTTGACTCATTGGAAAAGACTCTGATGTTGGGAGGGATTTGGGCCAGGAGGAGAAGGGGACGCCAGAGGATGAGATGGCTGGATGGCATCACTGACTCGATGGACGTGAGTCTGGGTGAACTCTGGGAGTTGGTGATGGACAGGGAGGCCTGGTGTGCTGAGATTCATGGCGTCGCAAAGAGTTGGACACGACTGAGCGACTGAACTGAACTGAAGCGCACACACACAGTTTTTTTCAGGTATGCTAAGCAGAAATAGTCACGTTGCGTAGTGCTATAGTTTTTCAGACTTGTTTTACGAAAATTTTTTAAAAACTTGAATAAAAACAAGAGAACGTGGTGAGCCCTGCGGTGCCTGTTACTTTCACGGTTTATCATCCCTCCTCACTGCTTCCTGTTTTGGTTGGTTTTTCAGCTTGATTTTTATAAAACAAACCCTGGACCTCTTATTTTTTATGTAAAGCTTTTGCGTAAGCAGAATGCCATTATTATAGCTAATATGAAGCCAAAACGTAACAATTCCTTAGTAATTAATTTCCGGTTGATGTTCACAGTTCCCCAGTTGTTCAAAAAGAATTTTTTTTTTTCAGCCAGTTTGCTCACTGTGGCTCCACTGAGGTCTGAATGTTGTCTCTGAAGGTGTCTCAGGGCCCCGTCCCCTTTGCACACCATTGATTAGTTGGTGTCCTGGAGGACACCCCACACTGTGGGTTGACCTGGGGAGCTGGTGAATGGCCATCTCTCCCTCTTCAGGCGCCGCGGAGTGGGGTCTGGGGCATTGGCGCCACCTGGCCTGTTCCAGATGCAGAGTCTCAGCCGCCACCTGGGCCCTCGAGCCAGAGCCCGCACTGCAGGCCGCACAGAGACCCGAGAATCCCTGCCCCCTCCTCCAGGGCTGCAGCCATGCTGGGTCCCTGCCAGCCTCAGACCTCTGACTTCACGGCTTCCTGGTGGGTCAGTAGGTCTGTGATTGCGGTGGGCCTGGCGGATTGGTGGTTTGTTTTCTTTCTTTAGGATCTTAGTTCCCTGACCAGGGGTCTAACCCGGGCCCCTCCAGCGGAAGCGTGGAATCTTAACCACTGGACTGCTGAGGAGTTCCCCGGCCATTCCTCATTCTGTCTTCCCTGTTGTGTTTTCCAGCTGGAGCAGGCTTGCAAGGAGATTTTCCTTCACGGATCCATTACTTATTCCAAAACACCGTCTGTGCAGGAAGGTTAGATCCATGCCTGATTGGTGATTCTTTTGTCTGTTTTCAGAGCAATAACTCAGACCCAGAGCAGCTTCCAAATGTGAACCAAGCTGTCTGCGTGGTGGTGACACCTCCGTGTGAGCTCCTCAGCGGGGACTGCCCCCCGGTGGGCCATTGGTGAGGGAGGCAGTGTGTGTCCAGGCTGGCAGAGGGGTAATGAAAGTCTGTATTTGCAATTTTGCTGTGAACCTAAAAATGCTCTAAAAAATACAGTTGTTTGGACCCCCCTGCTGGCCCAGTGGTTAGGACTCTGTGCTCCTAGTAAAGGGGCCTGGGGTTCGATCCCTGGTCAGGGACCTAGAGCCTGTATTCTGCAACCAAGAGTTCATATGTTGCATTAAAATTGGAGATCTTGCAAACTCTTTAAGACCCAGTACAGCCAAATAAGTATTTTTTAAATTATTGTCATATTCTGTATTCTTTTTTCATCTGTAACCAGTACTTTCTCATGCTATTAAAAAATCTATAAAAACACATTTAGTAATAATTAATGTAACATCATTTGGTGTAATGTTTTACTTAATGATAGCTTCCCTGCTAAATATAAGGAACGCTGTAGGAAATCCTCACAGCTCCCGTGTCTCTGCTTCCATCCCGGCCCCACTCACAGCATCTCCGACGCCACGCCAGCCACTGCCGGGACTTGGGCCCAGCGTCCCGCAGGTCAGGGGCTCAGCCCCACCCGTCAGAAGCCGGTCACCAGAAGAGCATCCCCAGGTGGCCCACATCTTCCGTCTGGCTTGTTAGAAACGCATGTCCCCGCCCCGATTCAGCCCCCTTTAACTTGCTGGCAGGGCTTGCAGAGCTCGCAGGAGCTCTCCTTGTGTTCCCTGGTTCCTTCTGTGGGGAGGGGTTTGGTGAAGGACACAGGGGAACTGGGGGGTGAGAAGCCCTGGGGTGGGTCCCCAGCGTCTGGAGTCCCAGGCTTCTGTCTCCTGGAGTTGGGCTGCCACGTGTGGTCACCACCCTGGACACCCTCTGAACCGCATGCTGTTGGGGCCTTCTGGAGGTTTCGTCACAGAGGCACAGGTGATGGTTGACTCCATCACCAGCTCCTCTTTACTTCCCGAGGCTGGGGTGGGGCTGAAAGTCCAAGCTTCTAATCATGGCTTCTAATCCACGGTGACCAGGAGCCATCAGGAACTCCCCTAGAGTCACCTTGTGAGAAGAGAAGAAGCTCTTACCATCCAGGAACTTGCAAGGGGTTTAGGAAGTGTGCGTCAGGGATAGGGTCAGAGACCTGGTGTTGAAGGACGCTGGGGTTTCCCTGGTGCTCCGGCAGTTAGGAATCTGGCTGGCAACGCAGGGGCCCCCGTTTGACCCCTGGTTGGGGAACTAAGATCCCACGTGCCATGGAGCCATTCCAGAGCCTGCTCGCCACAGCAAAACAGATCCCAGGTGACGCGACAAAGACGTCGTAACCGAGCCCTAAGGCAGCCGAATACATACGTAAACCAAGAACGCTCCCAGTGGTCTCTTCAGGACGTTCCAGGGCTTCCGGAGCCTTGGACCAGAAGCCAGGGCCTGAGACTAATAACGTGTATCTTCTGTTATCTCACAAATAGTATGGCAAATATCTTGACGATGAGTTACCTGTTTATGATTTTCTCTGAGATTGACTTTTCTTTCAGATTACACTGACTGGGTAATAAGCAGTGGTGTTCAGTGTGTGCCCGCCTGTGTGCACACCCCGCGATTGTGAACAGGCTGCACCGGTCATTCCTCCCTTTGCTGCCATCAGGGGGTAAATCTTGTGCTCGTGTTTCTATTGCACTCAAGCTACCCACACTTTTTGCTTGGCCCAAGAGCTCCCTGGGAGGTCCCCTCGGAAGGGACCACGGCTCACAGACGTTAGGATTCCCAGCCTTGGACCTGGTGCCACAGAGCTGCCCAGCATGGAGCCGCGAAAGGAGAATCCAGGGCCCCTGGCGCTCAGTCGGCGTGGCCCAAGGGAGGCCTGACCTGCTCGACACCCCAGAGACCGAGATTTCTCACTTCTTCAGTTCTCCTGCCCACTTACCTCAGGAATGTTTAATTTTGGTTCATTGATAAAAGGCATTCAGATGTTGATGTTTATATCATATATAAACTCTGCATTCAGATATAAACATCTGAATGCAGAGTTCCAAAGAATAGCAAGAAGAGATAAGAAAGCCTTCTTCAGCAATCAATGCAAAGAAATAGAGGAAAACAACAGAATGGGAAAGACTAGAGATCTCTTCAAGAAAATCATAGATACCAAAGGAACATTTCATGCAAAGATGGGCTCGATAAAGGACAGAAATGGTATGGACCTAACAGAAGCAGAAGATATTAAGAAGAGATGGCAAGAATACACAGAAGAAGTGTACAAAAAAGATCTTCACAACCCAGATAATCACAATGGTGTGATCACTGACCTAGAGCCAGACATCCTAGAATGTGAAGTCAAGTGGGCCTTAGAAAGCATCACTACGTGGAGGTGATGGAATTCCAGTTGAGCTATTCCAAATCCTGAAAGATGATGCTGTGTAAGTGCTGCACTCAATATGCCAGCAAATTTGGAAAACTCAGCAGTGGCCACAGGACTGGAAAAGGTCAGTTTTCATTCTGATCCCAAAGAAAGGCAATGCCAAAGAATGCTCAAACTACCACACAATTGCACTCTTCTCACACGCTAGTAAAGTAATGCTCAAAATTCTCCAAGCCAGGCTTCAGCAATATGTGAACCGTGAACTTCCTGATGTTCAAGCTGGTTTTAGAAAAGGCAGAGGAACCACAGATCAAATTGCCAACATCCGCTGGATCATGGAAAAAGCAAGAGAGTTCCAGAAAAACATCTATTTCTGCTTTATTGACTATGCCAAAGCCTTTGCCTGTGTGGATCACAATAAACTGTGGAAAATTCTGAAAGAGATGGGAATACCAGACCACCTGACCTGCCTCTTGAGAAATCTATATGCAGGTCAGGAAGCAACAGTTAGAATTGGACATGGAACAACAGACTGGTTCCAAATAGGAAAAGGAGTACGTCAAGGCTGTATATTGTCACCCTGCTTATTTAACTTCTATGCAGAGTACATCATGAGAAACGCTGGACTGGAAGAAACACAAGCTGGAATCAAGATTGCCGGGAGAAATATCAATAACCCTCAGATATGCAGATGACACCACCCTTATGGCAGAAAGTGAAGAGGAACTCAAAAGCCTCTTGATGAAGGTGAAAGTGGAGAGTGAAAAAGTTGGCTTAAAGCTCAACATTCAGAAAATGAAGATCATGGCATCCGGTCCCATCACTTCATGGGAAATAGATGGGGAAACAGTGGAAACAGTGTCAGACTTTATTTTTGGGGGGTCCAAAATCACTGCAGATGGTGACTGCAGCCATGAAATTAAAAGACGCTTACTCCTTGGAAGGAAAGTTATGACCAACCTAGATAGCATATTAAAAAGCAGAGACATTACTTTGCCAACAAAGGTTCGTCTAGTCAAGGCTATGGCTTTTCCTGTGGTCATGTATGGATGTGAGAGTTGGACTGTGAAGAAGGCTGAGCGCCGAAGAATTGATGCTTTTGAACTGTGGTGTTGGAGAAGACTCTTGAGAGTCCCTTGGACTGCAGGAGATCCAACCAGTCCATTCTGAAGGAGATCAGCCCTGGGATTTCTTTGGAAGGAATGATGCTAAAGCTGAAACTCCAGTACTTCAGCCACCTCATGCAAAGAGTTGACTCATTGGAAAAGACTCTGATGCTGGGAGGGATTTGGGGGCAAGAGGAGAAGGGGATGCCAGAGGATGAGATGGCTAGATGGCATCACTGACTCGATGGACGTGAGTCTGGGTGAACTCCGGGAGTTGGTGATGGACAGGGAGGCCTGGCGTGCTGCGGTTCATGGGGTCACAAAGAGTCGGACACAACCGAGCGACTGATCTGATCTGATCTGATCTGATAAAAGGCAAGAGACTTGGGGCTGCTAGATGTGAGATTAGTGTTAACGAATAACACGTCAGAAAAAGAGCAAACCGCTTTCAGCTCAAAGCTATGCTAACAAGCGGGAAAGAGGTAAGACTCCCACCCCGAGATCCTTTAAACACCCGCCTCTGCTTGGGGCTGCTCTGGGCGCTCACACCTGCTCTCTGCCTAATGCAGTGAGAGCGTCTTCTGGACACGTCCCGGGTGCCTCTCAGAGAACTTCTTTTCGATGGATCCCTTGAAATTTTTCAAGCATGGTAGGCTTCCTTTTAGACAGTTACAAAAGAGGAACTCTCCTGAAAAAGAACCAAAACTTGCTTTCTTAGAAAGCAGATTCAGTCCAGCAGTCCCAGGTCGTCTGCAGCAGAGAACGTGTGTGGCTCCAGTCACAGCGGGTTTCCAGTTCCATGCCCCTGGTCTCAGTGGGCGGGCCTCGAGCCTCAGCTTGTTTCAGAAACGAGACATGGCCTCCCAGGGCCTCTTCCTAGTCACGGACACCACAGGTCGGGAGCCGAAGTCCATGTGAAGTCGCTTCTGTGCTTGTAACTGCTGGTTTTAACTCACGTTGGTTCTGTGAGGCCAGTCTGCAGCACGGTGGCCGGGAGGGCTGACTGTGGGAGAGGGTGTGGCCCCGGAGCCTTGGGGAGAGCTCGCGTTCCAGACAGACGCCCACTGTCCTTCTGAAAGCATCAGTCAGGCAGCTGTGTCCAACTCTGCAACCCATGGACTGTAGCCCGCCAGGCTCCTTCGTCCATGGGATTCTCCAGGCAAAAATACTGGAGTGGGCTGTCATGCCCTCCTCCAGGGAACCTTCCCCACCCAGGGATCAAACCAGGGTTTCCTGATTACAGGCATACTCTTTACTGAGTCACCTGGAAAGATCCTTCAGAAGGTGATTGTATCAACCAGCTAATCCAGCGCTATCTGCTCTTAATGACAAAAGGGAAGGTTAGGACCAAGGTGGAAACCTTAAGATCACAGTGACCAGGGACTTCTCTGGAAGTGCAGTGGTTGAGACTGCATGTCCACTGCAGGAAGCATGGGTTCAATCCTTGGTTGAGGAAGTGGGTTCCCACAGGCCTCACAGTGCAGCTAAAAAACCCCACTAATCAAAAAAGACGAAACATAGTGAAGACAAATCCCTGTCTCCTTCCATGACAAAAGGTAGTTAACACGGATAGTTGGGTGTTTCTACACATTACCAAGACTTGAAAATAAAATTAGCAAGAATTTATGTAAGAAAAGACCATGATTCCATCTAAAAAGAAGCCTAAGGCCAGGGTGCTGATGCCTTTTGTTCCTCCAGGTGGAGCCAGCTGAAGGTGACTCACTCATTTCCTTTTTCCTTGTAACCTCTGCTTTTTCAAATCAACTTTTTGAAAATTAGGGTGTATGAAATACACGAACCACTTTAGGTGTGCGGTTTGATGAGTTTTGACAAATGCCCTGTGAAAGGAAGTCAGAATGGCTCCAGTCTTGCCAGGAGAGCCTCCAGTGGACTGGAGGCCTGGGAGGAAGGGGAGCTTGCGCTCGTCTCAGCCCCAGTGGGGTCTGAACTCTGACCTGTCCTGGTCTTGACACAGGCCTCCAGAACATCTGCACAAGGTTCCAGAAACTCAGGACACTCATGAACACCCACCCTGAATGACCTGTGACAGCCGATCGCTCACAGACATGCCCTTCCTTCTTCTGTCAGAGTCAGCCCTAACTCGTGCTGAGCAACCTTGTGACTTTCTGCGCCTGTAAGCCTCCTGCGGTTTCTTGGTCGACAGCAGACACCCATGAAACCAGCACCCTAGTCAAGACAGAAAGCGCCTTCTTCACCCGGAGGCCCTCCTGTCCCCACATGCTTGTCCGCTTCTGCCACTGTTCATCAGGCGTGTGCGTTGCAGAGTTTCACGCAGATGGCATCACGCGGTCTCTGTTTTTCCATATCTGGATCCGTCTGCGCTGCGTGAACCACTAGTTCATTCCTCTCGTTGCTGACAGCGGCTTATTCCAGAAGGATCTGCCAGTCTCCTACCCGTTCACCTGTGGAAGGACTTTGGTTGTTCCCAGTGGTTTGCTGGTGTTATACCTCAGAAAGGAGCGGCTGGGTTACGTGCTCGCTGTACGTTTAGCTTTAAAAACAAACTGTCCGTGCTTTTCCAAAGTGACTTTACACTGTGTTCGTAAGTTCCCAGCAAGAGTGGCTCCACATCCTTGCCGATACTTGGTATGATTAGTCTTTTAAATTTTAAAGAATTGGAGAAGGAAATGGCAACCCACTCCAGTATTCTTGCCTAGAAAATCCCGTGGACACAGGAGCTTGGAGGGCCACAGTCCATGGGGTTGCAAAAGAGCTGGACATGACGTCGTGACTAAACAACAGCATTTTAACATTCTGATAGTTGTCTAATGCTATCTCATTGTGACTGTGATTTGCATTTTCTTGATGATTACTGAAGTCATGGGTCTTTTCTTGTGCCTATTAATTCACATACCTTCTTTGGGTAAATATTCAAACTTTCTCCTGTTTTTAAAAATAGGTTACTGGTTTTCTTGTTATTGAATTACAAGTGTTCTTATATATTCTGGATACAGATACTTTGACGTATTGTAAATATTTACCCCATTATATGGCTTGCCTTTTTATTTTTAAATAGAAATAGTACCTTTTAAAAAGCTTTACATTTAATGAAAACTCAGTTTATCAGTATTCTTTATGCTTCATGCTTTTTGTATCCTAAGAAATGTTTGCGTATCCCAACATCATAAATATTTTTCTGTCATTTTTTTTCTAGAAGGTTCATGGTTTTAGCTTCTACGGTTAGGCATATGATCAAATTGAATTTTGAAGGTAGTGTGAGATAAGAGTTACTGTTCATTCTCCCCGTGTGATGAATGAAAAGACTTTTCTTAACCTACTAAGTCACTTGGCATCTCTGTTGAAAACGAGTGGATGTCCCGGACGCTCCCTGCCCCATTCAGACGACGTGTCCTCCTGTCACCAGCACCACGGCGCCTTCACTACTGCAGCCGTATGATCCAAGTCTTGAGATTAGGTAGAGTAAGTTCTCCAACTGTTCTTGTAAAAAATTGCTTTTGCTATTTGAATTTCCATAATCATTTTCCATAATTCCATAAGCACTTCCATAATTCATAAGCATTATTCCATAAGCATAATTCCATAATTATGCTTATTCCATGAGCATTAAAAAGCAGAGACATTAGTTTGCCAATAAAAGACATTACTTTGCCAACAAAGGTCCATCTAGTCAAAGCTACGGTTTTTCCAGTAGTCATGTATGGGTGTGAGAGTTGGGTTCTAAAGAAAGCTGAGCACTGAAGAATTGATGCTTTTGAACCGTGGTGTTGGAGAAGGCTCTTGAGAGTCCCTTGGACTGCAAGGAGATCCAACCAGTCCATCCTAAAGGAAATCAGTCCTGAATATTCATTGGAAGGATTCCTGGATGCTGAAGCTGACCCTGATGCTGGAAAAGATTGAAGGCAGGAGGAGAAGGGGACGACAGAGGATGAGATGGCTGGATGGCATCACCAACTCAATGGACATGAGTTTGAGTAAACTCCGGGAGTTGGTGATGGACAGGGAGGCCTGGTGTGCTGCAGTCCACGGGGTTGCAAAGAGTCGGACACGACTGAGCAACTGAACTGAAACTGAACTGATGCTGTGCTTAGTCGCTCAGTCGTGTCCAACTCTTTGTGACGCCATGGACTGTAGCCCACCGGGCTCCTCTGTCCATGGGATTCTCCAGGCAAGAAGGCTGGAGTGGGTTGCATGCCCTCCTCCAGGGGGTCTTCCTGACTGTAAATGTCCTTTCTCAAGTTAAGGAAATTCCCTTCTATTCCCACTTTCCTGAGCGTCATTTTTAAAATCAACAAGTGTTGAATTTCATCAAAATCTTAATCTATTGAGATGATTTTACATTTTGCTTCTTTCTTTTTTAGATTTTCAAATGTTAAGCCAATCTTGCATTCTAGAGGAAGACTTCACTTGTTTTGGTATATTATTGATTTTATATGTTGCTGTATTCAAATTGCTAATGTTTGATTGAAGGATATTGGTCTGTATTTTCTTGTGATATTTTTGTCTGATTTTTCAATCAGGGTGACGCTGGGCTCAGTAGTTGTGAGCTAGTCCCTCTTCAGTTTCTGAAAGGCTGTGTGAGATTCTCTTTCTTGACAGTTAAATGGAATTCACCAGTGTGGTCTCTGGAGTTTTCTTGGTGGAAAGGTTTAAAATGACAAATTCAATATCTTTAATGGATATGGATCTATTTTTATTTTCTATTTCTTATTGCGTCCACTTGGACAATTTGCAGATGTTGTGGAATTTGACCATGTGATGTAAGTTGTACAGTTACTGGCGTAAATCGATTCATAAAGTTCTCAGTAGGATCTGCTGTCTTCTCCTCTCATTCCTGATATTGATTTTTTTCTCTTTATAATTAGTCTAGCTAAAGGTTGTCGGTTTTGTTGGTCTTCTCAAACGACCAGTTTTGGCTTCATCGATTTCTCGATTTGTCCTTTTTCTGCTTTGATTTCTTCTTTTACCTTTATTATTTCTTTCTTCTATTTACTTTGAATTCACCTTGCTCTCCTTTTTCTAGCTTTTTCAGGCTTAGGTCATTGTATTTAAAACTTTCATCTTTTAAAATGTAAGCACCTGAAGCTATGACTATCCCCTAGGCACTTCTTAAGCTGTATCGTACAGATTTTGGGTCTGCTGTTTTCTTATTCATTCAATTCAAAATATGTTCTAATTTTCCTTGTGATTTTTCTTTGACTCATAGATATGTAAAGTGTGTTGTTTATATTATCTGTTTATGTCAGAATTATTGGATTATTTATTTAAAGTGCATGGCTTAAGTTCCTCACCACTTAGCTCCCTGCTGGGTTTCTCCCTGACTGTCATTGTGATCTAGGACACGTTCTGCATAACTTCAGCCCTCTTGCTGCAGCGAGCCTGGCTCTGTGACACCGCGTGCTCCCCTGGGTGACAGTCCCCGCACCATTTGAAGAGCGCTGTTCAGTGTAACGTCCTGCAGTTACCGAGGTCGGGTCGGTTGACGATGTTTCGCGTCCTTCCCGTTTTTCTGTCTCCTTATCAGCCACTGAAGGGAGAGTGTTGAAACCTTGGCTGTTGCTGGGCTGTCCGCTGCTTCCCTCGCTCTCGCCTGTGCTGGGAAGCTCCGTCACCGGAGGTCTACGGTCTTAGGCACGCTCTGACGAGCGCCTGTCTTTATGAAATGCCTTCTTTGTCTCTGCAGACACTCCGTGTCCTGATGAGACGGGGAACCGAGCTCTGTTCACAGAGCGGAAGAATGGACTCCGCAAACTCGCAAACATTCAAGCAGGCAAAGTTTATTTCAAAGGATAGAGCTACAAAGCCCTCAGCATAGACTCTGAGAGCGGGTGAACCCCCAGAGGCGGGAACAGCAGCAGCTTTTCTGTCCTCGTCAGACTCGACCTGTCCGTCCTTGGCTGGCCCGGGGCCCGACGCCTGTGATTTCTGACCCGTGAGTGTAAGCGTGACGTTGTTTGTTGTCTTTATGGCTCTCTTTTGGGTCCCAGTTCCTCACTTTCTCCAGACATAGTGACGCCACCCCTTGACCCTTTCTCAGGACCACACACCGTTATTTAGGAGCCTGGCGTGCTGCGATTCACGGGGTCGCAAAGAGTCGGACACGACTGAGCGACTGATCTGATCTGATCTGATCTGCATGTTTAAGAGCTGACGATCCACCAGGAGTTTCTCTCCTTGATAAACTGGACAGCAGTTAATGATTGTCTTGTCCTGGGTCTGAAGGTTTTACGACCCTGCAGACCAGGAAGCCGTTCCTCTGAATGTGTAGGAGCTGAAAGAAATGAATGCAGCTTTAGGCCAGTGGAGCCAAAAACGTTTGTGTGTGAGACCTGGAATTGAAACGGAAACTAGAGGAAGAGCCAGGCTCTAACTTCTGTACTAAGACTGCCTAACGCTGAAGCCTGCTGGAGACCAAGCTTCGCGGGGCGCGTGTGGCTAGCCGCTCGGCTTCGCGGGGTGTGTGTGCCTGTGGGCGTTTGTGTGTGCGTTTGCACAGCTGCCTGCATGTGTGTGCTCTTGCTTTCTGTGTGCGATTTCACGTGATTAGCTCTCATGGTAAAGCTTTTTTCACCTTTTACTTTGAACCCATCTCTCTTTATGTGTTAAATGACTTTCTTGTAGAGACGTATACCTGTCTGGGTCTTAATTTTCTATCCGGTCTGAAAGCCTTTGTCTTTTAACTGACGTGTTTAGATAATGTGATTTGTTCATTATTCCTGTTCTCCCACTTTCCTGGTCCACTTTGAGCAGATTTAAGATTTATACCAAATTTGTTCTTACCCAGGAACGGCCAGTGTCTGTCCCGTCCGTTGGCCGGTGGCTCTGTGGCAAGCAGCGTTGTGCTGACTGGAACGACCCCACAAGAAGCAAGCGTTATTATCTTTTAGAAGATAAGAAAATTAAGGGTGAGAGCACAGGAGTAGTTTTCTTAAGGGCACCAGATGGAGCAGAGCCAGGCTTGACCCCTGGGCCACCTCAGCCAGCAGCCCCAGCCCGTGACCCCTGCTCTCTGCCACCCTGGGGCCTCCGTGTGGGAGGCTGGCGGCCTGTGCAGCTCGGTCGCCATTTGCAGAGCGTTGATTCCTCAGTAGGGGCCCTTAAAAACTTCCTCAGCTTTTTATCTCGCAGCTTCCCATGTGTCTGTGTCCACACCTACTTTTATACACTGCCCTCCTGTCTTTGCAGGAGCACATACAGGCACACAGGTTAACACCATGAGTACATACACACACACTCAGACACACACACTCGCGTACATGCAGATATACAAATACACACCAGTCACAGGTACTGCAGCAACCAGGAGACGTGGGGGCATCCTGTGCTGGCAGCCAGGTGGGATGCACAGGACCACCCACCCAATTCCAGAGAGGGTTGGTAAAGCCTCAGCACACAGTGGCCGTGGAAAAACGAAGGATGGCTTTTATGTACAGTTTCTTAAAAATAACAGACAGCAAGTAACTGACTCCAGACAGCTCACGAAGCAGGAGCTCTTTACTGTCTCTCTCTTCACACAAAAAGTTACAACCTGCCCTGTACTCGGTGAAAGAGGAGAGGACTCCAGACACATGGATTAGTGCCCTCAGAACTTCAAGAAAGTATCATAGCCATAAAAAAAAAAAAAGAAAGAAAACAAAACAACAGTCTTATTAAAACTGTGAGCACCAGGACAGAGCTGGCTCACTGAAAAGCCCCTGATGCTGGGAAAGACTGAAGGCGGGAAGAGAAGGGGGTGGCAGAGGATGCGATGGTTGGATGGCATCATCGACTCGACGGACACGAGTTTGAGCGAGCTCTGGGAGACGGGAGGACAGAGGAGCCTGGTGTGCAGCAGTCATTGGGTTTGCAGAGAGACAGGACTTAGCAGCTGAAGAACAGCAGCCAGAAAACAGGAAATGACACCCTGATCTAGAGGCCACTGCGGGGAAGGCTGACCAGAAACAGTGGGAAGTTCACGGAGCGGAGGCGGCGGGCGGGCAGGCCTGTGGTTTTCCATTCAGGATCTCCTGACCCATGCGCCGCACAGATTCCTCTTACAGAAAGTGAGAGCAGGGCGGGGCGGGGACGGTGCCTGGCAGGACGTGAGTCAGGAGTCTTCACTGAGCCCTGTCGGCACAAAGGGAAACAAGCCCACTGGCGTCTTGTGAAACAGAGAAACTTGGGGCAGGATTTCAAAAGTTCTGGGAAAAGCCCAGGTTACACCACGCAGCCAGCCTCAGAGCTGGAGGCCAGCAGGCCGGGGAGCCAGGCCTTCTGCGTGCTGAGGGTCAGGGCTTCAGCGGGAGCTTCACGGGCAGCCCGCTCTCAGATCAAGTGCAGCGGCCAGCAAACCAGACGAGCAGCGATTCAGGATGCCGTCCTCTCATGCCTTCCGGCCGATAAGCCCTGGAAGGGCCACCTCAGTGTAACGATCCAGGAAGACAAGGGAAGGCAGGCTGGGGTTCGGGGAGGGGGACCCCAGCCGAGGAGGGAGGGTCGCACGGAGGGAGTTCTGAGGAAAAGGTCTTCAAGAAGGAGCTGGGTTTGTGCAGATCGTTTAATAAGAAAATTGCTGATCACGGTGATAAGACAAAGTTCTGTGGGTTTTTTGTTGTTGTTGTTAACAATAGCATTAAAAATTGCTGTGTTTTTATTTTAAAATGTCCAGGGAAGACAAAAGGCTGGACAACAGTCTGAATATAAAGCAAGTTAACACGTGACAAGAACTTGGCATGTCTGCCGGTGTTTGGGAGGAGACCCACTCGTCTCTGTGCCCAGAGCCTCAGCTGTCCCGAGTCAGAACAGCACTTCACTCCTGGGCTCCAGGGGAGTTAACAGGCCACAGACGCCATCTGTGTGTTTGCAGCTTTGAGACCAGACGTGCAAAGTCTATTGTATATACACACAGTCTGATGAGCTGTCGGAAACTGGAAGGGAGGAATCATGGGGAAGAGCGTGAGCCTTCATTTCTTCATTTTCAGAGCAGACGTTCTTGAAAAACAGTAAGTTCATGAGCCAAGAAGACGGAGGTTTGTATGACTCATGATAAAGATTCCTGTGAAGCGGGCAGGGAGGACACAGCTGGCTGGGTTGGGGGCCCTGGGCTCCCTGGCGTGGGCCGACCCGCACCTCCCAGGGCAGGGTGTGGCCGGTGGGCTCATTCTGTTTTTCTCAACAATTCGTGATTAATTTTATTTACGGATGTTGTTTTGACAAAAAAATGCAGGAGGTATGAAAGGGTGTGCAGTCAACAGCTTCCCTTGGCTTTGCAAATCCACTGTGGGGCACAGCTGCTGTTGCACACACGCACACACACACACACACACACACACGTGTGCAGGGGTGCTCTGCCCCCTTCACAGCCCTCCCGTCACAGTGGCTGTGACATCCGCCCCATCACGTCTGGACCCGTCCGGGGGACACGGCACCACACTCCTTTGCGTCCTGTCAAAGGACATTCAGGACTTTTTTCTGTATGTGCTGTTCTGGCATCACAACTCCCTGCCCGCAAGTGTCAGGGCATCGCGGGGACGTGGACTTGGGGTCAGAGACACAGGCATCCTGGAACACGGTGCTGGTCGGTGTCCCTGAGGGACCGTCACCCTGGTGGCTGCGGGCCAGCACCAGAGTCAGGGGCAGCACGGGCGCTCGGGGTCCCCCTCCTCCTGACCCCTCCGGCGCGGCCTCCAGCTCTGACCGCGTTTCGGCTCCCGCTCCAGACCAGCCCCTGCACACCTGCGCCCCAGGAGCGCCCCCCAGACCAGCCTCTTCATGCCTTGAGCCCTCCAGGAGCGCCCACCTGCCAGCCCCTCCTGGTTCACCATCACACCGGGCTGGCTTGTAGTTCTGTGCACACTGAAATATTCGGCACTGCCTTATTTTTACTCTCAAATTTGCCAATTTTTACTTAAAAGCTTTTCCCCATGTAGATTTTTAAGAATGCCATTTACCTTTGTTTTTTAAAAGAGGGGTCTTGTAAGTCATTAGGTTTTTTTCCACTCCAAATAAGATGCACCCCAGATTTTCTTATTCCATATCCAGTTTATTTCCTGCTGTAACTTGGGAATTGTCATGTCTTTTTAAAGGGGCTGTCTTTCTTAAAAAACATTATCTGGCTGCCTGGGGTCTCCGTCTCAGCATGTGATCTCTGCTGCGGCATGCACGATCTAGTTCTGAGCAGGGACTGAGCCGGGCCCCCACTTCGGGAGTCTCAGCCTCTGGCCCCCACCAGGACGTCCTACCGAATCTGTTTTAAAGGGGACACCTTCCTTCGAGTTCAGGGGGTTTTCTGCCTGCCTTTCCCTTCTCAATCATTTCCTCTGTGTGTTTCACTTCGCTGGCCTGTAAGTACAGTAAGACAGGGCCAGACGCGGGGCACCGCGGGCGAGACTGAGCTCGGGCGGAGGCGCCGGGTGCCGCGTCTGTCCTGGAGGGGGCTTTAGGGGCTGAAGGGCGGGGAGCGATATGTCAGGTGCATACCACAGCTTTATTAATGTGATTTTAAGGCCAATTGAAACTACTTTTATTCAGAGTAAGTCTACATTAAATTACAGTATCAACAATTGAGAGACATTGAACTTAAAAGTGTAAGAAGCAGAAGCTACTGGTCTCTGATGAACCACGTGTGATGAACTCACAACTGAAAATGTACAAAGAGGGAAAGAAGACACGCAAAGAGCGAGGGTTTTCATCTGGAAACCCGTGAGATGTCATATTTTAAACACGCATGTTTCAAAAAGGGAGAATCTTTTAATAATTTAGCACAAAAATCAAATGATATAAACTTGGTATATTCCAGAAAATATTGCTTTCAACACTTACACCATGATCAAAATTCCTTTGGTAGCTTTTAATCAAAACGAAACATGCTATTATGTAAAATATAAAGTACTTTTAAATGTTCTCGCAAAAGTATCTTTGTTGTGGTTCCCACATGAACCAGCGTCCGCGGCGTGGGTCCCCTATGCACACGCATGACAGCGGGGCCCACGGGGCCACCTCTGCGCCGCGTCACTCTCCTCGAGGCGCTGACGTGGTCACATGGAGGACAGCCGCCGCCCAGGGCCGCGAAAACAGAACCAGACTTGACTGTCGCCATCGTACAAACACGCGGTTAGAAAAAGTAAAACAGCAGTCGCCCCTGGGCCAAGAACAGGGGCTGCCAGGCGCAGCCTCAGGGCGGCAAAGACACAACGCTCCCGCTAAACCCACGCAGGAAGGGGACCCAAGCAACGCAGTGGGAATGAGACGGAGACGGGGCCGGAACGACCTCCTCTCCACGAAGCAGAGGGCTCGCGAGGAGCCTCGTCCAGAAACCAGGCCTCACAGGTTAAAACTGGGTGCAAAGAAACGAACAGAAGCCACTGTGCGGCTGCGGAAGTCATCAGCTGGGACACTGCAGGTTCTCCCCGTCCACCAGTCAGGGGCGCCCGCTCTGGGCCTAAGAGCTTGTGTCGGGAGCGCACAGTGGTCCTGCAGCGACGGGAAGCAGCACGGAGGGTCTCACGCCTGCACACGCGCACACACACACGCACACACACAGGACATCGGCTCTGGCACAAGAACACTGCTTACAAAGGAGACTGCCTGCCCGCCCAACCTCAGCCACTCTGCGGAGCCCTGGAAATCCTCAAACGCCTAAAGGAACAGGAGGAAGCACTGGAGGGAAGACACGCCACCTGCGAGTCCCGGGGCCCCGAAAGTGGTCCAAGGACCGCCCTCTCCGAGCATCCCCGAGCGGCCGCGCGGCTCGGCCCCGGGGCCTGGGTGCAGCGGAGCGGGCTTCTCCCTGAAGGGGCGTCCTGTGTGTCCCGGGCGCGGGCGGGCCTCAGGCCACGTAGTGGTACTGGTTCGGGCTGTCTTTGTCCCTCTCCATGTAGTCCCTGTCTATGAGAGACTCGATCCGCTTCTTCAGATCTCCAGGCTGGAAAAGAACAAGGGCCCCGTCACAGGGCGTCCAGCTCCCCTCGAGCGAGTGGGTCAGGGCACACGCCTATACATCTGGGCAGGACCAGAAGCTCACGACAGAACGACTCGGACAAGGCTCCCTGCTTCAAAGACAACGTCAACATCGTAGCGCGAGCCGATGTCTTCCGAGCAGGCAGCTGTTGGGGGCCCTCAGCCTGCAGAGCGTCCTATGAGGAGACTGCGCCCCATGCTGTGCTCTCATCACCGGGGGACACCACACTCAGCCCGGTGCACGCTGTCCCCCTGCGAGAAGGGGAGGCCTGGCCCTCAGGGCGCAGCGCTCCGCCCCGACAGCTGCAGGCCTTGCCCTGTGGCCTCTGCTGGACGTCTGGGTCTCCTGGGCAGGGGGCCCCGGCCCCTCCCACCCGCCCTGGGCCTGCGGAACCTGGGGGAACACACGGCCCTGCTGGCCCGTCCACGGCCTGGTCCACCTGAGCTCGACGCCACAGTCACAGAGAACCAGACGCCCGCTGGGAGCCCCAAGATGCTGGCACTGGGGAAACTCCCGAGGCAGAGAGCCTGGGGCCGGGACCACGGCGGGAGGAGGGAGGGCGCTGCAGCCACCGGGGCACCGGGGAAGCTGCTCTCTCTCCGCACTCAGAGGGAGGCCTCTGTGGCGAGTGACCAGCGACGTCGGGGGACAGACAGCCGACTCCAGAAGCCGTGAGAGAGGGACGCACGGTGCCAAGGGTATGCAAACGCAGCAACTCGACAAGCCAATGCCCACTTACCTTGACTGGGAACTTGAGCTGATTGTACAGCTCGGAGACGAGCAGGTTGTGGCCCAGCGTCTTCCTCATCTTCATGATCCTGACGATGGCGGCATCGATCTGGTACTGCCGGTCCTGGAACACACGCTCCGTGGTGCTGACCTGCTCCTCCACCTGCAGGAGAGGGCCCGCCGCCCGTCTCAGCGCCGGTGCCGCCTCTGTGGGGGCTGCTGAGCTCCGCGCAGAGGGCAGGCCAGACTGCGGGGCCTGTTCTGCTCTGCCGCTTTGTCCCAGTGAGACCACTGAACTTCACCACAATCAGTGAATTTACGGGAACAGTGACACCAATTACAAGGCCGTGGGCGCTGCTTTGAAACGGAACTTAAAAGCAGAAACGAGAAACTGCCCGGTAACACATGACCCTGATTTCTAACAAAACTGACAGTTTAGTAAGTTGTGAGAGAACCCACTCACGTTTTAAAATAGGAGGGTGGCTGGAACGCTTTCTTGATGCTAAGATAACTTCTAGCTGCTCAGAGAACTATTTCAGGGGAAATTTGAAACATACAGACTATTGGAACAATAGAAGTAAATCTTCTTTAAAATGTGGGTCAGAGGAAGGTCTTCCTTAAGCTGACCCTCAAGTCAGAAACTGCAGAGGAACAGATTGAAGCTCCCACTGTACTCACATGGGGAGAACCCTCCCAGAGTGACAGAGCCACCTGCCACCAGTCCCCTCCCCTCAATGCAAACAGAGCACTCCCTACAAGCCAGAGGGGATATTACAATAAACGTGCCAGGGACTCGAGACCAAGCGGTTCATTAAAAAGACGAAAAGCACCAGCGGTGACCCCGAGCGAGCAGGGCAGGGCCAGTGGAGCGCCGCGGGCGGGCGGCCGAGAGGGCTGCGGGCACTTCCTCTCCAGTCTCACCCCCATAGTGCTGATATGGCCACGTGAAAAGATGAAGAACTGAGGATTGGGACGGCCACCTAATTTGTACGAGCTTCTAAATGGCATAAAGATGCTCAGGGGACTCAAAGATAGTCGCACTAACTTGGCCATGAACCACTCCTGTGCCCCCCGGGGGGGAGGACGCAGGCAGGTGGGAAGGTCAGGACCCCCAGGAGCTGGAGACTGGAGTTTGCGCGTGCTCATGTCAGCAAAGCTCACGTCCTCTGACCCGGCGAGTCCAGGGTGAGGAGCTGAGACTCGAGACAGCCAAGCCAGGAGCTGAAAGCACGAGTGCGGCTGGGCGGGCACCTCAGCCGAAGGAAGGCCGGGCCAGAGGCGCTGCCAGGCTCTGCACAGGGCTCCACGCTCTCGGAGTCAAGTCACACGACGTGCGACTCTGCACACGTAAAATCCCAGTCCTGACCTGGGAGGAGGCCCAGCTTAAAAACTGTGTGCATGAACGTTACAGGGCACGATCCCAAGAAGAAGAGTTTATGCGTGTGCAGCGGAGGAAAAAGCTGCCAACTCCAGGACAGCCAGCTGTGGAGCACGGAGGTGACAGGCAGGCCGCCCGGGAAGGCCGCTCGAGCGCCCGCCACCCCCTGGTCCTTCTGCGTGACTCAGTCGTGAGGAAGCTGGAAAAGGCTGAGGGCACCCGTGACAGGCAACTCAGGTCACCCACACAATCTCCACACCAGCCCAAACCTCGCTCAAAAATAAAAACACAAAGAACATTTTGCTCCATGTGCTCTGAACGTACTCCCAACTGGGCAGCACAGAGCACCCGGGGGGCAGCACCCCCGGCCCACTGCAGCTGCAGGAGCGGCTGTGAGGCCCGTGCGGTCAGAGCCGGCGCTCCCTCTGGACAGAGCTGCCTCCCGACAAGGCCACGGTGCCCATCTGCTGCACCACAGCCCTGAGGTGCGAGGGCTCCTGCAGCAGGGTGCCCGAGGGCAGCGGCCTGGAGCCGTGACGCTGGGGAGCCTGATCAAAGGTACAGACGCTCGGCCTGAACACCGAGCCCAGTGGCGAGGCTGAGACGATTGCGGGGGGTGGGCAGAGCTGTTAGGACAGGTCACCAGGTTTGGAATGAGGTGCTCCCTACGCGGACAGAAGGTGGGCTACAAAGACCTCAACAGGACACGTTTGTGCAGACAGGAAGTTAACTGTTAGACGCGTATCCTTCTGAGTCTCACTCCTGAGTGTTGAAGTAGTAACGGCTACACTAAAGCATCTCACAGACACAAGCGTGTAACAAGGGCGAGAAGTTCTTACAGCCTACAGTCCCCTGTGAGCGGGGAACACGGGGGAAGTGCATACGTACTGTCTCCTTCATCTGAATCTGGTTGATCTTTATGCGAAAGAGCTTGTGCTTGAACTCTGCGTTGAAGAGGAACTTGTCTCCATCCTCCACCTCCTTCCCTTTGGGGCTCTTGAGGAGGACACGAGCTTTGCCACAGGCCAGGGACTGCAGCGTCCTCCGCAGCTCGCTGTCCTCTATGCCTGTGGCCATCCTGATGTCCTCGAAGCTGAAGCCGTCCCCTTCGTTGAACATGAGCAGCACCAGCGTCTGGAACAGGGACACCTGGAACTCCTTCTTCCCCTGAAAGAGCAGGAGCCACGCAAGTGTGTCTGCCAGCCTGCGGACACCTGACAAGCCTGCCTGCGGGCGTGCTGGGACGGTACTGACTAGTCACCAGGAGAGGAGGCGCCCTGACGAGCCTAGGTGCAGTGTGCTGAGACGGTTATTGACTAGTCACCAGGGGAGGAGACGCCCTGACGAGCCTGCGTGCAGTGTGCTGAGACGGTTATTGACTAGTCACCAGGGGAGGAGACGCCTTCACGAGCCTGCGTGCAGTGTGCTGAGACGGTTATTGACTAGTCACCAGGGGAGGAGACGCCCTGACGAGCCTGCGTGCAGTGTGCTGAGACGGTTATTGACTAGTCACCAGGAGAGGAGGCGCCCTGACGAACCTAGGTGCAGTGTGCTGAGACAGTTATTGACTAGTCACCAGGGGAGGAGACGCCTTCACGAGCCTGCGTGCAGTGTGCTGAGACGGTTATTGACTAGTCACCAGGAGAGGAGGCGCCCTGACGAGCCTAGGTGCAGTGTGCTGAGACAGTTATTGACTAGTCACCAGGGGAGGAGACGCCTTCACGAGCCTGCGTGCAGTGTGCTGAGACGGTTATTGACTAGTCACCAGGGGAGGAGACGCCTTCACGAGCCTGCGTGCAGTGTGCTGAGACGGTTATTGACTAGTCACCAGGGGAGGAGACGCCTTCACGAGCCTGCGTGCAGTGTGCTGAGACGGTTATTGACTAGTCACCAGGAGAGGAGGCGCCCTGACGAGCCTAGGTGCAGTGTGCTGAGACAGTTATTGACTAGTCACCAGGGGAGGAGACGCCCTGACGAGCCTGCGTGCGGGGTGCTGAGACGGTTATTGACTGGTCACCAGGGGAGGAGATGCCCTGACGAGCCTGCGTGCGGTGTGCTAAGACGGTACTGACTAGTCACCAGGGGAGGAGATGCCCTGACGAGCCTGCGTGCGGTGTGCTAAGACGGTACTGACTAGTCACCAGGGGAGGAGATGCCCTGACTAGCCTGCGTGCGGTGTGCTGAGATAGTTACTGACTAGTTACCAGGGGAGGAAATGCCCTGACAAGCCTGTGCGCGGACGTGCTAAAACACTCCTAACTAGAAACCAGGTGAGAAGACATCCTGATTAGCCTGTGTGCGAGCATGCTGAGACACTCCTAACTAGTCATCAGGTGAGAATACATCATTAATTTTATTGATTAAAGTATTAGCCCTTCGACCACTTCATTTTACTGACTTTGAAAAGCCAGTGTTGAGTTATATTGAATAATCCCTTCCTTTCTATCTTTCTTCCTTTCTACCAAAGTCTAATGGCAATTTAAAAACATTCTTTTCATAAATGTGCTTCAAAAACATAAAAAGTGACAGACACAGGACTTGCCTCCTTGAACTCCGCTTTCAGCACCGCGTGGCCCAGCGTCGTCTGCCACTGCAGCTTCCGCCCACTGTGCTTCCCCAGATAAAACGTCTTAAACACTTCCTGGAGCTTGATCATCTGTCAGCAAAGGAAAACGAGTGTGATTATGCTGCACACGCTTACTCTGACACTACCATCGGCTCAGTGTGCAAGTTCCTAAGCCACTGCTGGGCCGAATGAGGCCTGCTCCGTGTACTGACAGCGGCCCACCTGCACGCGGCCCCGTGCTGCCGTCATTTCAACAACTCCTTCCAGGGGCGGTGGGGCCTGCACCCGCTCCCGAGCCCTGCAGGCTCCCTCGGTCCCCCTGCAGCCTCTGTGCCCAGGCGTGGCCAGAGCCCGTGCTCTTGTCCGGCCACGTCTGGTGGGATGACCCTTGCTGCAGCTCCTCCTGTCCCAGGGAGGCCCTGGGACTCTGGCCCGTCCCTGCCACCCCTCCATGCCTGACCACTCCTGCAGCGCCTGCATGCGCAGGCATGCCCTGGGCGGAGGGATGGGGGAGAGACGAGTGTCAACCAGCAGGGACAGACGGGGCGTGGAGGTTTTCCGGGGAAGAGCGTCTACTTGCAGCGTCACACCAGCCCCGGGAGTGTGAGAGCGCCGGGCTGAGTGTGGGGAGGGGTGCAGACCCGTCCCATCGCGTGGGGAGATGTGGGAGGGGGCGCTGAGTCTGGGACAGCTGCGACAGTCCCGGGGTGGGGGGACTCGAGACACAGGCTGGAGGCTGAGAGGGATGGAGCTGGGGCTTCCGGGGAACATGTGCATTCGGGGTGCAGGCAAGAGCAAACGGAGGAGAGGACGCAACAAGACACTGGCTAGAGGGCCAGAAGCGGGAGACTCCAGGAGACTCTGTCCTGGGAACAGGAAGGGCGAATCCAGGCAGCAGCACGTCTGCCCGGGTGCCCGGGCCCTGGGCCCAGCTGTCCTCCCTGGAGGCCCTGGGCCCACGCCGGCAGACACACCCCATCCCCCTCAGAGGGCCCATGTCAGCCACACACACGCTGTCCCTGCCCTCTCAGGGCCTGGCTCTGGTATGTCGGGTGGGAGCATCAGCCAAGGAAGCCCGAGGCTCCCACACAGGAGGTAAACCAGCGCCTTCGTGACAGGCAGCCGGCGGACAGAGACGAGGAGCGTCCACTGTGAACGCTGCTCCCAGAGATGACACCGATGGTCAGGGTTTTCAGCGAGCGTGTGATTTCAACACTCCCCGAGGTGCGTGGGGCCCTGGAGCACTAGTGTGTGAAAACCAGGCTGCTGGTTCTTGAGAGCACTCACCTCTGGAGTCAGGTGTACCTCCATGGGTGTGTATGTCGGCCAGTAGCCCATGGTCAGTATGTTCACAGTCAGGTCTATGGAGCCCGGGTCACTCTGATTCTGCATGTACTGCAAACACAAGAAACCAAGACAGATGGTCACTTTAGAAGAGCACCCGAAAGAATTAACCTCTAGACACTGAGTGACCCGTTTCCAGGCTACGCTCACCTCATGCTTTCACTTGTCTGAGTCCCTGGAACACAGTCCACTGGAGCCGCACACCCTGCTCTAAGCCACCAGCAAAGTTTTTCTTTAACTTTGTCCCAAATATGGGTCATTAAACTCATTTAAGCCAGAGTTTCAAGTGCACTTTTAGGAATTACTTTTCTTTTCTTTTTTTCCAACTGCATCACACAGCTGGCAGGACCCTAGTTCCCAGACTGAGGATTGAGTCTGGGCACTCAGCAGTGGAAGCCTGGGGTCCTAACCACTGCACCGACAGGGAATCCCCAGGGGTTATGTTTCTTTTTCATTTTGAAGTGTTTCGAATATGTGAAACATTAACAGTGTAATTTTTAAAGACAAGGATTTTACATAGTTCACATACTTAAGTACAAAATCATTTCACAGAATTTAAAGTAGCGTATTTTTTAAAAAGCTGTTACACTTGAACACAACTTGCCTGCTTGAAATGAACCATGATGTCCTTGGAGAGCTCCATGTCCTTAAACATGCCCTCCAGCTTGCTGGTGAACGCGGCCCCGCACTCTGGACAAAGCGGATGGTGGGTGAGGATCAGGGAGGCCCTGCGTGCGGGCGCTCACCCCACCCCCAGGTGCTTACCGTGCTTCAGCTTCGACAACATAGATTTTTCAGCATCGACAGAGGCACTTTTTCCAACCAGGAGTCTTTTTGCTAAATCTTTTTTGTAAAATGCTTCAAACACGTCTTTACCTATTTATAAGCAAGAACCACGTAAGACATTTGACAGCTGCCGTGAAAATGTTCACCTCAGCGGCTGACTCAGCCCAAGAGGCGAGCACACGCACGTGTGAGCCAGCTCTTCCTGCTGAATCCCCACAAACACCCTTGCTCCGTCCACAGCAGCCGCCACCCTGGTCCTGTGTCGATGGGCAGGGAAGAGACGGGCTGGCGGGGCACTGCGGATGCACGCCTGGAGCCCAGCTCACCGTGGATGAACCGGAACAGGATCATGACCTTGTCCAACATCCGCTCCAGCTCCTCGTCCGTCGCCTCCTTATTCCCTGCTCTCAGTTTTGAGTCTACGTGCTTTGCTGTAAGAGATGAAGTTATTTGAAAAATAAGCATTCACTATACAATATATATTCTAAATACAAAAAGGAAGATCTTTCATTTCTCCAAGAAAAAACTGAACATAACACTTGGAACTTTCCCAAAATGACATGTTATTATGTAACAAAAAGGCAAACACCTGATGTTCTAAGATGTGTGCTTTCAAGGCACCTGAGAACACACCCTGTGGTCCCACACTGGAGCTTCTTGGCACACGACTGCTCCAGAAACCGGAGCAGCCGGCCAGCAGGATGTGCTGAGACGCGGGCAAGGCTTCCTTACACAGAAGCACTCCTCTCAGGGCCGACCCCGCAGGGACAGAGTGGCTCTGCCTGCCCTCCTGCTTTTGAGACGCACAGGCCACCTCGACCTGCCCGGAGGAAGGGAGAATCCGAGCTCCCGAGCGTCTGAATGTGTCTTTAGAGAAACCAGAGTCTATAAAGTGGCCAAAGGCCAAATCAAACATGTGCCTTTGAGCGTCTCCTCCCGCTGGCTCTTCTTAGCTCTGCCCCTTATCGTTCTTCATCCTGAATGTCGCAAACGTGCACACTTGTACTGTGCCCTCCGCTTTCCCACCGGGCACCTCAACAGCCCTGCACCACTGCCTCACACCCTCCTGCCCGCCGCCTCTGGACAACTCCAAAAAAACCGCTTCACTGATGAGACTCCATGAATCCTGAGTATATTTTGATGCTATCATGAAATAAGTATACAAAGGGATCGTTTAGAAGAGATGCCAATCAATCCCACCACATTTTACACTGACTGGAGGATACAAGGTCGGGACTGAACAGCTATCTCCTATCACACGCTATCGAGAGGTCAACAGTTACCCTCCTAACATTCCTACACGACAAACCCAGGCCAGTTTCTGGGCAGGAGGAGCTCTGGGGCCGGGACCGTGCAGGCAAGGATAAAGCTGCTCGTCTCGTCCCGCTCCTGTGATGTCAGGCTCCGTGTTGTCACGAAACTACCACCACGCGCTCCCGATGGACACGCCACGCGCTCACACGCGGATCCGACACACAGCACACGCTGGTGCCTGCGGTTTTCGGAAAGGCTGTCCTTTTAAGGCGCGGGCCGTCCTCCTCGCGAGGCGCCTGCTCTTGGGGAAGCCTCTGCATGAGTTGTGCTTTCCTACCAATCAGCTCCGCAGGCTTATTGGGCCGCTTGTTGATGAACGTCTCGAAGGACTCTTTCATCAGGTTGACGAACTTCTCGCTCCGCTGGAAGCACACGTCTATCACGTGGTCCACGCGGTCCTTGAAGTCCAGCAGGTCCTGCACCATGTCTTTGTCCTTTTCAGGGTTGATGACGATCGTTGTCCCAAAAGTCTGCAAAACACAGAGGTCAGCAGCAGGGCTCTGATACAGCAGTTTCTCTCCTGCTATCAAACAATCACGATGCTTAACAAATTAATCACTTCCAGTATTTAATGCTGAATCACTCCAGAAGTTTCACAAATTTAGTCCACATTCTAAAAATTTAGTGGGTATGCCAACTAGCCTTTAGGGTTACAATTCTGCTTCTGGAAGAACTTTTACTTGTAACTCCCTCAAACAGAAATTAATTCTCTTAACCGTCTACACCTATTTGGACTTTCTAACTATAGTTCTTTCTCTTTCACTTCTAACTGTGGTTTAGACTCTGCTTTTCAGCCTGCATTTTTATTTAAGAATGGCTATTTAAACACGACTAGAAGTCTGTATGACAATAACAGCTGGCTATCTGACCACACAAACTGCTGGCTTCCGCAGGACACTCAAGGAGCTCCACGTCAGAGGCGCACGCGGGGGCAGACACTGGCGGGAAGGCCCAGGTGAAGCGGCACAGAGGCTTCGGGAGAGGGCCTGGCGCGGCCTGCAGGGGTGGGGGGAGTGTCACAGCTCGTCCTCAGCAGACACTCGGGCAGGTTCACGATCCAACGTCTCCCGCCCAGCCTGGATGCTGCAAAGCTGCCCTCCTATGTCAGGACCCGTGCCCGCTCTTTCAGGACCCCTGGGCGGCAGAACCCTCGACGCCCACGGCCTCTCCTGGCATAAAGCCCAGCGCTGGCCCGGCCTGAGTCACTTCTGCCTCTCAGCTCAATACAGCGGCACAAGATCTTGGGGGTGCGTGTGTGTGTACAAGCTTTCCACGCGCAGGCCCGACTGTTCCCGTCGTCTTTCTTACTGAGTTGAAGCTTCTTCCTGATGGTTACAGACCCACGTGCCTCGAGAAGAGTGAACGTGTGCCTGCGTGCTCAGCCTGGTCCCTGACGCTGACACACAGGCCCCAACCGAGCAGCAGCACAACCAGGACCCCGGCCCTGACACAGTTCACGTCTGCTCATCCAGATGGACCACAAGTTCACCTACACCTGGCCGGGTGTGCACCACCCAAGCCCAGCACCACACAGATCACTCCTGTTGCCTTTTTATAACCAAAACACGCATAAATCCTGGATTTCTAGGAAACAAAGCCGCATACACCCTACCCAGACATACCAAACTGTGTAACAGTTCCCACTGAGCCAAGCGTGAAATCATGTTTCAACAGTAGATTCACAAAGGCAACTTTTTGAAAATCACAGCTACAGCACTCCGCTAGTACTTAATGCTGACAAAAAACGGCCAAACAGCAACTTTTAAAACGTTCACACCTGGATGCTATTTATCCCCAAGACCATGTGCTCAAGGGACCCAGAAGGCGATGGGCAGGTCCAGCTAGGCCCCCCTGACCTTGAAGGAGCCAAGGCAGCTCTGTGGCCCGGGGCCCAGGTGGCCCCACAAGCCCCACCCGCCCAGGGGCACACACACCTTGATGTAATCGCTCCAGTGCTGCAGCAGCGCCTGCTGGCCACCCCGCACACGGCTGAACAGCTGGTACATCTGCGTGAGGTCCGGCACTCGGTTCTCGTCCAGCAGGTGGTCCAGCCCTGAAATCACACAGCAGTGTTAGCTCTGGCGGCAGGCGGACGGAGGCACTGAACCCGCACCGCCAGCCCAGGGCATGCGGCCAGGTCTGCTCGCTCCCCGGGACCACCGCGCAGGCAGGGGGCAGCCCTCGGGCCCGTTGGCTGTCCGCCACACGTCCACGCTCGTGGTCAGCCCAGGCCTGAGCACAGTGAGGCTGTCTGCCCGCCAGAGGCTGGGGTCTTTCAGCCCCAACAGACTCCTGTGACTTTAGCCCAAACCGTCCGTGCTCCCTGCCCACTCCTTCAACACAGCTAGTAACCAAGCCCCCCACGGGCTGAGGGCCACCCCCTTCGGTGACTCATAGTGACTGTGTTACAGCCAACGGCCCCACGGTGTCACAGCGCTGCTCCAACCCTCTTACTGAACGCAGGACAAGCGGTCAGTGCACACACGAGTGGTGGGAAATCTACCTTTCTGCAGAATTGCTGTTAAATGTTCTCCCAAGAGCTGCTTCTCCACACAGGCAATCAGTGGTTTCCTGGGGGGTGGTGCACAAGGAGCCCATCAACCAGGAGGGACGGGACAACGCCAGCGCTGACCCGGCCTCGGGCTGCTGAGTCCAGCGAGGAGGGCGGCAGCAGACGGGGCGCCCGCGCACAGAGGGGCTGCCGGCGGCCCTCGCGCTCCGGCCAGCTGAGCTCCAGTCCCTGGGGCTCCTGGACCGCTGCCCTCAGTCCCGCCCCACTGGGTCCCACAGCCCCCCCGCCACCCCAGCGGCCCCTGTTCTCACTTCCACCTGCGTCATCCCAGGATCACACATCAAAACTTGACTCCCTACAGAGTCTGGGAGTGTCACGCGCAACAGAGAACCTGACATCCTGGAGGCGGGCATGTGGGCTGTCCCCTGCACACGGGGACACAGCGCCCTTCTGGGGTCCAGGCCTCTGCTCGCTGAGCTCTGCTCTCAGAGATCAGAGCCCTACTGCACTCCCAGGACTACTAACCTTGGGCCCACTCGAGGGACTTCTCCCTGCACCACCTCGAGTGGCCCTCATGGCAGCCCCAGAGGCCGGCAGCCACCTGGGCTCCGGGCACCGAGAGGGCTCAGCTTCGAGCTGTGCTGACGCCTTGGGGAGGCGGCGGCAGCCCGGGCTCGTTTACTGGCCTCTTGAGTCTGCTTTCTCTGAAAATCACCTTTTACTCGATGACCTTTGAGTCATCTGACGCTGCAGAAGCCACCTCAGTGCTCCTCAAAACCCTAAGCCAGGAACCGCCCTCCTCTACAAGTCCTCTGCTTAGCCTGCGGTCACTTCTCGGTGAGACGGGGAGGGTGGGCTCTTCTGCAGCACTTGCACCCAGGGGCGCCTGAGCAGCAGGAGCAGCCACGGGGCCGGGCACCAGGCGCTGCAGGCTGAGGCGTCCCGCCAGACAGTCTTCTGTCTTGCTGCAGCCACCCCCGCGGTCCCCGTGGCACCTCCAGCTCCGTGTGTGGGGGCAGCGCTTCTGCTCCGGCCCTCTGTCCTCTCGAGCCGTCACACTGTCCCTCCCTTTCGCCGCCCCCGCCCCCACCAGCCACCACGACCCGCACAGTTCAGCGCTTTCCCCTCTTAGGACATCTCTCTCTTCCATCTCCCATGTTTCTGCTCGGACCTTCCTCACTTGAATAAACATTATGTGCCTGACACAGACACTCAAAAAACTTTCCCTTGAACTTCTCCCTAGATACGCATCGATTTAGACAAAAAAATTAAATGAAATGAGAAGATAATGGGACTGAGTAGCAAAATTACAGCTACATCAGTACATCAGATGTCCAACCAAAGTTTACAACCAAAACCGCCTACATTCAGTGATACCCCATTAACATTTTTATAAATGACAGAGTCATAACGTAAATTAAAAATGGTAAAGAGACACGAAGTATCTCTGCCCGAATCACTCCTCTGGACAGGAACTCAAGACAGGCAACTTGGTCAGCGTGACTTACGACTGCTGAATAATCACGAGTAATAAGCTGCTCGAGGACCAAAAATACGTCCAGGGTCAGAGAGCAGCGAGCGAGTCTGTGACACCTGTGTGTCGGGAAGTGGAGGGGACATCATCCCCAGGAGGCCACCAGATGGAGCCCGGAGCCGCACTCACTGTGTGCTGTGATCCAGGTATGTGATCACACGGTCCGCCTCCTCCTCCAAGCGCTTACTCACGTGGTCAAGATACTCTGGAACCTTCCAGAAAGAACATTGAAACACATCAGCAACAAAACACATTCTTCATGTGACCCAAGAAGTTCAAACATTGCTTTAGTAAAAGAAAAAGCAGAATTGCACGCAAGCCAAACTGGAACACCGACTGATGGGAGTGGGGAAGGGACGCGGGGCCCGGGCTAGGTCACAGCACCCCATCCACGCACGGCGCGGCCAGCGAACGCCAATCACACGCTTTCTGCAGAGGCCCAGGGTGGCTGCAGGAGATCTCAAACCCCACTCTGAGTTTCCGGGGTGACGGGCGCCCGTGCTGCCTCCTGCCTGCACAGCAGGGGCCGTGGCAGGGTCCCTGAGGCCGTGGCCCGCGGACGTGAACTGCCCCGCAGCCTGTGCTGGCCCCCGGGCTTCCTTTTGGGTTGGGCTCTAAGACCCGAGAAACTAGAGAGGTTCTGGGGTTTGATTACCGTCACCTGGTATTCCCCCATGGCTTTTAGGGTCATTTTTTTCAATGTCTCACACAGACGAAAATTGTTAACATATCGGGTTTATCTTTCATATTTAAGCATTATCTTTAGAGAATTCCCTGGCGGTCCAGTGGTTAGGACTCCACGCTTCCACTGCAGGGGGCACGGTTCAATCCTTGGTCTGGGAACTAAGATCCCGCAAACGGCTTAGCACAGGCACCCCGCCCCCCAACACACACACACACACACACACACACAATTATCTTTTATCATACTCTTTCATCTTGAGCTCCTTTATGTACATCAGAAGCTGCTTTTCTGGCTTTTTTAATGGGGGGACAACAATGGAAAAGTTTCTAAAGGGGGGGGAATTAAACCCTCAAAATACTAAGAAAGAACCTCATTACTGGGAATTGAAACTAGATTGTAGCTTTCAGAAGATTTTCAGTGGAATGTTCGCCTGTGTGAAAAGACAGATGCTTAGAAATCACACCTGGATACACATCTGTGAAAACGAAGTAAGGCGCTTCACAAACGTCTCGGCGACTCACCTCTCTTTCTTGCATTAACCTTTGGCCTTCTGCAGCATATAAACAATTCGTTTCTTCCAAAAATTTCAGTTCAAATGAGTCTTTATATACCTAAAAAATGAGCAGAGTTACTGGCCAATTATAGCAAAGCCTCTCATCCTGAAGGCTGACCCCACGGCGAGGGCGGCTGGCTGCACTGCCACGCCCCTGCTTGGGGGTGGCTCCCTTCTCGCCCTGGGTGGAGAGGGAAAACACTCCTGCATTTTCAGCTAACGCGTGAACGGTGTGGTCTCCACCGAGGTCTGACCCCGTCTGTGGCGGGGGGTTGGCGGCTGGGCCCACCTGGAGGTCGGACAGCATGCCCAGCAGGCTCCGCAGCAGGCTGCGGTCCACCGCCTCGCCGCTCCGCTCCCGCTCGATCAGCAGCAGGATGCCATCAATGGTTTTCGTCTGGACCATTTTATCACTGATGATGTGGTTTCTAAACAGCTCTAACCCCATATCCCTGCACAAACAGAAAAAACGTGTTAGGTTCACTCTTTACAAATTTGGGGTGAAGCTCCAGACACACTTACTTGCTAACTCGTTGGGGAAATGTCAACTTTTTTGTTTTTAATTTTCCTCTTTGACAGTCTGGCACACCTTGTGCTTCTTCCCTCATCCAGGCGGCCTGTTTCCTGCGTGAATCAGTGGGTCCCCCACCCTGCCCGGGGCCTGGGGTCTCCTGTCCTCGGTGTCCCCCCAGCCCGTGCTCCAGCTGCTGCATCTGTCTGTGCTGCAGGACCACAGAACGAGGATGCAAAGCAGAGCCCACCGCCCGTCCTCAGCCCGTTGCCCAAGGATCCAGGAGGAAGTTTGGCCATGGCCGCAGGCACCCTCTTCTGAAAGCTGATATGTCAGCTCGGGCTCCAGCAGCTCCCACTCAGCCAGCAGGACACGCCCTCACCCCCTCTGCCGCCCACAAGCCATGTGACCCGGGCACAGCACCCGAATCAGGAGTGACTGTCCGTGTGGATGGAGGCCAGGAGGGCTGCGGGTGAGCCGGGGCAGGCTCCCGCACAGGCCGAGCTGCTCGGGAGGCACAGGGGCGCAGGGTCCGCTCACACGGCCCCCAAGGCCCCGCGTGGGGAGCAGGGGGAAGCCAGGCTCCCACGCTCAGCACCCCCAGAGGAGAGTGAGTGGCGGAGACTGAGCCTGCCGGGCCCCGTCCCGGGACTCCATCGCCCGCAGGAGACCACGTGGGACTGCCAGCTGCCAGCTCGGTGGCCACCCCTCAGAGATGGATGCCCCGGGCTGAGGTCCACCAAGGGGCCCGGCGGGCACGGAGGACAGACAGACGGTTGGGCATGCGTGGCAGCCGCAGCGCAGACACTCACCAGATGGAGGGCAGCGTGGAGTTCTGCAGCACGTACGTGCGGTCCAAGAACAGGAAGATACTCCGGATCATGATCTGGGGGCAGAGGGCCAAGTCAGTCCACCCCAGGCCTCTGAGCGGTCATGCTGCTGTCTCAGATCTAACATGGCTGCCTCACCAAGACCCTCAGGATTGACATCCCTGAATCTAATTGTTCCCCTTGGTGCTGGCTTTTCCTCTTTCATCCAGAAAACCTGACGAGCGATTTCACAGCACTCAGCCTCCGAGACACATGTGAGCTCAGTCCCTTCCTCACTGATGTGCTCAATGCCCTTAGCCTGGGCTCCAGCATTCCTTCCTGGCATGTGGGCACATGGGCACGCAGCCCTCAATTGGCTCTGCAGGCTCAGGGGGTGTGGGGGCCCAGGACTCTCCTCTCAGGGAGCTCCCCAGACTCTGTCCAGGAGCTTTGCTCACACAAGTAAACAGAACCTTCCTGACAGACATTCGCCTGTTTCTATCACTCACGCGGTGCCTGGCCTGGAAGAGACTCTCTTGCTGTCACCACTTACCTCCGTTAGGAAACAAAAGCATCCGACCCACTCGGGAGAGCTACTGACACTGCCTTTGCTCCCCCTCTCCTAACTCAGCCAGGCCACCCTGAAAACTCACACACATGAAGCCAAACTAGAATCAGCACAGCCCCTAAGTCTAAGCCTGCTGTCCATAGGCACTGGGAAGCTCTGGGACTCGGGCTTGATTCTCAGGCACAAACTGAGATCAAGGAAAACTTCAGAGGCTCACCAGGAGTCCCAGGCCCGGGGCTACCTGTGTGTGTGGTCTGAAGGCCCTGAATAGGACAGACCCCAAGCCCCGCTCACGACCCGCCTGCCCTGCCCGTGCACCGAGGCTGGCACAGGGAGGAGGCGCCCAGGCCGCCAGCACCGCAGAGGCCGTCGGCAAGCTCACCATCTGTCTGCAGTGATCCTGCCAGCACGTGTTCATCTTCTTGAGAAACAACACACTGTCTAGCGAGTCTGTGCAGGGCTGCTAAGGAAAGCTTCCGAAACACAGGCTCATTTACTGCAGTTTTTACCTCTTAATTTCAGCTCTCTTCACCACAGACTACCACATCTATTTAGTACTCAGATTACTGAAAGACCAGAAGCTCAGAAGCCACCAGTGTGGTTTCTGAGTCCCCACACGCCCCTGCGAAGCGTGATGCACCTGCCTCATCCCTTCGCGCCTGCCCTGTACCCTTCCCTCCCCTGCCCGCGTCCGGACCCAGAGGGAGGAAGTGGGCCTGCTGCCAACAGCAAAGGCCCAGGATGGTTTCAGGCAGCGAGGCCCTGAGCTGAAAACCACTGAGCCCCCAGCTGCACACTGTGAGTAGACAGGCAAGGGTTGCTTCATGTGGCCAAGTTTGTGGCAACCGGTTATAAGCCACAGAAAACCAACAAGAGTTTTAAGAACAAGAATAAAGAATAGCAGAACTCAAACTTTAAGATATTTTTCAGAATGTTTCCTAAATACTTCAAACCAGTCTTAAGAAACGGACACTTTCACTTTATCAGCAAAGAAGTTTAAAGGTAAAAAAATTCCACTTCAAAAAAATCTGTTTTGTTGGGTTGTATGATATAAGTGCAAGGTTTTGTTTCCATAAATAAAAGAGAATTTTAAAAGTTTTTGTTTTAATATTAAGGATATTCGTTTATTCTTTATTCTATTAACGTTCACTTTCAAAATATTTAGGTAATGAACAGGAATCGCCTAAATAAAAAAAGGATATTCTCTGAACTGAAGGATCTGTGCTTGGACGTGGCCTTCGCAGGCCTGGCGCAGCTGCTGGTAGAGCGTGGGGGACACTTTGTGGGAACAAAGGTTTTCAACAGCCTGAAGACAAAAGGAATAACCAGTTATTCGCTACGAATGACAAACTTGTTCTTTAAAAAAGTGTATTTGTGCAAACAGCTATAATCGCAACAGAAAGGCGCCCCTCCACCACGCACACAGGCTACACCCTCACAGTGACTCAGGGCCACCACTGCTGGAACACCGGAGACCAGCGGAGTGGCCCACAACAGCAGGGACCCAGAGCATGGACGCGACGGCGCCCCGACGCCTGCCCGAGGATGGGGCCCCGAGGGGGCGCGCCCCAGGCCAGGCTTCTCCAGACTCCCCCAGGCTCCCTGCTGAGCAGCCTCTGATCCTGGCTGCACTCCACTCGAGGACCAAAATGGGCCTGAGCCCATGGGCCCTTGTCTGCGGTGGGGCTGCAGGGAGGAGTGAGCCGACCCCGAGGATCACAATGTGAAACCGGCCAGAAACACCTGCTCCAGACTCTGAGACCACCCACGGCAGGGGAGGGGGCAGGAGACCCAGGGCCCTTCAGGCTCCCGAGTGGGTGACGGTCCAAAAGCAGCTCAGGAACCAAGGCCCGCGTGTGACCCTCAAACTTGGCTTAAATTAATGAGGAAACAAGTGTTTGTGGCGGAAACAATTTTCACAGAATATTATCGCTCCACTTCAAAGAAATAATACTTGTATATTCTTACCAGTTCTAATAAAATTTTCTTTCAAATCTCATGTACAAAATCAGCATCTGATCCAATCCAAATATGAAATACTATAAAGAGAAATGCAGTGTTTCTCCTGCCTATTTCTGAACAGTTTAAAAAAGTATGTGGGATATACAGAACGGACACATTTTAGAATCTTTACTCAAACATAACGGCAACTTACGTTTTTATAGTGATAAAGAAAATAATTATGTAAAGAAATACATAATATACAAAACACATGCATACTTATAAGGTTCAAAAGAGAACATGGAATAAGAAAACAAGAATACCTTTCCCTTACATTCTCTGTGTTAATGAGAACAACGGGTTCCCATCCATGTTTTCTTTCTATATCCTTCACTTCCTTTCTCAAACTTAATGGTTTTATAATTCACTCCAAGATCTACTGATCTTTTCCCTCTTAAAAAAAAAAGGGGGTATAATGTCCTAACAAAGACTTTTGTTCCAGTAAGTTAGTCATTCAGTTCAGCCGCTCAGTCGTGTCCGACTCTTTGCGACCCCATGAATCGCAGCACGCCAGGCCTCCCTGTCCATCACCAACTCCCGGAGTTCACTCAGACTCACGTCCACCGAGTCAGTGATGCCATCCAGCCATCTCATCCTCTGGCGTCCCCTTCTCCTCTTGCCCCCAATCCCTCCCAGCATCAGAGTCTTTTCCAATGAGTCAACTCTTCGCATGAGGTGGCCAAAGTACTGGAATTTCAGCTTTAGCATCATTCCTTCCAAAGAAATCCCAGGGCTGATCTCCTTCAGAATGGACTGGTTGGATCTCCTTGCAGTCCAAGGGACTCTCAGGAGTCTTCTCCAACACCACAGTTCAAAAGCATCAATTCTTCAGTGCTCAGCTTTCTTCACAGTCCAACTCTCACATCCATACATGACCACAGGAAAAACCATAGTCTTGACTAGACGAACCTTTGTTGGCAAAGTAATGTCTCTGCTTTTGAATACGCTATCTAGGTTGGTCATAACTTTCCTTCCAAGGAGTAAGCATCTTTTAATTTCATGGCTGCAGTCACCATCTGCAGTGATTTTGGAGCCCCCCAAAATAAAGTCTGACACTGTTTCCACTGTTTCCCCATCTATTTCCCATGAAGTGATGGGACGGATGCCATGATCTTCGTTTTCTGAATGTTGAGCTTTAAGCCAACTTTTTCACTCTCCACTTTCACTTTCATCAAGAGGCTTTTGAGTTCCTCTTCACTTTCTGCCATAAGGGTGGTGTCATCTGTGTATCTGAGGTTATCGATGTTTCTCCTGGCAATCTTGATTCCAGTTTGTGTTTCTTCCAGTCCAGCGTTTCTCATGATGTACTCTGCATAGAAGTTAAATAAGCAGGGTGACAATATACAGCCTTGGCGTACTCCTTTTCCTATTTGGAACCAGTCTGTTGTTCCATGTCCAGTTCTAACTGTTGCTTCCTGACCTGCATATAGATTTCTCAAGAGGCAGGTCAGGTGGTCTGGTATTCCCATCTCTTTCAGAATTTTCCACAGTTTATTGTGATCCACACAGTCAAAGGCTTTGGCATAGTCAATAAAGCAGAAATAGATGTTTTTCTGGAACTCTCTTGCTTTTTCCATGATCCAGCGGATGTTGGCAATTTGATCTCTGGTTCCTCTGCCTTTTCTAAAACCAGCTTAAACATCAGGAAGTTCACGGTTCACATATTGCTGAAGCCTGGGTTTACAAATATAATTATTACAAATTAAGTTTTTACTATAATACATGAAGAAAACATATATCCTTTGGTAAAAATCAAGATACACTCAGTGGTGTGTGTCCTTCAAAGAAGAACATCTTATCAGAAGCATTTTCTGAATGCTCCAGTTCCTGAGGCAAGTGTCAGTGTCTTCAAAACCACCTTTTCCAGGCTAGGAGCTTTGTGGTGAATTCTGTAACCAGCTCCCCCTCGTATGTGCCCTGTTTGGCATGTGCTCACTATTTGCATAAAGTCCACTGAGACTGTTTTTAACTTGGAATCTGGAGCCAAGCCCCGAGGCACCAGGCGGGCCAGGGTGCCGTCATCCAGCCTCTGCTGAGTCACTGCTGGCGTCTTCGTGTTACAGGAGCCCTGTCACCTGCTCTGCCCCCGCAGGGGGGGCCGGCGGGGCAGGGACACTGCAGGCCCTTCTCCTCAGAACTAGTTCAGGAGGTTTAGTCACACTCGGAGATCTAGAAATCCCTCTCTGGGTGCACGAAGCCCCCCCGTGGGACCATGTGGGCAGCACAGGGGTCTAGGGGACGCAGCGCCCAGAGAGGGAGAGCAGGACCTGGGTCCCACGGGCAGCAGACTGAAGGGGTTTTCCTCGGTCAGCTGGGTGGCCCGTCAATCTCCCAGCCCTGCCTCCCTCCCCACAGCACCACACCCGCTCTGCACAGGCTTATCTGTGTCAGGACAGACGAGTGTCCCAGCAAAACACTGCCCTTGAGAGAGCGCCTCCCACGTCCAGGAGCAAACCAGCGGGAAGGGGGAAAAGTGAAAAACAAACACCGCCCTCCAGGCCCGGGGGAGACTGCGCCCCCGACCCTTGCACGGAAGGAGCAGCCGGGGAGACTGCGCCCCCGGCCCTTCCACAGGACGGAGCGGCCAGGGGGAGACCGCGCCCCCCGGCCCTTCCACGGACAGAGCGGCCAGGCCTTGCCCTTGGCCTCGGCGGCGAGCTGCCTCCTCCAGCCGCCCCGCCCTGGTCACCGGAGTGGGTGCCAGGCGTGTCTGAACTCTACAAGCCCACCGCACGGGATGCTGTCTCCCCAGGTTCCTGCCCACAAGAAACCAGTGAAGAGCAGCGCAAAAATGGGCCTGAGTATGGAGCGAAGGATAGGGAGGCCCAGGAAACTCCAAGGGGACAGGACGCCCACCCTCCCAGCCCCAGTCCCAAGCCGGGATGTGATTCCCTCATACAGAAGACTGACTTCCAGGAGTGACCAAGTTGCTGAATTACAGAATCCTTGCTGTTAAGCCTAAGCTATGTGAACTTGAATACTGCGTTTCTGAGTAACTCGTGCACTAAACTCACTCTCCATTACTTCACGCTCTCCAACAGGCCATCAAATAAAGTGTCCACCCATCTCCCACTTTCCCGGCTCCCTTGCTCTCTCGAATCCACCTTGTGGATACACCAGCACCCAAGTCCACCCCACTCTCCTTCCCCAAGCTCAGCAGGTACAGGGGTCATGGAGACTTTACCCCAGGACTCTGCACCAGCAGCGTGGCTTTTCTCAAGTGCAAGTTCCCTGTGACAGGTTTGAGTCTGAGCATCAAAACCAGCCTGAAATCCAAACAGATCAGACTTAAGGTTGCAGAGGGGGAGGGGGGATGAGAGGGATGCCTGGGAGCTGGCGGTCGGCAGATGCAAACTCTTACACTTAGGATGGATGAGCAACAAGGGCCGCGGTGGAGGGAGCCAGAGCCAACCTCCTGGGCCAGACCACAAGTGAAAAAACATTAAGAATATAAATGTTAAACACAGGTACACCTGTGGCGGATTCATTTCGATATTTGGCAAAACTAATACAATATTGGAAAGTTAAAAAAAAAAAAAAGAATATACGTGTTATACATGTGTGTATATATAAGAACATATACATAAAACATAAGAACGTGTATGTAAAACTGACTCACTGCGCTGTACTGCAGAGACTGGCACAGCACTGTAAGTCAACAATACTTCAATTTTTTAAAAAATCAAAAGCAAAACAAAAATCTAGTCTGAAATCAACACATAGCCTTCCCCTGAAACTCTTCTTGAAAATGTTCAGGTTCCCGCGGTTTCACTGAGCTGACAGGTAGGTCTAAGACACAGACACCCAGATACACTTTCTCCAGTGAGCTGGGGTTTCACACCGAAGTTCAGAGAAGATCTATGTATTCAAACTCTCCTCCTCCTCCTCACGTCACAGGAGGAACTGAGTGGGGTGTGGATCTACTGGCTCATCATCATGGTCAGAACATCCCTTCCCAGCAAACAAGAGCCAAGCGAGGAGCAGCAGGCGGGCTGAAGCTGCCCTCGGCCTCCGCAGAGGCCTCTGAGGGCCTGGCTGCCTGCGAGGGGGTGGCCAGAGCTGCTCTGGGGAAACTGGTCAACATCAAAACAAGAGGTGCTCCCTCCAACATCCCGAAAACCTCCTCAAGCAGAATCAACCTTGCAAGCTCTGGTGAGGACTGTTATCAAACAAAAGAGTTCTGGCAAAGTGCGTCCCACCCCAGCACAGAAGCTGGAGCTCTATGCTGAGGCCCCAAGGCGAACACCGTCCACGCCGCCGGAGGCCAGGGTAACCTCCCCGCCACGCCACCGACTCTCCCCCCAACCTACACCACAGGACCTGAGCGGCTCACTCTGTAGACACACACCACTCCCAAGTTCTGAGCGGCCAGGTGCCCACCCGCGCACCTGCCTCCAAAGGGCAGCCACTGATCCCTCAGGCCCTCCAGAGACGCCCCCAGGAGGAGTGGTGCCACTGCGGGGGGAGCACCCCAAGCCTCAAGGTCCCAAGACACACCACCAGGACACCTGGAAACACCATCTGTGATGGTATCCAAGGTAACCACGATGAAACACATCCTGGGTAAAAGTCCAGCCAAGAAAATGCTGGGCAATTGATACCAGACAGTCAAATCTCCACGAAAAGAGCAATAATGAGCCCTAGGTAGAAGATGTAATATTTTACTAAATTAAAAGCCCCTGAGTTTGGGCACGTGGTGGGACACTTGTTTCTGGCCCAGACAAAGCAAAAGAACAAGCCTCACCCTGCTACTGAAATAATACACAAAACTGCAGTTTTCAAAGCACTGCACACTGGGTTCTGAGAGGCAGTGACCTCGGCAGACAGAAGACAGACAAGCACTGACCACTCGGGCGTCCAGTGTCCAGGCTGCAGAGCGGGCGCCCTGAGCTGAGGACTCAGGAAGGTTCTGCGTTGGCAGCGGGGTGGTTAGTCCCGGACAAAACCATGCTCTAGTCCTGCCTGGCACACCTACAGGCAACAGTCTAAAAGGTCAAACTGACTCCAGATAAATTAACCAAGTCGGGAACAAAACTCAAGAATGTTCACAGAAATACTAAGCATCCAGCACACAAGTCAGAACCCACAGTGTCTGCATCCAATCAGAGCTGCCGCACAGGCCAAAGGGAGGAACACAACTCACTGGAGAGAAAAAGCAACTATGCCAAGCAGCCGGAATGAAGGCTTGGCAGATGAGGATGCAGAGGAGATGGAACCACGTCCACACGCCAAAAGAGTTGAGTAGAGACAGAGAAGATACAAACCAGATTCAAACTGAACACCTAGAGAGGAGAACAACGCAAGGGAAAATCACACTGGATGGCACTAACGGCAGACTAGACGCCGCAGCAGAAGAGTGAACTCAAACAGGTGAGTAAACTGAACAGTTTCATATCCACTAAGGAAACCTGTAATTGAAAATCCTTCCACCAAGGAAGCCAAGATGGCTTCCCTGGGGAATTCTCTCAAACATTTAAGAAGAAATAATATCAACTCTATACAAAGTCTTCCAGAAAATGAAAAGGAGGGAATATTTCCGATTCATTTTTTGAGGCAAACATTACTCTGACACCAAAATCAGACACAGACATTACATGAAAATAATACATCAATATCCTCTGTTATCACAGATACAAAAATTAACAAACGGTTGGCAGGCTGAATCTAACAATACATAAAAAAAGATAATACTCATGACCAAGCAGGATTTATTCCAGAATGAAAGACCAGTCTAAGATTTGAAAAATCAATCAATGTAATTAGCAAACTAAAATACAAAAATCAGACGACCACCTCGACAGTCACAGAAGAATTTATCAAAATCCAACATGTATTTCTGATAAAAGTGCTCAGCAAAATAGGAACAGAGAGGAACTTCCTCAACTTGATAATGCGTATTCTGGAAAAACCCACAGCTAGCATCGCATGATGTTAAATGATGAAAGACTAACAGCTTTTTTTCCCAAGACCGAGAACAAAACAAGTGTACCTGCTCTTCACATTCCTATTAACTATCAGAGGCTCTACTCAGTGTAATCAGGCAAGAAAAGGAAATAAAATGAATGTAGATCAGAAAGGGAGAAGGGAAGTTATTTCTATTCATAGGTGATGTGACTGTCAGTATAGAAAATCCAACGTTACCTACAAAAAAAACTACCAGAAAAAAGTGCAATCAGCAAGACACAGCACAAAAGATCAATGCACAAAATCATCTGTATTTATACACACTATTGAGAAATTAAAATTTATACCACCTTTTATGACACTATAAAAGCATGAGCCGCTTTCAGGGGTAAATGTCACAGGACCTGTGCAATGGGACTAGGACACACTGCTGAGACCCAACTAAGCGAGAGCTGCCCTTGTGAGCAGCTGGGGTCAGTGTTGTCGAGATACAACTCTCCCCACGCTCACCTAGAACTCCACAGAATCCCACCCCAAATCCTAGAACGCTTTCTGAGAAACTGGCAAACAGATTCTAAAATTCATACAGAAATACAATGGACCTAGAAGAGCCAAAACAAATTTATCTAAAAAAGGATAAAGCTGGAGGGCCAGTGCTCCAGACTTTGAGGCTTCAGGCTCTCATCCGGACAGCCATTTCTGACGAAGGGACAGAGCAGCTCGCTGGGGGAAGCCCAGACGCCACGCCACGCGGCGCTGGACCAAGCGGACATCCACAGGGAGGACAATGAGCTTGGATGTGCAGCCCACAAGAGATACAACTACTCACCTGCAAACAGACAATACACTAAGTGTGGAACTGAAAACCCTAACATGTCCACAAAGAAATAAGAGAGAATCCACACCACCTTAGACTAGGCAAAGACTCTCAGACACTACAAGCACAATCCATAAAAGACCAAACTGATACAAAGACTTCATCAGAATTTAAAACTTCTGCTCTCTGAAAGCCATAGCTAAGAGACTCAAAAGGCAAGTTGTAAACTGGGAGAACATAAGTGCGAGGCAAATATCTGAAATAAGATATGTACCCAGAATACATAATAACCCCAAACACTCGATGGTAAGAAAATAAACAAGACCATAAAAAATGAGCAGAAGATGTGAACACACACTTCAGTAAAGCAGGTATAAGGAATGGCAATGGGCACAAGAAAAGATACTTAATATCATTAGGGAATTGCAAATTAAAACCAAGGTGAAATTCTGCTACATACCAAACTAGAACAGCAAGAATTAAAGACTGACAATACCAGACATTGGCATAGACATGGAGCATCTTAAACTCTCACATGCCACTGGCAGAAACAAAAAATCATGACACCACTTTGAAAAAGCTATGAAATGTCTTATGAAACCCAGACATTCATTAACTCACGATAACCAACCGTGGTACCCAGAGTATTCAGCGACAAAGAAACCAGTTACTGTCAAAGGCCCACACCAAATGCAGAAGCACTACCCTAAGTGAAAGGAGCCAGGTACAAGAGACTGCAAGAGGCACAGTTCCATTCAGATGAGGTTCTAGAAATGGCAGAAGGTACCAACAGCAAGTCAGTGATTGCCAAGGGCTGGGAGTGAGGAGGGGTGGCTGGCCACACAGGGGCCTCCGGGCACTGTCTGTGGTGACAGAATGTTCTACAAGTGGACACATCTGTTAAAACTTACTCAAGGACACATTCCTTATCTTAACAAAGTGGTTAAAACACAACAGACTTAAACTTAAGACAAAGAAGGCACATATGTTCATCAAATTCAACAGCAGTCTTCTTTGGGTGGTAGAAATATCGGGGATTTTCATTTTCTTCAATGCACTTTTTGCAGTTTTCATAATTTTTATAACATAATTGCTTATGTAAACATGAAAAGGTTTTATTATTTATTTTTTACAATTATCGAACGTTAAGCTTTTTCCTCCATATTGGGGTACAGCCAGTTAATGACGCTGTTGGAGTTTCAGGTTAACAGCAAAGGGACTTAGCCACACATACAGATGTATCCACTCTCCCCCAAACCCTCCTAGAAAAAAAATTTAAACTCAAGTCTCTTAATAGAAAAGCTATATATTAATAGAAATGCTATTCTATTACCTAAAACGTAGGTAAGAGTTTCATATATAACATAATGGATAATAATTTGCTGCATATTTGGAAAATGTTAAAAGTCCTATGGCTCTTAGAAACACATTTCTCTCCTATAAATGGGTTAAATTTACCTTTCAACAGCTTAAGCCTGAAAATGAAATAAAATCCCACAACCACCAAAACCAGAAAACATTCCTTGACTCGGGACAGGATGCCGCAGAACTCCTACTGTTCCTGTTGGAGGCAGATACTCGGATTCTATTACCTCCTTCTCTATTGTCTCTGAAACAACACTGGGGACCACAAACCCATGGCTGCGTCACGTTTCACCGGAGCTGGACTGTTACGCTATCTAGACCACTATAAAAAAGTCAGGTGAGTGGAAACAGGATGCCCGCACTCGAAGGGAAGGGAAGGTTTCCGTCTCAGTGAGCCTTCGGTAAAGCTCTGCTCTTAGCCGCCTGTGGACCTACCTGGTAGAGCTCCTCCAGGTTGTAGCGGATGGAGGTGCTGCTCTGTATGGCTCTCACCGCTTCGTGAAGCTTCTGCCAGGTGTCCTGAGTGTAGTTATCAGGCAATTTAGGTCTGTCTGTAAGTGCAGACAGAGTCAGTAGGTAACGGCACCCATGCCAACAATCACACGTCTTCAAAAAACCGTTCTACAAAAAAAGTACTTCAAAGGCAGCTTCAAAAGTACAGCTAAGGAACGCAGGACATTGTTTTCCCAGTACAAGGTACCGTGTTTATAAATCTCTCGGGTTACAGACTCTGCAACCATCCCACCTTCGTTTTGCTAAGTAAACACATCGAATACTGATGACCAGTGTAAGCGGATGTAGAAAACATAAAAATCTTCTTGTTCTTTTACTTAACGAGTGGACTTCCCAAACGGAAGGACGCGGAATAGTTACACTCTACTCAACACTGGAAGTTGCCCGAAACTGCCCCCAGTTGGGAGGACGCTAAGGCGGGAGCTCCTGACCGGCCAGAGGCTTGGGGGCCGCGCCGCCGCAGGGCCGGGGCGAGCGGAGGGGGTGACCACGCCGCCCCGCCGAGAGCTCCGGTCCCGCCGCGCCCGGCCCGGCCCGGCCGGCCCGGCCCGGCCCGCCCCGACCGGGCGACCGCGGAGCGCGGGGCGGCGGCCGAGGGCGCCCCCGGCTCGCCCGCCGGCCCCGCACCCACCTCGGAAATTCTTGATCACGAGCTTCTTGGAGCCGCCGGCGCCGCCGGGCTTGGCGGTGACGGCGGCCGCGGCGAGGGACGCAGGCTTGGTGAGGCCGTTGGTGTGTCCGACGAGCGCCGAGAAGCTGCCCTTCCGGGGGGTCTCGTCAGCCATGGCCGCGGCCTCCGCCCGTCCGCCGCCCGCCCGGCCCGGCCTCCGCCCCGGCCTCCCTCGGCCCGGCCCGGCCCAACCGCCGCCCGGCTCGCCCGCTCTACCCGCCCGGCCCGACCCCGCGCCTCAGGCCCCGGAGCGCGCCGGACCCCGACCCGAACCGACCCGGCCCGACCCGGCCGCAAGCGCGCTGGCGCCGCAGTCCGCGTCCGCCGCGGTCCGTGAGGAACCCGCAGCAGCCGAGGGAGCGGCGGGGCCGGGCACCCGCACGCCAATGAGGCGGTCGCGCGAGGGGGGAAGGGAGTCGCAGCGCAGCCCCCGGCCGTTCTCAGCCCGGGCGCGCCGCCATGCCGGCCCGGGGCTCGCGTTCCGGCGCACACACCGCCTCCGGAACCAACGCGCGCGGAAGGCGGGGCCGGGGGCGCGGGGTCGCGTCCGGACCGCGGCCCGGAAGTGACGCGCGGCGGCGGCGGCGGCGGCGGCGGGCGCGACCATGGCGCACATCACCATCAACCAGTACCTGCAGCAGGTAAGGTTCCCGGTCTGCGGACTGCCTGCCGCCTGCCCGCCCGCTGCCTTTTCTTGTGCCCTGCAGTGGGAGCTTGGGGGGTCTTTTCGCCGGCTGCGCCCGCGCCGTTGGCCACCGGGCGGCAGGCAGACCCGATGTGTGTCCCGGGGGCCGGCCGCGCCCTCGGTGTAGGGGCGGTGGGAGCTGGGGACGGAGACAGCTGGGGTCCGCCTGCAAGCGGACTTGCGTCCTTCGGTAATTGTGTCCCTCAGGGCTGTGTCCACACAGCCTGTAAACGCAGGAGCACAGCGCGAACACAGGCATCGACAGATTCAAAGCATACAGTCTTTGCTGGAAGCAGGGCTTCCCTGATAGCTCAGACAGTAAAGAATCCGCCTGCGATGCAGGAAACCCAGGTTCGATCCCTGTGTGGGGAAGATCCCCTGGAGGAGGGCATGGCAACCCACTCCAGTATTCTGGCCTAGAGAATCCCGTGGACAGAGGAGCCTGGTGGGCTACTGTCCATAGGGTCCCAAAGACTCAGACACGACTGAGCAACTAAGCACAGCATAGCATAAACACTGTAACGGCTTCCCTGGTGGCTCAGACAGTAAAGAATCCACCTGCAATGCAGGAGACCCAGGTTTGATCCCTGGTTCAGGGAGATCCGCTGGAGAAGGGAATGGCAGCCCACTCCAGTATTCTTGCTTGGAGAATCATGGTCAGAGGGATCTGGCAGGCTACAGCCCATGGGGTCGCCAAAACTAGGACACGACTGAACGACTAACACAGCCTTTCCTCTGAGCTATGCTAATTCGCAGGGCTAGAAACCTGGTAATAGGATTAAGGAAAGGCGCGGGGCGGGGCGGGGGGGGGGGAGGGGGGGCGGGGCGCGCGGTGCCTGGACTTTAAAAAATATCCGAAGACTGCCAGGACTTAGGAAAGGTATGTGTTTGGGGCACCGGAAGGAATCAAGACTGATTCCCAGGTTTCTAGCTTGACAGTAGATGAGCAGAACCGATTTGGAAGTAAAAATAAATTATTCTGGACATGTTGTGTTGGAGGTGTTTGCTGACAACCAGGCAAAGATACCTAGTTGGCAGTTGAATATAGTATAACAAGATTGGAACCGTTAACTTAAGGGTTAATGGTTCATTGAGAAAACTGATTAAAACAAGAATCATGAAAATACAAATACATGCTTTTGTTTTTGTTTTAACTTAAAGCTTGCAAATATAATACATTCGTTTGCAGTCTTCTGGTTGATGCCTAAGACTTTTTCTTTAAGGATATGTCTACTTTGGCCTTATCTTTGCAGAGTTAACATTTTTCAATATCAGTTTTTATATAAAGTTGAATAAGAACACAGACATTGGAAAACCAATGTGGATATAGAATCTCTCTAGAAGTTTATGCTTTTTTATATCTTATCTCTTGTATATAAACATTTATTTTCTGTACATTTTTATATTTCTCACAATTTTCTTGCCCACACCTAACTGCAGAGTTGGGGGAGGTAGCTTGCCACCATCACTATTTTCCTAGGAGGTCGATCCATTACAAGTCCCACTTCACAGAGCAGCTTAAGTGACTCTCTAGGGTCACTGGGCAAGTAGGTGATACAGTCAGACCAGGAATCCTGGCCCCAGAGTCCATGCTCTGACACCAGGCTCACTGTCTCTGTTAGCCCAGGTTTCACCCATTTCTTGTCTCAGTCAGAACCTGCCTATTCCTTTGCTTCCAAAGTTTATTGTATCTTGAATTTCAGTGACCCTGACAGCTTGGACTTAATTCACACCTTTGCAGCCTCCTTGGCCGGGGCCACCTGTGGACAAGTTGTACATCTTGCGTTTCCCGTGGTCTCTGATAACTTCCATTGGCTTTTGGGTCTGGGGTTTGATTTCACCTTCATAAGCTCATAAGATCTGTTCGTTTCTTGGATGCTGTCAGAACACATGCAGTTCCTTTCCGTTTTGGACATATGTGATCTTCAAGCTTTTCTTTTTTGTAAGCTGTATAAGTGGATCTTCAAATGTTTATTAGTATGACTGAGTAAACTGGACTAATTAACCCTCTTTAGTAAGCAAATAATAAACCACTGGCTGATTCCGCTTTTTCACTGTTTTTAACTGTAAGTCACCTGTTTGCCTCCAGAAGATCTCATTTTGAGATGCAGTGCTTGTCTGCTCGCTGTGGCGGGTGCTGGTTATGCCTCCAGCCCTCTCACAGCAGGGGCAGTGCTGCAGCGTGTTGCCTTGGTTCTTCTGGGTTAAGCGTTTCACTTTCCACGTAACAGCTCTTTTCTCTCCAAATGCTTCAGGTCTGTGAAGCCATTGACACCAGAGATGGGGCGTCCCTTGCAGAGCTGGTGTCTTTCAAGCATCCTCATGTTGCGAACCCACGGCTTCAGGTAGGTGGGGGGCCACGCACGCACGTGTCTGGAGGGTCCCTGGGCCACCACCTTCCTAAGCTTAGGGTGTGAATGGGAAGGGTACTGGTGCTGCTCTTATTTGAAAATCGCTGGGTTCCTTCACAGTTTACCTAATTTCAGTTCATTGATTGAACATTAATGGAGCACTGTGCCTCAGAGCCCGTGTTGAGGTTTGTGCTTCTTCCTGCCTGTAATTGCCGCAGGACTCTCCCGGGCTCAGAGAAGCGCAGCAGGGTCACGGGGTGATCAGCGGACAGGCCGTGGGCTCAGGCTCAGGCAGGCCTGTCTGTCCCTGAAGCCCACAGCTGTGCGGTGGTGCTACCAGGGAGGTTTTACACCTCCTGTGGCTATGGAGGCAGACCTGGGCCCACAGAGCCTGCAGCATTTCCTGGCTGGCTGTTTATGTGAATGTCTGCCAGCCTCTGCTCTCAAATGTAAGCATCCTTGATTCGGATGATAGATGGTATCCGAGTAGAAGCTTCTGTGGAAAGCACTGTTGAAACCTTGTTGAAGTAATGCCCACTTCCTCGTCGATTGCCATTACGCATCGGAGTGTGTTCTATCCAGGAGCTAAACTTTTCTTTTGAAAGAAAGTGTGTGGAGTCTTGGTGGGTCTCAGGTTCAGCTTGCTGGCAGGTAGCCCCTGGAACACATCTGCTGGCCCATATGTGACCTGAGGCTGATCCCTTCATTACAAAACTCCGCCTAACCTCCCATCAGCAGCTCCCCTTACTGGCAGCCTTTGTCCACCCAGTCGTTTCGTCAGAGATTGTGGAGCGGTGACCTTTCCTGTGATGTCATCACCCCTCTCAGATTTGTTGACATAGATATGCAAGTATAGTTACGGTGCCGGAGTAGCGTCCCCGAGTCCCTTTCTTGTTGTGTAAGCCGTCCTGTTACACATTATCGAAAATCTGGCCACTGAGAGGAGAGGGCAGGTGACAGGTGAGTGTCTGCCATCTCCCAGGACTCCTGAGTGGGCAGTCTGTCAGCAGGAGGTGAGGACCCCCCCATCTCCCCTCTCCCCAGGCATCGTCTCCATCTCCTTCGACCTCACATGACCTACTTACCTTTGTTAGGCACGCAGTATCTGCTTAATAAATACACAGAGCCATCTGTGAGCATGCCTGGAGTGCTTCCTGACCTATGGTAGACAAAGCAGACCATGTGCATCTCCTGCATGCAGGTCGGGCTTGATAGGCGTGTGGAGGTAATGAACGGCTTTTTGAATTGCTAACGTGTGAAGAGCTTCTACAACTATAAGGTGTAAATCCTCTTGAAACAAAGGTTTGTCTGAATCTCTTCCTTCGCATTGCATTCTTTCTGTCCCAGTTAAGTTTCTTTTTACCGTTCTTCTTACTGGCATGCAGATGGCCTCTCCAGAAGAGAAGTGTCAACAAGTCTTAGAGCCCCCTTATGACGAAATGTTTGCAGCTCACTTAAGGTAAGCCGTGGGTGAGGTAGGAAACAAGCCAGTCTGGAGGTTGCTGGCTTGATTAGGGGGGTTTTACACCATCTTGAAGCATTGAAAAATTTCCTTTGAAAAAGTAGAAAAGTATGTTTGTAATTGCACTTTGGTAAAACCTGTGAAAATCTTGTGAAGCTTAAAAGACTTTAAAATTTAATAAACTTTTCCATCTCAGGGACCATGTGTGTTTTAAAAGTTAGTGAAATGGTGATCGTGTGTCTGTGTGTCTTCTCTGTGATGCTCGAAGAAGCATTTGATGCTCATTCCACTGGCTGGGTGGTGGGCATTTATTCAGAACGGTGTACAGCCCACCATTGACTTGGCGTTTTTCACGGAAATGCCCAGTTTTTAACCTCTTTGCCTTGAACTGGAAAAGAAACTGGATCAGAGCGGAGCAAATGAAATTTTGCTTTTTATTTACACGTCATGTCTGCTATTTTCACTTCTGAAGCCTCGATTCAGGCCAAGCCGTGGGTCCTAAACCATGTAGTCTGGACTGCCCTCCTGCCAACATGGCCCGCCAGTGTCTCCGGCAGAGGACTGCAGGGGCGGAGCAGGCCTGGCCCCCTGAGACCTCTGGACGAGTTGGAGTACCACTGTGTTCCTGAAGCGTCTTCCTAGATCCATGCCGTGTGCGCTGAGGCTCGGGCTTGGGGAGGGACTGACTGATGCTGATGCTGCCAGCGGGCGTCTGGGTGCAACAGCCTCGCCCCCTGACGCCCGGGAAGGGCCACTGGCACGTTAACAGCGGAACCTCTGCAGCCCAGCTTCTCCTTCTGGGACTTGAGAGGTTTCCTTTTTCAGCCAGTGGCCTCCTGTGAGCCTCTGTGATCTGCTAGCAGGAGCTCCGGCTTCACTCTGGGCCCGTAGAGGGCAGGGCATCTGTGGCGGCCATGAGCGGTGTGGCCGCGTGGCTTGCACCCGGTTCTTGGCACTCTGCCGCTCGTCCTCAGTCCCCGCTGCCCCCTCTGCAGGTGCACGTATGCGGTGGGGAACCACGACTTCATCGAGGCGTACAAGTGCCAGACCGTCATCGTCCAATATCTTTTGTCGTGTGCGTTACTGTTCGGTGTGGGACAGATGCAGCGGTTACGTGGGGGCTGAGATCTCGAAACATCAGACCAGTTTGAGTCATACCTTTTAGTATATGTGCTGCCGAAGCGAGCACTGAGTCATACCTTTAATCAGGGAGAATTAAAACCTTTTGGAAGAGAAACTCATTTAGCTGCTCCACTCAGGTACTTAAATTTAGTGTGAGCTTCCACACTGGTGTCCGGCCACTTGCATAGTAGGGAAGAACCTTGGTTATGGTTAAGAGTTTTATCTAATTCTATTGTGAGGAATAGTATTTTGTTGCCTTTAAAGCAATTGCATGTAGTTAAGGGATGGGTTAGTCCCCTTGTGGAAATGGAAGAACTCCCAGATCCAGGCGGGCCCAGGGAGGAGTGGACCCTGCCGAGGCCTTGGTCAGGCGGCTCTGGCCCTCATCACTGCAGGGATGTCTCCTGGCTGAGGCTGTGGCCAGTGGGTCACATCTGGTCATGTTATGTGCCTCTCCAGACTTTAGTTGGTTTTTTTGGCCTCACTGCATGGTTTGTGGGAGCCTAGTTTCCTGACCAGGGATGGAACCCAGGTCCCGGCAGTGAAGGTACCAAGCCCCAACCGCTGGGCCAACGGGGAATCCCTCCAGCCGCTTGCTCTTCAGTCGTCTTGTCTGGTATGCACAGAACAGAATTGGTTACTGACCAACTGAGTCTCGTTTGAATTAAAGAATTTTGTAATCAACGAAATAGGCTTTATACTAGAGATCCTAACCACGTTATATGTAACTTAGGATGATCGGGACTCAGAGAAACCAAATAAAATGTGTGAAACTGCCAGTTTAAAAAATCTTCAGACAACAGTGTTTTGTCTTCCTTTGGGGAAAAGCTGTGTAAAGTCAGTGTATTTACTTACCGTGAATGACACTCAGGTGTCTATAACGTGGGCGCGTGTGTTTCTCCCCTTCGAGAACCTGCTGCTGTGGCACATAACCTCCTGAGGGGCGCGGGAGCCCTCATGGTGCAGAACGTGGGCTCGCCATCCTTTCACTTGTAGCACCACCTGAGCTTTTTATGTAGGCCCTTCCTTAACATAGCACGTCATTCCTGCGAGCATTTCAGGCCCACAAAGAAGAAAACTGGTAAGTACGAATAGATAGAGCTGGAAATGAGCTAATGGCTTTCTTCTTTATCAAAAGCAGAAGTTCTTAAAAGATTTACTGTAAATAAATATGTATTGTGTTTTCTGTGTTGGTATTTGATATTGTGTGTTGACATAGGATGATACCAACACAGATACTGGAATTTTAATAGTCAGTGTAAACTTAAATGGCAGGTCAGCCAGATTATTTCCAATGTTTTCCTGTAAATATGAAGTATTATTTCAGCCATTCCATGCCCCCAGATATGTATTAAATACAACTTTTTTTCCTTTGTCAATTTTGATCTTACTTGGGCTTCCCTGGTGGCTCAGCTGGTAAAGAATCGACCTGCAATGTGGGAAACCTGGGTTTGAACCCTCAGTTGGGAAGATCCCTTGAAGGAGGGAACGGCTACCCACTCCAGTCTTCTGGCCTGGAGAAGTCCTTGGGGTTGCAAAAGGTCGGACACGACTGAGCAACCTTCACTTTCACTTTTCGGTTTTAAACTTGGATAAAAGATGTAGATCAACTACAGTCCATTTGGGATGACAGATATAGAATATTTGGGTTATCTTAAACTGTCTTATGATTTATTAAAAGTCTTGGTAAATACTGAAATTTTGTTTATACTAAAGTAACTGAAGGCTTACAGATACCTTTTACAAAAAGTTTTGACTGAAGATCTGTCTTACACATGAAGCTGACACTGCCAGCTAGATTCTAGAAGTCTTTTGACGACATCTGTCTGCTCCACGCCTTGGGCTCTGTTAGGAGATCATTCTGAACCACGGGTCTTGTTTTCATGGAGCCGTTTAGGTGGTGGTGGGGGGAAGGAGAATTCCTGGCCCAGCGTGGGGTGGGGGGCAGTCAGGGCTGAGCCCCTGGCCTCTGGGGAGGCTGGGTCAGCGGGTGCGGAGCTCTTGCAGCCAGATGCACAGACCAGGAGGGGCCGTGGCTCCTGGAAGGAAGGGGAGGGGAGGACCACGGCGCCGTGGGGGTGGGGACCTCTGTCGCGGGTGGGGGCCCTGGGAGTCCCCAGCTCTGGTGAGGGAGCCTCTGCCCTCAGAGCCTCACACACCTGTTTTTGCCCCACAGGGCTCTGCCCGTCATGTACGCGGTGGCGCTGGACCTTCGCATATTTGCCAATAATGTAAGTGCAGTTTCTGTCACTGTTGCTTTAAACCCAGACTCACTGTACCTGTTGCGTAATTTTACGTCACTCTTCCCACAAGTTTTGAGGGATGCGTGGGGTCGAGATACGCCTGGTGCAGAGCAGCAAAAGTGGGGCGGCTCGGCTCGCTGCTGAGGACCTGTCCTCGTCTACTGTGAGGACGTGCCCGGTGCCGCCTTGGCGGACTCGGGGGAGCCAAGGGCCTCTGCTGCGAGGAGGCAAAGGCCTGGACTTGACGCGTCCATTTCCTGGCAGCATCAGCCGCTCAGGGAGCAGCAGTTCTTAACTCTTTGGTCCTCACATCCCTTTACCGTTTCAAAGGCTGTTGCTGACTTCCGGTTCTGGACACGTGGGTGTAGGCACGTGTTTCCTCTCCCCGCTGCTGGGAACTTGAGGCCGGTGAGGCTCTGAGAGGTTAGAGGGGCAGAGCAGCGAGCTCCCTGCATGTCCTTCTTGTCTTCTGGGCGTCCTGGGTCCAGGAACAGCGGGCCGGGTCCCAGATGGGATTCCACGCCAGCCATCTTGTGGTAAAACCCCTGGAGCAAGTGCAAGTGCTGAAACAGACGTCTCCGCAGAGAAATGGAAGATGTAAAACGGCCCCGAATGGAAGCCGTGGAACTGAAGGGAGGTACACAGAAACCGTCAAGGGTGCCCAGAGTTGCTGCTTGTGTAGTTTACATCAGTCTCTAGTGTACTCACACCCCTCAAGTGATGAACCTTTTACACGTAACATCACTGACTTCCTAAATAGAAACGAGCCACTCGGATTCTCGCATCTGCTTCTGCGGTCCCTGTGCCGGGCATCGTTGTGGTTGAGTGTGTGAAGCCAGACTGCTCCACACAGACGTGGGTGGAAGCGAGAGGCCTGTTCTGATAGCCTTTCCAGGTGATGGCTGACGTCTTTGGCTGAGCGGCACCTGTTCAGGTGCCAGGAGTGGTTTTTACTGCTGGTCATGGTGTGGCCTCTGAGGCCGGCAGTGTGACCTCCAACCCCAGTGGTGCAGATGGATCTTCCAGCCCTGCCCGATTTTGTGATGTCCAAGGCTGATCGTCTGGAAACATTTCAGTCACTGAGCTGCTCAGACATTCCAAATGTTGACGTATTTCATTATGTAAAAAACAGAAGCCAGGAAAACTCTACACTTGTCAGTCTCTCCCGTGACCTCCTCAGAGACGTTTTGAAGTAATGAAAAGCTGCCAGGCTCTTGGTGGTCAGTACGAGTGTTCCAAAATTCTAAGTTGTTCTTGAAAGTGCAGATGTTGTCATTGGCAAGTACTGTCAGTGTTTCCTGGGGGACAGGCCTGTTTCCTTCACCTTCCAGAGACTCATGCTGGCTGGGGGCCCACGCTGGCCGGCCAGGCTCTGTGGCTGTCAGTTCTGGGGGCCCACGCTGGCCGGCCAGGCTCTACGGCTGTCTGTTCCCCATCCAGCTCGCAGGCCAAACAGTGGCCCTGGCGCTTTACCTTAAAAAGCAGACTTGCTGTGTGCATGCTTCCTGCTTCATCACGAGGAGCACTAACACCACGTGAGTATTCAGGGACCAAGACTCTCTGACACGTTCACTGCATCGTCACGGACTCTGAAGAGACGCTTGCTGTGCTGGTCGGTGGAGGGGGACGCAGGCCTGCGTGCTGCGGACGCAGCGGGCAAGCTGCAGTGGGGCCGCGTGAGGGCGCCCACAAGGCCTCCTGCTGCCTTCTCTGTGCCGCCCCCTCCGTGTCGTCTGTCGTCAGGGCGTTTGTAACAAGTAAGAAAAGGCTTCTTAGCAGCACGTGGCTTGGGCAACACAGGCTTAAAAGCTCGGTGACCAGCGCACTGGTTTGACTGGTTGAAGAGCGGTTTGGCCTGTAGGAAGTTGGAACGAGCAGTAGACACCACGGTTTTGAGAAGCTGCAGCACAGCCTGGGGGTCTCTTCAGAGCCTGGGGGCTGCCCCTAGGTTGTCCGTTTTCACTTCTGGCTGTGTGGTGATTTTCTTTCTAATTAAGAATCAAGAGGAGATGAAAAGTGAAGGCTTTTGCTTCCTGTCAGGCAGACCAGCAGCTGGTGAAGAAGGGGAAGAGCAAGGTGGGGGACATGCTGGAGAAGGCGGCCGAGCTGCTGATGGGCTGCTTCCGCGTCTGCGCCAGCGACACGTGAGTCTGGGGCGGGCGGCCGCGGCTGTAACCCCATGGCCACGGACGTTTCTGCTTTGAATAATCCGTTGCTTGGTAAGGGATAAGAGAAAAGAATCGTCTCTCATGCTCAGCACACATCGGGCACCGCACCTCTGGGCCCACACAGCCGGCGCGCTGGGTCTCACACTTTCTGAAATTCGTGTGTTGTGTCTCAGTGGTTCATGATGTTGTAATGACAAGAGAAAGTACTTTCACCACGTGTCACAAATGCTTGATAACCGTCCGCTCTTACACAGCATCGCTGCAGACCGAGCAGTTTTCCTCTGCCGCCCGCCAGATGCTCAGCCAGTGTCAGAACTCCTGGGCATCTCTCCAGGTTTACCTGTCGGAGGACACGCCTTCTTTTGTAGTGTTAGGTTCTTTCATGAATTTGACTTGAACTGTGGGGTTTTATCTCAGGATGCGAATTCATTTTGGAAGTTTGCTTTGTGATTTGCACATAAACTTTTTGTTTCCTGTGTAACCTTTAAAACATTACTTTCCCTGCAGTCGTGCTGGCATAGAGGACTCCAAGAAGTGGGGAATGCTGTTTCTGGTGAATCAGTTATTCAAGATTTATTTTAAGGTAGAGTCTGCCTGAATTCTGCCTGTCTTCCCAGAGAGCGTTTCTGTCCCTTGTCAGCCGGCCTGCCAGGCCTGGCTTGAGAGTCAGTCCCCACTGGCCACGCACAGTCCTGGGGCTGGTGTTGGTTGAGGGCCTCTGGGTGCAGGGACTGTTGTCAGTGCTCTGCATGCGTCATCTCTGTTCACCTCCACCCTCTGAGGCTCCAGGGAGCCAAGTGCTGGCACCTCACGCAGGTCCGGGTGTGACGATGGTGTGGTCAGGTGGGGAGCGTGTCCGGTCAGCCCCCTGCAGGTGGGCGTCCCCTGTGGCCTGGCCTGGACGGAGCAGCGGTGTGCTGTGTCCTTAGTGAGCCCTCAGCTCTGATCATGTGAACCCACCTCAGGAGGCGTGTCCTTAGCGACCAGGGGTGGATGGCTGTCCTGCCTGTTGACCTGGAAGACCGTCTGGAGTAGATTCTTGCTTGTTCTAGATCAACAAGCTCCATCTGTGTAAACCGCTCATCAGAGCCATCGACAGCTCGAACCTGAAGGACGACTACAGCACGGCCCAGAGGGTGACCTACAGGTACTACGTGGGGCGCAAGGCCATGTTCGACAGCGACTTCAAGCAAGGTGCGTGACTGCCGCCAGCAGCTGGGGGCCCAGAGCACCTGCCCGCCTTCTGGTGCGGAGGCGGACGTGGTGTCCACGGCGTCCAAGCAGCGTTGCTCCGACACCAAGTCGGTTCATAAAGGAAAATCCCGTTTGTGTTTCTTGCTTGGCACCAGGTCCGAGCCCGTCACCGCTGTGTCCTTTCCTGGGGGAGGGACCCACGCACGTCTGTCCCACGTGTGGGCTGTGCTCCGTGCTTCCCTGCGGCCTCGGCGGGTCCTGGCGGCACAGCACGTGGGGGCTGGGCGGCTCGCGGCTCGGCTCCAGCCTCGGGGGACGTGCCCTTGTGCTGGTGTCAGCCTCGGCGCCTGTGGCTGGGGGCAGCGGGTCAGTGCCACATCCGAGCTGCCCCTTCACGAAACCACGTTATGTGGTTTGTGTCCTTCTCTTTCTCAAGATCAGGAGGCTGTTTATTTTATTTTTCTGAAAGTTTGGAGTGGCCAATATGTGGTGGTCCTTTATGATTCTTCTCTTATTCTCAGATCAGACTTTTAAAACTCACTTCCTTGACAGTTATTCACACGCGAAGCCACGTGACTTCAGGCACCATATGAGACGTAAGAGCCTTTTCACTCCACGTGTCAATAGCCACAGAGGCTCTGATGACAGAAAGAACAGCTCTTTCATAATGAGAGCTCTGTTTTCTTATTCCGTGGGGTTGTGCAGACCAACTTTTCATTTCCTTTCACAGAGTTTTCAATACATCAGTTCAGTTCAGTCGCCCAGTCGTGTCCAACTTTGCGACCCCATGAAGTGCAGCATGCCAGGCTTTCCTGTCCATCACCAAGTCCCAGAGCTTGCCTTCAATATGTATAACTTTTGAAAGAGGACTTTCCTTGATCGGTCCCCTACCTTTTTCTCTCCCCTAAAATATGAAGCGTTGGAATAGCTGAACAGCGAGAGAGTTAATCCACAGTTGACTCGTGGTCGGTCCTGTGTCCTTGGTTACTCTGCATTCGTGATCAGCAGTCACAGACGGAGCGATATCGTGGTGTTTCCCATTGAGAGCACCCATGTGCGGGGCACCCGTGCAGAGCAGACCTGCCCCGTTCAGGTTGGCTGTACACTCGGTTAAGTCTCAGAAGGCATTGGTTTGCTTCTCCTCTGAATCTTCGCTGAGTGCTCTCTCGGATGTTTTTGAATAGCCGACCCTGTGGAAAATGATCTGTTAATGTTGATGGGAGACACTGTTGCCCCTGAAACCTTTGGGCCCTTGTGTAAGGGTGGGTGTGGCGCCAGGCACAGGGTGGGGACGGCTGACCATGTCTGTGGCTGACTCTGCAGCTGAGGAGTACCTGTCCTTTGCTTTTGAGCACTGCCATCGTTCCAGCCAGAAGAACAAAAGAATGGTCCTCATTTACCTGCTTCCTGTGAAGATGCTCCTGGTAAGTGGTCTGTCCAGCTCTCTGGGGGCCTGTCCCCTACAAGGAGTGCGTAGTCATTTCACAGCGTAGCCCATGTGTGGTGGGTCTCGCACAGAGCCACATGTGAGAGCACCCCCAGAATAGAGGAGGAACAAGCCTCAGGTGTGACCCGAACCACTGTCTCCGTGACTGACATTTCCAGATCCTTCTAGAAAGACTTGACTGGTTTTGTTTCCTTTTTCCTACGATTACCTCACTCAAAGGTTTAACATACGTGAGACAGGTAAAATACGCATGTTATGTCTGTTACTCCTGAAAATCTAGAATAATAGAGCTGGATTAACCAAGAGAGAGAAGATCATTCCAGCCTGTCTGGGTGTCTCACTTGCTCACTGAAAGTTGTTTTTGGTACTTGTATAAAAAAAAAAAAAAGGCACGTAACTTGCAAGTTAATTGACTAAAACATTCTAACAGTGATAGAGCTTCCTTTCCTCCCGTTGAAGTTTCTTAAAAACTATCAAAGCAGCAGGCACAGCTGAAGCTCGCCCAGCTCTGGACAGCGTGTGGTGGGGAGGAGAGAGTGCACAGCCCTCCCCAGGGCTCACCGACTTTGTGGAACAGCCAGTCTCGGGTTTTCGGCTCGTTGTTCTGGAAGCTGGGTCTGAATCCCTAAGTCCTAGCCTGGTGTTCCCGCAGGGGCCACCTGCTCTGTGATTGTGAACAAGAAGGTCGAGGTCAGGGTCACAGGTCGAGGTCAGGGTCACAGGTCACTGTTGGCAGAGCTGCGTTGGTCCAGGTGTTCTGATGTCTGGACCGGCGTTTGTTTGTTTCCAGTTGACTAGGAAGCATTTTTTGTTCAGTTACTTTGGAAGAAAGTCTGAGAAACACAGGTTAAAAGTTTTTAAAACTTGGTAAGGGTTTTTATCAAAGACAGTTCTGTTAAAAATGAGAAGGTTCTTATTCTGGAAAATTACTCTGTCTCAGGGCCACATGCCAACCATTGAGCTTCTGAGGAAGTACCATCTCATGCAGTTTGCGGAGGTGACCCGAGCTGTGAGGTAGTTTCTTCTCTTTCCCTGGGGACCGCTTAGAATATAAAGTCTGTGCAGAGGCCCGCGTGTTGCGAGGGAACTAATGGGGTCCTGTCTCCTGTCCTGGGCGGTGCCCTGCCTGCATCTGCACGTCTCTGTGGCCCAGCGAAGGGAACCTCCTCCTTCTGAACGAGGCCCTGGCCGCGCATGAGACCTTCTTCATCCGCTGCGGCATCTTCCTCATCCTCGAGAAGCTGAAGATCATCACCTACAGGAATCTCTTTAAGAAAGTGTGAGCACAGCCTTCCTTCCTGATTCCGTGGGATGAAGTTGATCTGCAGCCCTGGGCCTTGGTGCTGGTGCTGTCCAGGGGGAGGGCACAGGGTCCAGATGAGGGAGGGGTGGCCCAGGGCCCAGGCGAGGGCGCACCCAGGTGAAGGAGCGCACAGTTCCTGGTGAGGGAGCGCGCAGGTGAGGCTGAGGGAGTCGGGGCAGAAGCTCGGGCTGTGTGAAGAGAGGACTCTGGCAGGAGTTCTGACACCAGCCCTGAGCACGCACCTACACGATGGTCAGAGCGTGGCACTGCTGCCTGTCTCCGTTACTCCTGGCCCGCTGACCCTCCCGCCTCTCCTGTGCGTTCCGTTACTCCCGGCCCGCTGACCCTCCCGCCTCTCCTGTGCGTTCCGTTACTCCCGGCCCGCTGACCCTCCCGCCTCTCCTGTGCGTTCCGTTACTCCCAGCCCGCTGACCCTCCCGCCTCTCCTGTGCGTTCCGTTACTCCTGACCTGCTGACCCTCCCACCTCTCCTGTGCGTCAGGGAGTTGTTCGTCTCTTTGTGGAACTCGGAAGCGGGCTCTTGTCCGAGGCCTGGTCGCAGCAGGATCTCGGTCAGACTTCTGGTCCAGGTTAGCGAGGCCCGCAGGTCATCAGACCCCTGACAGTCCCCTGTCAGGCGCATCCCCACTTGAGCGGTGTTGAAATGTGAGAATGGAAGCGTCTGAGATTCAAGGAAATACTCAGTCAAGTGTGCTTGTATTGGTGGCTCTTTAAGTGGGAAAGTCAGTTACACCCGGAAGCTTTGTTTTCTGAGGCTCCTGGCGGGCAGGAGGTGCTGTGTTCCTGAGCAGAAGTTCTCCTGCCCACTTGCTCCTTGTGTCCCGCCAGCAACAGCCTGAGCTCTGCCTCTTCCAGATACTTGCTGCTCAAGACCCACCAGCTGTCCCTGGACGCATTCCTGGTGGCCTTGAAGTTCATGCAGGTGGAGGACGTGGACATCGCTGAGGTCCAGTGCATCCTGGCCAACCTCATCTACATGGTGTGTGGGCTCCGTCCAGGCTGGGGGATCTGGTACCCGCCGTGTCCCCAGAGGCCATGGTGGGGCTGGTGTGTGTGTGTGTGTGTGTGTGTGTATACACACTCGTTGTCCTCTCAGCAAGCTGACCGCACCATAGCTGGGGCGGTGGGGGTGGGGGGTGCTGTGCCCCGGCTCCAGTTCATTCACCCTGACAGCCTTGACCTTCAGAGTCATAAGCCCCCGTCTCTCCCGTCCCCCAGGGTCACATCAAAGGCTATATCTCACACCAGCACCAGAAGCTGGTTGTCAGCAAGCAGAACCCTTTCCCCCCGCTGTCCACGGTGTGCTGACGGCCCGGCCCGAGGACAGGGCAGGCTGATCCTGGTCCTCCTCCTGCCCGGAGCGCGTGCTCTGCAGCGGAGCCTCTTGGGTCTTGTCCCGGGAATGATGTTGCTGGCATCTCGGCTGATGAGCGTCCCGTCACCAAGGCCTGGGACTCGCCCTCAGTGCTGCTGCCTCAGCTGGCCGGGCTGCTGGTGACACCCCCCGAAGGCCACTCCATCTCCCAGGCAGCTGCTGTTTACTTCTCAAGAGGACTGTTTGTGAAGGCGTCTTTGTAATTGTTTCTATTAAAAGTGTTTATACAGATGGCGTATTCTTTATTGTATTATCCAGGATACATTTAATTTTATGTTAAATTTGAAACTTTGTGTGATCAAAATGTTTGGTTAATTTAATATTTCTTTTTACAAGCTGAATTTGATTTAAATTTTCCAGGTACTATAGCTATTTTTTTTTTCAGATTACACACGTTTCCTCTGTTTATGCAAAACTTACTAAAGAAGAAAACTTCATGGACTAGAATGGCTCATCTTTGCAAAGGTGCCGAGTATGGAGGGGGCTGTGGCCTTTGTGTGGAGAGGGGCCACCGTGGGACACAGACCCCCGTCCCTGAGGCCTGCCCGAGGCCTGCTGTCTGTGCCCCCGCGTCTGCCCCTCCAGAAGCCAGACCGCGCATCCCGGTTTGCTCTGAAGTCTGCAGCGTGTCCTCGGCTTCTCCATGCAGCCCGTCTGGCCCATCTGGAGGGCTCTTCGGTGCTGTGTGACCCACCCTGAAGGCGTGTCAGCTCTGGGCTCTCACCTGGTGTTTGGTGGCCTCTCCAGGCTGATGGAGCCAGGTTCCAAGAGTGAGGACCCCAAAGAACCAAGTGGAGCTGGATCCACTCTGAGCCGGTCTCCTGAGTCACAGTGTCACCTCCGCCCTGGGCATGTCCAGACTCGGGTGTGGGGATGGGGCGGGCTGGGGACGGCCTGCCGCCGGTGTCTGGCCACCAGCCTCCCCGGTCCCACCAGTCCCCTGAGCAGGAGAGCGTGGCCTGGGGGAGGCGCAGACGCTGGGCTGGGACAGTAGCTCCGTGTTTTCTGATGTGCTGTCCTCACAGCATCCCTGCTCCTCAGAGTCGGGAGCAGCCTCCAGCATGGATGAGCCGCGTCCTACCTGGAGGGGGACCCTGGACTTCAGTGAATGTGCCTGGATCTCGTAGTGTGGAAAGCTGGGTGTTCTCCACACTCGCAGGTACTTTCTTGACCAGTAAGTAGTGACACTGAGAACCAAGGAGTTCCAACAAACGATAACATGAGGTCAGCGTCGTACTTGGCAAAACGATGAAAGAAACAACCTCAGGCATGTGTGTGCTGCGTTCCCACCGGTCTGGAAGCCCGTGCAGAGTGTCGGCCTGGCCTTGAGAACACTGATGCCAAAGAAGCAGACAGTCTCTGCCGTCTAATCACATTCCCTTTTCTCGAGTTTTATTGTTTTGATTTGCTTGCCTCACCTGACTTGTAACCATTTTATTAGGTTAACACGTGGTGGATGAGCAGCTTCCACTCTGTGTCTCAGCTGCCCTGCAGGCCTGCAGTGTTCTCAGCAGTGGACTTTCTGTTTAGTGGAAGTGAAAACGTTAGTCCCTCAGTCGTGTCTGACTCTCTGTGACCCCATAGACTGTAGCCCGCCAGGCTCCTCTGTCCATGAAATTCTCCAGGCCAGAGTACTTGAGTGGGTAGCCATTCCTTTCTCCAGGGAATCTCCCCGACCCAGGTCTCCTGTACCGCAGGCAGATTCTTCACCGTCTGAGCCACCAGGAAGCACAGCCCGTAAATGCTGCAGGGAGAGGCCTGTGTCTGCCCGCGCTGTTTGCCATGATTTCCAGATAGGGTTTCTCCTCCAGCAGATACAGATTGTATGGCAAACTAGTGTCAGCAGCAAGACTGCAGACATTTTTGCAGGATTCATCATGAACTCATTACCAAATTCAGACTTAAATTGAAGAAAGTAGGGAAGACCACTAGACCATTCAGGTATGACCTAAATCAAATCCCTTATGATTATACAGTGGAAGTGAGAAATAGATTTAAGAGACTAGATCTGATAGAGTGCCTGATGAACTATGGAATGAGGTTCGTGACATTGTACAGGAGACAGGGATCAAGACCATCCCCATGGAAAAGAAATGCAAAAAAGCAAAATGGCTGTCTGGGGAGGCCTTACAAATAGCTGTGAAAAGAAGAGAAGTGAAAAGCAAAGGAGAAAAGGAAAGATATAAGCATCTGAGTGCAGAGTTCCAAAGAATAGCAAGAAGAGATAAGAAAGCCTTCTTCAGCAATCAGTGCAAAGAAATAGAGGAAAACAACAGAATGGGAAAGACTAGGGATCTCTTCAAGAAAATTAGAGATACCAAGGGAACATTTCATGCAAAGATGGGCTCTATAAAGGACAGAAATGGTATGGACCTAACAGAAGCAGAAGATATGAAGAAGAGATGGCAAGAATACACAGAAGAACTGTACAAAAAAGATCTTCACAACCCAGATAATCACGATGGTGTGATCACTCATCTAGAGCCAGACATCCTGGAATAGTGAAGTCAAGTGGGCCTTAAAAAGCATCACTATGAACAAAGCTAGTGGAAGTGATGGAATTCCAGTTGAGCTATTTCAAATTCTGAAAGATGATGCTGTGAAAGTGCTGCATTCAATATGCCAGCAAATTTGGAAAACTCAGCAGTGGCCACAGGACTGGAAAAGGTCAGTTTTCATTCCAATCCCAAAGAAAGGCAGTGCCAAAGAAGGCTCAAACTACCGCACAATGGCACTCATCTCACATGCTAGTAAAGTAATGCTCAAAATTCTCCAAGCCAGGCTTCAGCAATATGTGAACCATGAACTTCCTGATGTTCAAGCTGGTTTTAGAAAAGGTAGAGGAACCAGAGATCAAATTGCCAACATCCGCTGGATCATGGAAAAAGCAAAAGAGTTCCAGAAAAACATCTATTTCTGCTTTATTGACTATGTCAAAGCCTTTGACTGTGTGGATCACAATAAACTGTGGAAAATTCTGAAAGAGATGGGAATACCAGACCACCTGACCTGCCTCTTGAGAAATCTGTATGCAGGTCAGGAAGCAACAGTTAGAACTGGACATGGAACAACAGACTGGTTCCAAATAGGAAAAGGAGTACGCCAAGGCTGTATATTGTCACCCTGCTTATTTAACTTCTATGCAGAGTACATCATGAGAAACGCTGGACTGGAAGAAACACAAGCTGGAATCAAGACTGCCGGGAGAAATATCAATAACCTCAGATATGCAGATGACACCACCCTTATGGCAGAAAGTGAAGAGGAACTAAAAAGCCTCGATGAAAGTGAAAGTGGAGAGTGAAAAAGTTGGCTTAAAGCTCAACATTCAGAAAACGAAGATCATGGCATCTGGTCCCATCACTTCATGGGAAATAGATGGGGAAACAGTGAAAACAGTGTCAGACTTTATTTTTGGGGGCTCCAAAATCACTGCAGATGGTGATTGCAGCCATGAAATTAAAAGACGCTTACTCCTTGGAAGGAAAGTTATGACCAACCTAGATAGCGTATTCAAAAGCAGAGACATTACTTTGCCAACAAAGGTCCATCTAGTCAAGGCTGTGGTTTTTCCTGTGGTCATGTATGGATGTGAGAGTTGGACTGTGAAGAAGGCTGAGTGCTGAAGAATTGATGATTTTGAACTGTGGTGTTGGAGAAGACTCTTGAGAGTCCCTTGGACTGCAAGGAGATCCAACCAGTCCATTCTGAAGGAGATCAGCCCTGGGATTTCTTTGGAAGGAATGATGCTAAAGCTGAAACTCCAGTACTTTGGCCACCTCATGCGAAGAGCTGACTCTTGGAAAAGACTGAGGCTGGGAGGGATTGGGGACAGGAGGAGAAGGGGACGACAGAGGATGAGATGTCTGGATGGCATCATCGACTAGATGGACATGAGTTTGAGTGAACTCCAGGAGTTGGTGATGGACAGGGAGGCCTGGCGTGCTGTGATTCATGGGGTCGAAAAGAGTCGGACACGACTGAGCGACTGAACTGAACTGATTGATGTAAAACCACAGCTCTCCTTTGCTAGATTTCAAACCCTGGGCAGCTGATGGCCTTAGTTGGAAGAGAATATCAGTGTACTTTGGGAGTTTAAACACAATCCAGATTTTTAAGTCTAACAATTCAAAAACACTTTCTTTCATTTCTGATATTACACTTTAACCCCAGAATTAACTTTTTTTGGCCAGTCTGCAGATGCACTGGCCCATTTCTCTGAAAGGACCTTGGCAAAAACAAAGGAAGGCAATGGAGGAACAGTAGACTGAAATCCTACCGATTTTCCTGTCAGAAGAATGTATACATCACAGTTGTAACCCTTAAAACAATCCCCCCTTCCCCAGCAGTGGGTCCGGGTGTGCATGAGCCTCTGGATCCCACCTGGCTTCAAGGTCCCACCCTGGCGTCCACGGAGCTCAGCGGTGAGGGCCCCTCCATCCTCGGTGAGCCAGACACCTCCTGGCTTAGATACGGTGGCGGAAGTACACAGCACCGCGCTCTTGCAGTCGCTTGGCGGCTCCTGTCTGTGGGGGAGGGCTGCTGCAGTCTGGGTGGGACTCCCTGGTGTGGACGCTGCAGGTTCAGGGCCGCTCCGCCCTCTTGGGGCCGGTGGACCCTCCACGCAGAACTGCTTGCCTGCTCCCGCCCCCGACGTGGGCCGTGCACAGGCCCTAGTTCGCCTTCCTTCCCTGCGCTGCCGGGTCCCTAAGCTCCACACCCCCGCCCCCCGCCCCCAGTACAGCTGGGAGGTCGCTGTGCAACTACCCCCGCCCCCCCCCCCCAACCCAGAGTCGATGCTGTTGGATTGAACGCCGGTTCCCCAGCAGGTTCAGGAAAGCGCTGTTCGGGCTCCACTTTTATTGTTGGACGCGCCTTCCTCCTTCCTGGGGGCTCAGTTCAGACGAGGGGTCCCGGAGGAAGGGCTGTCGGCGCCCACCGCCCACCGCGGTCACCCGGCACCGGTTCCCCGTCACGCCCCTGACCCCGGTCGCCTCTCGGACTGGCTCGGCTCGGCTGCTGAGTGACTTGGCGGAGCCAGAGCGCGTATCTGGGGACCTTGATGAGCAGCAGCGGCCCGGGCCCCTCGGGGGGCGCGGCGCCCAGCAGGCCGGTGAGGAACCAGGCGCCCCGGTGCTCCCGGACCACCGCGCCGCCCGCCACCCACCGCGCCGCGCCGGCCGCCGCGCCCCGCTCGCAGCTGGTCCGCGTGGTCACCGTGGCATTGAGGGCCCGGCCGCACTCCGCGGGCTCCACGTGCGTGACCCGCAGCCGCAGGGGCACCATCTCGCGGCCGCGGAGGGTCCAGCCGCCGAGGACGCCCGGCTGCGGTAGGAGGACGCTATCGGCGAAGTCCGCGTCGGCCGTGCAGACGGGCCGCCCGGCGTCCGGGCAGCGCACGGGCCGCGCCAGGTCCAGCAGGGCCACGTCGTTGTGCCCGGTGTCCGCCTCGAACCTCGTGTGCACGTGGACGCCCCTCACGTGCAGCCGGAAGTGGGACCCTGGAAGGAGGCAGGGGCGGGGCTCAGGGCGACTCGGCCCGCCTCCCCCGCGTTCCCGCCCGCCCCGCGCCGTCGCTGCGCCTTCTGCCCAGGGACCGGAGCGCCCCAGCGGGGGCCTCTCCCACACTCTTCTCTGCAAAACCAAGTGAGGCGTCCTGGGGGCGCGGCGGGGGCTCAGTAAGGGCAGGCTGAACAGGTCAGAAGAAATTAGGAAGAACCTCTGGGAGTGAATCAGACTTGCCTGTTCAGGAGTCATTTTCTAGGCTGATGGGCTGGTGACTGAAAAATGTCTGAGGAAGGAGGGCAAAAATGCATTCAATATTGGCGGGTCCTAGGGAGCACTGTGGAGCAGTTCACAACACAGCCTCGGCGCAAGGACGGAGGTCTGACTGCTGCACTTCAGTGTCAAACCAAGTGCCCCAGTCCTCGGCTGTCAGGTTCCGCATTGCCGGCGTGCTGTGCCCAGAATTCCGCTAGCTAGTCCCCGTTGCTTTGCCTGTATGAGTGATCTCACCAGAGGGAAGCTAAACCGAGTCTGTATTTCATTAGAAGCAAGAATTCTAGATTAAAGGAATTCTTTTTATTTCTACACAGGATAGTTTTGTTTCCGGTGCCATCTTATAAAACCGAATGACAAAGTACTCACTTGTTTTCACACTAATGTTTGCGTACAATAGTGAGCATGTTGCTGTTGTCAGCACAAAGTTGTCCTGTATTAGAACACCCCCGCAGAAGTCTTTTCCTTCGGAATTTGTTAGTTTTACCTTTAAAAACCAAAACAGACAAGAAAGAGTTAGCCTGCCTTTGCAGCATTTGGGGCAGCACAGTGTTGTGGTTGAGATTGTGGGGCGCACACCCTCCAGCCAGCCCAGCGCACCCCCCATTACTGAGGCCCCCTCGGCGCGCGGAGGGTCGGTGGGGGCGAGAAGGGGAGAGGTGAGCAGCGGATGCGCGGGGTTGGGGGCGGGCAGTCAGCAAAGGTACAGTTCCGGGGAGACCAAGCCCCACCCCCGGCTCGCCCCTCACTTGAGCTCCCCTCCCTTGACCCTTCCAGTCCTGGTGGTCACTGAGCTGTGGCTGTCGCTTGGCCAGGCCTCCACACAGCGGCCACGTGCTTCCACCTGGCTGGACCCGGGTGTAAGCGTCAGGTGAGGGAGACGCGTTCGGCACCTGCACACAAGTGCGCACGCGCACGTCCAGGGGGCCGAGCGCAGCCCGGTTGCTAGAGCAACCCGTAAAGCTTTCTGTCAAGTGATGGTCGCTATGGTTACTGAACACTTGCGATCCACTGGTCCAAGCCAGGATGAGCTGCAAGTGAGAAATGCTGTACACTACACGTCCGAGAGCCAAGGCTTAGGTAGAAAGAGGAAGCGTACATATCCCAGCTTTTAAACTATTCGTTGCGTGTTGAAATGATATGTAGACGTATTGAGGTAAGTAAAGCACATCATCAGAATTAATTTCACCCGCTTTCTATGCACGTGGCTGCTAGAAAATTTAAGTCAGGTCTGTGGCCAACGTGGTGTTTCTCTTGACAGGGCTAAGGAAGAACGGGGTGATCTGTATTAGAGGCCTTGGGATGCAAGGAAAACGCAAAATGTAGGTAAAACCAAACCCACCTTGGTGGTATTACTGAAAATAGTGCTTATTTTGCGGAGTTACTAGAAAAGCAAGAAAAGAATAAAATACTGGTCAAAGTAGCAGATGAGCGTAAAAGAAAGTGCTTGAAATAGTTTGGGAGAAGGGTCAACATGACTTCGTGTGTTGCTAAGTTAAAACATAAGACACTGAAGCTGTGAGTTCAGCATGAGAAAGTTCTTTGAAGTGCAATTTGGAGGTTGTAGACAGTTCACCTAAATCAAAGAAAGGACAGATGACAGACGGGTGAAACATAACAAAAGATTAAAATGTGTTTCTGTTACCTGCCACGGGAAAGGCAGAAGGTTCTGCTGGCTTCCCTGGGGCCTCTGGCAGCACTCAGGACCGAGGGTTCCACACGCACACCTGTCTTCATTGTGGTGGCCACACGGAAAGAAAGGTCAGTGCCTCCCAGGGCAGGCAGTGGGGTGACCGTGGTGCTGACCCAGCCTGCTCTGTGGTGCCCGTTAGGTTGAGATACTTCGTGTATATTATGGGATTCCATACCTGCTCTCAGAGATGGTGGGGATGGGGGGCGGGTAGGGGAGCCTGGCGGGGGCTGGGAAGCCCCCTTCCCTGGCCCTGACCAGCCACAGCAGGGGAAGTGGGCTTTCAGAGTCGCTGCAGAGGAAGGCCCGGGGGGAGGCTCACCGTGGGGGAGGCAGGACCTGCGGTCTTGGCCCAGCTTGTGGCCCCTTGCACAGCTGCATGTGTAGGACTCTGGTCCCGGGTAGCAGAAGTGCTGACACCCGTCCAGCCTCAGGGGGTGACATTCGCTTTCAGCTAAAAGGAGAAGAAGGGGAAAGCAGAAATATTACCCTGGAAACAGCCATTCTGAAGTACCCTTTTTAGTCCATCCTAAAGGAAATCAGTCCTGAATGTTCATTGGAAAGACTGATGCTGAAGCTGAAACTCCAATACTTTGGCCACCTGATGCGAAGAACTGACTCATCTGAAAAGACCCTGATGCTGGGAAAGATTGAAGGCGGGAGAAGGGGACGACAGAGGATGAGATGGTTGGATGGCATCACCGACTCAACGGATGTGTTTGAGCAAGCTCCGGGAGTTGGTGATGGACAGGGAGGCCTGGCGTGCTGCAGTCCATGGGGTCGAAAGAATCGGACACGACTGAGCAACTGAACTTAACTGAACAACTATCCTTGAGCGTGGGGCTCTGGCTTTTCATTCCAAACGTGCTCATGTGAGCGCTTCCATTCAGTTTCAGGAACGAACGGAGGTGGAGCCCGCCGTGCCCCTCACAAGGATCCTCGTGGCCCCTCTGTGGGCTCAGTTCCCGCCATGGCAGCCAGACTTCTTAAGGGGCTTCTTCAAGGCGGGGATCGGGACAGGGAGGGGACGTGTGTGGGGTGAAGCTGGGAACCCTGCCCTGCGCGCTGTACTTGGGATCTCCTCCCAGCACCGGGTTGAGCTCTCAGGGAGGCCGTTGGAGCAGAACGCCGGCAGGTTCCGTGTTAACATCGAGGACAGAGTTCACTTCTGCATGGAGGGGTCTCTGGCTGCTTTGACCCCCGGTCCCCGCCACCCCAACCCGCAACGTTTAAGGGACACCAGGTGATGAAGCTGAGAACGGTCTCGCACCCACGACCCAGGAGTCGGGCCCTTGGGGGAGGAGCGGGGGTCCCGGGAAGGGGTGGGGGTCCCGGAGAGGGGCGGGGGTCCCGGGGGAAGGGTGGGGATCCCAGGGAAGGGCTGGGGGTCCAGGGAAAGGAGCCCCGGGGGGGGTCCGGGGGAGGGGCGGGGCTCACCGAAGGCGCAGTTGGGGCCCTCGTAGCCCGGCGCGCAGGTGCAGGCGTAGCCGCGGATGCTGTCCTGGCAGGACCCGTTGTTGAGGCAAGGCTGGGAGGCACACGGGGAGCCACCTGCGGAGAGGACCCCCCTCGTGGGTGACCCCCTGACGCCCCCGACTCAGTCGGCCCACCTGCCCCTCTAGGACCCATGTCCTTGCTGAGAGGCCTCCCGGAGACCCCCGGTCACCGTGGTCCCCAAACAGCACCCGCAAGCCTTGCCTTCCGCAGCTTAATCGGCTTCTGGCCATCAGCACAAGGCCTACGGGAGCTGGGGGAGGGGGTGAGCTTCCCTCTCATCCCACGGATGGGAGCCCTTCCTTTGGGTCAAGGTCCAGGAGCCCAAGGCTGGGCACTGGGAATCCTCTGGCCTCGAGTTCTCAGCCCTGGAGAGCGGGGTTGATGCTTCCTCCCATCAAAGCAAAAAGCAGAGGAGGCGGCGAGCCGGGTGCAGGAGACACTCACCCATGTATGTCCTCCAGAATTCATCCTGTCCGAGGGAACATAAGGGTGTTAGAAATCAAACACCTGTTCTTCCACCTTCTCCTGTGGCTGAGCTTGAAGGTAAGAAAATGCTGACTCTGCTCACTTAGTAGGTAAATGCTGGTTGAAACGAGAATATGAAATTCTCTACATCTACTTCACTTAAGTGAAGAGAAGTCGCTTAGTCGTGTCCGACTCTTTGTGACCCCATGGACTGTAGTCTGGCAGGGTCTTCCATCCATGGGATTCTCTAAGCAAGGGATTGAACCCAGGATTGAACCCGGGTCGCCCGCTTTGCAGGCAGACTCTTTAACCAGCTGAGCCACCCGGGAAGCTACAGCTACTTAATGCCCTCTTTAATATATGTTCTGGGCTTCTCAGGTGGCTCAGTGGTAAAGAATCCACCTGCAGTGCAGGAGATGTGGGTTTAATCCCTGGGTCAGAAAGATCCTCTGGAGGAGAGCATGGCAACCCACTCCAGTATTCTTGCTGGGAAATCCCGTGGACAGAGGAGCCTGGTGGGCTGCAGTCCATCGAGTCGCAAGAGTCAGACAGGACTGAGCGACTGAACATCCACTGCAGCGTGTGCTCCACGAGCTGCTTGGTGTGGATTTGCTGCGACCTTTGGGGAAGGGAAAGTGTCAGTAGCTGAGACGCAGCACAGACCCCACGGCCCCCCGGGCACCTCTCACCCAGGTGGTCTCCAGGGCCCCACTCCGCAAGTGCCGGATGCAGGTGTGAGAAATTCCCACCGCTTTTTCTGTTTTATAAGCCAATTCAGCAATGATGGAAATTTGCAAATTGCGTGTAGGAGGTGTTGTTTTCAGGCAGGGAATCTAAAGGTAGGAGACTACTCAGACTTAAAGCCTGGAGGTAAGCGGGTGAGCAGGCCGCACACCATCCCCGGCTTGCAACAGCTCAAGTGTGCTTGCAGCCTCGGGGGGCGAGCCCAGCTTTCCCTTCACCAGGAAGCTTTCGTTTCTCCCAGTTCTATGAAAGATCGTCTATTTGAGAGGAGTTTTCTTATACATGGGCATCTGAGAAAATATATTTTAAAGCAGTTAAAAAATATATTAGAGAGAGGCTTCCCTGGTCCCATGGTAAAGAGTCTGCCTGCCAATGCAAAGGACACAGGTCCCATCCCTGGCCCAGGAAGATTCCACGCGCCTCGGAGCACCTAAGCCCACGTGCCCAGCGACTGAGCCAGCGCTCTAGCACCCTCAGGCCACAACTGCTGAGTCCACGAGCCCAGAGCTGTGCTCCTCAAGAGGAGCCGCTGCGATGAGAAGCCTGAGCATGGCAAGGGAGAGGGGGCCCACCTGCCACAAGAGAGAACTTCACTGCAGCCGTGAAGACCCGCCACGGCCGAAAATGAATGAATAAATAAATAGACCTTAAAATATATGTGGTGGTGGTTTGATCGCTAAGTTGTGTCCGACTCTGTGACCCCATGGACTGTAGCCCGCCAGTCTCCTCTGTCCATGGGATTCTCCACACCAGAATACTGGAGTGGGTTGCCTTTTCCCCTGGGATCTTTGCAACCCAGGGATCAAACCCAGGTCTCCTGCACTGTAGGCAGATTCTTTACTGAGCTATGAGGGAAGCCCCCTAAAATATATGTGTGTGTGTGTGTGTGTGTGTGTGTGTGTACTCAAGAAACAGGTCAACATTTGTTCAGAATCAACTTTAAATGTTGCTGCCTTGATATGTAAAGCATATTACATGTTTTGCTGTTCTGAGAATTTACGCACAACAACGCAGCCCCTCTGTCTGCCCCTGGCAAGCCTCTGGGTAACCGAGACGGGCGAGGTCCTGGCTGTGGTCTTGGTGTGCTGTCGTCGCTTCTGATCCAAGGTGCTGATTATGAGAGGTGTCCTTACTGTGGAGGCATCCTAGGAGGACTTTTGTGGTGGTGTTGGTACACTGAAACCGTCTCGTCTCTATTAAAAATACTAAATTCTGTGAGTCCTGACAGGCTGAGCGACCTCTGTGAGGAGTCCTGCTGCTCGGGGTGCTAGCTTGCTGAATCCGAGGGGAGAGTTTAGGGACTTTAGGGGGACTGAGCTGCCCTCGGGGTCCCCCACTGACAGGCTGGGGAAAGTGAACTCCCTGCAGTGTCCGATTCCTCGTCTGTACACTGGGTTAGATCAACCTCCCACGTAGGTGAGTAGGTTCCTTAATTGAGTCTCTCTTGGAGAACACGCCCCCCCGAGGCAGCAAGTCATGGGAAAGCAGGAGAGTGTGCGGCGGGGATACGCACGGTGGTCTCGTCGTCTTCAAACACTTCTCTCGCCTCCTCGTAGACGCAGATCTCCTCCCAGCACTCCTTCTCTAAATGCCCCTCGAAGAGCTCTTCCAGGAGGTAGGAGCCGGCTCGCCTCCACCTGGCCAGAAGCTCGTGCGCTTTCGATGCAGGAAGAAAGACTGCAGGGCAAGATGGGAGTGCAGGTGCCTCAGCGAGTGGGGCTGAGGCCCGGGGGCCAGGCTCCGGGCGACGGGCATGCAGACCCATGAGTGGCCCGTTCCTCCTGCTCCTGACGACACTGGGACCCAGCCCTCCACGTGCAGCCGGGTAAGCAGGACAGAGCTTAGAACAGGAGGGCAGGAGCCCGAGAGGACGGGGTGGAGAGCAGGCTGTGTCCTCCGGGCATCCTCTGCCAGGACGAGGGCCCTCCACTTCTAGCTGGCCACACAGCTGCAGGGCCAGACTCTCCTGGTGCTAAAAGAGGCTGAGTGACCGAACGCTGGCCACCAAGATGCACACAGAAGGCCCAGGCTGCAGCTCCTGGGAAGCTTCTTGAAAAAAGACAACTGGTGCGGCCCTTGGCCATTGCTTTCTCCCTCCCCTCATCCTGCTGCCTGGGACACAGATGTGATGGCTGGAGCTCTAAGCCCCATTCTGAAATATGGGGACCAGGGCCACGTCAGGGAGGACTGTGTGGAACCTTCTTATAAGGACTGTGGTCATTGGATTAGGGCTTCTCTGGTGGCTCAGCTGGTAAAAAATCTGCCTGCAATGTGGGAGACCTGGGTTCGATCCCTGGGTTGGGAAGATCCCCTGGAGAAGGGAACAGCTACCCACTCCAGTATTCTGGCCTGGAGAATTCCATGGACCGTATAGTCCATGGGGTCGCAGAGAGTAGGACACGACTGAGCAACTTTCACGTTCACTAATTGAGGATGATGTGCAAAGACCCTATTCCAACTAAAGGTCACACTCCGAGGTTCTGAGAGAACGTGCAGTTTAGGGGCCACTGCATGGATGGCGTCCACAGGTGAGGAGGTGCTTTGGGGCGCGATGTCCTGCCTCCCCAACAGTCTTCAGCCGAACGTTTTCAGCATCAGTGAGGTAGTTCTCCTGAATCAGTCATTACCATTTTAGCTGTGGAATAACACCTTTCCAATTCGCCTTCTTCTGTCCTTACTTGTTGGCATTCTGCTGTGGAGGAGAACTCTTCTCCAAATGCTTTGTGTTGATTCGTTTGTTTAATGGATTTTAGAGTGAATATACCTTAAAGTGAATACTTTATTTTCACTTTACATTTAATGGATTTTATATATTAAAATCCGTACTTACTGGGTTTTAAAGTGAATAGTCAAGCGAATACACTTCCATTCCAGAAGTCCTCTCCGATTCCTTTTCACGTTGTCTGAGCACCGTGGTGTCTCTTGTTTCCTCCTCGCGTCTTTATTGCACGTCTCCTGTGTTCTCTGCCTGGTAGCAAGGTTTTCGTGGGTCTGATTCTATTCTTCCCGCAGGTTCACGGCTGTCTTGTTTCCTGATGTGTTGGTGGTTTCCTTTTACCATGTTTGGCCCGCGGGTTTAGACAGGAGCCCCATTTGAGAAAGACCACGTCTCTGCCATCGAGGCGGACGGGACACGAGATTACCGCTGTTTCCAGACCCTGGGCCGACAGCAGTGACTGAATCTCGGGAGGAGGTTCTCTACCAGTGGCCCTGTCCCCTCGGGGACTGTGTCTCTTTCCTCCGAGTGGTGCCAAGGGTGGCCTAGGCTGGGCGGGCGTCTCTTCCTGGGTCCACTCGGCCGTGAGGAGGTTATGATCATTTTAATAATATACTTATCTAACTGACAGATCCAGAATGCTACTGTTTCAACACACAATGACTGTTAAAAGAAACTAAATTTGCGTTCTGATTTCTGTGCTAAAGCTGTGCAGTCGGGTGTATTTTGAACTCCCAGCAACCTGACTTTGGCCACCAGTTGGGGGAGGCATCATGGCCACATGGGTGGCGGGGGTCCAGGGTCCCCCATCTGCAGTCGCTGGTTTGGGTTCAGAGGTATAGGAAGGTTGGGGTGGGGGGGAAGGGGCCCTGAGCAGGGGCTGCGTGCGGAGGGACTGGGGTCCCATTGGGACTCCCCGGAAGCTGTGCCCCATCCTGTCCTGAGCCCCAGACCTGGCGGCTAGCTCTGTCTGAGCCCCTGGGGACCCCAGAGGACATGTTTACTTCCGACATACTCGTCACAAACAGCACTGAGACCAGGAGCTGGGCACAGACCACCCTGGTCCTGCCGGAGCCCCTCGGCTCCCAGAGAAAGCCCCTGAGTGCCCACCCGCTGCCCGAGAGCACCTACCTGTCGGCCAGGCGGCGTGCGGGGCGAGGAGGACGAGGAGCCCAAGGACGGCGAGCGGTGGTGGGACGCAGCCGGCCATGGTCAGCATCGGCCAAAGTCCCCGCCGGCTCCACGCGCTGGGCGGCCGCGTGGGGGCAGGGAGCCCGCCCCGCAGAGAGGCTGCCCTCGGAAGACCCTGCGTCAGCGCGTTCAGGGTCCTGCGTGCAGGCTCCACTCCCGCGTTTCTCTGTTTAAAGCAGAGAGGGGAAAGACGGAGAAATGGAAGCCCGAGGCAGAGGGACGCGGCGCTGGCTCGTGGGGGCGGAAGTGGAGCCGTCAGCGTTCCGGCGAGGGTGGGGGAGGCGTCACCCCTGCCTGGTGCTGGCAATGAGAGCCGGCAGAGCGCAGAGCCCCGGGGCTGCCCTGGGAGGAACCCGAACACGGTGGGCGAGCAGACTGCGCCCCCCGGGGAGGGGGCTAAGGCAGACCCTCGGGGCAGGGCCGGTGGCCTCACGAGGTCCACAAGGCCGGGCGGGGCCCGGGTGGGGAGGCCGGGACTGCGGTCTTCTGTCAAGGGCGGGGGAGCCCACCACTGCCTCCCGGGGAGACCAGCTCCCCTGGGGCGCCAAGTGCCATGTGGGGACACGTGCTGAGAAGCACGCTCAGTGCCGTGAGGGCAGCAGCACGCTGACTATCCCAGGGGACAGCAAACGCACAGGGTGGTCAGGGCGGAGTCCTCCCGGGAGCACTGCGTCTGTCCCTCTCAGTCCCCGCCTCCGTCTCTGGGTCTCTCTCTCTCTGGCTGCCGGTCTCTCCTTCTATCCCCGCACGCCCAGGTGACGGGTTCGGCCTGGTAAGGTCCCTGGCGAGAACCCCACGCACCCCACCCTGCACCCTCTGAGTCTCCCTCAGACTCTCCTGCGGGGTATTTCCCAGGCTGTCCCATTCTTGGATGCCGGCACCGTGGAGGCCCCGCTGAGCCTGTTCTGGGCGTCGTCTTGGAGGGCACACCCCCACGTGGTGATGACACAGCCTGGGACCAGAGCTACGCTGTCCTGCCTGAAGTTCAGGACGACCTTCCTCGGGGCTCTGGCCCCTGTCGGGGTGGCACAGCGGCTGTCGTGAGGGCCCGTCTAGAATGGAGCCCACCCTGCAGCCCCGAGGGCAGGGGCTGCACCTGCTTCAGGCCGGCCCCGGGGGGCCTCACGAACACCTGTGTGTGCCAGTCCCTGGCTCTGGGCCCCTCCGCACCCCTCTGCGCTCCTGTGTCCCCCCCATGGGACCGTGGGTGCAGTCGAGGGTGCCCCACTCTCGGGAGGGCGGTCAGACCCTGTCCCCCACGTTTCCTCTCTGTCAGCTTCCTGCTCCTCTCCATCCCAGAGGAGACTTCCTCGGAGAGGCCGGGTGGACCGGCTCTCCTGGGGCGCAGGCCTGGCTCGGGTCTACCTTGCGACCAGCCTCGTCTCCCTCCGGAGGGAGACGCTCAGACCCGGACGCAGTCCTCCCAGGCCCAGAGTCAGCCCTGTGAGGCCCAGAGCATGCTCCCCACAGCGCGGCCGGAGCCCCCACTGACACTCCGGTTCCTGCAGGGATGGCTTGGCCTGCAGGTGGTGAGGGCCCTCCCTTCCCAGGGGCTAGCCCCCTGCCCGCTAACCTGTGGGCTCGGCCCCAACAGGGGGAGACGCAAGTGTGACGGGAGCCAGGTGTCCCCGAGCCGTCTCGGGACTCTGAACTCCACTGTCCGAGAAACCCGGGTTCACTCTGCCCAGAGGCCCTGCCCCCACCACGCCAGCCTGGCCTCCACCGCCCTCTCTGTGGGGGCTCCCTTTGTGGAGGTCAAGGCGGGACACCTGGGAACAAACCCTCTGGTTTGACCATTTCTGGGAAGCCTGGTCCCACTGATTTTTCCAAACTTGCAATATCTCCTGTTTACAAAACTGTCTGGTGACCCCTGGGGACTCTTGGGATGGAACTTTGGAACTTTGCTTCGTCGGGTTACGCAAAAGGCAAATGGCTCGGGAAACACAACAGGCCCCGCCGAGGTGACCGTGTCTCTGAGAAGCATGTCTGACTTTCCTGACTGTTTGGGTTGAGGGCCTGGAGCTGGTGCAGGTGGGCGGGCTTGGCCTGGGGACGTGACCATTAGAGGAAGGGCCCCCCTCTCGCAGCCCCCCGGCATGCGCCCTGCGTGAAGGGGCCCTGGGGGGCAGCAGGGACTCATCAGAGCCGGGTTAGTGCTCTGGATGCTGCCTGGACCCAGGACTTCAGAGCCCCAGCTGGGGACAGTCACCCCGGGGGTGTGTACGGGACTTCAGAGTCTGTGGGGCCTGGCCCGGGGGACGTGATGCTGAAGCCGGTAAAGAACAGGCCGATAGGTCGATGGCAAAGCATCCTTGCAACAGGAGGCCCTCTGGGCCCCTCTTCCCAGGGTACCTGCCTTTCCTGGGAGGGCCCGTGAAGGGAGACCCCGCCTGACCCAGCCCCCAGCCCAGCTTCCAGATCCTCTGCAGAGTCCTGAGTGGCCTGGATGGCAGCTTGGGGCCTCTGAGAACAGAGAGATGCACTGGAGACAGGACAGGGTTTGAGGCTCCTTCCCGGAGCTGGGCCGTCCTTCCCGAATCCCGGGGGCACTCCCAGCGGGGGACGGGAGGCAGCCCGGGGCTGGTCCCTGGAGTCTCATTTCCGCTTCCGTGGGGCAAGAACAGACCCAGACTAAGGAGAGGACACAGCTCTAATCAGGCAGGGAGGGAGCCCGCTCAGAGCGGAAGGGGGGGCGGGACCGTCCAGGTGGCAGGGGCTTCACTGTGGCCGCGGCTGCCCGCGGCCCCTGCCCTGGCCTTCATGATCTTGTCGATCCACTTGAGGAAGTTGGAGACCTTGGTGTAGACGCCGAACTTGCCCTTGCGCGCGCACCCTTCTCCCCAGCTGACGATGCCTGTGACGAAGTAGGTGTCCTTGAAGCGGGTGACGTGGGGGCCGCCACTGTCGCCCTGGCAGGCGTCCTCGGGCTGGGTGTCGTAGCCGGCGCAGAACATGTTGGGCGTGATGGTGAAGCTGCTGGACAGCTTACAGGTGCTGCGGTCCACGTAGGGCACCTCCAGCATCTTGAGCGTGGACGACAGGCGGCCCTTCTCGTGCGTGCGCCCGAAGCCGCTGACGATGCCCGTCTTCTGGGTCATCAGCGTGGCCTCCGCCCAGTCCTTCTCGGGCAGGCAGGCGGGCGCCACGTTCCGGCGGAACCGGATGGGCGTCTTGAGCCTCAGCACCGCGATGTCGAAGTCGTAGGTCTCCTTGACAAAGCGGCTGTGCTTCACAGTCATCTCCACCTCGTGTGCCATCTCGTTGCCCTCCTCCTGCTCTGTGTTCCGGTCGCCTGAGGACAGGACAGGGCCATCAGCTCGGGGCCAGCACGTCGCTGACACCTTAAAGTAGTCGTGACAGTTTCTGCTTAAAGACTGGCACGCGGTCACTAGACAATGTGAAATATAGGCGAGAAGCACGAGGCGGGGAGACAGCCTTCTGCTTCCCAGCCGGTGTCAGCGGTCACTGACCCCTTGTCCACTCGTGGGTGGGACCAGCCACCTGGTCTGAACTGCCAGACCCCTCCAGGCCACAGGGCCAAGTGGGCACGGGTCAGAACCCATGTGTGCTGTTCTCAGACTCAGAATGAAGAAAATAACTGAAAATCTCTCCTGAGTACTGCAAAAACTGATTACATGTGGAGCTGACAGTATCTAACATTACCGAAATGAGGTTCGCCTGTAAACTTGTGAAATGTGTAATGAAAAGGCATTGTAACTAGCAAGTTAGGAATCACGGATGTGGCTTTCACCGGGTGCTCACGGAGCAGCTGAGACCTGGTGGAGAAGCGGGGTGATCGGAATTAACCCCCAGACGGGATATGCAGGCCGCTGGGGGCACTGGTAGGCTTCCTGCAGGAGGGGGCCCCTCTTCCCCTTTCTCCCCCGGCCCAGGGTCTCAGGGCTTTAACTCCCCGTGTTTCCAGCGTCTGTCGGTCCCAGTGTCTGACCAGGAGGAGGGCGCTGGGGGCGTGGGCGGCACTCACCGACCCTCACCGTGAACCTCTTGGCCTGGTGCAGGCAGTGGGCAGCCGTGAGGACGTAGAACTCGTTCAGGATGGTGCCCCCGCAGAATCCCTCGTTCTCTTCGTTGACCAGCAGAGCCTGGGGAGGGGCAGGTGCCGGGGAGCGTTACCCTTAACTGGCCTCCTCCACGCCCCCGCCGGCAGTGGGCCTCCCTGCAGGAGGGCTCGTGGGGTTTTCAGGCTGGAACGAGGCCCTGGGCAGTGCCCCAGTGCCCACCCCCACGGGCTGTCCTGCCCAGCCCTGCTGGTTCTCGGAGCGGGCCCACCGTGGACCCCATGGTCCTGCCAAGTGCCCAGTGCTGTGGGCTCCAGACTCGCCCGCCAGGCCCTCCTGGTCTTTATTCTCCCCGCCCTTCCTGGGTGGCAACATTACACTCTGGAGAAGATGCCCTGGTGCCTTCAGACTGATACTCAAAATGCCCAGAGCCGCCGTGACCCGCAGCACGCTCTCTGGGGATGGTGGTTGGTGTGGCGTGTCCCTCCACAGGCTCGTGACACGTCAGACGTACGCAGACTCAGCGTGTAGCTGTGGGCCAGTGGACGTCATCACTGAGGACTGTCGCAGCTCTGGGAACGTCACTTGTAGGAGAAGCAATCTTGGCTCTGGACACTAAAACCCCGAGGTCCAAGCAAGGGATCCGGGTAGATAGAGGCCCCAGTGAAACCCACTCAAGTGAACAGCAAGTCGTCTTCAGTGTGTGTGTCCGGCGTGGTATTTGGGACACGTGCTGCTAACTGTTGCTCATTGTTCACCTGAAAGTCATATGTGAGGGAAGCCTGTGCTTCACTCGCTAAGTCTGGCGACTTTAGTCCAAAGTAACAACCAAAGAGTGGCTTTTTACCTTTGGAAACAAATGGATATACGTTTCGCTAAGGCACCATCTGCCTCTTCAGGACTTAGGTGTTTGGGTAAAAGAATCTTTCAAATTAGAAGTGAAACAAGGAGAGAGACTCTTTTTGCCTCCTGTCAAACCCAAGAGCACACACCAGCCTTGGGGGGCCGCCCTGTGCCCACAGACCCCACACTATGGCCCAGACTAGAGCCCCTCCTCTGCCTGGTGGGGGGCGTGGCGACCGAGAGGCCCGAGGCCCAGCCTTTGCAGCCCAGGCTCCTCGGGGCCCGATCGCCCACGGCAGGCCCTCAGCCACCTGCAGTGCCCAGCAGACGCCTCCCCCGCCCCAGCCACCTGGCCTCCAAGCCCCGCAGTTACCTGCCATGGGCACTCGCCCTCCGCGCAGTCCCTGCCGCCCACTATCCGGACCACCTGGCTGCCGTCCTCCCCGGCGCTGGGCTCGGTCCTGTTGAGGCCCAGCAGGTCCAAGGAGCTCTCTGTGGGGCTCAGGTCTGCAGGGTCGTAGTGCTCCAGCTCGCTGGCGTCAAGCGCGTCCTCGCTGGTGTGGATGGCCCACCGCCGGCTGCGTCCCTGCGTGAACTTCCCACAGGGGAAGCGCTCTGAAAGAAGCGCACGAGCTCAGCCAGGCGAGGAGGACACAGTCCACTCCATGGGAGGAGCGGGCAGAGGAGCGTGCCTGGGGACAAGGCAGGGCCCACAAGGAGTCTTTGTGAAGTGGGGTGCCCTGTGTCCTGCTGGGTGGGGGTGGGTCACGGGTGGGAGCCCTGACCTCTGGCTGGTCAGTGCTGAGGGGTCTCAGGGCCTCTGCAATCTGCTGGGATGCGTGCAAAAGTCAGGGGGCTGTGGATGAACAGAGGACCATGGGGCAGTGGGTGACATGGCTGGTGTTAATACATCGAGACCATGATGGCAGAGCAGGGGAACTGGGGGGCACAGTGCCCCCAACCCTGTCAACTCTGCCATGTGTGTTAAACATAAGGAGATCCAACCCGTCCAACCTAAAGGAGATCAGTCCTGAATAATCACTGGAAGGACTGATGCTGCAGCTGAAACTCCAATACTTTGGCCACCTGATGTGAAGAACTGACTTACTGGAAAAGACACTGATGCTGGGAAAGATTGAAGGCGGGAGGAGAAGCGGATGACAGAGGATGAGATGGCGTGCTGCAGTCCATGGGGTCACAGAGTCAGACACAACTGAGCGACTTCACTTTTTTTTTTTAACCAACAGAAATGTCATCTCACTGTCCTCCGCCTGCTGAGAGGCTCGGTGGGCACAGTTGCCTCTGCCCTGAAGTTGCCCACCACCCCAGCCTGCGGCTGGACTCTGCATTCCTAACCACCCCCGGTGGTCAGGACTACGGGGCCAGTGGGAAGCCTGCTGGAGGCTAGGCTGACCGGGGCCATGGCCTCTCAGGTGCTCTGGCCCAACCCCACCCCACATGAGGGGAGTCCCGGTCAGACAGGACCTCCCCCGGGGTGTGAGACGGTGGGGAGCAGCTCGCCCACCCCCAGGACCCGGGCCCTCACTCAGGCCTGCCTGAGCTCCTGGGCCAGATGCGTGGTGTCCAGCTTTATCAAGGGAAAAGCCATTTCCGTCTGACCCACTGCAGCCAAATCAGTTCTGGATGGCCCCGGGTTCTCCCCTGGCCCTTGCACCCCATCCGAGGCTCCTTGGCCGGCCCACAGGTCTGGTGCTGGTAACTCTAGCCTCCCAAGCACGTGCCCTTCCCAGGGTTCCGGGCACCATGACAGCAGCTCCACAGTTTGCTAGGGGCCGGACTGTGTGCAGCCTCACACACCACTGTCTCCAGAACATGCTCCCCACCTGGAGGCTTGGCCCTCACCACCCCCACACACACCTGTGCACCCCCCTCCTGCACCCCCTCTCTGCACCTGTGCACCCACTCCCCACACCCCACTCCCCACGCCCCCAATCCCTGCACCCCCAGTCCACTCCTGAGTACCCCCTCCCCACACCTGTGTGCCCCTCTCCCCGCACCCCCACTCCCTCCCTCCCCACACCCCACTCCCTGTGCCCCCACTCCCCCTTCACACCCGTGTGCCCCCTCCCCACACCCCACTCCCCGTACCCCCACTCCCCGCCTCCCTGCACCCCCACTCCCTGCACCCCCAGTCCACACCTGAGTACCCCCCACTCCCCACACCTGTGCGCCCCCCCGCTCCCCACTCCCCACACCCCCACTCCCTGCACCCCCACTCCCCGCACCCCACTCCCCCCTCCCCACACCCCCTCCACACCTGTGCGCCCCCTCCTCACACCCCACTCCCCCTCCCCACACCCCCTCCACACCCGAGTGCCCCCACTCCCCACACCTGTGCGCCCCCTCCCCGCACCCCCACCCACCTGTGGACACGCAGGACTTGCTGTCGTCGCCCAGCACGTAGCCGTGCGCGCAGGAGCACCGCACCTCGCTGCGCTCCTCCCTGCAGAACTGGTCGCAGCCCCCATTGTCCAGGCTGCAGATCTCACGCGTGGCTGTGGGGAGGCGCGCAGCTGAGGGTGCTGCCCGGCCAACGGGCTGGGGGCCCGAGGCCAGGCCAGCACCCTGGGCAGGCCCTGTCCCTCGCTCCACTTCCCGCTTCCCGTGGGGTGGGGGGCCTGGCTTCCTGAGGCCCCGGGGAGCTGCCGAGAAGGCCTGGGGGCAGAGGGTCTCAGGTTCAGCCCTCAGAAGTGCGGCAGGCTCTGGCCAGGGAGGCGGGACTCCAGCAGAGCTGGAGGGGCCGGGGGTCCCCTCTGAGGCCTCTCTCCCCCGCGGCATAAAGGCCCTGGGGTCCGGCCTCCACGTGGTGGGAGGAGGTGCGGCAGCCGGCTCCTGGACTCAAGCCGGCTTCAGCAGGCTGTCCATCGTGACTGAGTGACCCGGGCGGGTTACCTAGACCCGCAGTCTGTTTACCTGCTGGTGAAGGGGTGGAGGCCACACGCCTCCCAGGAGAGCGCCCAGGTCTCGAGAGGCGCTGGGCACAAGGCACCTCACAGCCGGGCGGAGAAGCATCACCCGGCCTCCAGTGTGCTGGGCATCAGACTCCTGACACCCATCAGCCCTGCCGCCCTGGCACCTGGCTTTACACTTCACCCTGGGCTTTGATGAGAAGCTGCTCACAGGGCAAACGTTACAGAAACTTCAGAAAACATGCCCGCCAGCCCCTGGGTCAGCCAAACGGTTTGGGGCGTGGGGCAGGGGGGGCCCCTGGACAGCAGAGGGGCAGAGGCATGACTGATATTCCCGCTGGGGAAGTTCTAAAGTGTCCAGTCTGAGAGCGTGCTCTCAGAATTATATGTTCAGAAACGAAAAGCAGATGTTCAAAGCTTTCTCCTTAGGGAAAACTGGTCTACTACTCACCTAATTTTTGTTAAAAAGTAATCTCTGTGTTAGGAAAACTCAGCGATTTTTCTATGTAGTATTACTTGTGTCAGATTTGGACAATCCCGGGCACTCAGCACTGACATCACTTGAATTTCCAGAATCACAAGAAGCAGGAGAGATGCCAGTTCCCACATTAAGGGGCCCGCTCTGCACGAATGTTCACTCCGCGGCTTCTCAGAGGAGCAGGGACCTGCCTGGGGTCCCCTGTCCCCCACCCAGGGGCCGTGACGCGCTTCCTGCTGCTGTAGGCAGAACCTGCAGAGCCAGGCTGAGCCACGGTGGCCGCCGGGGCCTCCCGGGCCTCCCGGGAACTCTGGCCCCCGCTCTCCACCCCACCAGGCAGCTCTGACCGGAAGGCACAGCAAGAGGAACTCACAGAACTCGCAGTTTTTGCCTTCAAACCCTTCCGCACAGGTGCAGGTGTAGTCTCCGATGCCGTCTTTACAGTGGCCCTGATTCAGGCACGGGTGGCCTTCACACTGGTCTCCATCTGCAAAGCAAGCACTTGGAGACTGGCGCTCGCAGCCAACGCCCGCGTCAGGGAAGCGAGCGCGCTGTGCTGGTCTTGGCACACGTTTTCAGGCAACTCGAGTGAACCTGGGGCTCTTCCTGTTTTCCTGCAAACAAGTTGTCCTGTCTGGACTTTGTTACCCAGCCCTCTTTGCAGCCACACGTGCGTGGGGCATTTATCTAGCTAGATTTATCTAGCTAGACTGAGTGTTCCAATTCCTGCTGGGACATTTGACAGTGCTTTTCCAAGCAGTGACAGCATTTTTACATCAGGGAGAGGAGCCCTGGGCTGGGGAGTGGGTGCCGCAAAAGGAGGCTGGAGGCTAGGTGATCGCCGGACACTTGTTCTGGACTGAGCCTCAACAGGCAGGGTGTCTGGTTGCGCGAGCCAATCGTCTGGGTGTGAAAGGAGAAGAGAGAGCCCTGCCCAGCGCTAACACGGCTCTGCATTTCTCGGCACATGTGCACACTGTAATCCAGGGATAGGTCCAGTTGTCATTGTGAGAAATCTGAACACGGTCACCAGAATGAAAACGTTGTTATAACTCATACCACTTCAGATGCTACAAGCATTGCATCAAGATGGTTACCTTATGAGAGGACCCAATATTTCAGATCCTCTTCTTGTGTTTCTACCTAATATACTTGGGTTTTGAAAAATTGCCATGGAATTTGGTATCCTCAGATGGGAATGAACTGATTTAAATGTATATAATTAACAAAACTAGAATTAAATAAAGATACCGTAAAAACTATTTGACAATAACTATTCCGGAAGCACTCAGAAGGGAAAAGTCTCAGACGAGTAAAATTTACACCTGAAAGGAAAGGAAACTCAGGAACCATCTTCAAAATTTGAATACAGTCTCTCCCATCTAACTACCCTGATGAGTCCTTCTCAATTAGGATTAAAATAGAAAAGTTCTCACCTTTGTATTTACTCCAGAATTCATCCTAAAAGGGAAAAAAGATTTTAAAGTGCATTAGGGAAAACAGGCATTTCATACCAGTAGCAGCCATAATCTGATAACTCAAGTGAATAGCCTATTTCCAAACAGAGACCATTTTTGGGACAAACTGTTCTAGAACTATTCAATATTAAAGGGATTTTTTTTTTCCAGATCTCCTGTATTTATAAAGCTGTGGCTTCGAACACTTTTTTTTTAAATACATGTTGGTGTAATACATTATCCTATCCTAGCATCCATCTTCTTGCTTGCTAACAGTTGAAGCCCCAGCGGCTGGAAAACACTTTGTAACACTAACTTACTTTCCTAGCTTTCATTGTAGCAAAATCACTACTTCTGTGACCACAATCAAGGTTTTCCGCATTATTTGTTTCAACTGTAATTGGAAATTGCTTTTCTTGAACCTAGACGTTTCTATATGTTTTGCTTGTTTGTTTTCCACTAATTTCCGTTTGGAGAAACTTTGCTGAAACAAGAGCAATTGAAGTAAAATCTCTAAAGCAAGGACTTAGGTTCAGAAGCAGATCAGAAACTTTATGCATCACATTCAAACTCTGTAACAAACTCACAAGGACAAGTGCCTGCTACCTAAGGGTTCCTTCAAGTCGCAGCGCGTATCGGTAGCTTGTTCTGGAACGCCGAGTCACACCGAGTGTCTTCTCCTGCACTCGTCTGCCGTCCACATGCCCTCTTCAGTGAGATGTCTGCTCAAATCTTTCGCTCACTGTATTTTATTGGACTGTTTATTTTCTTCTCTTGTGTTGTGGGAGTTCTTTATAAAGTCTGAGTGCAAATCTTTTGGCAGATATGAGACTTGCAAATATTTTCTTAGTCAGCAGCCCGTATCTTCATTCTGTTAACAGTGTTTTTCACAGAGCAGAAGTTTCAAATTTAGAGAAAGTCCAATTACCCATATTTCCTTTCATGGATTACGCTTTTGGTGTCACATCTAAAAATTTTTGCCTAACTTTGTGTCATGAAAATTTTCTCCTAAAAGTTTCCTGTTTTATCCCTAGAGCTATGTGATGCATTTGAGTTAACTTTGTGTAGTTGTGAGAAAAAGCTGACCTTTTTTCTTTTTTGCATATAGATGTACAATTACTCCAATACCATTTTTGAAAAAGAATTCTTTTTCCCCTGAAATGCTTATGCACCTTGTCAAAGGTCAATTGGCCATATTTGCGTGGGTCTATTTGTGGGCTTTCTATTCTGTTCTATTGATCTGTATTTATTCCTTTACCAGTACCACACTTCAGTATCTCTGTGAGTAATGTAACGTTATAATACGTCTTTAAATCAGGTAGTGTGATTCCTCCAACTTTATCTTCTTTCTCAAAACTGTTTCAGGTATTCTAATTCCTTTGCTTTCCCATATTTCAAATTTTAGAATCAGCTTGTCTCAATCTGATGAAAGTTTGATTTGCATTGCATTAAATCTATATATCAAATTGGGAGGAATCAATCTCTTAATATGTTGTCTTTCAAACCATGAGCAGTCTATGTCTACTTATTTAGGTTCTCTTTCTTTCAACAGCATTTTGTAGATTTCGGCATATAGATTGTGTGTGTTTACCAGATTTACACATGGGTATTTTTCTTTGGGCCAATACTAAGTAGCATTAATTCTTTTTAATCTTTAGTTTCTAACTGTGCACTACTTGGGGAAGGAAATAGAAACCCACCCACTCCAGTAATCTTGCCTGGAAAGTTCTTTGGACAGAGGAGCCTGGCCAGCTGCAAGGAATCAGACGTGACTGAGCACACACACATGTATGTTACTACTACATAGAAATATGATTAATATTTGTGTGCTGACCTTGTATTCTGTGACCTTGCTAGACACATACATTTTAGGAGTTTTTTTTAGATTCCATGGGATTTTCTATGTAGATTATCATGTCACTGACCAATAGGGATAGTTTTATTTCTTCTTCTTAACTTATTGTTAAACCTTCCGCATGGCTAGGGCTTCCAGTGCAGTGATGGATTAGGAGTATTGGGAGTGGACATCCTTGCCTTCTTCCAGTATCAGGGAAAGCACTCAGCTTTTGGTGTGGTTAATAGTCTTCATCTTGTTGAAAAAGGTTCTTTTTAGTTGTGATTTGGTTAAAGTCTTTGCAGTTATGAATGGCTGTTGCATCCTCAGTGGTGCTTCTCTGTATCAGGTGACAGGACGATGTGGGCTCTCTAGGTGGATTAACCGAGCGAGTGAGGGAAAGCTGCTCAGTCACGTCCAACTCTTTGTGATCCCAAGGACTGCACAGTCCATGGAATTCTCCAGGCCAGGATACTAGGGTAGGGAGCCGTTCCCTTCTCCAGCGGATCTTCCCAACCAAGGAATCTTACTGGGGTCACCTGCATTGTAGGCAGATTCTTTGCCAGCTGAGCCACCAGGGAAGCCCCAGAATACCGGAGTGTGTAGCCTATCCTTTCTCCAGCAGATCTTCCCAACCCAGGAATTGAACCCAGGTCTCCTGCATTGCAGAAAGATTCTTTTTTTTTTTAATATTTTTTTAACAGCAGGTGGGACAAGGCAGCGTGCCCATCCTGTTCTCCAGGGTTGGGAACAAGATTTAAGAGGAGAGGCCCATTCCAGGGCCTGCTCCCTTACCTTATCCACTAGGATGAAAAGCAGGCAGGCAGATTCTTCACCATCTGAGCCACCGGGGAAGTCCATACGACTGATTTTAAATGTTGAGCCAGACTTGTGTGCCCTGGATAAACCCGCTCGGTCATCGTCTATCCTTATAAATCTGTATCTGTATTTATTCTGTATGCATATCTGTATCTACTTTATTCAACTTGCTAATAATTTGTTGAGAATTTTTATGAGAGGCTCATGTGAAGTGCTGTTTTATAGTTTTCTTCCTTTCTTTCTCCCTCCCTCCTTCTTCTGTCTTTGTGGGGTTTGGTATCAGAGTAAAGCTGATTGAAAACTAACTTACAAGTGTTTCCTTTTCTTTTCTAGAAACGAATACACAGAATTGGTGTTATTTCTTCTTTAAATGTTGGTGAAACACCAGTGACCCCATCTGGGCCCTGACATTTCCTGTTCAAAGGCTTTTACCTAAGAAGTGGAATCTGCAGATACCTCCGTCATATTATGTGCTTTGGTAATTCAAGGTTTTGAGGAATTGGTCCATTTCCTCCAAATTGTCCAAATGCCATCCAAATTTGTGCATAGAATTTTTCATAGTATTCACCTATTATTCTTTTACCATATACAAGGCCTGTAGTAATGTCCCCTCTTTCATTCTTGATATAATTTGTGTTCTTTTTATCAATCTTGTTAAATCTTACCCGTTTTATTTATTTTCTCTGTTATTTTGCATGTCTTTAATTTTGCTGATTTCTCCTCTTTGGGGTTTGCCTTTTTGTGTGTGTGTCTTAAGGTGGAAGCTTAAAGTGTCACTGTGAGAACTTCTTTCCCAGTAAGCACAGTGATTCTATAAACTTCCGCATAGGCGCTGCTTAGCGGCTTCCACAGATTCTGTTGCACACCCACTTTGTTCAGCTGAAAGTGTTTTCTAACTTCACCTGAGACTTCGCCTTGACGGTGCGGATTACTCAGGGAACTCCCTGGGGTCCGGTGGTCAGGACGAGCTCCCACTGCCAAGGGCGCAGGCTCAGTCCCTGGTTGGGGAACCAAGGTGCCCAGGGCAGTGGGGCGTGGCCAAAGCAGACTAAGAGTCCAACACTGTCAAATTATAAGGATGGCAGCTATAAGGACGTAGGAAGAGCGTGTGGGGAATGATGCTGAGGAGGGCAGAGCACGCACGTCTACTGGTGTTAGTCGCCCTTGTTACTTAAAGAGATGACCTGGACCCCGAGAGTCTGGCAAACGCCTGGGTGAAGAGCGCCCGGGGACCCTGTGTGCAGCCCGGCCCGGAGCCCGTTCCAAGACCCAACGCCTCGCGTCTCACCGCCCGCGCCCGGGCCTCACGGCTCCTCACCGTCTGCTCTGCGTCCTCGAAGACCTCGCGGGCCTCCTCTAGTGAGCAGGCCTCCTCCAGGCACTCTCGCTCCAGGTTTCCCTGCTTCACCTCCTCCAAGAATGAGTTGGCCCTGCGGGCTCTCTGCAGGACACGGTGGGCCTGGTCCCGGGGCAGGAACACTGGGGCGGGAGGACAAGGCTGTCACGGGCTCGCCACGTGGCCACGCACTGCCTCCCGTGAGCGGCGGGTCAGACGGTGCCCGGAGCCGCTCCCGCCGGGGCCGCCTGCCCGCGCAGACCTCCGCACCTCCTGGAACTCTGCCCTGCTGGAGGTCTTGGGGCCTGCCCCTCCTGGGCCACTCCTCCGCTCTGCCCTGGGCTCAGCCGTGCCCTCTGCCCCCTCCCCCAGGCCTGAGCTCTGTGCTAGATGGGGAGTTGTGACTTGGTTTTACACCATCTACAGTTGAAAGCATGACTTGTTTCAAGCGCCAGGACACACAAACCCACGAGTAAAACAAGTTTCAAGAAATGGTGCTTACTATTATTTTCTACAAAATAGTACCTGTTACAAAATTTCCTGCTTGAGTCTGTCCCGTTTCATTAAAAAACGGCTAACTTGATTTCGTGACTCACAAAGGAGTCGTGACCTGCCTGTGACAGCGTCTGGGGTCTGGGGGTCCCTGGTCCTCCCCGCGTGTCTGTGCTCAGCCGTCCCCACGCTCCCGCCCCGTCTGCCCCCTCTCCACGGGAGGCCCTTGGCTCCTTCCTCTGGCACTCTGCCTGGGCTCTCTACCTCTGTTCTGCTGAAGAATTTAGTTTCTCACTAAGACAGATGACTCAGGGTCATATATTTGATATGTTTCTAGTCCCAGCTGATATTTCCAGTCCCAGCTCACGTCCTGAGCTCTGTGTTTGCAACTCTCCCCGCAGTGACTGTTCCCCCTAGTCTGTCTCAGAGCCCTAAGCTCCGCGTGTCGGAAACTGAAACGCAGGACTGCAGAGTCAGCCGTCTCCGGCGGCAAATACATCTTGGTCACCGACTACCGGGTACTGGCGAGCGGGGGTTACAACCCCTCTCTCTTAGGGTTATTTTAGAGAGTGTATGGAACTCCTAAGTGTTTGGTTGTCCTACCTCCAACTACTTTCTCTTCCAACCCGCACCCCCCTTCTTTTAATGACAGCTGGTTTTCCTAGTGGGGCCAGGCTCAGCCTTGTCCTCTGTGGGCCCCTCCCCACACTCCAGACCTCTCCACCAGCAAGTGGTTGCTTGGAGATACAGCACCCCCCTTCCCCTGCATGGCCACCCTCCTGTGCCACTTGCCTCTTTCTCTCTCTTCCCTGTTTCCCAGCCTCCTGGGCTCCTGGACTTCTGCCTCACCCAGCAGGCAAGCACGCAGGCAGGTCTGGGGCTGCTTCTGCGCTCTCTGCTCTCTGGCCTCCAGGACGGGCCTGGGTCCTGGGAGGCCCAGAACCCCCCCTGTGCAGTCTCAGGTCGGGCAGCCCCTCTCCGGGCAGAGCCAGCCTGAGGGGCTGGCACTGGCCCTCGTCTCTTCCCTGCCTTGGAAGCCCCTCTCTGCCTGTGACCCCTCTGCTCCCCTGGACAGAGGGTCTCCTCCCTGCCTCTGCCTGTGACCCCTCTGCTCCCCCAGACGAGGGGCTCCTCCCTACCTCTGCCTGTGACCCCTCTGCTCCCCCATATGAGGGGCTCCTCCCTGCCTCTGCCTGTGACCCCTCTGCTCCCCCAGATGAGGGGCTCCTCCCTACCTCTGCCTGTGATTCCCCTCTGCTCCCCCATATGAGGGGCTCCTCCCTGCCTCTGCCTGTGACCCCTCTGCTCCGCCAGATGAGGGGCTCCTCCCTACCTCTGCCTGTGATCCTCCTCTGCTCCCCCATATGAGGGGCTTCTCCCTGCCTCTGCCTGTGACCCCCTCTGCTCCCCGAGACGAGGGGCTCCTCCCTGCCTCTGCCTGCTGCTGCCCCTCCCGGGGCTCCTGTCCTCCCCCCTCTGCCCCTGTTTCTCTCTGTCTCTCCCCGTCTCTTTCTGTCCACATTTCCCTCTGCTCTGATCCTCTGACCGACTTCCCACCCACGGGGAGACACACCTGGCCCTGAGCTCCCCAGGCTGAAACCACAGCCAGCATCTCAGGCCGAGCTTACACAGGGGCTGTGCACCCACTCTCCACTCAGGAAGTTCAAGGGCATCGCCAGGATCCTCCCCTCCCCTCCCCCGGGGCCACCTGCAGTCCGCAGGGTGAGGGCCACTTACCGCTCCCCGCCGGCCGCAGGAGGCCGCCCAGGGCGGTGCTGAGCAGAACGAGATGCAGCAGGCCCGCCATGGTGGGGCCCTTCCGAGGACAGCCGTGAGTCCCTGCCGCAACAGGCCTCCAGGGCAAGGTCCGCTCGCCCAGGCTGGAGGGCGGCTGGCGCCCAGCCTGCTTATCACAGCCGCCGGTTGGAGCCCAGGCCTGTGGGGGCGGGGGGCGGCTCTGGGGGCCTGGCCGCCCTGCCCCTGCAGCCCCAGGGAGGTCCCGGCTGAGCTCACTCTCATCCTGAGCCGTGTCCAAGGGCCTGGCGTGTGCGCAGAGCACTTTGTTCTGAGAACAGGAGCATCGTTGTGTGGTTCCCAGACGTCCACATCCAGCTCTGTTCTCATCTTTACGACCATGATAAAAGTCATGTCTCATTTCCCCATCTGTTTTTCTAGGACAGAAAACTGAGCTTTAGAGAGAGGCGGGGTGCCGTCCACGGCCATGGGTGTGGGCGTGGGGTTAGGACCCAGGGCTTTCTACCAGGCTGGGTGGGAGGTGAGGGCACCACGCTGGGCTGGGGGCTGCTCTCCCAGCCAGGAAGCGCCCCTCTGGGGAGCAGCAGGGGTGGGACGCGACCGCTGCGGCTGAGCGGGGCTCTGCAGGGAGACGTCTGCGAGCTGCCAACGGGCGGTCCTGGGAAGCAAGGGGGTCACGCTCTGTTGTTGGCCGAGCATGCCTGCCCAGCCCCACGTGGGACGCCTGCGCACCAGGCCTGTGTCCAGCGTGGAGAGAGGCTCCGCTCACAGCAGGTGCGGGGCAAGCGCCAGCGCACTGAATGGACTGTGATGTCCCCAGACACTCCCGCTGGGCACCCAGGCAGGGCTGGTCTTTGGCAGAGAGGTCGCTGTGGTAAAGTGAGGTCTCCTCTGTTCTCTGCATTGCCCCTGCCCCGTGTCTGCACCCAGCAGTCTGGGCGGGCGATGCTCCCCAACATTGCTGGGTGTGGTGAGGCCCACCCAGGACCCAGTCAGTCCCTTCAGCCCCCTCCCCTTCTCTTCCAGGAAGAGGAGCCCAGCCAGCTTTCGATTCAGGAAGAAACAGCAGGCTCTGGGCTTGAGGTCTCTGGGGGCCTGGGACATCTTGGCTAGAGTCTCCCGAGTGTCTGTAGCCTAAGCTGTGAGCTGGGGTTGCGTGAATGCTGGACAACCCGCTTCACGGTCCACAGCCGGGTGACCCATCGTCCCCACACCTCATCCCGCCTGCTCCGGTTTCATGGAAGCAGGACCCCATTTACAGATGAAACGGGGGGCAGAGAGGGTTAGTGGTGAGGCTGCGGGCACCAGCCAAGCTGGAGCCGGAGTGGCCCCAGGGGGCCCAGCCCAGGGTCGGGGTGCTTGACGTGTGTGCCCAGTGAGAACCCCAAAGACTACCGCCTGCCTGGGGCAGCGGAGGCCAGGCGGTGAGCACACGAGTCTGCAAGTCGGACAACTTCTTCTCCCGGGGGCCTCTGACCCAGCAACTCAGCACTGCTGTTTTGGGCAGCCTGAGCGATGGGTATGTCCAGGCGCATGGCCAGGCTCTCCCAGCCCTGCTCAGGACACGAGGCATGGCTGGACCGTCCGGCAGGGCATGGCCCCAAAACCCTAAGTGTGGTGTACTGGGCTGGACAGATGAGACCCGAGGGTGCGGGCACCCACCAGGCCAGGCTTGGGTGGGGTCTGGAGCTCCCCGACCTGGTTCCTCATTCCTCCGCCCCTGCAGCCGGTGTGGCTGTCACCTGAGAGACTCCATAAAAAGTAGGTTGAGGGCCCCGCCCACCCTGCCGAGCTGGGGGGACCTGGGAGCCTGCGTTCTGCGGAGGGCCCTGCCGGTCCTCAGGCTTGTGTGGTCTCCTGGGGCCTCAGCTGGGAGAGACACGCAGCCCCCAAACCCAGGAGAGCATCTGCATTGGAAATGGCTTCACGTGAGAGTTCACTCCAGCAAAGCTGGTGACTGTGGAGGAGCCCGGCTCAAGGGCCAGCGTGAGGGTCTCTGAGAGACGACTCTGGACCGTGCAGGGAGAGCAGGAGGGGGCGGGCCTGCCTGTGGTCAGGGGCAGGGGAGGGGCAGGCATGCAGCATGCGAGGCTGCTTGTGCCGCACACTCAGAGGGACGTGGAAGGCCGATCACCGTGGGGAGGGGGCGGTGCTCGCATTTACCCAGAATGAAGACACAACGCTAGGGCGAGTGACAAGCCAGACTGGAAGTGGCGCAGGTCACAGCGAGGACGGCACCGGCCCTGTGCTGCCCGCGTGTGTGGCCTCCGGTTCGGTCCAGGCACTTCCAATGCCTCCTGCGCCTCCAGGGCCCCTTTGCCACCCTCCTCGTCTGTCTCTGACTCTGGGTCTTTCTCTCTCCCGCCCTCCATCTCTCCCTCCCTCTCTGTGTCTCTCCATCTCCCAGTCTCCATTTCTGTTTCCCTCCCCCCGCTTCCCTGCCCCGGAACCACAGGAGAATCTCCGCCTTTGGCGCCTGGGCGCCAGGCACGCTCGGCGGCTTTATTTGCAGGGCAGGGGCTAGGGCAGCAGCGGGACCTGGAAGAAGCCCTGCCTGGACGGCGGGTGGCCCATCAGCTGCCGCAGCCAGGCCGTGTAGCGGGAGACCCGCGTGTAGATCCCAAAGTGGCCGGCTGCCGCGCAGCCCTCGCCCCAGCTGACGACGCCGGTCAGGAACCAGGTGCCCCGGAAGCGTGTGGCGTGCGGGCCCCCACTGTCCCCCTTGCAGGCATCCTTGCTGCCGTCGCTATAGCCAGCGCAGAACATGTTGTCCGTGACCACAGGCCCGCCGGGCCTCTGGCGCGACTGCTGCAGGCAGTCCTGGGTTAGCAGCCGGGGCACCAGCACCACCATGAGCTTGCGGGCGGTGACCCCGCGCTCCAGGAGCTGGCCCCAGCCGCTGACGGCCGAGAAGCGCACGAAGGCCAGCGTCTGGTCCGCGAAGTCCGGGTCGGGCAGACAGAGGGGTGCCACGTGGTCGCCCAGGGCCACGGGCTGGGCCAGCTGCAGCAGGGCCACGTCGTGGTCCGTCTGGCCCGGCACGTACTGCTTGGGGACAATGATCTGCGCCACCCGCCGCTCCTGCTCTGGGCCCTCCACGCGGCTGAGGTCGTGCTCGCCTGCAGAGTACCAGGACCATCTGCTGTTGCCCCCCTCGCCACACGGACCACAGGCTCCTTTCCCTGGGGGCGAGGGGCACACGTTCCGCCCCCCAGGGTGGGCGGGCATCCTCCCGGGGCTGCCGGCAGGAGAGTTGGGGCGAATCCAGACTCAGAGTTGCCGGAGGTGTGAGTGGGGTTTGGGCGGGCAGCATGGTGCATGAGGAGGGGTGCTGCTCAGTTCCCCTGCCCCCTGGGGCCCCAGTCATCCAGTAAGCCCGCCGGGCAGAGCACCTGGGGAGGGCACCCCTGTGGGGCTCCTGGTGGGAGCGGAGTCACCCGGGGCTGCGTGTGGGCGGGAGAGGCTGCGGGGGGTGGGCACAGGGGCCCTGGGGTGTGGGGCCTGCTCACACGCTGCCTGCATGCGTCTCTCTCTGGGAAAGTCGCCGCTGCTCGTGGGAGCAGTGGTTGGAAGCCCGGAATCTTGGCCCCAAGACTCTCCTCTGAGGGCCTGCTCTGCGGGGTGGGGGGGCGCCCGCACCACCTACCCAGCACAGCCGTCAGGTTCCCCCTGCTCCGGAGCCTTTCGAAGCAGTGGGCGGCGGAGACCACCCAGGCCGGGCCGACCAGGGTGCCCCCGCACAGCAGCGCCCCGTTCAGCTTCAGCATGGCCTGGTGGGCGTGGCACACAGCGGGGATGACGTCATGGTCACGGCCACCTGGGGCTCCCCTCCCTGCACCCGTGTGGGGGCTGCCGGAGGCTCTGCGTCCGTCCAGGTAAGGGGACAGGGAGCGAGTGGGCCCCGGCCAGAGCGTGGAAATGCCGGGCTGGGGTCCTCTGCTCTGGCAGAGCGTCAGCCAGGCCCAACCCAGCGGTCCTGGAGGTTCACCTGCTGGGCGACCCTGCCCTCCCTCCCCCAGGCCTGCAGCCTCACCTGCCAGGGGCATTCCCCTTTGGGGCAGACGTGGCCCCCCACAATTCGCCCTTGGGGCTTGCTGCCATTTCTTTTTTCCAGAACAGGTATTTTCCCGCACGGATATTCCACTGTGTGGGACAGAAGTCAGCAGGACGTGGGTGAGATGGAGGCTGTGCGGCTGCACCAGTGAGTGCCCCGTGTTGGCGGCTGCGCCCGCTCTTGGCCGGGGTTTCGGGGGCCCTGGGGGAGCTGCCGGGGCCGGGCGGCAGGGCCCGTGGGCCTGGGTCCTGCTGGTGTATCCGGGGGTGGATACAGGCAGCCTGACGCCACCAAAGGGCCCGGGACGTGCTGCGCAGGGTGAGCAGCGTCTCAGGCAGCCTGGCCACTCTCCACCCCTGCTCTTGGTTCCCACCCTCCTCCGGGAAAGCCCCAGGCCAGAGGGGACAGCGTTTGAGGGGGCCGCTCTCTCTGGGCTCCTGGACGAGGCCGCTCGCACGATCCTCAGGAGACCAGGGCTGGCGAGGATGCCTCCTCCCTCCGCCCAGAGCACCCCCTCGCCCTGGTGAGGCTCAGGGATGCTCCCCCGGGGCCCACCTTTTGGCTACAGAGGACACACAGCAGGGCGGTGGCGCTCAGCGGGAGTGGAAGCACTCGGCCCAGGTCCTCACCTGTGGGTGCGCAGGACACCCCGTCTGCCTGGAGCGCGTAGCCCTCATGGCACCAGCAGAAGCGCCCGGCCCCCGGGTCGGCCCCACAGTACTGCTCACAGCCGCCATTGTCGTTGGCGCAGATCAGCTGGCTCTGCTTGTCTGCAGACACAGGGCACAGCTGACACGGCCCCTGGTCAGGGCAGGAAGCCCGGTGGCTGCCCCTCCCTGGGCCAGGGGCCAGGCCTGCGCGGAGGAAGGGGACACCCCGCAGACAATCCAGGAGGGTGAGACCGGGCCTGGGGGTCTCGGCTCAGGGGACACCCCGCAGACGACCCAGGAGGGTGAGACCCGGGCCTGGGGGTCCCGGCTCAGGGGACACCCTGCAGACGACCCAGGAGGGTGAGACCGGGCCTGGGGGTCCTGGGTCTGAGCACATTGGCCACTGGGGCTGTGGGACCCCCATGCCAAGGAGCAGGGGAGCTGACAGAGATGAATGGCTTCCCCAGCCTTGCCCCGCACCCAGAGCCCAGAAGCGGACAGGGCGTCCAGCGGGCCAGCACGCAGAACCCCGCACCCAAGACGCCCGGGTGGAAGCCTGCGAGGGTGCCGAGGCCCTTCCCGCCTGGCGAGTCGGCAGCCTCCCGGCCCCGCTCCTCACCGGTCTCACAGTTCCGGCCCTCGAAGCCGTCGGGGCAGAAGCAGATGTAGGACCGGAGCTGGTCCTCACAGGAGCCCCCGTTCTGGCAGGGGCTGGAGGCGCACTGGTCCCCGTCTGCGGGCGAGTCGCTGTTACAAGGCTGACGGGGGCTGGCGGCAAATGGGGTCGGAGTCACCTACTCACCATTGTAGGAAACCCAGAACTGCCTCTGAGGGAGCAAGAGGAAGCCGCGTGAGACGTGGGCGCCAGGGCAAGCGTTCACGTCCCTGCGGGGGAGGCGCCAGGCGGCTGGGGCTTCTGACCAGCCCTCCCTGTGGGCTCTGGAAGCCACACCGCTCTATGGAGACAGGTGGGTTCATCTAGGGAAGCGAGTTTTTTCTCTAATACCCGCCCCTCCCATTGCTAAGGCCACAGAGGTCCGAATGTCCTCTCCCAAGTCCCAACCCCAGGCTTCAGCACCAGCCCTGCCATGGAGCTGTGAACACGGACGAGACCCCACACTCCCCGAGCCTCCGGAGCTGCTCCCGATGCTGTGCTGACCGTCCAGACACCCGCTGACCGAGGAGAATGTGGAAAAGACACACACGAGTGCCCTGCCAGTTTCAGGGGCCTCGTCAGTAACAGTGAGAAACAACTCAGTGTTACTGTGAGAATAAAACAAGGTGAAAACGGCTGGAAGGTTCTGAAAACCACAACCCACTCCAGCACTCTTGCCTGAGAATCATGGACAGGGGAGCCTGGTGGCTACAGTGCATGGGGTCACAGAGAGTCAGACATGACTGAGCAACTCAGCACAGCACAGCATGCTCCCCGAGGGCTTCGCAGGTGGCGCTAGTGGTAAAGAAGCTGCCCGCCAATGCAGGGGATGTAAGAGACGCTGGTTCAGTCCCTGGGGGGGGAAGATCCCTGGAGGAGGGCATGGCAACCCACTCCGGTGTTCTTGCCTGGAGAAACCCCATGGAAGGAAGATCCCTGGAGGAAGGCATGGCAACCCACTCCGGTGTTCTTGCCTGGAGAAACCCCATGGACAGAGGAGCCTGGCGGGCTATAGTCCATGGGGTCACAAAGGGTTGGACACGAATGAGCAACTAACACACACACAGACTCAAGGGGTGACCATCCTCAGCACGCCTGGGAAGGGTCGTGTGAGCCCTGCCTGCGAGTGCGGAGTGTGTGCTATGCCAGGTGTGTGTCCTATGCGTGTGAGACATGCATCCTGTGTGTGATGTGTGTCTGTGCCAGGCGTGTGTTCTATGCGTGTGAGATGTGTGTCCTGTGTGCGTGAGACGTGTGTCCTGTGTGTGATGCATGTCCTGTGTCAGATGTGTGTTCTATGCACGTGAGACATGTGTCCTGTGTATGTGATGTGTGTCCCGTGCCAGGCACGTGTTCTATGCGTGTGAGACGTGTGTTCTATGTGTGTGATGTGTGTCCCGTGTCAGGTGTGTGTCCCGTGCGTGTGAGACATGTGTCCTGTGTATGTGATGTGTGTCCCGTGCCAGGCACGTGTTCTATGCGTGTGAGATGTGTGTCCTGTGTGTGTGATTCGTGTCCCATGACAGATGTGTGTCCCACGCGTGTCAGATGTGTGTCCTGTGTGGGGTGTCCCTCGAGTGTGCGGGGAGAGAGGGTCCTGTCTCCTGGCCTCCTGATCCTCAGCCCCCTGGAAGGAGACGATTTCAGCGGGCATCTCTTTGCTTGTGGACGGGAGGGGAGGCCCGCTCTGCCTGCTCCGCCCCGCTGGGGGAGGAACAGGCTCCCTAGGTGTGCCCTCCTCACTCGAGCATCCCTGAGGCGGCCCTGGCCAGGGTCTCTGATGGCTCCGATGGGTCTCTGAGGGCTGCTGGACAGGCGGCCCTGCCCGGGGCCTGGACGGCTTACGGGGTCAGGGGGCCATCCTTGGGGGGATGGGGGCACAGGAAACTGTGCTTCTGGATGAGGAGGGTGTGTGCAGGGGGTCTCAGCATGGGGAGACCCCAGCCCCCGGCGCCCAGAGCCCACCGGCTGCCCCCAGTGCACCGGGCGAGCTCACCGTCCTCTCCTCGTTGCGGAAGATCTCGTGGGCTTCCTCGAAGGAGCAGAGCTCCTCCCTGCACTCCCGCTCCAGCGAGCCCGGCAGCAGCTCCTCCAGGAACCCGTTGGCACGCCGAGGCCGATGCAGGATGCTGAGGGCCTGCTCCTGGGGCAGGAAGACTGGGGGGCGTGCTGTGAGATGCGGGGGCGCCGGCACCGTCCCCCAACCTGTAACAGCACCTCCCCACTACCCTGCCCCCCACCCCGGTGATGGGACCACAGGCCCCCTGCCCCCCACCCCGGTGATGGGATCACAGAACCCCTGTCCCCCACCCCGGTGATGGGATCACAGAACCCCTGTCCCCCACCCCGGTGATGGGATCACAGAACCCCTGACCCCACCCCGGTGATGGGATCACAGAACCCCTGCCACCACCCCGGTGATGGGATCACAGGCCTCCCACCCACGGGCCGCTGGTTTGTAGCAGGAGAGTTCCTCACAGCTGCCAATGGGCAACACTGCATAAGCTTCATATGCGAGGAGAGGGCGATGTGTTTGTTAAATTATAACATGTCCATGCCCTTGACCGGGTCCCTTCACTTCCAGTTTATCCTAAGGAGATGCTCTGAGCCCCGCAGACACCAGGCTGCTGGGAGAGCTGAAGACACGTCACTGGCAACACTAATGACCCAGCCCAGCAGTGCCAGGTGAAAAAAGACGGTTAAACAGGAAGGACCCGGGTGCCACGGCACTGGAGCAGGACGGCGGGCAGGGCCCCCACGGCCGGCGTGGGCCCCGGGGCAGACGTGGACGGGTTTCAGGGGACAGTGTCGGCGCCTGGCTTCCGCCTTGGCCACCCCTTGGGGCTGGGGAATCACGGTGGTGACCGCTCACAGAGCCGCCCGCCCGTGTTCCCACTCAGGCCTCTCCACGTCCACAGTTGGGGGTCATGTTCACCGCCGCAGTGGCCGAGCATCAAGGCGCAGTGTCTGTGCCCTGTCCCTTGGGGTGGGGGTCCACCCGCGAGGGGCTGAGAGCAGAGCGGGAGACGGGTCACCTCTGAGCCCGCGTCTGGGCCTGGGGGGTGGGTGGTGGAGGCAGGCGAGGGCCCGCTGTGGCCAGGGAGCCTGCCCCCAGACGTCTGGGAGGGGACTCCCGTGGCCTGTGCTCCAGGAGCTCCGCTCATCTTTTGAAAGGCAGGCAAGTCAGAGAGGACCCCCCAGCCAGGCTCCCAGCAGATGGGAGTGCCCACCACGCAGGCCAGCTTTCGGGGCGGCTGGCCTTCCATGGGGTTAATGGGGAACTTCCCCCACTTACCTGCCGGCAGGGACCCCCACAGGCTGAGCAGAAAGCAGAGGAGGGCCAGAGCCCAGGCCTGGGACAGCATGGCCAGATCCTAGGTTGCTCAGTCTGTTGACTTTCTGGGCCGGGGAGGGGAGGGGGGGTGGCGGAGGGCGGGCAAAGTTCTCCCAGAGCTGGAGGCCGTGGGGGAGGGGCTGGCCTCCCGAACCGCGCTGCAGTCCTGGCCCGGGGCCTGCGGATGAGGGCTGGCCGGGCGTCTCGGCCCCTGGCTGGTCCCTTGGGCCCTCCTGCCCCTGGGCTGCAGGTGCGGGTGACCAGCTGCCCTGGCTGCTGGGCACGGGCGGGTTTCTCAGGACCCCGGACTTTCGGGACGAAATCGGGATGCCCGGGGCCACTGGGCTGGCAGTCTCCCTGTGGGGCTCCCTCGGGTGTCCAGCCTCCTTGGGAGGCTCCCCTTTCCTATAAACGGTGGGTACCTGCCCTGTGCCTTCCTCTGTGCAGGGGTGATGGGGCCCAGCTGTCCCTGCAGGTCCCGGGCGCTCCCTCCCCAAGAGGAAGACTGATGGCCTCTGGACTCTCTGCTCGTCACTATCAGTAACTATCGGTTGCTCAGGACCCAGGTGTAGTGGAATTTGTGGAGGAGTTTGGGGGGATTCCGAGCCCCACGGGGACACGTGAGGCAGGTGTCGCCGTTCTGGGCTCAGCCCCCTGGGGGTCCTGGCTCCGTCTTCTCCAGCTTTAGAGGGGCTCACCCCTCTGAGCCTCGCTCTCCTCACGGGGCAGGGGGGCTGGCGAGGCCTGCTGAGAGCTGGGGGCGTCCTGTGTCCTGTGAAGGCTCCAGAAGGGCCCCCGCCACCCCGCCATGAGTGGCCAGCATGCCAGCTTCCTCCTCCCTGGCCACCGCCTTCTCAGGCCAAGCGCCTTGCAGACACTGGACTCCTTGTGTGCCCTTCTAGCTGCCCACCCAGCCCGCACCCAGCGGCTCCCAGCCACAGGATCTAGCCTGTCCCAGGTCTGGGTGCCGGTGTCGGAGGGCTGTGCTCCCTCTGAGGCTCTGGGGAGGGTCCTTCTCACCTCTTCCAGCTCCCGAGGCACCAGTGGCCTTTGGGCCTGGCCACACTGAGCAGTTTCTGCCTCCGCTGCCCTCTGTGTGTGTGTGAATCTCCTGCTTCTTCTAAGGACACCAGTCATTGGACAGGAGACACTGTGACCCCATCTCAACCTGCTGCTCCTGCAGTGACCCCGTCTCAACCTGCTGCACCCGCAGTGACCCCGTCTCTAAGCAGGCGGCCTTCTGGTGTTCCGGATAGAGGGGTATTTTAGGGGCTGCTCTCTGCCCGGAGCCCCTGGTTTCACTTGAGCAGAGCTGAGCTGAGCCTGTGTTTGGAGCCACACGTGCGGCATCCTGAGCACAGGACCAGCGGGGACAAGGCTCCTTCTATGGCTTCTCCAAGCATCACTGCTGAGCCGGTTTCCACAGACAGATGCCCTGCGGGCACGGGTGTCAGCAGGCATCAAGTGAACGCGAGGGGCAGAGGCGCTCAAGTCTGGGGGATGTCCCCGGGGGGGGAGGGGACCCGGCAGCCCAGGGCCACTTGGCTTTGAGGAGCCTGTGCTCCCCCTGGCGTTGCACCCTTTCTCCTGGCAGCCAGGTCTTCTCAGTGACCAGTGGCCGAGCAGGGGCAGGCCTCACCTTGTCCTGCCCCTGAGGAGGGCGAGGGGGCACAGGCGCTGGCGTCCAGTGGGGAGAAAGGCGGCCGTTGTGAAGAGCCTGGGGGCCTGCTCACTCGCGTTGGAGTCTGGGGGCACTCCAGTGAGGGCGGCCCCCCCAGTGAGGGCAGCCCTAGCATCACCGCCCAGTTTCAGGCCCTGACCCTCTACAGATGAAGGCAGACTGCAAGAGTTGCCGATATTTATTTCAAACTCCATCCATACAATAAAGAATTCTGACTTTTAAACTTCATTTACATCAGAAGGTTAAAAAAAAAAAACAGTGGCTGAAACGCGAAGTTTTAAAGTGCCTTCATGAGGAAGAGGTCACAGAAACGGGGCCAATCCCAGGCAGGGACGGCAGGAACGGTGTCTGAACAGTCAATATATTAAGTAAATTACGTGACTCGTCGTTTTCGAAATAACTTACATGCTTCCAGAAAGAGCTGCGGACCTTGCCCGCCGCCCACTACACGGTTCAGAGAGGCCTGATCCGCCTGCCGACCGGGGCCGCGGCGGGGCTGCAGTGGCCTGGGGCTCGGGCCGTACAGTGATCCCCTGCCAGCAGCCTGGAGGCTATAGACACACGGCCGCGCTGGGCACGTGCGCACACGCGCACACACACACACACACACACACACACACACACGCACACACAGAAACGTCTGCCCCAACCAGACACAGAAGCACTTCCAGACAACAGGATCTGTTTCTGAAACACACACAAAAACAGTAGAACAGAAGAGTTTTCTTTCCAGTTCTGCCTCGAGTGGAATAAAATAAATTCTGCTCCCGTGCTCATGGCACGGCCACGCGGGACCCGGGGCGGGGGCGGCCGAGCGCAGGGCTTCCCGGGCCCAGCGTCGGTTCGGGTGACACCTGCCAAAACGGCATCTTTACGTGTAAAAACAATAAAAATACCCTAAGTCAGTGAAGAGTGTTAAAAAATCAGGAGTCCCCTCATTTTTCTGTAGAAAAGAAAGTTAACCTCTTATAGTTTACATGTTCTTTTGAAAATTAACCTACACAGATGAAGGAATTTCCTTGGTTTTGCGCCGCCGGTCTGTAGCGACTCTGCCCGATTCTCCGGGGCCCCCTCGCACCTGGGAGCAGGTGGCCTCAGAGGGCGCCGTCGAGTCCCCGGGAGCCCCCAGGTCACCCAGTGCCCTGTGAACCCCGGTAACAAAAATAGTTCTATATCAAATACAGTATCAAATTGTCACTTCATGTAAACACAGTGATTCCTGGTAAAGATCAGAGGCCCAAGTACCACAAAAAATGGCCGTAGGATTAATCCCTGCTTAAAAAAAATGTGTAAAAGACCAACTATCCCCACCCCCATCCCCAGCCTTTGGCCAGGCCCTCAGGCGCTTCTCGGGATGCAGCTCCACAGGATGCACGCTCCTGCCGCCAGAGGCAGAGACGTGGAAACAGAGGCAGCGGCCACGATCGCGGCTGGGGCCCTTCCCCTGGAGGTCTGTCCATCAGCTCCGTCGGTCTGCCCCTTCCTAGGGGATCCGGTGCTGCACTCCGCTCTGCGCCTGGGAAGGTGCCCCGTCCTCGGGGGCTGCGGCGGCGCTGGGTTCCGGGCACAGCTCGGTGGGCAGGTGGCCCCAGCAGAGGCCAGCTCCTGGCGCTGCGGGCAGCGTGGCCGTGGTGCTACCCCTGCAGGTCAGCGAGGGCGGCCGTGCAGCTCTCACTGCAGCTGGACGAGGGGCTCAGCACCGCGGAACCCGCACTGGACTCTGAGGGCAAGCAGGCGAGGGCTGCAGCGCGCTGCACAGGCGGACTCGCTGGCCCCCAGCTGCCTGCCGTCACCGCAGGCCTCACCTGGGCGCTCACGGGGGTGGGGAAGCATTCACGGGGCTGGGGGCGCTCACGGGGGTGAGGGGTGCTCACGGGGGTGGGGGCGCTCACAGGGCTGGGGGCGCTCACGGGAGTGGGGAAGCATTCACGGGGCTGGGGGCACTCACGGGGGTGAGGGGCGCTCACGGGGTGGGGGGCGCTCACGGGGGTGGGGGCGCTCACGGGGTGAGGGGTGCTCACGGGGCTGGGGGCACTCACGGGGGTGGGGGCGCTCACGGGGGGGGGGGGGGGGTGGGGGCGCTCACGGGGGTGGGGGGCGCTCACGGGGTGGGGGCTAGGGGGGGGGCGCTCACGGGGTGGGGGCGCTCACGGGGGTGGGGGGCGCTCACGGGGGTGGGGGCGCTCACGGGGGTGGGGGGGGGGGGGGGGGCGCTCACGGGGTGGGGGCGCTCACGGGGTGGGGGGCGCTCACGGGGGTGGGGGGCGCTCACGGGGGCTGGGGGCGCTCACGGGGGGGGCTGGGGGGCACTCACGGGGGTGAGGGGCGCTCACGGGGGTGGGGGGCGCTCACGGGGGTGGGGGCGCTCATGGGGGTGGGGGACGCTCATGGGGATGGGGGGCGCCCACGGGGGTCTGGGGGTGCTCACGGGGGTGGGGGGTGCTCATGGGGCTGGGGGGTGCTCACAGGGGTCGGGGGCACCCACGGGGGTCGGGGGGGTGCTCACAGGGGTGGGGGGTGCTCACAGGGGCCGGGGCACGCTCACAGGGGTCGGGGCACCCATGGGGGTCGGGGGGGTGCTCACGGGGGTAGGGGGTGCTCATGGGGCTGGGGGGCGCTCATGGGGGTGGGGGGCGCCCACGGGGGTCGGGGGGCGCTCACGGGGGTGGGGGGCGCTCATGGGGCTGGGGGGCGCTGACGGGGGTGGGGGCGCTCACAGGGGGTGGGGTGGGGCACAGGGCTCACCTGGGCTGCTCAGGCACCCCACGGGGCCACCCTGGCAGAGGAGAGTGGACAGGCTGTGGGCGGGCACCCAGCCCTCGACGCCGGAGCTCAGGTTCCGCACGCACCTGCAAGGGGCTGGGTGAGGGCGCGGCCAGGCGCAGGCGAGGGGCACGTGGGGCGGGGGTCTTACCAGAGGCCCTCATCTCCCTCCTGCACGAGCTCCACCTCGTCCCCGCTTCTCAGGGCCAGCACGTCGGAGACCCCCTTCTCGTCCAGCCTGGTGACGGTGTACCTCCCGGGGACCTGGGGAGGCACAGCAGGGCACCCCATGCACCGTAGCCCGCAGCTGGAGAGGCCTCGCACAGACCCCTGAGAGCCCCCGGCCTGCCCTGCCCCTCCGGGCCCGTGTGCCCGCCACCGTGGCCCTGCTGCCCCCTGCCTGGGCCACACCTGCGGGCACGGAACGAGTTTGGCCGGGGGCTCGTCTTTCACCCGTGAGAGGGGGCTCCTGTCCCCCGTCTGCCTTCAGAGCCCGGCGGCCAGCGCCTCACACACCAGGTGCTCAGCACCTCTGTGGACAGAGTTGCCAAGCGGCGCGGACTCGAGGGGGAGGCTGTTCTGCGGGAGCGCGGGGGCTCCAGCCTCGTGTGACCGAGCTGTGCAGGGGTCGCACCGCCTGGCATGGGAGCGGGCAGAACTGGGCCGGGGCCCCTCATCCTCACGGGGGGCCAACATCGTCCTCCCTGGACACCCCGCCCAGCCCCGCCCTGGCCCGGGGCAGCACCTCCCACCCTCTGGCCACCCCGAGAGCAGGAGGCACCCCCCCAGGCTTGCCTGCCCACTGAGGTTCCCCCGCTGACCCCTGGGGTCCTGGCCGGCTCCACTCACTCTTAGGCCTCCTCGGGAAGGGCCGCCGGGCCCCCTGAGACGCGCCTGCTTTCCCCCACCTACGCGTGTCTGCCCCGTCCTTCTCTGGGGTGCTCTGCGTGCTGCAAACAGCTGGTATGAACCAGGGCAGCAGCCAGCGGCAGCGAGTAACTGCTGTGTGTCCTGACTCTGACGGCTTATGCTTCCCTCGGGGCTCATGCGAAAGCAGAACTTTGTCTCGAAGGCAAGTTTGCACCTCGGACAACGCAATTCTCTTAAACGCTGGGGTGGAGACGTGCAGCGTTAGCAAAGCTCCCCTACAGGGCAGAGCGGGCAGGTGTGCGCTGTGGGCCAGGCTGATGTGAACTAACAGAGGGCAGGCACAGGAAGACCCTCCCATGGCCCCAGGGCCCCGGGCCCCTAAGGGTGCAGCGGGGAGCACCGGCCAGGTGAGAGCCCAGGTTACCAGCTTCCCGGGGCCCGCTCTGCCCTCCTCCTCCGCGTCCGAGGAGTTGACGGGCTCCTCGGTGCTGGACCAGCCATCGTTGTCCTCAGGCGTCTCTGATGGGTGGGACGTTTTGCTCCAGCCTAGAGAGGAACAGGCTCCGGTGAGGATCCCCTCATGATCTGCTGCCAAGGGAAGGCCCTTTCTGTGACCACTGGCAAGCACAGCACCCCTCACCGCACGGCGGGCAGCGGCCAGGAGGAGGGCTCCTTGCCGGGGCTGGGCTGAGAGCACCCCGGCTAGGGAGGGCGAGAGAGTGGCTGGGAGGCCACTGGACGACGCTTCTTCGGGCTTTATAAACCACGCGAACACTCCTCGGTGAGTGTTTCCACTGCCCTGCATCCCCAAGGGCAGCCACCGTGAGCATGACCCATGGCCCCACGGGGGCCGTGTGGGGAGCAGGAACTGCGAGTTTACAGCCACAGACCCCCCTCCCTGCCCGCTGGGGCACGTCCACAGTCGCCCAGCGCAAGAAGTACAGGGGGGCGCTGGGCTTGGTCACCAGGGGCCCTGGCGCTAGGCAGCTGGCCACAAATGTCTGCTCACCCCGCCCAGCACTGACAGGGGCTCCTGGCCAAACGGAAGCAGGAGTGTGACGGGGGACAGTGTGGGCAGACGATGACGCTGCTGCTGCGCAGAGCACTGGCCCCAGGACGCGGGTGCCCGTAAACCCGGCTGGCCCACAAGGATGGGCACTGCCCTTTGGTCACGCCCGGCTGCCCGAGGCCTCTGAGGGACCCTCTGTACCAGGCGAGGTGGTCCCTGTGTCCACACTGGCAGGAGTAAGGGGGAAATGCTGGGCCCAAGGCCGTGTAGGAGCTGGGGGCTTGGAGGAGGACATCGGACCAAGGTGACCGTGAGTCTGGTCACCTGTTGTCCCTGTAAAACAGCCACTGGTATTGACACTGGAGAAAGAGGGGCTGATGGAGCTCCAGGAAGCAGATACTTGGTGATGGCAAGGGTGGAAGCCAAGAAACCTCACTGTGCCCTCATGTGGACTGAAGTGACTCACCACAGGGGAGGAGGGGGAGCAGCGGGAGGGGAAGGAGAGAGGGGGAAGGCGAGGAGGAGAGGGGAGGAGGGGGAGCCGGGGGGAGGCAAAGGAGAGAGGGTGAGGGGAGAGGAAGAGAGAGGAGGGGGAGGGGAAGGGGAGGAGAGGGAAGGAGGGGTGGAGGGGAAGAAGGGGGAGGAGACGGAGAGAGGGGGAGGGGGAGAGGGCAGGAGGGGAGGGGGCTGGCCGCGCTGGGCTTGCTCCAGGCTCTAACACCCCTCTGTGGATGTGAGGTCACCTCACTGTCTCATAGGTAAGCGGGGAAGCTCAGAGCTGACACTGCTGGGCTCAGAGGCCGTGCAAAGCGTCTGAGCTGCACGGGGCAGGGGCCCCGGACCAGGAGAGTCGGCAGAGCAGGGAGGTGCCTCGGACACCCCTGGTCTTAAGCAGGAACCCAAAGGGCCCACAGCAGCCTCTCCCAGGAGCCCTGCGGGAGGCGGCTCCTTTCCCCAGCCTGGGGCTCCACAGGGCTGAGTGTGCAGGGCTGGCCTCAGGCTGGCCTGCCTGGGTCGTGCGAGGGCGTGGCCCGGGTCCCTGGGGCACAGACTGTCCTTGGAGGCTAGGGAGGGCCCGGTCACCCTGAGTGGTCTGAGCACGGGGTAGGGTCCAGCCACACCCGAGGGACCGCCACGCTGTCTGGGAAACGCAGGATGAATCACACAGTGGAATCCTCTCTGGGAACCTCAGACTCTCAACCTGGGCCGGGGGTCTTGGGGTCTCCTGGGCCGCAGGGGCGACGGAGGCCAAGACCTGAGCTTCATTGCAGAGCCGACCCGTGCGTCTGCACAGCGGGAGCCCCCAGGAAACTCGCAGTAGGAGGGCTCCACCGGCTGTTGTCCCCAGAAGTGTGAGGACCAACAGCAAGGCAGATCAGGCCTGGGGCACAGAGCCCCGCAGCCCCACAGCCTCTGGGAGACAGCCCTGCCCGTCCCAGACGCCGGCCAGCGTCCCCAGCCACTGCCTGGCACTCGGCGGTCAGCTCTGCGGCGCTGGGCGTGCCCAGCCTGAGGCCCGGCAGCCAGAAGCCAGACGTCACCAGGGCTGTCGTGGGGGCGTCAGGTTTGGAACAAAACACCGACTCTGCCCCTGGCTGGGAGGGACCTACTTGGCCGGGCAGCTCAGATGACAGGTGAGGGTGAGACAGGGTCCCTAATCGGATGGGGAGGCAGGTGTCAGGCCTTGTCCAGAAGGTGAGCCACTCTACCTCGTAACCCAAAAGGCGTGGGGTCGCTCTTTACTTGGTGTCGCTTAGCTTTTTTGTCAGGACTGGTGGGAGAAGCTGCAGAGGGGCGAGAGGCAGAGACAGAACAGGAGAGCGTGAGGCGCAGAAGCTGAGCACATGGGCAGTGACATGGATCACGAGCTGCAATGAGACCCGCGGCCAGAGCTGCCTTCTGGGGACTCCGAGCCGAGCTCGCAGGTGGAGGGACCCAGGGGTGCACCTTCCGGGGACTCCGAGCCGAGTGCGCGGGCGGAGGGACCCAGGGGTGCACGGGGAGCCCCGTGGGAGGGCGGGAAGGGCTGCAGATGACGCGGCGTCGGCGTCGTGGTGTCTGTGTCCTGGGCCCCGCGTGCAGCACGCACCGGGCACATGCTCTGCAAACCCGGCGAACGTGAGGACCAGGATGTGTCCACCTTTTCGTTTGTTTGTTTGAAGCCAATTTAAAATGATTTTGTAAATTGGAAAAAAAAAAAAGCTCCAATTTTCGGGGCCCATAAAAAGAGCTCCAGTCTTTAGTGTCTGGCGGGGAGCCCTCTAACGACCCTCCTGCAGCTTCTGGGCATGCTTCTCGCGTATATCCGCTGCCCGGGCGCCCCAGTGGGCTTTGAAACCCCCCCTTGGGACACTCTGAACCTGCCTGTGCGTTCAAACAGCCCAGAGGGAAGTGAAAGCCTTGCTCTCTGGCAGGCGGGGGCCTGACAGGGAACGGCGGGAGAGGATGGGCTCGCGGGAGGAGCTGGGCCAGAAGGCAGGCAAAGGACACTCGGGCCCCCAAGACGGGCCTCCATCAGAAGCGTGGGCCTCCTCCTTCCCGAAGAAAAGGCCCTGAAAAGAGCTCTGGCCGCACAGATGACAGACACACCAGCGTTGGGGACAGAGAGCGACGGGGTGGAAGATGCTCCCCGGTGATGAAGGCGGCAGATGCCCTCCCGAGACGGTCCACGCGGATGAACATGGCACCGCGGGTGATGAAAGACAACCAGGGTGCGAGCTGCCCCGAGGCCGTGGGCTGGCGGGTGCCTTTACCTTTCTGGGCTTTGAGGGCAGCAAAGCTCTGCAGGGTGAAGCGCTTTTTAGAAAGGGCAGAGCTTTCTGAGGTAGAGCTAGTGACCGCGTCATCTGCGGGGAGAGAGGGTGGTGCAGGGGGTGCTGGGCGGTCACACCCAGGTCCCCCCCAGGCCCCACGCTTGACACGGACCTGCCCGGGGCCAAGGGGTGTGCATACGACCCGCCTGCTGTGGGCACCCACAACTGTCCTGGCGCTCTGGGCTCAGCCCAGCACCCACCTTCGCCCTTCTCAGGGGACCCAGAACTCGGGGCTCAGCCCAGCACCCACCTTCGCCCTTCCCGGGGGGCCTGGCGCTCCGGGCTCAGCCCAGCACCCACCTTTGCCCTTCCCGGGGGGCCCGGCACTCCGGGCTCAGCCCAGCACCCACCTCGCCCTTCTCAGGGGACCCAGAACTCGGGGCTCAGCCCAGCACCCACCTCGCCCTTCTCGGGGGCCTGGCGCTCCGGGCTCAGCCCAGCACCCACCTTCGCCCTTCTCAGGGGACCCAGAACTCGGGGCTCAGCCCAGCACCCACCTTCGCCCTTCCCGGGGGGCCCGGCACTCCGGGCTCAGCCCAGCACCCACCTCGCCCTTCTCGGGGGGCCTGGCACTCTGGGCTCAGCCCAGCACCCACCTTCGCCCTTCCTGGGTGGCCCGGCACTCCGGGCTCAGCCCAGCACCCACCTTTGCCCTTCTCGGGGGCCCTCTGCTGTGGTGTCGGCCCCCCGTATCCCTCCAGGCTCAGCGGGTCCGTTTTTCTTTCTTCTAACTTTTTTATGTTTCTTGTGCTCGCTTTCGAGGGACTAATGACGTCAGACGCGTGGAAAAAGGAAAAGAACATTGCCGTTAGCATTCACAGGCCCCCGAGGGTGGGGAGGGGATGACCCTGAGCTCCTCCCCAGCGCTCGGGCCACGTGTCTCCCACTGCGGGGCCGTGGCCATGCGCCTCCAGACTCTGGGTGTAGCCAGGGGGGACACCACCTCCACAGCTGCTAAGCAAGAGGCGGTCTTGTTGTTTTTTTCTCCCACAGGGTAACCTTTCTCCTTTAAAGCTATTGTTCTGTGATTTATTTATTTAGACTATATCCTACTCCACAGATGATTAGACGTGGCTTACATAAAAAACAGTAAAAGAATAAATAGTGGATGGATAAAGCAACAGAGGAAAAATGAGGGCAGAAGACACGTAACGAGGCCAGTGTGAAATGAGTCTCCTCGTCCCTGTCTGCCCGTGAGCCGTGGGCCCCACAGCTGTGAGCCAGTGTGCTCCTAGGATCTGGCCACCTGGGACGCTGCCAACTCTGACACGTGGGTGCTGGGCTGCTCTTGGGACAGCCACCCACTGCGCGCTGATCGTGATGGGATTTCTACCCCCTCCCCAGGAGAAAACAGGAACACAGGGACTGGCCTCTGCCTGAGGCTGGGGCCAGAGGCACAGGCCTTGACGCTGACCTGCTGGGACTGACCAGCAGCGTGTGAGCCCGGGACACACCCCCGGGCCCTGGGCAGTGGGCTTGGGGACCAGGAGACATGGTGGCACGGGTTGGCTGGCTCCCACTGGGAACCCTGCACGCGGCGGGCCTCACCTGGTGCCAGCTGGTGTGGGCAGGGGCAGGCTCTGGGACTGCTCGAGGGCGCGATGCTGGCTGGCCTCTGTGGGGAGAGGGGCCCGGTGCAGTCAGGATCTGGGGCCGCGTGCCCTCCCCTCCAGGAGTCTGGAGGGCCAAGGGTTGGGGCTGCTCCGAGGGACCAAACACGCCCGGGGGGCAGGGAACAGGCCCTCACCTCTGCATGCCTGCAGCTGGCTGGTCAGCACCTTCCGGATCTCGCTCACCCAGGCGGCCTTGATTTCAGGAGTGGGTGCCTGTGCCCCAGAGCAGACCAGGGGTGACTGCGTGCCCACCGTGACGTGTGCCAGTGTATCCCTCTGCAGGTGCCCGGGACCCGTGGGAACCGGGGGACAGTGCTGCACTGGGGGTGCAGGAAGGAGCCCTGGGGCGAGGGTGCGCTGGCTGCCAGGCCCGCACCCTGCGGCTCTGACTCTGACTCAGCGGGAACCCTCAGGAGAGGGTGCGCTGACCACTGGCTGTGCTGGTAGGTGCTGGACTCTGAGTATCCCAGGCTGGTGCAGAGCCGGGCGCTGGCTGAGGCCGCTCCCGCTGCAGCTCTGCGGGCCCTTGGCTGGCCGAGCCGGCTGGTGTGTTGTGAGCTGTGACCAGGTCGCCAGGGCCTCCTCGCTGCCCTGGGGCCACATCCCCCAGGGTCGCCAGGGCCCAGACCACCAAGCGTGTCAGAGCTGTGGCGGGCAACGTGGTGAGTCGCCTCCCGGGCTGAGCTGCTCTCTCGGGGTCTCTGTCAGACGCGTGGACGCCCCGAGAGCTCCACCATCTCCCACCCCCACGGCGAGGTGAGGACACGCTCCCCGCACGAGAGCCGCGCACGCGTGTGCCAGTGTGCACGTGCGGCATGGGCCGCCCGCATTGCCCCGCCGTCCCGGCACTCAGGAACCTGCTGCCCTGCCTCCAGAGCCCCTCTGCCCTGCAGGGTCCCTGCTCCCCGTCAGGGCTCGGCTCCGTCACCGACAGCCCAGGGCAGCCCCACACAAACGGGGCAGGAGTGTGGGCTGGCCTCTGGGAGATAAAACCTCAGAAGGTCCTAGACGGCGGCCCTCAGCCAAAACTGCTCACGGGCACCCGCACGGGCCAGGCAGACCCCGGGGCCCACCTGGATGATGTACACCTCCTCCCGGGCGTTGTACCAGATCTCAAACTTCTTGGCGTCTCCTTTCACGTTCTCCGTGATGCCGACGGCCGTCATCTGTGAGGGCAGAGCAAGTGGGTGGGCCTCCGGCGGGGTGCCCTCCCCGGAAGGCAGGTGCCCAGCCCGGGGCGCTCACGTTCAGGGACTGCTTGTAGCTGTAGGAGGGCGCCTTCTCGTAGCCCTCGCCGTTCTCCTCCCGCCGCTTACAGAAGAGCACGGCCTTCTCGTGCAGGAACAGGTGGCGCTGCATGGGCTTGAAGCGGGCCAGGTCCTTCACCTTGGCGTGGCCCCTCTTGTGGTCGGTCCACACACTGAAGGAGCCCTGCATGAGCAGCCTCCCCAGGTCACTCAGGTTCCCCTGAGGGGCGGAAGGAGGCCCGATGAACGCCAGCGTGGGCCTGAGGCCTCGGACGCAGCCAAGCAGAAGGCCTGTCTGGGAGCCGGGCTGTGGCCCGTGGGGCCCAACCGCCAACACTGGGAAGGTCAGGGGTCGCGGGGACGAACAGGGGATGTTTGGGGCAGGGAACTGCTCTGTGGGACGCTATCATGGTGGACGCTGGTCACCCACTTGTCCAAACCCAGAGCGTGACCCCGACGTGCGCTGTGGACCCTGGGTGAAGGGTCAGCGGGGACCCGTCGGCTGTGACGGGCGCCGACTGCGACGGGAGGGGGCGCTGTGGGGGCCGATGTGCACCCGGGGCGTGGGGAGGCCTGTGTGCTCCCTTACATTTCGCCATGAACCCAGAACTGCTCCAAAAAGAAAGGTGATTAAAGGGAAAAGCAAAGAGAGGGCGAGTGCTGGAGGGATTTACAAAGCGGAGAGGAACCAGGGAACGGCCTGAGCGCGTGGCGGGTGGAGGGGCGGCATCCCGCTGTCAGGCGCTGCCTGGGCGAGAAGGGGAGGGCCAGGAGGGGTGGTGCCCGAGCCCGCCGGCTGAGACGCGCCCTGGGGTGGGAACGTCCTGGGCTCCCGCCAGCAGGGCGGCGCGCACGGGATTCTGGGTGACCTGCGTGCAGGCCGCCCCCCCTGCCCGTGATGGGCCCCTCAGGCCCCGCCCCAGGCTGGCAGGGTGGGCGGAGCCTCACCTCGTAGCCGGTGATGGCGATCAGGTGCATGGAGTCGTTCACGGCCTTGAGGATGCCCAGGATGGAGCTCAGGGCCTCCTGCAGGTCCTCCGCCCCCTCGCAACTCTTGCTGTATTTAAGCATCTCCTGGTGGGGCGCGGGGGGGGGTCACTGCCCGTCTGGACTCTGAGCCCCACCCCTGGGGGAGCGGCTGGGACGCCCTGGGACAAGGGTGTGGCTCCTGTGCGGTTGTCACTGGTGGGGGAAGACCAATGTGCCCTGGGGCACTCACCCCCCGCCTAGATGCAGGGTTGGGGGATGGTCTTGCCTGCCTGTGTCCCCGACCCCGGCCCCTGATGACAGGCAGTGCACGGGAGGCTCTCACAAAGGCGTGTGGGGAGCCAGGGCCCCGCAGACATGGGAGGAAAGTGTCCAGAGACCACGGAGCTCAGGGATGGGCTGGGGCGACTGCCACTGTGTGGTATGCGGCTGGGAGGGTGGCCAGACCAGAGCCAGGCTCCGGGGAGGGGGCATCAGGCCAGGCGGGGGGCGGAGGGGCTCCAGGGGATGCCCGGCCTCTCACCTTCAGCAGCAGCTGGTACTTGGTGATCCTCTGGACTGGCTTCAGCAGGTAGGAGTCCAGGCTCAGCTTGTGGTCCAGCTTCTTCTGGCACTCCTGCACCCACCACACCCCCTTAGACGGCTGTCACCCTCCCTGGGAGCGTCAGCCTGTGGAGGACCATCCCCACCACAACCTCCTTAAGACGGCTGCCGCCCTCGCCCCAAGCTCAGCGTTTGAGGACAGCCGGCACGGCTGGGACACACCTGGAAGAAGGGGCAGTCGGAGCACTGTCTCCACAGGCTCTCGGAGCGCGGCTTGTTCTGACAGTACTTCTCGTAGATCTGGAACTCCTCCATCTGCCAGGGAGCGGGGCCGCGTCATGGGGGTCACGGAGCCCACCTCCGAGTCACAGCCCTCTGGGTGGGGACTCCCGGTTCCCTGGGCCAGCCCAACTCCGGGCCCCCTCTCTGTTTCAGATACCACGGCTGTGGCCGGTCAGCCAGGTGACAGCAGCCCAGAAGCTCCATCTCAGGGCTGCCCTAGTCCTGGCACCTCTCTTAGAAACATTTGGTCCGTGTGGCCGTCTTTGGTCTCAGGGAACAGACAAATAGACACAGGACCAACACAGACTTTGTGAAGGACTCAGCTGCACGTGCATGGGGGTCAGGACGCCGGCGGGCTGATGAACGGTAACTGCCGCCCCCACTGAGGCCCGCGTTCCACAGGTCGGGGGCGCGGCCTGAGCACCTGCACTGCCCCTCGGTCCCCGGGGGGGCCGATGCTGGTGACACTCCCCACCCCAGGTCTCAGCACCGGGAGGTGCGCCAGACTGAGAGCAGCACAAACAGGGCTCCTCTGCCTCTTCTGCCCCGGCGCCGGCTCCTGCCTGCGCCTGCGTGCTGCTGGGTCAGGGTCACCAGGGACAGCATCCTGCATCCCATCCTCCTGCTCCCAGAGCCTGTGCACGGCCCCCAGCCCACTGCTGGTCCTGCATCTGTGACTGATACCTCAGAGCACGCATGACCACCCAGGGTCAGCTGGTGTGCTAGGGACCAGCAGGGAACTAACGCCGGCAAGGACAGTCAGCACGCCGCACTCGCGCCCAGAACTCCGATGCCCTGCGATTCTGCCGGCTCTCAAAGCTGGGGTCCTAGGTCTCTCTTTTTTGAGCTAGTTACTGGGCTTTAGGGAAACTGTGCTCTTCCGGCCCTAACGAAAAGCATCACGGCATCTCAGCCAAACTGGAAACATCTGTCCTTGTAATCTCGGTTGGCCAGATGGGGACCATGACAGAACTTAGAGCCACTGTGGCTTTAAGGAGCAACTTCAAGGTGTCAGGCCTGCAGAAGGACACGTTTGAGAAGCACGCACCCGCTCCAGAAAGCACCTGCCAACCAGCTCCGGGCAGTCCGTGTAGTTCTCCAGCTCCCTCAGGAATATCCTAGATGAGGAAGTGTGTGCCAGGTCACGTGAACATAGCCAGAATATGACGGCAGCGTCACCAAGTATTAGATGTTCTTTTCCAAACGCCTATCCCAACTCTGGACGGTGCCTGAGACCGTAAGCAGGCACGCGCCGTCTGACTTCAGGGCCTGCAGCCCACGCCTGTCCCTCCCAGGGTCCTGACTGCACCGAACGCTCAGGGACATGCAGCCGTGGCCCCGTGGGGACGCCTTGTTTCTGGAGAACATGGACACAGACCGAGGGGCCGTAGCAGCAGATGGGGCCTCTTGAGGCCCAGCAGCCCCAAGTGCTCAGTGGGTTTTCTGCAGATTCAAGGGTCCTGCCCTCAGGAACCTCCACCCTATGGTGCTGACCCTGAGCCTGGGCTGAGTTTTTGTCTGGGCTTCCAACTTCCATGCGTCTATCAGGTAAATCCTGGCACAGAGGGCGGCTGTGAGCCAGGGCCTGGGATGCGGAACGATGGGACAGCCCAGGCCCCCTGCTTACCCTAACCTCTCAGGGAGGTGCACCTGAAACCCGCTGCTTCCTTTACAAGCTGCAGGTGATGGAGGCTACGGACAGGGGCAAAAGCATGTGGTCAGACAGAAGTCCTAGTGCCCCCAGCATCCAGGGAGATGGGGCTGATCCCACAGCCACGGGCCTGTCCCCGGGCATGCTGGAGGGACCCGTGCACGGCAACCTTCCTCAGGACCACAGGCTTCTGCCCCCATCTGATTCCCTCTGCATCACTATTCAACTTCCCACGAGCCCCTGAGACCGCTGAGGGTGAGTGGCCCCAGAAGGACTGCCCACGTCTCCCCAAAGCCACACAGAGGCCATTGGCCCTCCCACGAAGCGGGGATGGGCAGAAAGGAGAGTGCGCTGTGCCCATCCCTTATGGGAACGGGCTTGGCCCTATGGGCGCGCGGCCCCTTTGTAGCTCCCTGCCGCTCGGGGTCTACCCTGGGCTCGTCCCGTCTGAGCCTGCTGCCCATCTGCTTAACCCCTTGACAGGAGGAAAGGCTCTCCTCCAGCAAAGCTCCGGCAGGCAGGGCCTCCAGCCACCCAAGGGAAGGCCCAACCTGTTATGAAAGTGGTAAATTTCTTCCATGTTTCCAAACAGGATGTCCTTCTTGTTCTGAAGGCCAGTGGAGATGAGATGAGTCATTAACGGGTTGTCCATCTCCGCGGCGTAGCCCTGCGGAGGGGGGAGCGGTCAGCGCCGGAGGTGGGCTCCACGACACCACCAAGTGGGGAAGTAATGCTGCTCAGATTTAGGAATCAAATCTACTCGAACTCATTCCGGAAACACAAGCGCAGAAATATGAGTTACAAGCAGCATCAGTTACTTATTTTTGTGTGTGTGTGGGGGGGGCCTCCATCCATTTCTTCACCTTTCAACCTTTCTAAACTCAGGCACATCTCCTACGAAGGGGACAAAGCTTACACTTGCGTTCTGGCGGATTATCTCTGTGCCCGCACCCTCGTGACCACAGCCCAGACCCTGGGGCAGAGAGTCCCCGCACCCAGAAGGCCCTCCGCCATCCCTAGGCAATAGCCTCTCCCTCTTCCTGCAAACACATCCCAGTGCAGCTGTGCCTGCGTCCACATGCCCTGGTCCCGAGGATGGACAGCCGATGGGTTTCCAGCTCCTGGCTGGCTCAGCAGGGCTGTTGTAGGACGAGACCACCCTCACCTCCAGGACGCACAGCAGCTCCTCCACGTAGACCCGCTCTGTGTCCAGAAGCTCCTTCATCACATGCCTGTGGGCGGGCGTGCTCTCATGCACGAGCTGCTTCCCACTGCCTCCCAGCTACCACGGGCCACCTCCAAAGGAGCCCCGACTCCCAGACCACGCACAGTTCCAAGTCCCCGACCCCCAGGCCTCCCCACTCCCAGGCCACAGTTCCAAGTCCCCTGCCCAGACCCCTCCAGGAGAGGACCCTGCTCCACGGCCCCCCCAGCCTCCCACAAGAAGTGGGCCTGTGTGACCTCTGGGGCCCTGCTATGTGCTGTCAGGTTAGGGACGCCCAGGAGGGCACGGGCTGGCAAACGGGCGGGCCAGACCTCGCTTTGTGGACCAGGATCACCTTTTAACTGCCTATGACCAAGATTCCCATTTTTAAGCCGAAAACAGAGCTTGGGTTGGGACCATGAGCAGATGACGGCTAGCCCGTCGCCAGGCCCTGTGCGGTTCTAAGTGCCCATCCTCCACACAGGGCGGCGAGGGGCGTGGAGAAAAGGCTCGGGCTCCCTGGCCGCCGGGGCAGAGCGTAGTGTGGACTGGCGAGGAGGCTGTCCCCGTGGATGGAGGGCAGCGTGGAGCCTGGGCAGTTTCTCTGAGTAGACAGGAGGGCCGAGGGCAGTCCCAGGGGCAGGGGTGGGGGGGGTCTGTGGGAGAGTGACCACCACTAGAGTAGGGACATGGGCAGGGCCTTCCAGTGAAGTCCAGAGTTTGGTGGCCAAGGGCATGTCTATACAGGTGCTATCCTGGCAGGGGGGGCAGTGTGTGGGGCGAGGGGGGCTGTGGGCCGAGCAGACCCTCCACAGAGTGGAAGGGTGCAGGAAGAGACGGTGAGGGGAGCCAAGAAAGACGAGTGACGCCCAGCACCCAGTGGAGCCGGAGTCAGGAAAGGCTGTGGGCAGGGCTGGCGGGGGCGGGTCCAAGGCTGGCCCTGCACATGTGGCCTGAGAGTCAGGGCCGTGCCCCCGAGTCATGTCTCCTGGGCTCAGGGAGGGAGAATGTCCCTGCTTCAAGCCCCAGGGCCGCCAGCCAGGTGGGGGCAAACGTGGCCTTCCTGAGGAGCACGCAGAGGGACACCAGCACCCGCCAAGTGACCCTCGAGGTCAGCTCTGCTCTGAGCTGCTCCTCCCGGGGGCGGGGGTTCGGCCACCTCTGCTCCTCGGCGTGCAGACCCTCTCGGGGGGCGGGGTGGGGGCTGAGATCCCGGTGGGCTGCGCTCCCCCTCGGAGTGGCCAGGGAGGCAGCCACCCACCTCCGCAGGACGGCCAGGCTCTCCTCGTCCCCCGTGGAGCCGCCACGGCCCTGCCGGCCCTCGCTCACCTCACTCTGCGAAGAGAGAAGCCGGCCAAGCAGCGCACTTTCAGAGACAGAAGGTGAGGCCTAAGGCCCGGCTCCAGAGCCTGACCTCCTGGTCCCTCTGGGGAGGACAGGAGGTCCCGAGGGTGGAGCAGGAGGGGAGAGGGCCCAGAGAAGGCGGGGAAGTTGGGGTAGGGTCGGGTAGTGAGGGGGCGGGGCTGGGGGCAGAGGGGCGGGGTCAGGAGGGCAAGGAGGGGAGAGGGCGGGGCTGGGGAGTGAGGGAGCGGCAGGGAGAGTGAGGAGGTGGGGCAGGAGGACCAGGAGGGGAGAGGGCGGGGGAGTGGGAGCGGGGAGTGAGGGGCGGGGTCAGGGGAGTGAGGGGCGGGGTCAGGAAGGCCTGGAGGAGAGAGGGCGGGGGAGCGAGGGGGCAGGGCTGAGGAATATGGGAGAACGGCAGGGAGAGGGGCGGGGCCGGGGAGTGAGGGAGCCAGGCAGGGAGAGTGAGGGGGCGGGGCAGGAGGACCTGGAGGGGAGAGGGCGGGGCTGGGGAGTGAGGGGGTGGGGCTGAGGAGTGAGGGAGCGGCAGGGAGAGTGAAGAGGTGGGGCAGGAGGACCTGGAGGGGAGAGGGCGGGGGAGGCGGAGGAGTGGGGTCGGGGCGGGGAGTGAGGGGCGGGGTCAGGGGAGTGAGGGGCGGGGTCAGGAAGGCCTGGAGGAGAGAGGGCGGGAGAGCTAGGGGGCGGGGCTGAGGAATAAGGGAGAATGGCAGGGAGAGGGGCGGGGCTGGGGAGTGAGGGAGCCAGGCAGAGAGTTAGGGGGCGGGGCAGGAGGACCTGGAGGGGAGAGGGCGGGGGGAGGCAGGAGAGTGGGGGCGGGGCCGGGAGGTGAGGGGGCAGGGTTGAGGAGTGAGGGAGCAAGGCAGGGCCGGGAGTGAGGGGGCGGGGCATGAGAGCCTGGAGGGGAGAGGGCGGGGGAGGCATGGGAGTGAGGGCCGGGGCGGGGCGAGGGGCGTGGCCAAGGTGTGTGGGGCTGAGGGGTGGAGGCGGGGACAGAGGAGTGAGGGGCGGTGCCGCGGAGTAGGGGTGGGGCCGCGACCGGGGCTCACCTTGGCCCTCCTGTAGGGCCCCCTCCGGAGTGCACTGCCCTCGGAACTGTGGTTCTCAGAACCCCTCCGGATGCCTGGATTAGGAAGGAGAGAAGGAGGGGAGCGACCTCGCATCTCTCGGCCTAGAGATGGAACGCGTGTGCAGGGATACCGAGCAAATGCCGAGAGCAGCCCAGAGTCGAGGAGGGAAGCACAGGAACATGAAGGAGGCAGTGGGAGACGGGCCGGGAGCCCCATGGGCTCGCCATTCGCAGCGGGGCCCGGCTCCCAGTGACAGGGAAGAACTTTGTGCCTGGAGTCTGAATGGGCCCACGAGCTGGGCTCAGAGGCTCTTGGCGTGGACAGGCAACACTGGCCAGGGCTGCAAAAAACGGCAGGAGCCATGCTGGCTGCTGAAGCTGTGTGTTTTGGGGACAGGAGGTGACAGGAAGGGCCCAGCCCTGCCTTCCAGAGGGGATGCGCCTGGGGAACCAGGAGGTTTCAGGGGTGGAGGGCCGAGCCACACAAGGGGAAAACCATTCCAGCTACGGCGCTGAGGACAGACGGCCGGGACAAGCCCAGGCAAGGCCCTCGGAGCCACGGTGGACCCGGCCCAGCCACCACAACGGGAGCAGCATGGCCGAGAGGGACCGAGGGAGGGGCCCAAGTGCCAATAAAGCTTTATTTACACAATGGGCTGGACGGAAGGGGGCATTCCCTGGGGTGAGAGGTGCTGCTCGAACCTGGGGAGGGGCAGGGCGACTTGGTGAGTGCTTCCGGCCGGGGGGCCACGGGCTGCACGGGCCGAGTCTGCTTGGCCGCCAGCTTCTTGAGGCTGGCCTGCCTGCGGTGGAACATCTCCTCCACGCTCTCCTGCTTCTGGAAGACCCTCTGCACATGCTCCTGTGGAAGGGGATGGCATGCTGGACTCAGCAGGACATCGCAGTGGTGCTCCGAGTGTCACCGTGACGCCCGTGGGCCCCGCTCGGCCCTGGGGGGGGCTGGGGTGCCAAGGGAGGAGGTGGCTGGCGGGGGTCTGTGGACAGCTGGCAGGAGCGAGCAGTCGGGGTCCAGCCGCGTCCAGAGGCTGGTGGAAGCGGGGCCCAGAGGGTGGCCAGGGCATGGAGCACAGGTCCTGCTGGGAAGCAGGGACCCCCGTGGGGTGGGAAGGGAGGGGCACAGCATCCGTCCTGAAATGCCCCCGCCCTGTGCCTCCCGAGTGCCCAGGGATTTGTCCCCTCACCAGCAGGTCTTTGGTGAGGATGGGCTCGTAGTCCTGGAAGATCTTGCTGAGCTCCTGGATCTTATTTTCTGCCCCCGTCTCCAGAAACCTCTCGAGCTCCTGGAGGGCGGCCTCTGCGCCATCCTGGGACTGGCACTTGTCCACAGGCTGCGATGCCAGCAGGTAGATGCCCTCGTCACACCACTTCATGGACTGCGGGGGGAGAAGGCACCTTGGAGGCTGCTCTGGTGTCTCAGGCGGCCCGCCGACCGCTGTGCTCTGAGACCATCCACAGGACAAAGCACGCAGGTCCTGCCAGGTCTAGAGGGCTCCCAGGACACGGGCCTGAAACCAGGGGCCTTGCCCAGGATGGGACGCAGCCACACCGCGGACAAAGTGCAGGGAACTGGCTGGATGGTTGCCTCTGGGTTTTTTGTGGCAGGTGAGTCCTTGAATCACCAGTGTTGGTGCGGGACCGTCTGGGTCTCAGGAGGAGCCCTCGGGAGGCCGGGGGCCACTGTCCACCCAGCACCTGTGGTCTGGCCCTGCAGGACCAGGGGCGGGGTCAGGGTTGGGGGTCGGGCCTACCGCCTCCAGGAGGCCGTGCAGCTCCAGCGACTTGCCCAGCAGCCCCCTCCTCCGCTCCACGTCGGCCGCGAACTGGTCGCACAGGTGGCGGAGCTCGTGACACTTGGGGCGGATGGAGTCCACGGCATAGTGCTTGTGCTCGATGAGCCGCTCACCCTCCTGGGACAGCGTGCGGGCCCGCTGCACGGCGGCCTACAAGGCCGCCAGAGACCAGCTCAGCTTCTCGGGGCAGAGAGCACCTCCTGCTTCTGGGTCGGCGGGGGCGGGCTGGGGGCAGGCTGGGGGTCGGCAGGGGCAGGCTGTGGGTGGGTTGGGGGCGGGCTGGGGGTCGGTGGGGGTGGGCTCGGGGTGAGCAGGGGGTCGGCAGGGGCAGGCTTGGGGTCGCGGGGTGGGGTGGTGACACTGGGGCGTGGTGTCCCCACGGTCCCGCCGCCCACGTCCACGCTTACACTGGACTTCTCCTCGAAGCTGGTCAGGTCCTTCAGGAGGTGCTGCACGTGTGCCAGGCTGTTGCCCACGTCGGTGAAAGTCGTGACCTTCTGGGCCAGCACGTCCAGGGCCGATTTGACCTGAGACGGGGCAGCGGGGTGAGAGGCCATGCAGTGAGATCAGTGGGAAGGCCACAGCTGGGGGACGGAGGGGCTGCCGTGGAAACTGGCTTCAGGGAGGGGAAAGGGCCCAGGCCTCCCCTCGGAAGGGGGACTAGAGGGAAACTTCCTTGATCTGGAGAGGACATCCACAGAACCCTCCTGCCAACACCCCAGGTGTAACACTGGTGACGGACACCTTCCCCGGAGACCGCGCCCCACAGGGAGGGCCGTCCCCTCTCGCCACTGTGATCCCAGTGGTGGACGCTCCAGGGCACCAGGGCAGACAAAGAACAGACACAGAGACACGCAGACAGAGGAGGAGGAGATCAAGCCGTTTCCGTCTGCACGTGGCCTGATGGTCTGTGTGGAAACGCTACCAAACAGTGCCTGGATTGAGCTCGGCAAGGTTTCAGGGCACAAGATAAGTACTCAACAGTCTGTTGTGTCTCTACAGACAGCACAGCACACACAAGACACCGGAAGAGAAAGCGTGACACCGTCTACGGTTGCTTAAAAAATGAAACGTGTACATGTAAACCCAACCAAACACATGCTGAGCTCGCGCAAATGACACGCGCTGACACCGAAGAAAATCTAAACAGATGGGCAGACAGAGGCGTTTACTGACGGAACAGTCAGTGCAGTCAAGTGCCGCCTCTCCCCAGAGCGAGGCACAAGTTCAACACAATTCCTGACAAAACCCAGTGGGACTTTCTCGGAGACACAGATCAGGTCATCTGACATTTACACGGGAGGCGAAGGAACTGGAACAGCTAGGACAACTGTGAAGCAGGAGGGTAAACGGCTGGGAATCCCGTCTGGAAGGATGTACCATCGGCACTGAGGTTCCAACCAGACCCCCGGCTCCTCGAGGCCGTGAGTGGTTCCCATGGGACACATCACCCACGCCAGGGCCCCCCTGCAGCCCCCCAGGCCGCTCACCTCTCGGAAGTCCTGCTCGAAATGCCGGAGCTGCAGGCACTGCTCCAGTTTTTGCTGATGTTTTGCCCAGAACTCGTCAAAGGCGGCCTCGGTCTCGTTCAGCTGGGCCAGGAGCCTGGGGAAGGGCGGCAGCCACGCTGGTGTGGAACCGTGAGGCCCCTCCTGGCAGTGCCAAGCGGCGGGGGCTGGTCCGCCCTCCTCATTGGAGAGGACGCGTTGGGGGTCCTGTGTGTCTCCCCAGAGCCTGGCCTCATTTCCGCACGGTGGAGGGCACGCTGGGGGCGGGGCCCCATGTCCCCCCAGAGCCCAGCCTCCCTCTGCATGGTGGAGGGCGTGGCCGGGCTGCGTGTCTCCCCGCCTCACCTGTGCACGGTGCTCTGACTGTCCAGTTGGTCCTGGTTGGGGCTCTGATCTGGGCTCCGGGCCAGTGGCTCGTGGATGCTCTCCAGGACGCGCCGCCCCTCGACAAGCGCCAGCCTCATATCCTCCTGTGGGACGTCCAGGCTCGTCATCCAGGCCACCAGCCCCAGATTTGGCCCTGGGTGGGGCCCCGAGGGGTCAGAAGGCACCGCAACAAACCCCGCCTGCCCCCCCCAGACCCTCTGCTGCCCTCCCACCCGGTGCCCCCGGGAGGGGGTGCTGGGAGGCACCGGTGCGGTGAGCGGGCGGGGTAGGGTTACGGGTCTCCCAGGCAGCGAGCAGGAGTAACAGGAAACCGGGGCCCCATGTGTCTGCTCCGTGTTCAGAGGGAGCTGGGGGCTCTCATGGGGGCACCCAAGGACCATCAGTGGGTCGGGGAGCCCACAGTGTGCGGCCGCCTCAGCCGACCCCGTCATGTTCATCAAGAGGCCAGTGTATGCTGTGGCTGCTGGTCAGCTCAGCCATCCGGGTCGGCTCCCGCCTCCCGCCATCTCCCACACACACCTTGGCTCTGTCCTTCTTCTCCGTGTGGGCGAGGAGCACGGAGCTCGTGGACTGCACGTCATTGGGCAGCTCCGTCTCGGCCAGCTCGGTCCCAAAGGTCTGCAGCATCTGCGCCGTCTGCTTGACCAGGAGGGCGAAGCTCTCGATGGCCTATGTTGGGGGGAGACCGTCAGCCCAAAGCCTGTGCACTGCGCCCTCCTGGGCTTGAAAGCCAGGCTGCAGCCCAGCCCCTCGGGAGGCCCCCCAGCCTCAGCCCCAGCCTCAGCCTCAGCTCCTGCACAGACGTGGGCTCTGCACCTGCCTGAGGGTGATGCCAAGAACCCAGCTGGAGCTTTTCTCTGTCCCCGTGCTCCTGAGCCCCAGAAAGCCACTCCCGACAGGACTCACGTTTCTCCTTCAGATGCCGAGGTCCACTGAGACCGTCGGCTCATGCTCAGGGAGAAAGCTCGGGAAACGGCACCAGGTCCTTGGAGCAGGCGGAGGCCGCGCGGCTGGGCGGCCTGGGGCCATCGGGGGTGGGGGACTCACTGTGCGATGGCGGAGCCACCTGGAGTGGCAGTAGGCCAGCGTCCCACCCAGGTCCTCCGTCAGCTGGGACTTGTCGATGTAGCCGTGTAGTTCTGGGACTGAGCTCAGCATTATGACCTGGGGGGACGAGACCACCTGTGAGCAGACTGCCCCGCAGACCCGGATGGAGGGGCCTCCCAGCTCCTCCCACGGCAGGCACGGTGCAACGCTCCCTGGGCCTCAGCTCTCCCATCCATGAAATGGGTGCACGGTCCCAGCAGATGATAGCCGTTGGGAATAAGCAAAGGCCTGGACAGAGCCGGGCACTCTGCTGACATGGGGCATCTGATGGGTGAGGGGGCCTGCGTGTTCATGGAGCCACACAGATTCCAAAGCTGCCCATCTGTCTGCATTCCCAGCAAAACCCAGCAGGCTGCACGGGGGCGGAGGCAGGCACCGGGCATGGCTATCGTGGAGAACAGGGGCCTGGGGGCTCTTCCACCTGGGAGGGTTTTGTCTCCTGTCTTGCTCTTGCCCTTCTGAGGTCACTGCATCCATGAACTTTGGATAAAAATACCACCTTTGCTTTGCAAACTGTCAGGCGCTGCTGCCGAGGTCCTGGAGGCTCAGTCCCTGTGCCACTGGACACCACCTCATGTTTTATTAACCACTGAGTCTGCTCCAGGCCAAGGGGCCATCCAACACGCCCCAGGTCAACACTGACTGTCTCCATGTGGGGGCGGGTGGAGGGGACAGGGTGCCGCTAAGACCTCAGAGGACCGCCCACCCAGCCATCCGGGGGCCCACGTTGAGACTCTTGACTGAGATGTCATCTTCTCTTAAGAACAGGCTACGGTGCCAGCTTTCAGCAGAGACATCCAGTCTCTCTTCGCCGTCCAGCAAGGCCGTTCGCCCAGAACACCCTGATTCACGCCAATAGGAGTGGAGACGGGTCGGTCAGCTATCCAAGGACTTAAGGCTCTTCTGTGATTTCCATCTGCTCTGTGTCAACTGAACCACCATGGAAAAGGCTGGAGCCCACCAGCCCTCTTAACGTTTTCTGCCCAGTGCTGAGTCAGCACAGGCCCAGGGCACCAACATGGACCCACTGCAGCAGCCGCCCTCCCCGGACGGCGCTTCCTGAGTATCGAAGGGTGACTGAGACGGGCCGGGGAAGGGGCGTCGTGGGCGATGGATCCTGTGAACCTGGCTTCTGAGAACTCATGGGCTTGGTCCCACGTGGCCGGGTGCAGGGCGACCACTGTACTCAGGGTGGAGACCCCTGCCCTCGGTGTCAGAAACTGAGGCTTTTTGATGCTACAGAGATGGGCGCACCCATTTCCCTCCAAAGCCTGGGGGCTGCACCCCTGGGCCCTGGCCGGTGAAGGCCCTCCGTCGACGCAGGAGAGCCGACCTCGGGGACGATGGCCCACACTGGGGTGCTCAGGTTTCAAGAGCAACCTGGCAGGTCCTGCTGGGGAGGTCACGAGGTGCCGGGCACGAGCCCCTGTGCTCCCAAGGTCCTCTGCCGGCAGCCCCTCCCAGCACCTGACTCGACATGGCCTGACCTCCCCAAGGGAATGCAGCTTCCCGGGTGAGCAGCCTCTAAGGGATCCACACAGCCTTGGCTTTCCGAGGACAGCCGGCAGCTGCCGGGGCTGCCCCGTGCCGGCTGGAGTGAGGAGGTGAAGCAGAGTCCTGCCGCAGCCGGGGGGTCACTCACACCCACTTCCCCGCCCTGTGCCCTGGGCAGAGTGGGCGCTCCCCACAGGAGGTGGGCACTTACCGGCACCTTCATCTTAAAGTCATCTCTGTTGAACCTGAAGGCGAGGTCGGAGAGTGTCCTCTGGAAGAACCCGGTTGGCCGCAGGACGAGGACGAGCTGCAGGTTTGCGGGGAAGGATGCCTGCAGGGACACAGACCGCTCTCCGTCTGGGGTCCACATGCCCATAGCAGCCCGCGGCCCCACAGAGAGGACTGGGTGCCTCCCCCACGCCAGCGCCAGCCCGGGGCGGAGCTGGGTACAGACACTGCACTCAGAGCATCGCCACCCCTCACGGAGAAGAACAGCCACACTGCTTGGAACAACTGTGTTACATGGCTTGTGGTCTTAAAGGTCAAAAGCTCTGACCTTTCGGGGAACTACGCTCAATGCCTTGTAATAACCTGCAAAGGAAGAGAACGTAAAGATACACGTACTCATACATACGCGTAACTGAATCCCTTTGATGTGCATCTGAAACCAACATGACGTTATAAATCGACTTCAATACAAACTTAAAACAGCAACTGCAGGAAGAGCTTTGGCCTTCCCTTCTGGCTGAGTCATGCGTCCCCACACTCTTATTTTGGAGTCCAAGCCCCCAGCACCTCAGAATGGCTTTAGGGTCCTCACAGAGGTGACCGAGTCAGGATGAGGTCGTCAGGGTGGGCCCTGACCGGACATGCCCCGTAAAGGTGACATTTGGACATCGAGACCCACAGAGGACGCGTGTGGGGTGGAAGCAGATGGGGGTGCTTCCACTGGCCGAGGGTCTCCAGAGGCCATTGGGGGGCACACACAGACCTCCTCGCAGCTGCAGAGGGTCCAGCCGGCTCAGACTCCCCATCCAGATGGGGAGACAGGAGGCCCTGCCATCTGAGCCCTGCTGTGGTCTGTGGTGTCTGTTACGATGGTCCCCAGAAACTAGGACACCGGTGGCGTGAAAACAGACACACACACACACACACACACGACAGAGAAAGGAGACGCGAGCTCACACCCAGGGCAGGCGCTCACACCCAGGCGCAGGCGCTCACACCCAGGGCCGGCGCTCACACCCAGGGCAGGCCCGCACACACGGGCACGAACTGACTTGCACGTGCATCTGAGCTCTGTGTGCGGGGCGTCTGGCCCCGGACGAGCCGCCCTCTGCGCCCCGGGTTCCCGTCGGCAATGGGGGGAATGGGGCACCGTCCTCGCCGGGCCGGGCCGAGCTCCCTGCCGCCCACAGCATTCACACCCAGCTCTACACCCGTGACGGCCGCTTGGTCAGCCCAGGCCCGGTGCCCGGTGCCCGGTCCCCTGGCCTCTGTCTGAAAGTAAGCCCCTCCCATGAGAGGGAAGCGAGGAGAGGCCACAGGGCCGCCCCTGGCACGGGGCAGGTGGGCAGTGCCCCCGGGCACAGACACGGCCAGCGTCCTGCGGCTCCTCTCCTGCCTCGCCCGGACATGATGCCGCCCCTCTCTCCCACGTGGAAGCTCTGGGACCCTCCTGAGCTGTCTGCAGTCAGGACGGGCCCCTGCCCAGGACATCTGGAGACGACCCACACCTGCCCACACACCCCAGGTCCTGAGCATGGCCCACAGGGGCCCCTGACCCCTGGGCTGCCCGATGTGGCTCGCAGGCATGCCCTTCCTGGCCTCCTCGCCCAGGCCCCCGCCGGCACGTCAGGGGCGTCACAGAAGCCTGGGGCGGGCTCCATGTCTGAGGGCCCAGCCAGCATGTCCCTGAAGCCCACGCCTCAGGGGCCGCCCTCCCACCGTCTCTGGGGACCCCTGACTCCCCGCAGCCTCCGTGTCTCCCCAGGGGCACCGCTGCATTGTCCAGGCTCCAAACAAGACGTCTCTTCAGGCTGGACCTTGCTGCCCTCTCCTGCTCAGACCCCCACGTTGGAGCGCGAGCTCCCCTTGCCAGGGCTTGCCAGGGTTCCTGGCCCCTGCCCCGAGTTTCAGCCCTGAGAGTCACGCATGGGCTGGACATCTGCTCAGGGATGCTCTGCTCCACCCGTAGCCACCTGGGGCCTGGGAGGTCCCCAAACCCCGCCTCCCCCCAGGCCCTCCTCTTCCTCCCCCAGAGGCTCTGCACGCCAGGACTCCCCGCTGGTCACACCCCACTGGTCACCCCCACAACCCCAAGCTGTGCCTCCGGCCTGGCCACCTGACCTCCTGCCTGCCAGTCCCCTTCCCGTGTCACACCTCCTGTGGCCCCGGGCGCGTCTGCCCCGCAGTCCCCAGTCACAGCCCTGGAAGGCAGGACCGCGTGGCCCCCATGTCAGCCCCGGAGCAGCCCCACTGGGCGCCGTGGGCAGGACTGCGTGGCCCCGTGTCAGCCTCAAAGCAGGCCTGCTGGGCGCCGTGGGCAGGACTGCGTGGCCCCATGTCAGCCCTGGAGCAGCCCCGCTGGGCACCGTGGGCAGGACCATGTGGCCCCGTGTCAGCCCCGGAGCAGGCCAGCTCAGAGTTGCGGTGGGCTCTGCCCTCGGTGGGGACACGGCAGGTCTGAGCTTAGGGACACCGGACTGTGGACCCTCCAATGTCGTATTTTCCAAGCCGAGTTGAAGGCATCCAAACAAGGAGAAAGAGCGCCCCGAAGGCGAGAACATGCAGCTCACGAGAGAGCACACAAGGCGGCTTAAAACAGCCTGGATTTCAGCGGTTATGTAAGCACCCAGGCTCACTCGAGCGGCCAGACACAGTTGGCCACTGGCAGCAAAGTGTGGCCGTCCAGGCTGGAGCGCTAGAGCCTGCAGGGGTCCCCTCACGGGCTCCGGCCCAGGGCTCTCCTCGTGGGCTCTGGCCCAGGGGTCCCAGCAGATGCTGGGTGGTCTCTCCCCTAACCCACCTTGGATGAAGCATAGCCTGGCAGGGCTGGCAGTCCAGATAGGTGTACGGCGGGGGATGGCGCCAGTGTGCCAGCTCTGCCCACCCCCTGCGGAGCCAGGGAGGAGATGGACCCGAAAGCTGGCTCGGGGTGGGGCGGGAACAGGGGCCCCGGGAGCAGCAAGGTGGGGCCTGCAGTGTCCCCGCCCCCGTGGCCTCATCCGGCGCCCTGCCAGGTCCGGCACCTGGTCACAGGGTCAGCCGCCTGCAGCCTGCTTGTCTACAGGGTTCTTGCTTCCCCGTGGATCCGCAGCACCGCCCACCACGCCAGGCACACATCAGCGTCTCAATAAATGTGCTGAACACATAAACAGGACTTCTGGCATTACTACAATCAGTAAATTCTTGTAAGAAAAAGCACTGGAGTTGATCGAGAATTTTTGACAATTTTGCTGGAAAATGTTCTCTTCTGGGGTTTCCAGAGCAATACTGGGTAACTGTAAGGCTTACAGAAACAAACCTACATTTTTAATGCTGTCAGAATCGGTGCAAAAATCAGTTATGATTCTCACAAAACAAAGTTTTAAAGATGCACCAGCTCTCTTCGGAAGTTCACCTGATTATCAGCTCGCTGAAGAAGACCATGTTCCCATTCGGCCGCAGGAGAGCGCAACCGACAGCTGGTCTGCCCTGTGCCATCCTGCTGGCTCGCTGGGGACCTCAGGGACTGTTATTAAAAGTGATTTGTCTGTTTCTTAGCAAACAATCCTGCCTTTGATCAGCCTTGCTAACTGACCTGGAGTGGCTGATTAGCTGGAGAGGTATTTACAAGGCTCTTGTCGCGCCGAGGGCCCGGGATGGGTTGTCGGCCACACGAAGATGGACAAGGCTGGCCCTGACCTCGAGGGACCGCGGTGTGCAGAGAGGGAGGGTGCCCCGCCGGGAGGGGAGGCCAGGCCGGGCCTGAGCGAGAGCTGCTCTGGGGGGGGCGCTGGGGGCTGCGGAGGGCGCAGTGGGAGCCACCCCGCCCCCGGGGGAGGGCACCCCAGGGGCAGGGAACGGCACGGACCTGAGGTCTGGAGGCACATCCCCCCGAGAAGCAGCTGACTGACGCCCGTGCATACCAGTGCCCGTCCGAGACGCACACCGGTGAGACAGACGCACGCAGGAGACCTGGGCGATCGCTAGACCTGAAACGTGGGTCTAACCGTGTAACCTCTCAAAACAGCAGCACAGTCGACGAGACCCGCTGCCATCCAGCCCGGGACTACCTTGCTGATTCCGGAATCGTCTAGGAAGTCCTGTCACCTGACCCACTGGCTCTTACAGTTTAGTCCTTCATCTGGCCGGGCAGGCGACACCCATGTGCAAACCCACATTAAAACTTAAAGCGGTGAAAGGGACACACTGGCGATCGGCTGGTGGTGCACAGTCCCGTGAGCTGCTGAGGACTCAAAGGCACGGGAGAGCTGACGGTGACGTCTACACACGACTGTACTCTTCTGAGACCTCCCGAGTTTAGACCAGTTTCAGGTACACGACAATGTGGAGGGTGTGTGGCCGGCGCGGGGAGGGAGGTGGGGAGGGAGACGACGTGTCAGGAGGACGAGGCTGGGCTGGCACCGGGACAGGTGAGCACCAGGACCTCCAGTGGTGAGCCTCGGAGCGGGGCCCGAGCACTGGGAGGAGGAGTCGGATCTTCCGCCCCCTGACCCCAGCACAGCAGCCTCAAAGGGGCCAGCGCAGGACGCAGAACAAGGGCCTGGGGGCGGGTCACCCATGGGGTCGGGAGAGCGCAGAGTTGCAGCCCGGACCCCAGCGCAGGCGCTCCGGGCCGCTCTGCCGCAGACAAGCACACTTTCCTTCCTGTCTGCAGGGAGAAGCGCTCCCCACCTCTCTACCCAGCTTGAGCGGGGGTGGAAGCCAGCGCCAAAAATAAGAGCGGGCTCTCTGCTGGCTGCACCGCCCTCTCCAGCTATCCCATGGCTAAAAACCGCCCCGCGCTGCAGGCAGTGGTTCTTCTGCCCTGAAGGGCAGCCATGGTCTGCAGACTGGAGGCCTCCAGTGGCCACGAGGGTCACCAAGGATGACGGCTGATAACCTGACTCGGTCACGAGACTAAAGAAGAAACAGCCCGTTTGGAAGGAGAAAACAACACAGGAAAAGCTAGTCAACATAACCCCACACCCGCAGCCTAAAGGTCCCTGTGACACACTCGTCACCCTCGAGAACGGCCACCCCGTAGGTCACTCAGGCGCTCACACGCTCAGGGTCAGACACAAACCGAAAGTGACATTGTTTTCAAGGTATAACACAGCCCCTGAGAGCTAACCCACGTGAGTAGTTGCACACAACAGGTGCACAGAAGTACACGCACGCACACACACGCACACACTTGTACACGTATGCACAATGCGCACAACATGCGCGTGCACGTGTGTGCACATGCACACACACACGTGCCTGAGCAGCTCGAGGAGCCCAGGGAGGTGTGCGCTGGCCCTGCCCAGGCCCCAGCTGGAGTCCACCTCGGCCTTGGGCCCCACCGTGTATGCAGCCCCAGCCAGGACCCAAAGCGCCACTGGGCAGGAAAGGCCATGTCCCCTGCCTGGAGAAGGCGTGGAGGTCGCTGGCCCGGCAACGACACCGACACTTACCGCTATTCTCAGGATGGACGCCTTGACCGAGGTCCATCTGTCCTGCCTGCGGTCTATGACCAGGATGAACCCGATGCCAGCGTCCTGCAGGCTGAAACGAGAGGGCGCGGTCAGCACGCACCCGGAGGTCTGGCTGTGGCTGCAGCACGTCTCCGGGAAGAGCTCGGGGTGAATGGCCGCCCCTGAGACCCTCACATCGCTGCTGCTCCACCCAGCACCGCGGCCAGGGCAGGACGGAGCCGCCTGCGGCGCTGCCCCGAGCTCGCCGGGCACCTCCTTCACAGGGCTCGCTCCGACCGCGGTGGACAGACCAGCGCCGTGTTACTTCCCGCCCTGACACCACCCAGCTCGCAGTGCAGAGAGGCGGGCCAGGCCCCTCCGTCCCAGAGCCCAGCTACTCCACCCGGAGCCCAGCAGCTTCCCTCCACGTGGACGCGCCAGTGAGCCCGTCACAGGGAGCCTGCGCCCGGGGGTTACGTCAGCCCCAGCATCTGGTCCCCCCGGCTCATCCACGGTCTACAATCACCGTCTAGGCTGATGGCACGGCTGCAGCTTGGGGAGAGCCCCCTGCGGCGCCCGGCAGTGCGCAAGCATCCGATGGAGATGGGAGAGGAGAGGCGGCTTCTCGCAGGGGCAGCATCCGTGAGAAAGATGCTGAGGCAGGGAACGACAGCCCATCCCGCTCAGCCTGACGCGCCTGAGTCACTGCCGACCCGGAGGCGATTCTGCGGGACGACCCGCCCCCAGCCCTGCCAGCCGGCGTGGGCAGCAGCGCCCGCCAGCCAATCCCGCGAAGGACTGAGAGCGCAGGCCTAGGCTCCAACTGGAGCGCTGATTGCCAAGTCTCTGCACATACCCGGGAGCCACAGCCGTGCTTAAATAAAACCCAGAAATACATGGAATACATATAAATTATGTGGCCGTGGCGGTACTCTGCCTGCTGCAAACCTTATGTAACACGATGAGAGCTGAAACAGCCCAAACCTCCCTGATCTCAGAGCAGGGACAGAGACACAGTCACACCTGTGTGGGTATGCACACCTGTGCCTGCACACCTGTGTGGGACCGTGCACTCCCGTGCAGGAGCAGGCGCTCCTGTGAGGGTACATGCGCTCCCATACAGGAGCAGGCACTCCTGTGTGGGACCGTGCACTCCCGTACAGGAGCAGGCGCTCCTGCGAGGGTACATGCACTCCCGTGCAGGAGCAGGCGTTCCTGTGTAGGTGCGTGCACGCCTGTGCAGGAGCAGGCGTTCCTGTGTAGGTGCGTGCACGCCTGTGCAGGAGCAGGCGCTCCTGTGTAGGTGCGTGCACGCCTGTGCAGGTGTGCACACCTGTGTGGGTTAGGGTCTTCTGCTGAGACTGCCCACCCCCAGTGGCCCCTCTCCTCTGGGGGGACAAGTCACAGGCTGCGCCCTGACGACCAGCACTTCTGCACAGCCTGTGTCTGCAGCGCCCGCCTCTGACCAGCTGCCCCGTGGCCCCACTCCTCCTGGGTCCGCAATGTCTCCTCTGCGGCCCCTGTGCCGACGGCCTGTTCCTTTTAGAAACAGGCAGGGCGGGCGGCCTGGCCACGGGCTGGGGGCCACGGCCCGAGGCCTCCACTCTACCTCCTGCCTCACTCGCACGTCCCAGCTGCCCCCCACCGCCCAGTCCCTTGGGTCTTTAACTCGCTCTGTGCGTTTGAACGCCAGACGGTAAAGACTCCGTGACATCAGAGCCTCCTGCTGCGCCCACAACGCACACGCCAGCATCATGACCAGCACTGACAACAGAGGCAGCGGAGAGGCGAAGGCGCCTTTGAAAACAGCCGCTTCAGGGGAATGTAAGGAACCTACCGGATTCACGAACACGTGCCCTGGAGGGCAGGTTTTAGGCCAGCAGGTGTGGAGCAGGCAGCTCAACTTCCTGGTTTAGGAAACACACAGACCCGAGCTCTGTGGTCACCTGGCCACTGCCCAGCAGGGGCTGGTGGGGCAGCCTGAGGGACGGGCCCCTCCCACCCATGGGCCCTGCACCAAAGCTTAGACTGTGCCTCTGTCAACCCTCGTAATGACCCAGAGACAGCCAGAGCCACGGACGGAGGCTCAGACAGACAAGTCATTTGCCCAGTCATGCAGCTGGTGAGCACAGACGGGACGCCCATGGGCTGGCTCCCCGTCCAGACAGCATCCGCCGTGCAGGGCAGAGCAGCCCCTCCGTCCCGCCCACCTGGGATTGTGTCAGGCCAGGCAGGGTCCTTCCTTTCAGGGGGCCTGGCCCCAGAAGCAGACGGCAAAGAGGCCCCACCCCAGGACCTGGCTCGACGCCACGAGTGGGTTCTCCCAGCCCAGTCTCGTCTCCACCATGGCTCCACCGCCAGACGCAGCAGGAGGAGCCTCATGTGAGGACCCGGGGCCCCCCCGCGGCCCCTTCCACCCCTAGGACTAGAGCCCTAGAGCCAGGCTGCGTGGCCTGCCCTGCCCCCAGGAGCCCGGGCCCAGCCCCCGGGGCCCATCCACCACCCTGTGCCCACAGAAGGGCCTGTCTATGACCTCACGCGCCCAGGAGAGAGGGTGGGCGGCCCATGCTTGGTCACTGAAAAGGCAGGTCCCCCGGGGTCCCTGGGCTCCAGGCCTGGGGCGGACTGCGCTGAAGGCAGCAGACGAGGAAACTGGAGCAAATAACCCGGAAGCTGCAGCCACGTGGACGAGCCCCCGGACCCAGGCACACGCGGGCGTGCACACACACAGACGTAACCCGCAGCCTCCTGACGGCCGCTCGGAGGGGCCGCCGAGTGAGGCTGATGAGTCGCTTTTGGCCCAAACAGTCCAACAGGCAGAGCGGTCTCGCAGGCTCTGGTTCTGGGAGCCACGCGTGCCCGGGGGTCCCCTCTAGCACCCCAGGCCTGCTAACTCCTCGGGGGACCCGGGCACGGCCAGCTGCGCTCAGACCTCCCGCTCGCGGCTGAGCAGCCCAAGGGCGGCCTTGAGACCAGGCCTGAGGTCCCCGCATCTCCCTGCCCAGCTCCAGGCCCTGTTCACATACCTGACACATCACAGAGCAGGGTCGGGCGGAGACTCGGAGACTCTGGGCCCAGCCCGGCCTCACCCCCGCCCACAGGGCTCCCGGCGGGCCTCGACCCGGGGGAGGGTCAGTGTTCCTGGGGCCACGTGGACATGGGCCCGCTCAGCCTGGCGCTGGGGCGGGGAAGCAAGCCCAGCAGTGTGGCTGGGGGGCCTAGTGGGCCCTTGTGGGAGGGGATGGCAGGAGATGCGGGCAGGCTGGCATCTGTCTCAGATCAGGCCTGGCAGGTGCAGACAGGAGTCAAGGAAGTGGGTCCCCAGGGCCTGTGGGAGGGAAGCTCTGGCCTCCCAGAGGGGCCCTGGATGAGCAGATGGGTCCTGGGGACTGGGCCAGCCAGGGGGCGGGGGTGGGCGGGGAGGGGATGGGTGAGCCAGGCCGGGGATTGGGGTGATGGGGAGAGGATGGGGAGGAGATGGGGCCAGGCGGGGCGGGGGCTGGGGCGGGTGAGACACAGTCCGACTCGCAGGCCCCCCTGCCCCAACCACACTGCTTTGCCCGTCTCTCTCTCTCTCTCCATCCCACCCTTGGACAGGGTCTGGGAGGCTGCGAACGTCACAGAGACGTGGCTGGGCCCTGTACTGGGCCTGGGTTCGCCCGCCGGGTCTGGGCGCGGGGCCGTGGGGTAGGGCCACAGCGCTCAGGCCCAGCCCTGGTTCTGGCCGCCTCTCCTCCGTCCTCCCAACTCAAAGCTGCCCCGTTAAGCACCACTCGTGCAGCAGGCTCTTCCTGCTGGTCAGCTTGTCAGAGCTCGACGGCAAGAAAAGCCTCGGACCTTTCACAAAGCTCCCCATGCGATGACAGCACCGCACCCACCCTCAGGCTCTGCAGCCGTCAGGGTCAGACGCGCGCCGGGCACAGCAGGATGGGGCAGGCGTCCCGGGCGCACAAACTGCCGCGACCCCCCACGGCCCAGCGGGTGCTCAGCTGTGTCCAACTCTGCGAGCCCAAGGACTGCAGCCCGCCAGGCTCCCCGGTCCATGGGCGTCTCCAGGCTAGAATACTGGGGTGGGTGGCCATTTCCTGCTCCAGGGGATCTTCCCAGCCCAGGGATCAAACCCAGGTCTCCTACACTGCAGGCAGATTCTTTACTATCTGAGCCACGAGGTGGGGGAGAAATCCCAGCAAGCACATGCTGCTGCTGCTGCTGCTAAGTCGCTTCAGTCATGTCTGACTCTGCGCGACCCCACAGACGGCAGCCCACCAGGCTCCCCGGTCCCTGGGATTCTCCAGGCGAGAACACTGGAGTGGGTTGCCATTTCCTTCTCCAATGCATGAAAGTGAAAAGTGAAAGTGAAGTTGCTCAGTAGGGTCTGACTCTTTGCGACCCCATGGACTGCAGCCTACCAGGCTCCTCCATCCATGGATTTTCCAGGTAAGAGTACTGGAGTGGGGTGCCATTGCCTTCTCCGCCACCAAGCACATAGATTCCAAAAATACATTAAACACACACACTCTGGACCACCTCTTTGTAACCGGAGTGACTGCTCCCGTGAGGGCATAAGCCTGGCGCCCCTCTGGAAGCCAGACTCCCCTGAGGACCCTCCGGGATCCGTGTTACCTGTTTTGTGTGCAGGCTCCAGGTCGGGGCTGGCCCGTCCGCCCATGCCCTCCGAGTGGGTCCTGGGCCCAGCCGCGGTCCTCGCTGGAGCTGCTCAGGCACCTCCCTCCTCCCGGAGCTGAAACCCCAGCCGAGGCAGCCTCCGGGTGCATAGCCCCACTGTGTGCACAGGGTGCTCGGTCAGCCTGGGCTCCCCAGGGAGGGGCTCCCCACGCCCCTCACGCAGCACAGAGCGAGCCCCCTCCTCCCGGGCGGGTCTCGTCCTCCTCCCACAGGTGAAGGGCAGGGTCGGCCGCCCTGAGCTGGACACCAGCACGTCACAGCTGCGTATCCCCCGGGGAGGGACAGCCCACACTTGCACTGCACAATACGGCAGCCCCGGCCCCTGGGAACTGAAGGACGGCCAGCCTGGGCCGGGAGCTGAACTTTTATGTTATTTAACTTTAATTTTTCAAGTTAAATGACACTGGACAGCAGTGACAGAAAAAAGATGACAAGACAGAAAGCAGGCTGAGACGGGTGGCCCCTGGCTCCCCAGGAGAACGAGATCGGGAAGACGGAGAGACAGCCCGTGGGGAGAGGCTGCCCCGTGGGGAGGGGACCCTGAGCTTCAGACACACGGGCCAACGGGCTGGGGCCGGCCACGGGTGGCAGTGAGAATGGTCTTCACTTGCTTCTTTCGTGAGCCCGAGGGCCTGAGGGCGGCTACAGCAGAGCTCCCCACCCGCCTGACGGGGAGCAAGGCCGCTCTGATGGCAGGAAGCTGAGGGTGGCCCCAGCTGGGGCTCAGTGCCCGGTCCATCCACACCAGAGGCAGCTGTAGAAGGACAGGCAGGGCGCCCACCACAGGCCATCGACAGCAAGGGGCTGGGACGGCACGCGTGTGCAGTCTGGTTTCAGGAGATGTGCACAGGGACGCAGCCAGACGCTCCCTGTGGTTTCCTGTGGGGAGGGTGAGAGCTACTGCCAGTCCACAGATGTCTGGGGTGTTCGGGACGCGTTCACATGTTTTCTGTCTTTATGTGCAAAAATCAACCGAAAATTCACGTGGACGTCACAGCCACAGCAAGAAGTGAGGTGCTGCCAGGGGCTGAAGGCCAGCTGATCTACAGCTTAGTGAGCTTGATGGGGCAGCCCAGCGGCCACATGGGGTGGGGAGCAGCCTGGCTGCAGGACTCTGCATGAGGCGTGGCCCGAACACAGGGCTGGAGCTTAAGAACAGCACTTAAACCCTGCTCCTTCCACAAGCGCCCTGCATTTCTGTCATGCAGCCCACACAAACTGCGTGTGGGGACATGTGTGCATGTGTGTGGTCTGCATGCTCGTGTGTGGTGTGTGCGCACAGGTGTGCAGTATACACTCACTCCTATGCATGTATGAGCATACGTGTGTGTGGTGTGTGATGCATGCCTGTGTGTGCATGTGTGTGTGGTGAGTGCACACACACCTGTGTGTACCTGTGGTGAGTACACACACACACGTACCTATGTGTGCACATGTGCGGTGAGCACATGTTCCCCAGTGTGTACACACATTTGGTGCATGCATGCACCCCTGTACCTGTGTGTACACACATGTGTGAGCATGTGTACACCTGTATCTGTGCACGTGTGGTGAGCATACATATGCCTGTGTGTACACACGTGGGGTGTGCATGCACCCCTGTACCAGTGTGTACACACATGTGGTGAGCACACTCATGCCTGTGTGGCGGTGACCTGTGTGCGTGAACCTCTCCTTGGAGTGGCCCACCACGAAAACCACCTGGGTGAGGCTCCTCTGTCTCCAGCAGTGGGGTGATCTGAGCCGGGTCCACAGAAAGTCCACATCCTTATCAGCCTCAAGTCATCTGGGACCCAGGCCTGTGGTTCCCAGGCTAGGGAGGGGCAGCAGGTGTGCAGGAAGGTGACCCTTAGATGTTATCTTCCAAACATGGCGGGCAGGTATTGGGGGCCCCCAGGGATCCTGCAGGGCAGCTAAGTGGGTCCTTCAGAGAAAAGCCAGAAACCTGCCATCTCAGTGTTGGCAACACTGTGACCCTGCATATGAGTGTGCATGTGTGTTCCTGTGTGCATCTGCACGGGTGTGCACCTGTGCCCACAGGGAGGCCTCCTGTGACCACCTTCACTGGGAGGGGGTCAGCTTTTGCCGCAAGGAGGGAGGGAGGGGGGAGGGGCGTTTTCCAGGAGACCAGGAACAGGCTTCCTGTTCTCGTGTGTCTGCAGCGTCCAGGCGAGGCCTGTCCGGCAGCCAAGAGCTTCAGAATGACCCGCGACCGTGAACCAGACACAGCGGCCTGAGCTGGCTATGCCGTCCCTGTGTGAGATGACAGAGAGCTAAGAGCAGGGGAGAAAGGTTTCAGAGGACCAAGGGAAGCTTGTTTGGTGAGCGTGGAGTCAGCGTCTGGGAAGCCGGGGGCTCGTCCACTGGACCTGCGTGGACTGTAGAGCCCGTCTAGTTGCAGATCGCCCCCGGCCTGCCTGGAGTCGGTGCCGCCTGGGGTTTCTAAAGGCGCCCCGCCCTGTCCCCGGCCTCCGGACTCCCTAGTTTAGGAGACTCGGGACCGCAGTACCGGCTGCGGCCACCAGGTGGCAGCCCGCCACACGCCGGGTCCCACACGTGCGGGCAGCGCCCCTTCCCTGCTTTACCCACCGAGTGTCTCCCCACCTTTAAAGGTGCACCGACCCTTCCAGAAATGCAGCTGCGTGTGAGCTGATGGGCGGCAGCACTTCGGCTTCCCTCACTCAGGGCCGATCCCCACCACGCCCCAGGAATCGCCCGACAGCACTGGGGGGTCGGGTGGGGGGCAGGGCTCGGCGTGCGGGCCCCCCAGAGCCCCGCCTGCTGGACGGCCGGTCGGGCAGCCCCTCCCCCGCTGGCCCTTCACGCAACTGAAGAAAGACCAGTCGGTCCCAACGTGGGGTTTCACTCCGGGTGGAAGGGCAACGGGTCCACCGGATCCCCGCTACACCCTGCACCCGGAAGAGGAGACCGCGAACAGAACATGCGTGACCATCACGATACACACTTCCGCCTAGAGGCGGAGCCGCGGGCCTGCGCCGCACGCACGTCCACACACCACGGCCCCGCAGGCGCACAGGCACACACTCCTCAGCTTCAGCGGGAAGCATGTGCCGTGCTGGCAGGGACCCCGCGGACAACCCTGGAGGTCGCCCCGCTGGGGTGAGAACCCCTTAAAAGGGGGAGAGATAAAGGTACCAGTCCCCCTGAAGGGGCGGCAGGGGTGCGGGGGTGAGGGACGGGGCGGGGGGCCTGACCCCCAGGCCTAAGCTGATTTCACTCCGTGAACGAGGCCTGTCTGTACAGCAAACACTCACCGAGGAGCCGCTGTCTGATCTGCGCGCGGGCGCGGGGCAGACACAGACTAACACCGAGCCCCGGCGAACGGGGACAGCCCAGGTGAGCCCGCGAAGCTGGGCCACCCGTGGACTGGGGCCTGGGGGTGGGGGGCATAATGGAAAGCCCCCCAGAGGAGGGGGCCTGCACTCGAGAAGGAGCCACCCGGGCCGAGGGAGCGAGAGCAAGGGCCCCGAGGCCAGGAGGCCTGAGGGTCAGCAGCACCAGTGGGGGTGGTGACCCAAGGAGGGGAGACCAAGAGGGTGGGAGGTCGGCCTGCTGTGCCCAGAAAAGGCTCACCTCTGCCCTGCCAGAAAGAAAAGGACCTCTGCCCTTTCCACGCGTGGGAGTGACCTGAAACAGATTCCCGCACCGGCAGGGAAGGTCGCCCCAGAGAATCATCTTAAGGGGGCAGTGGGAGACCACAGAAGCCCCCATGGCCCCTGGCTCAGCCAGCGCGGAGAGGTCACTGCAGATGGCTGCCCGCTGGGCGTGTGGTCCAGGGCTTACCACTGCCTTGGCTGGGGCTGGGGAGCCAGAGACGGTTTGTGGCCACTTCCGGCCTCAGGACTCCGGCCGCACGTCCCTGCACGGGGGCGCGAGGGGGACAGCCAGGGGATGGGGTGGCAACGCAGCGGCCAGGGCTCTCCAACCCTGGGAGGAGCACACAGCTCACCCGCCTTTGCAGACACCTGCTGTCTCTGACTCCCCCGCCTACGGCCCAGGGAGGAGTGGGCGCTTGGCTGGCTCCATGCAGGGACCTAACACAGGTGTGGGTGATGTCTCCACCGGGGGCAGGTGGCACCGCTCTCGGCTCCCAGGTGAAGGGCTGAGAACAGGGACTCAGACCCTCCGTAGGCAGCATCTACATGGACCTTACTGTGCTGTGAGCTCCACTGCCCAACCTGGGACGGACCTGGGGTTCACAGGCAATGGTGGGGGGCAAGCCACAGGGAACGAGGGTCACAGGGGAGCACAGGAGTGGCGTCACAGTGGGCCGAGGGCCACGCCCCTCCTGGACATGGAGCATCCACCCCGGAGACATCACAGAGGGGAGCTTGCTGAGCTGGCCAGAAGCCCGCCCTCTGGAGGACCAGCAAGACCACTTGGGGCCCACGGTTAGCAGCCCACAGTCAGCCGTCTCCCTGTTAAAATCCTGGGCTTCCTGAAACCAGTGTAGCTGCCCTTCCTCTTACTGGCCTGTCCACGGTGTCCCATCCCCAGGGCCGGGTGGCTTTTCCATGTCCCCCTGCTGGGAAGCCAAGAGCCAGACCTACCATCCTGGGTCCCCACCCCAAACACCCCTCGGTGCCACTCCACACGGGCAGCTCCACCTCCTGCCCTCTCGAGACCCTTGAACCCACTCAAGCAACGTCCCCCTGAGGTCCAGGGCCCTCGTCCATGGGACAGGAGCAACAACTGCCTTCCTGGCTGGAAATCCAGGGGTGACGGTAAACAAGACGCAGGATCGCCAGCCTCCATGAAGTCCCTCACGGCTTGCCCGAGGGCCCTAAGGAAGACTGGTCACTCCCAGGACAGTGGCTGGACCACCCACCTCAGCTCGGCTGCTCGGAGCCTGGCCCTGCAAGTCGGGTCCACAGAAAGAGGGAACGGTGACCACAGATCCCCACCCCACCCTGTGGTGCCATCTAGGTCTTTCTCCCAAGTGACCCTCACCACCGACGGCCTGTGGAAGGGCTTTTCCATCCTAACACCCCACCCATGCTGCATGGTGAGGGGCCAGTGCTGACCGGGTCCTGGCAGTCACACCTGCTGTTCTGCCGGCCTCCTAGATTAGACCATCTCATCGCTCTGTGACCCGGAACCTGGCCAAGGGGGCATGCTGACCGCAACCTCGGGGCGAGCCGGCCCTGCACTCACCTCCCCCTTGGGCACTTCGAAAAAGAGAAGCATCAGCCACCAGGCCATTCCCTGTGGCCCAGCGGGTTGGCCGGAGCAGGAGGTCCACACCTCACCCGTCCAAGGAGGGCACCCGGGCACCGCTGCATCCACCCTGGCCCCCTGGCCGTGGAGGAGTCTCTGCACCCCTCGAATGAGGAATCAGGGCCCTCACGCACCTGGGGATGCTGGTGAGGTAGGTCATGACATTCTGGAAGTCCTGGTCTGGGACGTCTCCGAAGGCCGGGTAGTCGGGAAAGGTGATGACCGGGCTGCCGTCCTGGCCCCGCCCGCCTGCGGAGAGCGCAGGGCAGCAGTCGGCACCCCTAGGGCCGCAGGGGCGGATGGCCCTAGATCCCACCGCGGGGATCTGGGGCAGAGCCCCAGCGCTCCTGCACCCCGCCCAGCGCCCCGCTCCCGGAGCCCGGCCTCGCGGGATCATAGAGCCCCGGCACCCCTCCACACGCGCCCCGCCCCCGCCCCCGCCCCGCCCCCGCCCCGCCCCTGCCCCATAGCCCCGCCCCACCCGCGCCCCCCGCCCACGCTCCTGAGCCCCGCCCCCTGCACCCAGCTCCGCCCGCCCACCACACCCAGTCCCGCCCATGAGCCCCGCCCCTGCACCACGCCCCGCCCACGCCCCTTTAGCCCCGCCCCGCTCTTAGCTCCGCCCATGCCCCTGCACCCGGCCCACGCCCCTGAGCCCCGCCCCTGCACCACGCCCCGCGCCCTGCCCACTACATCCAGCCGCGCCCCGCCCCGCCCCGCCTGGCCTCGGCACTCACCTGACAGGTAAGCGAAGCGCTTCTGCAGCTGGTCCCGGATGTCGGCGGCACAGAGCGGGCTGATGTCGTGGTGCATGATCTCATCTGCGGGAGGACAGAGCAGACGGACATGCAGTCACCGGGGACCGCCCCCCGCGCCTCGGCTGGGTCAGCCCCACCGCGGACACCAAGGGGACCAGCGCTCGCGGCCCGGCAAGGGGGCTCCGCTTTCCTGTACAGAAACCCTTGTTCCTCAGCGCACAGAGAGCTGTGCGCGGAGTGAGTCATCAAGGCAATGGCACCCCACTCCAGTACTCCTGCTTGGAAAATCCCATGGATGGAGGAGCCTGGTAGGCTGCAGTCCATGGGGTCGCTGAGGGTCCGACACGACTGAGCGACTTCACTTTCACTTTTAACTTTCATGCATTGGAGAAGGAAATGGCAACCCACTCCAGTGTTCTTGCCTGGAGAATCTCAGGGACGGGGCAGCCTGGTGGGCTGCCGTCTGTGGGGTCACACGGAGTCGGGCACGACTGAAGTGACTTAGCAGCAGCAGTGTGTCAGAGGCACACAGAGAGGCGCAGGGATGGACACAGAGGGAGGAAGAGAGGGACAGGCAGGCAGAAGGGAGGCCGGGGGTGCAGAGCAGGGGCCGGGGCTTAGGACGGCCCCGGGACAGCTGCTCAGGGAGTAGGCCGCTTTGGTCTGCAAGCACACAGCCATGTCCTGGAAGTGGCCTAGGCCATCCCCAGGGCCCTCACCTGCTGTCTACACAATGACTCACTGGTCAGAATGGAAACCTGGCCACCACAGTGGGTCCAGACACACACCTGGCACCTCACCCCTGCCAGACACTGACCCTGAGCAGGGCTCCGAGCCCGTCCACAGCCTGAAGCCGACGCCCGCAAGTCCTAGACCAGGGCCAGCAGCGACCCAGTCACAGCCTGGAGGCATCGGCCAGAAACAAAGGATTAGCAAGACTCCTGGGAACGCAGACACGGACAGGGGTGTGTGAGGTGCTGGGGCGTCGGCAGGCGGCCACAGAGCCAGGGTTCTGGGCCCACAGGACCTGCATCTTAGCGCTTCCTGGCTGGTACCGCATGGCTGACATCCCGTGTTTGGTGTCTGAATGCCTGGGTGTCCTGGAGATTTCTCTACAGACACTCACGACTCACGCTGGTCACTGGCAAATGGCTTAAATCAGTTCTTCTATACCCGGATTAAGATACAGGCCCCTCACAGGCTGGAGATTTGGGCCACTGAGACCTTGGAGAGAGCTCAGTGGAGGTAGCGAAACACCCTCCGCCCTCCGCGTGGCCACGCCTCCATCCTGCAGACAGGCACGCGGGAGCAGGTGGTGTGTTAGACGCACGGCGAGTCCCAGAACCTGGCTGTTGTCTGCGGACCTGCTGCCCCCACCCGGGGCCGCCCTGTGATTCTGCCTGGTGCAGACGAGGAGGGGGTGGGCCACGCCCCTGGCCCGCTGGGCCAACAGAGCGGGCGGCACTCCAGGTCTGGGACTGAGCGGGGTTCACGCCCATCACACTCGGGGCCGGGGCTCTGGCAGTCGGCCCAGGGCAGCTTGGGGCAGTGCAGCCTCCCTGTGCACGGAAACCTCTCAGCTCTGCTGCTTTTGTGGGAGAAAAACAGCTGGAAACGATTGTGCCAAGAGAACGTGAGATGTTTCTAATTCCAGATGCGGTGGAGCACGGCCGTTACACTGCATTTGTTTGGAACACACGTCGGGTGTGACAGACACGCAGCTGCGAGGAGGCTGGGAGGCCAGGTTTCACACTGCCCACACTGTCGAGCACGGACCCTGGGCTCCTCGAGGCCGGCTTCTGCTGCCCAGGACAGGCGTGTCACAGAGACCTTCCCCTGGGCAGCAGTTCAGGCTTCAAAGCAGAGTGGCCTGCACGCTCCATTCAGACGAACAGACACGACTCCTCCATGTTCGGTGGCCACTGGCTGCCCAGCAGAAAGCGGAGAATCCCCGAGCAGTTTCCAGCCACCTCGAGGCCCGCAGTGTGTGTCACGTGGCCCCCCGTGGACGGCGGGTGCTGGGGGGAGATACTCACTTCTTTATCCTGCACTCGAGGCGCCACGGCTGGTTGAGAAGGAAGTGAGCTGCCGCCTGCCCCTTCTGTGGTCTGGGACGGGAAGTGGGGTCGCCCCGCCCACTAGCTCAGGGTCAGGGTCAGGGTCAGGGGACGCCCGGCTCCTCCACAGATCCCCTCTGTGTGTGCACAGTGCCTCACAGTTAACCACTGAGCCCAGCCTTCCTGTGGCCCAGACGTGCACGGAGACTCCAGGCTGTGACCTGTCACAGGGCCGTTTGAGGCGGGAGGGGTGCAGGGGGGAGGTCGGGAGGGGCTGGGCGCCTGGCGGGGGGAGGGGGTGCTCAGGGCCCCGGGACACAGAGCCTGCTGCCCAGTCAGGGGCCAGTGGGAATGGCCCCTCGCTGAGCTCACGGCTCAGCCGTCTGGAGACCCAGCTCAGCTGTACACAAGGACAAGGGGAAGGACCCCCCGCCCCGCCCCTCGCTGGAATCTCTGCCCACAGACCGTCCCCTGAGTCCTGGTTGGTCTGGGCAGCATCAGAGAGGCGGTGGGGGGGTGGGGGGCCACCCTTTCATCTTTACGCTGCTTCATCTTAACACAATCAGACTCCGGCAGCAAACTTCCTTCCTCTGGCAAATTGACTCCCGGACTCTCTCTTTAGGACGAGAATTTCATAACACATCATGGGCGGCCTCTGGCCCGTCCTGTCCGCGGGAAGGGCCTCTGAGTAGCTCTGTTTGCCACCCCACCTCGGGCAGGGAGCACACACAGGGGCAGGGCTGGCGGGACACAGAGTGGACCCTGGTAACCCTGGAAACCCACCCCAGGTGGTGGTGGTCAGGTCAAAGGGGCCCACAGACCCAGCAGGAGCCTGGCGTTCAGCTTCGGGGGCTGGCTCCTGCCTCGCGGGAGACTTGGACCTCACCGCGAGGAGAGAGGAGGCTGAGCAGGGCTCCTGAGAAGGGGTCTGCAGCTGGCGAGAGGCCCTGGGCTGCGAAGTTCACTAAGTCCATCATGAGCTAATTCCCTTCCTTGTTTACATCTGGTTGAACGTCCACACCCAAGGCTTCCGTTTGTTTTCTATCAAAATACACCCGTGATGCCCTTTCAGAGTCGAAGGTGGAGAGTCCGTGGGGGCTTCCACCCGCTCACTCAGGTGGGAGTCCCAGCTCAGGACCCCTCCCCCTCCCCCCCCCCTCCCCGGAATGCAGGGAGCAGTGTGCCTGGGGCTTCGAGCAGCTCCAGCCTGGCCCTAGGCCAGGGTGGGCCAGGTCAGCTCCCCAAGTGTCCGGTCCGGCAGGAGAGACGTCTCCGTGGCGTGCGGTCTGGTCTATGGCTCTGGGGTTAACCCTCCAGGATGCTGGAGACCTACATTCACCGGGGCTGAGTCTGCTCTCACAGCCCACCCGGGGTATTTTTAAGGAGTTATTTGTCACTGGATTAGGTACATACAGTTCCCATCATGTACGATGCATCGTTAGCTCAGGGCACCAACAGTCTCCAGATTCCTGATCTCAGAAAGTGAATCCTCACGTACTTTAAAATAAAAGGCCCCATGTGAGAAGGTGCTCGACCACACTCGTCCTCAGGGAAGGGCAAGCACAGCACGTGCAGGTTTCAGTGCAGGTTTGAAACCGAAGGGCAGGGACCAACGAGGACCGAGCGTCAGCGCCCCGAGCGACTGGGAAGCAGGCCACGGGCCCTGAAGACGTGTGTGTGGCTGAGGAGCTGGCGAGGTGTCGGGCGAGCTGAGTGTCCACGCCGCCGCCCACGGGAAGGAGGGATGCAGCGGAGCCTTGCAGGGCCGGGGGCCTGCCGGCCACACCTCAGGGAGACACGCATCTCTGGATGAAGCAGCACATCCAGGACTGAACTTATTCTCACGGATAGCGGGGTCAACGGAGGCCACGGAGAGGCTTTGGGAGCTCCAACCACCCGGTGCCGGGGCTCCAAGGGAGCATGTCGGGGGATGGTCCTGCCTGCCCGGCCGCGGCCCAGAGGGGATGCGTGAGCGGCGGGCAGGCCCTGACTGCAGAGCTCTGATGGAGGGCCTCCCCGGCGAGGCCTCCCTGGGGAGGGGTCCTGATGAAGCAGGTCCAGATCTGGGGGTGGGGTGGGACCCAGAGGAGGTCTGGTGGCCACAATGGGGGCAGTTTAAACACACGGCACTCGGAGTGCCCGGCCTGGGCAGGACGGACGGGGTGGTTCACACACACCTGCCCTGTGCCCACCCAGCAAGGAGCGGGAAGGCGGGCAGGCCAGGCACGGAGGGGAGGGAGGCCCAGGCTAGCCTGGGGGCCTCAGGTGTGGGGTCCGCACGGAGTCTGGGCGCCAGGTCTCTGCAGACCTTTCCTCACCAACAAACGCGGCTCCTCCTGGGGACCCCGCTCCCGCCGGGCCCTTGGTGCAGCTCCTAAGCCCAGCCGGCCCGCCAGGCAGGGCACCACACGCAGGGACCCGCGGTCAATCATAGCGGGCAGAGTCCGTCGGGCCGCACAAGCCGGGCCCACCTCCACCCCGGGCCTGAGGCTTGGTCCTCGCCCAAACGTGCCGTCCTTCTCCAGGCGCCCGGGCCTGTGGCATCTGCCTGATGAGTGGAAGCCACCACTTAAACACACGCCCACCGGCCCGAGCCCCTGGGCCAGCACACACCAGAGATGGGAAAGACAGAGACAGGTGAGAAAGACGTGGAGAGACAGAACACACAGAGGAGAGCGACAGAGGAAGGGAAGTGGGGTGACCTGTCTGCAAACAGCAGGCGCAAGGGGAGGGGAGGGCTGCCGGGCTGGCGGGTCCAGGGCCTCATCGAGGGAGGGGGCTCACAGCACAGGTGCCAGCGACTGTGGGAAAAGGGACGGACACTTTCTCTGGTAGGAAAACAGATTGTTTCCAGAGACTGGGGGCGAAGCCCTCCAGCCCTTGGGTCCTCAGCAGTGAAATCACGTGGGCGCCAAGCGAGGACCCAGCAGCTGGCAGGGAGCTCGCTGCCCCGGGACCGGGACCGCGGGGAGACCATGAAGCCCTGAGCCCGAGAAGCCTGCCTTCTGGGATTCCAGCCTTGTCACCCTGACGCCGCACACTGTCACCCGGGACGAGCATGACGCCCCCATCCACGCTGTCACTCCAGGACGAGCCCTGTGATCTGGGTGTAAACGTGATGACTGAGGTTTCTGCCCTAGCCCCCCCCAGCATTCACCCTCTGAACCTCATCCACCAGTAAATTCACACTCGCAGTCTCCTTTTTATGAAACTGGAAACTTCAGACACCGAAGGCGAGGGTGTGGCTAATTAGTTACAATTTACAAAAGACCTATTTAACGAATTACTTCTCAATCCTCAGCAAAAATACCCATTGAAAGATGAACTCACAACAAAGCCCTCCATAAGGAGCACCTTCCATCCCTGGAAACGTGACCAGGAAACCCAGGCGCCTCCGCCCAGGCCCATCTCTTTGTTCTCAGTCACCATGGGCGCGACTCTCCCGGAGCTGGGCAGGTACGGGACGCCGGCCGCAGACCGCCCCCTGCGGCGCCCCCCTGCCAGGCCCTGCTGGTCCTGCCCCTGCTGGCAGGGAGACCCCCACCCCCAACGTCCTTGGGAACGGAACAAAGGAGCTTCCAGGCTGAGCAGCAGCTGTGCCCCGGTGCCCAGCAGGCACTGCTCAGGATGGGGGAGAGGACGGGGACAGGCGGGGAGGGGGCCGGTGGCCCGCCCACCCAGGAGGCCCCCTGCGAGCTCGCCACCCGCCAGGCTGGGCTCCCGAGCAGGTCCCGCGTCCAGGCCCCGGGGCCCCCGCCCTCGTGCACGCCCTCGGCCAGCCCACCTGTGCGGGTCTTCAGGAGCAGCCAGAGCGTGGACAGGTCCCGCGACAGCAGAGAGAGGAGGCTCAGGGTCATGCTGTCGCCCGCCGGCCGCGTCAGGAGGCAGCGCCCCGCCGCCCGGCACGCCCGCGCTGGGCGCACAAAGGGAGGCGGCTGGGCTCCATGCCGGCCGCCCACCCGTGGGACGAGGACCTGGCTCTGCCCGGAGCCCGCGGTCCGCCTGCCTGCCTGTTCCGCTCGCGGCCGACAAACTGCGCTCGGCGGGGTGGTGCTCTGGTGCTCGGGCTCCCCAGGGCCGGCTCCCTCCCTGTCGCCCGTCCCAGCCCTCCCTGCGGGGCCCCAGGCTCAGCGGCTCCTAAGCCTGCGGGCGGGCGGGCCGGCCTGGGGGCTGGGACCACCAAGACCCCGCGGGGCGGCCCCTCAGGTCCTTAAGAAGACCTCAAAATCAGGCAGCCCCGCCCCCAGCCTTCCCGGGAGTGGGGCCCAGGGGAGCTCGTTAAAGCGCAGGTCGGGTTCGCAGGTGGCGATGCTCCCGGGAGGACCGGGTCTCCAGCAGGAGGGACCCCGGGGGCTGAGCCCAGCCTGCAGGGCCTGGAGAGGATGGCACTTGGGCTGGGCTGGGACCGGCTGTGGCTGCGCATCCTTGGGCATCGCAGCCCGTCCTTCCCATCCTGGGCACGCGGCCGACTGCGCCCGCCCAGTCTGGGCCCTGGGGCCTCAACCCCAAATGGAGGCCCTGGAGTCCAGCCGCTCACGCCACGTGGGGCAGCGGTCACTGCGCGCCAGGCGCCCCGTCCACGCCCCACCTCCTGTCACATGGCTCGGGGTCTGAGCTGGTCTTCGCTGGATTGGCCCCATGTCCCCCTCCTCATGGCTCCTCCATGGCCTCCCTCTCTCGGCCTCCGGCTCACTGGATAGGCTTCCTCCCTCACCCGGGGCACCAGGGCCAGGACCTTCCCTCGGAGCAGGGGCGACACTGAGCCCCCCCACGCCTGGCTCACATGGGCACCCGGGGCACCAGTGACCTTCCCTCGGAGCAGGGGCGACTCTGAGCACCGCCCCACCCCCAAGCCTGGTTTACACCGCAGGCGGTTCTAGTCTCAGCCCAGCCTCCAGGGTCACGATCCAACTCCTCGGAGACGCAGAGACCATGATGGCCCAAGCGCAGTCCGCTCCAGCCCGAGGGACAGGCATCTGGCCTGTGGAGTTGGTGACTGTGAGCTGGACAGTGGCTGTTCAGAGGCCCGACGTGCTTTGGCGAGGTCACGCTGCTGGGGCTCCACCCCTCTCGCCTGCTCCTGTGGCCCTTTCCTCCCGACTCCACAGCACCTGGGGCCTGACCCATGCCCTCCCGACCCCAAGTCAAGGGGAAGGCCTGACCTCCAGTCACTGTCTCAGGCAGGTTGCTGCGCTGCTCACCCAGCCGCTGGGCCCAAGCTCTGGGCCCCGGGCTCCACTGTGGGTGCCCTTCTCCAGCCCACGACACAGAATCTGTTTTTCTCGTTTCCCTTCAGGCTGTGCTTGAACGCGAGAGGCATGCCCCGCCTGCTGTCTGAGGTACGAGACCCGCTGCCTGGGGAGACTGGTGGACAGACTCCCAGGGCCGCCCTGAGCTCCACCCTGAAGGCACCACGGTGCAGTCTGCACCGAACAAGCACATGCCCCCCCCTTTAAAACCAGATCCCTTCGGAACTCCAGCATGGAGTTCAAGAGGAGCTGGTGGTTTGGAGGTTTCCCCTCTAAAGACACGAGATCGGTTTCTCCCGTCATCAAACGCGCAGCAGCGGCTGGCAAGGCGTGGGGTCCAGAGGAGCACCCAGGCTCCGGGGTCCCTGGAGCAGGCCGGGGGGGCTTCCCCAGCAGTGGCTGCAGCTGGGGAGGCATGAGAACAGATCCCTCTCTGTGTCTCCGGCCCGAGGACCCATGGAGCCGAGGGCCACGGGCACACCCACGGGTCCCACACCTCAGCCTTCCCCCCACGGCCATGGAGCTCTGGTCCCCGTGGTGCGAGCCTCAGGCCATCTGGCCCCGCCCCAGGATGCACCCCAGGGCCGAGCTCCGCTCCCCAGGCTCAGCTGTGCCCCAGCGCGAGCGCCCACCACGAACACAGAACACATATGACGGGAGAGGACGGGGGAGTGGCCGCCCTGTACCCTCGCCCCCCTCCACGCCCCCAAAGCCCACCGGCGTGGCTCTCCTCAGCCTCAGACCTCTGCATCAGCTCCTGGGTGCCCCCGGTGCCCCCCTGTGCCCCGTGACCACAGCCCCCACCACCTAGTGGGGCTGCCACCTCCCCCTGTAAGCCTGCCAGGCTTTCCTGCTCAGTGCAGATGGTTCTAAAGCCATGGATCCGGTCCCTGCTTTTCACGACGGCCCGATGCTGTGCTCTCTAGAGGGGGCCGAGCTCGGTGTGGGAGGGCGTGCAGGCCAGCTGGGGGCCAAGGGCACACACACTTCCTGCGGTCACTGGGGACAGTTCATTAGCTAGCGCCCTGCAGATCCTCGAGGATGGCCCTGGGCCAGGGGTGACACGCCACACTGGGGAACGGCTGAGCGGGAGCCTGGGGTGGCAGCCAGACACTCTGACGCGTGGCTTCAGGCCCTCGAGCTCACCTAGGACCCGGCACAGGGCGCCAGGGGAGTTTGTTTAAGGCGCAAAGGTTCTCCAAGGTGTGAGGGGGCTGGTGATTTTTCAATTACTCACAACTTTCTGATTGACAAAGAGGGCAGTTTTTTACGGCTCTGCCCAGCAGGCCACCAGCACAAGAAGCACAAGAACCAGCGGCAGGAGAGGCTGCGGAGAGTTGGGGACAAGCCCAGATGGTGGGAGAGGAGCTGGAGGCTGACCGCAGGCCTAGGAGGTGGGCAGGGGGCAGGGGCGGGGGGCAGGGGGCCAGGGGGGCTCGGGGAGGGCAGGGGCAGGGCAGAACCTCTGTTCCCGAGGGGAAGGGCGTCCAGCACCCCGACTGCCCTGCAGGAGCTCCCTTAGCTGGAAGGCGTTGCGGGCAGGGACCTGACTGTGAACAGGGCGTGTTGTTTGAGAAAACAGCATCCACGTCACAAAGCGCGTTCAGCACACGGTGTAGACGGAGCCGCGCTCTGAGCACACAGCGTAGATGCGCCACACTCTGAGCACACGGCGTAGACGGAGCCGCGCTCTGAGCACATGGCATAGACGCGCCACGCTCTGAGCACACGGTGTAGACGGAGCCGCGCTCTGAGCACACGGCGTAGATGCGCCACGCTCTGAGCAGTGTTCGGGCCGCCCTGGTGCACCCGCCTCCCTCCCTGGCGGTCCGCCACAGTCACAGACACTCGGCGTTAATCCTTCCCTGTCCAGGGGCGCAAGACAAGCGAGGCAAGGACGGTCTCCCATGGGCGAGACAGCCCTCCCGGAACCCCATGAGAACATCGGGAGGTGTGACTTTATAGCCGGATCCAAGCCCTGGAAGGTGCAGGGCCCCGAGCGGCCTCAGGCAGCCACCCTCTGCAGCCGCACCCGCTGGGAGGGAGGGGCCGTCGCTGACTCACTCGGCCTCCTGTTTGCTGAGGCCTCGCCACCTGGCCCTGGAGCATCGTCATGGCGACCTGTGCGGCAGGTGTCCCGGCTCTGCAAAGCCTCCCTAGAGCTCCTCATCCTCGCTCGGCCTGGCGGGCCCCTCCCCTCCACATTCACATCCCCTTCTTCCCCCTGGGTCCTCTTCCTGGGTCCTCCCCGTCCCTCTGTGGTCCTCCCCGTCCCTCTGGGGCTCTGTTGTGCTCACAGCCCCCTCTCCCTCCACGTCCCCTCCTTCCCCCCGGGTCTCCCTCCTGGGTCCTCCCGTCCCTCTGAGGCTCTGTGGTCCTCAAGCCCAGGTCGCCCCCTCTTGGGGGAAGGTCCCCAGCTCTGCCTCGTCCGCTTGGCTCAGAGCCGAATGCGTGCTCCCAGCCCCAAGCTCACCCACGGCCACGGGATGAGAAGCAGGCTTCCTGGAGTGACGGCAGGCCCTGAGGGGCCAGCCCGAGCGGTGGTCCTCTCCGCTGCCCGTCACGTCCCCCAGCCCCCAGGCTTCCCCTTGAGCTCCCGCCATCAACTCGGCAGTGAGACCCTGGGCCACGTGCCACCACCGCTCGGGGGACCCGCGCTGGGGCGTCAGCAGCACGGGGTCCCAGGCAAGCTCTCAGTTCACATGGGCGCCACAGTCCACGCACACACTCAGGAGCCTGGGCCGACAGCCCGGGTGGAGGCCAGCTCCCTCGGGGGACACCCCCCCTGCCCCTCCCTCGTCCTGCCTCATGGTCTGTCGGGGTCCAGCCCGGCCCCAGCTCCTCGGGTCCTTCCCCAGGGCTTTCCGATGACTCTGGTTTTGTCTGGAGCCTGGACTCCAGTCTGCCGCCCACCCACCCTCCACGGATGCCCGACAGGCCCTCGGCACTGTTCGTGAGCTCCAGACCCTCAGAAGGGCAGACCCCTCCTCACCCTCCACCCGAGGCGGCTTAGCCCCCCGGCCCCGAGTCCACAGGGAGCCGAGATGACAGCATACAGTCTGTGGCCGAGTTGCAGATGGCCACCATGGGACCGCGCTCCAGGACCCAAGGCCCTTTCGGGGAAGGGAGTGGGCTCGCTGCTGTTGTGGCTGGAGCCGCCCAGCCAATGGCCACCTCTCTGCGCCCTGGGCGCCCCCTGCCTGCCTCACCTGCAGCTAGAATGGCCACACCAGATCCCTGGACGGCGATGAGCACGCACACCCCAGACACCTGCCTCCTGTGCTGCGGGGATCACGGGTGGGGGGCATGCGCCTGGGGGTGCGGGCTCGGCATGTCCGACCTCGGCCTGCGGGGGTCAAGTGCAAGTGCGCAGGGAGGCCTGACTGCCTCGTGGGCAGCGAAGACAGGGGCCCGTGAAGTCGGAGCGAAGCACAGCCCCCCGGCATCCATGACAAGCCGTGCTCAGAGCCTGCCAGGGAGAGCCCCCATGGCCCCAGGGCAGGCACTTCTTCCCGCTCTCTGGCGCCCCTTCCTTCTGACTACAGCCTGATTCTGGCGTCCGGTCACCCACCTGTCCAGCACACACCCAGCCCCGGCGCCCCCGGGGCCTGGACCCCACCAGCCCCGGCGCCATGCTGCCTGTCCTGAACACCCCTGGGTCCCGTGGCTGACTGCCCCTCTGCGTCCCGCATCCCCGCATCTTCCACAAGGACGTCCTCCCTTCCCGACAGCAGACAGGACGGCCAGACTCGCCCACCGAGGGGCCAGACACGGCCGCGGGAACTGCTCGGCCTTCACTTCCGCCCTGGCCTGTGTTTCTCATGTGCGTGGAGTCGCACAGGGGGTGCCCGGCTGCTTGGATGGGAGGCGGAACGAGGCAGCTCGCCCTCCCATGGGCTGCAGGGCAGACGTGCTGCCCGCGGGGCTGTGGGCAGGCCCGGGCGCCCCCACCCGCCTCCCCAAGCTACGCAGGAAGCCTCTCCCAGCAGATTGGAAAAACAGACACGGGAGCAGATAGCATCGCTGCCTCGCGGGCGGGGCGGGACAGTGTTTATCCGGCTGCCACCCTCGCTTGTTCCGCACAAGCTGCGCTTGTTCCGCACAAGCTGCGGCCTGGACAGAGCGCAGGGAGGGCCGCCTCCCTGAAGATCAACACCCTGGCGCTTCACGCACGGCAGTTCCGGGCGGCGCAGGGGCAGACGCAGGGCACAGCAAACACGGCTGGGCCTGGGGTCCGTCAACCACCGCCCAGCGAGGACGCCCGTGGGCCCCAGACACCCCGGGGGCTCGGCCTGTGGGCAGCAGGCGTGGGGACCCCAAGGAAAGTCTCCCCGACACACACACACACCTGGAATCACCAAGGAGCTTTTGCTGTGGGATCTGGGGTGGGGGGTGACTGGACCACGGTGGCCTCGGGAATTCTGGACGCTAAAGGCGACCGACCTGGCTTGTTCCCTTAAAGCACAGCGGGACCCTGGGCACGGGCCCACAGGAAGGCGGACTGCACCGGGATGCAGGGGACACCAAACCAGGGTTGGGTGTGCCCGCAGAGCTGGTGCAGTTTCGAGGGGGTGGTGGCTCAGAGGCGCGGTGGGAGGCGCTGAGCTGTGGGGACATGCACCCCTGGGCCCCCGGGCAGGGCACTCTGGAGAACCAGGGGGGTGGCACCAGGGGAGGGCGCCCAGGGCCCCTCAGACCCACATGGGGGAGGAGACGACCCACGAGGAGAAGACCCCGGGAGGGCGGCCTGCACGCCATTCACTTAAAGCCGTCCGGCCTTCCCGTCAGGGTCTCGGGCAGTCCACAGCTCCCAGCTCCCCACCGCGGGGCTGCAGGATGGGGAGGGCTCGGTCCAGGTGGGCGGCCGCAGCCGCTGATGTTTTTGCTTTCTGGCTGCATGTGAGGCAGGCAGGATCTTAGTTGCTCAGCCAGGGGTCAACCCCGGCCCCTGCAGTGGAAGTACAGACTCTTAACCACTGGACTGCCAGGGAAGCCCCCTGGGAACACCTCTTACCTTTGTGCTAAAAATGTAACTACGGCTATAACTGAACTCACTTGGCAGCTTGGGCCAAGCGCTCTGTGCTCAGAAGGGACGCCTGATTCTTCCGGGGGGGAAGGGGGCGAGGGACTGGTGTGACGTCTCGGTGGGAGGAGGCAGGGTCCGGACTCGAGAGAGGATGGGCGGGACGTGCTGGACACTGCCTGGGCACCGGGCCCGGGGGCACCTGGGGCTGGGGGGGCTTCCTGGTCTGCCCCGGGCCCTGGGAGGACCCCCGCCGTCTGCCGCCCCCAACTCACCGGTCCTGCACGCCCCCACCAGCCCCTGGGGGCCCTCTGCTCTGTCCCCCCAGCTTGGGTGCCCCCGAGCTGGCAGGCAGGACGCGGAGGCCTAAGCGGAGGCGCCCAGGCTGGGCCGGGGGCACAGACCCTCTTCCCTCCTGGAGTCCCGGGCAGAGACGCGCGTGAGCAGGAGGTCTCAGCACTGCTTTTCTCTCTGCCCTTCTGTGCGTCGAGACGCAGGTTTTTAAATCGCAGAGCTGTAGGCTCTTAACCTTTTTGGCTCCTACATCACGTTGTCTGTCTGCAAACACGGCAGTGACGCACAGAAGCAGCCCGCGTCCAGCCAGAGGCAGCCATGTCCACGGCAAGCCGCTGCGTGTGGCCAGGCGCCCCCACGCCCCGCGGAACTGCACCAAACACGGCAGCGCTTCCCGGGGAGGCGTCCCACCGACTCACCCCCTGCGGCCCCCCAGACACAGACCCTTCACAGCCTGTCATCCGCCTGCCGCCCACGACCCTTGGGCGGGCTGGGGCCGGGCGGGTCCCCCCGACAGCGGTCGCTCCCCCGCCAGGCCGGCCCTGACGCGCCCACGCGCGCTGGGTGACGCCTGCAGCTGGGACGTGGTCCCAGCCTACTCCGGGCCGCCTGCTCTTCTGGGCCGAGGCTGAGCTCTGGGACCCAGGAGGCAACGCCCGCGGCCCCAGGAGGCCGGGTCTCACTTCCCTGTGGCCGCTCTGACTCGTTTTAACCCGCGAGTCGGGTACTTTCGGCCAAACGTGAGACGGGCACCTGCTCCGCTGACGCTACCGTCATGGGACAGCGGTCCCGAGGGGCCAGGAGGGGGAGCCGGACGTTAAACGAAAGAGGAAGGAGACGCAGAGTCAAAACAGAAACCTCACGCCCGGGTTAACCTCGTGCCTGGCGGGCTCGGGGGCCTGGGCAGTGCCCATCCACCCAGGACTGCATCGTCCGCCCTTCGGTGCCAACAGGACCAGCGTGTCCCCAGGAAGTGCTGGGCAGGCGGGTGGAGACTGCATGGCCCCCGCGAGGCCCGGGCCCCCGGCGCGGGCAGTCCCTGCCATCCCCGGGGCGAAGGCGGGGGGCTGGCGCCCAGAGGGCGTCCGGCAAGAGTAACCCACTGAGCTCGGGTCACTCGGGGACCGGGCCTGGGCGCTGCGACAAGGACCGTTCTCAGCGCTGGGGCCTCGGGCATCTCGAGCTCAGGGCCCAGGGTGTCCGTCGACCCGAGGGGCTGATTGCACTGTCAGTCCTGACGGCCGCCCAGGACAGGACGGTTCTCAGCGCCGGGGCCTCGGGCATCTCGAGCTCAGGGCCCAGGGTGTGCGTCGACCCGAGGGGCTGATTGCACTGTCAGTCCTGACGGCCGCCCAGGACAGGCAAGGACGCTTCCGATGACTAGCACCCGGCCCCCCCCATGTGTAAAATGGGCGAGGCTCCCGCGAGGCAGGGATGCTACGGGTCACACACGCAGAGCTCTGGACCCGCCGGGAGTCAGAGCCACACCTGCACGAACCCGCGGAAGCACCAGCCCGGGTCTTCATTGCAGACCAGGCCCGGGTCACGGCGGCCCCCCAGTGTCCCTCACAGAGGCGCCACGGCCCTCACTGCCTCCCGCAGAGGGGCACGGTCAGCGCGTGGCCCGGGGGGACTGCCAGCCCCTGGAGACGGGGCAGCTGACCCGCACTGAGGCGCGAGGCTGCCGCTGTCACGGGCTCGAAGGCCCCACGCGACCTCCGGGTTTGCTGCCCCGCGCCTGATGCGCACCTTCCCCACCAGGCGCCCTCGAGGGGGTCCGGCCGCTCTGACGACGGGGCTCAGACGGCGAGGCGTGGGCTTCTGGCCAAAGGAAGGCTCATCTGAGGACAAGTGGGCAGAGGGCCGTGTGCCCACAGCCCCGTCCCTGAGCTGTCCCAGACGCCCTCCCTCGCCACCACAAGGAGCCCGGGGAACGCTGGGGCCCGTCCCAGCACACTGCCTGCACTCACCCTCGGCCACAGAGAGCAGCCAGGAGCACCACTCGCAGAAGAGGTAGTAGCTCTTCATCTCCGCCACAGAGATCCGGGCGGCCGCGCCGTCCCCCATGGCCGAGGGCCGCTGTGCCCGCGCTCCATCCACCTCCTCCTGCTGGACTTTGCTCCCGACTGCCTGCCTGGGGCCAGCTGGCTTTTCACTTTCAGTTCACCCTGCAACCATGGGGTGACCCAGCAGCGGCCGGCGCCTCCTCACCCCGCCTACGGACTCACACACGGGCCGGCCCGGCAATCCCACCTGGCTGCGGGGCAAAGCCGGGGCCACCTCCACGCTTCAGCTGGTGCCTTGAGGTCAGCACAGCCGTGCCAATCAGAGGACGCCGGCCTGGCCCGGCCGATAACACCCAGGGCGAGTGGGGGCTGTGCTTGTCCGAGGAGGCACATCCAAGGCCCCTCGATCCTCCAGATGTCAGCCAAGGCCGGCTCCTCTGGCCCCGTGAGGGCGAAGGGGTTCCCCCCTCGGAGGCCCCTCAGATCCCGACACCTGCCCCACCACACAAGGCGGACACTGCAGCCCTGCCCTGCCCAGCACGGGGACTGGGGGGACGGCTCCTCACCTGCGGTCCAGGGACCAGGAGGCAGGGCCCCTAGACCCAAGCAGCAGGCGCCCAGTGAGGCTCGGTTACTCACTGGAGCCCAGGCCAAGCCCCCAGGCCATGGGGCCCGTGGGGGCCGCAAGCTCACACAAACCCAGACACCTGACCCCCCAAAAAACGGACCGAGACACCTGACCCCCCCACAGACCCACACACCTGACCCCCACAAACAGACCCGCACGCCTGACCTCAGACCCACACCCCTGACCCCACACAACACAGACCCACACGCCTGACCCCCACAAACAGACCCGCACGCCTGACCCCACACAGACCCACACACCTGACCCCACACAGACCCACACACCTGACCTCAGACCCACACACCTGACCCCCCCCCACACACAGACCCACACACCTGATCCCACACATGCACAGACCCACACGCCTGACCCCACACAGACCCACACGCCTGACCTCAGACCCACACACCTGACCCCACACAACACAGACCCCCACGCCTGACCCCACACACAGACCCCCACACCTGACCCCACACACACAGACCCACACGCCTGACCCCACACACAGACCCCCACACCTGACCCCACACACACAGACCCACACACCTGACCCCCACAAACAGACCCGCACACCTGACCTCACACAGACCCACACGCCTGACCCCCACACACAGACCCACACACCTGACCCCCACACACAGACCCACACACCTGACCCCACACACAGACCCACACGCCTGACCCCACACAGACCCACACGCCTGACCTCAGACCCACACACCTGACCCCACACAACACAGACCCACACACCTGACCCCACACACAGACCCACACGCCTGACCCCACACAGACGCACACACCTGACCCCCCACACACACGGACCCACACGCCTGACCCCACACACAGACCCCCACACCTGACCCCACACACACAGACCCCCACACCTGACCCCACACACACAGACCCACACACCTGACCCCCACAAACAGACCCGCACACCTGACCTCACACAGACCCACACGCCTGACCCCCACACACAGACCCACACGCCTGACCCCACACACAGACCCACACGCCTGACCCCACACAGACCCACACGCCTGACCTCAGACCCACACACCTGACCCCACACAACACAGACCCACACACCTGACCCCACACACGGACCCACACGCCTGACCCCACACACACAGACCCACACGCCTGACCCCACACACACAGACCCCCACACCTGACCCCACACAGACCCCCACACCTGACCCCCGCACCACATCCACCTCGAGTCTGGGGAAATTGGGGAGTTTAGCTCAGAGGCCAGAGCAGGGACTTCAACCAAGTTGCTTGAAACTCAAAATAACAGAAACACTAAGGATCACCAGATTTCCTCTGACTGTGGAGTGTCTCCTCACCACAGGTTTGAGTACAGCCCGCAGGGAGACCCCTCGAGGTGAGGACATCCTCTGAGAAAGCACTTTGACTAAAACGTGTCCTGTCTGTCTACGGAGATCCCACCAGCTCCCAGCCTGTTCTCCAGGAGCTAAACTGGACGACCGTTGCCGTGGCGTCTGCCACTGCTGGATGAAAACCAGGCTCACAAACGACAGGCCCACTGTGGGAGAGACCCGCGTGCTGGCTGCATTCCCGAAACACGCGCACACTGCAGCCACTCTAAGGAAACCAGGCTCCGGGCCACCCTCGCTGCCCACGTCCGGCCCCCGCCTCCCAGACCCACGGCACAGCGGCCCCGCGGCCCTGACCTGGCGCCCGGAGCATGATGACCCTGAGCCTGTCTGGGCCCGGGTCAGACCCCGCGTCACAGGGCTCTCCCGAACAGGCAGAGGGCCCAGGCAAACGCCAGAACCTCGGCCGCGTCTGAAAGGGCCTTACCCACAGCCAGTGCCGTATTCAACAATTTCGGGTGCATCGATTTCCCAAAAGAAAGGAAACATCCCAAAGACACCCCCTTGAGGGTTTCAGTGCACCCGCCGGTCGACTGCGCTCCTCTGGAATTCCTTCCGGAAGAACCTTTCGTTTTTTTGAGCGTGTGACCTTGCGTCCAAACGTTTCCCCTTTTTGCATCAGCTGCTGGGAAGCTCATAAGGGAAATTCTGGGCTCACTCAGCTCACCCACGTGCCTCACATGTATGTGTGTGTGTGGCCAGTCATGTCCAACTCTGTGTGACCCCATGGACTGTAGCCCACCAGGCTCCTCTGTCTATGGGATTCTCCAGGCGAGAACACTGCCTGGAGGGTTGCCATTCCCTTCTCCAGGGGATCTTCCCGACCCAGGGATGGAACCCATGTCCCTTGCATCTCCTGCATTGGCAGGTGGGTTCTTTACCACTGCGCCACCTGGGAAACCCCAGATGTGTTCACCGCTTTTTTTGTTTGTTTGTTCACCGCTTTTTAAAAAATCAGTTCTGGTTCTGTGTAGAACAGTCCCTGACAACCTGGAACGTCCCTGTGGAGAACTTTCAAATTTGCAGGATACAGCTGGTTTCCCTGCTCACTGGGACTCAGTCCCAAGTGTCCGAGGTGAGTGGACGCCCCTCCCCACAGCTCAACGGAGTCCTGCTTCTGAAAGGTGGCGGCTCCTTGGAGGAACAGAGCAGACGCAGCAATCTGTCCCTGACTTCCTCTTCGCGAGCTGCTCATGTCCACTCTGGCGATCAAAGCACACCTCGCCTTGCAGCCACTGTCTCCTGAGCCCTCACTTGCAGCGGGAAGCTGACTTGGACCATCCCCCAACCTGAAGGGGCTTCTTTCCACCGGACGCAGAGGAGAGCCCAACCCAGACACGAGCGTGGAGGAGCCTCGGCAGACTCACAAGTGGGAGGAAAGCCGAGGGCAGAGCAGGAAAAGGGAGGTCGTGGGCACCCAGGCTCGGCACTATCCCTATAGTGGAGGACACGTATCCCCAGGATGCCAGGCTGAGCAGTGCGGGCAGGGGGCGCACAGTGAGAGGAGGGGCAGGCAGTGAGGGAGGGGGAGGGGTGGACAGTGGGGGAGGGCTGGGCGGTGGGGGAGGGGTGAACAGTGGAGAGAGGGAGGGGTGGGCAGTGGGGAGGGGTGGACAGTGGGGGAGGGGTGGGCATTGGGGGGAGGGTGGACAGTGAGAGGGGGGCGGGCAGTGGGGGAGGGCTGGGTGGTGGGGGAGGGGTGAACAGTGGAGAGGGGGAGGGGTGGGCAGTGGGGAGGGGTGGGCAGTGGGGGAGGGGTGGGCATTGCGGGGAGGGTGGACAGTGAGGGAGGGGGAGGGGTGGGCAGTGGGGGAAGGCTGGGCAGTGGGGAGGGGTGGCCAGCGCGGGAGGTGAGGCTGCATGGAACCACACCACCTGGGGCCGCATGTGTCAGAGCCCGAAACTGCCCGTTGTCCACCCTAGTCTGAGCGCTGGTGGGCAGGGCACAGCAGAGGCATCTCCCATTGACCAGGAACCCAGCAGCTGCTCCAGCCGCATCCCCACCCCCTCCCCCACCCCGGGGCAGCCCTCCGCAGCTCACAGCCACCCCTGCTCCGCCCAGACGGGACCCTGGGGTCCCCACTTCTGAGAGAGGTGCTCTGGGGCCTCACTCCGAGGGGCCCCTGGAGCACTAGGTCGCCTGTCCTGCCCCGCACCTGGAAGGGGGGGAGACTCAGCCCCCAGCCTCCCCTCCCCGCACAAGGCCCCCAAGCATCAAGGCAGTTCAGTCCTTCCAGGACTAGGGGATCCTGGGCACCCCCAGCAGCTGGGGTGCAGATCCCCAAGGCCAGGGCACATCCTGTCAGATGACTCGGGGACCCCCCCCACCGTGTGGAGTGCCCGGCGCACAGCAGACTTGGGAGGAGGATGGGAGAGGCTCGCCGCACAGGCACAGCCCTGGGGCCAGGTGGGCACACAGGCCTCTGGTGATGACCCCCAGGCCTGAGTCAGCACAGGAGCCAGCAGACTCCTGGCGAAAGGTCCTGAGTCCTGCGCACGGATGGAGCCCAGCGCAGAACCACGGCCACGAGCGTCAGTGAGGAGCTGAGTCCACGGGGTCAGCCCCGCCTGGCGCTCCCGGTGTCCTCCCCAGACGCTCTCCGCCCGCGCCAGGTGACGACGGCCTTGCTGGAGTAGGAGAGGACGCAGCCCGAGGGGCGGCTCTGACCTTTGCTCTGACGTCCTGCATGCAGCAGACACACAGGCGTCTGGGCACAGACTCCCCCTGATGCCCCGCGGGGCCCTGAGTGCCCCCGTGGTCAGCACCACCCTCTGGCTCCTGGCCTCCAGAGGACGCGGGGGGCTCCAGGCCGAGGGGCAGGACAGAGGGGTCAGCCCTGGGGGCGCTCTGCCCCTGCCGCAGCCAGCGTGAGCCCCGAGACCTCTCCGGTGCTGTCTGCTGAGCCTTCTTCCCGCGTCCTCCCCAGAGTGCTCCTGGGCAGGGTCCAGGGCCCTGGGACCAGAGGGCAAAGTAAACTGAGGCGACCACGCTCCAGCCTTGGTCGGGGCGACTGAAACAACGTCTCTAGCCTACCTTTCTTAACAGGCTTGTGAGTGGCATATGAATTTTGGTAAAAGAAATATCCAGAGAGTTGTCACCCACTGAGGGCCCCCCCCTCATGCCTGCAGATGGGGCCACCACGTCCCCTCTCACCAGGCTGCGGGCGCATCGAGGCCGCCCGGCGATGCCTCCAGCGCTGCAGCAGGGGTGGCAGGCGGAGCCAGCGCTGGGGAGCCCCCCGGGCTCCGCGGGACGCTCCCCTCTTGGCCATGGTCCTGAAGTCTCCCCACCGAGGAGGAGGCAGCGGTGGCGGCTCCCGGTCTTCAGCCCCGGCTCCCCCGAGGGCCGCCCTGCAGGGCTCTGTGGGGGACGCTGGAGAGCCGGGCTGACCCCAGGATGCGCCAAGACGGAGACCTCGGGGCAATGTGAGCGTCCAGGCTGCGGCCCCCGGGACTCCGGGCGTCCAAGGGGCAGTGGAGGAACGCGGAGGGCACGCCTGGCGGTCAGAGAGGGGCTCCTGAGGCGGGCGAGGCGGCCTACGTGCAAGTCCTGGGCGTTTCCTTCCTCCTTCCTCGGGGGTGGGCTTGTGTGCGGAGTTCCCAGCCTCGGGGGCCGCGGAGCAAAAACCCTTCCAAGCTCAGGAAGCCTCGTGTCCAAACAGCAGGAGCGGGAGGGCCTCAGGGGACGTGGCCGGGCTCTGGAAATAAACCGGCAGTTCCGCCGCCCGGCACTGCAGCTCGCAGAGAGGAAACCGATTGCAGCTTTGTTTGGCCGGCGACACTTTGCACAGAGAGGCTCCGAGCCTGCCCCTCGACGAGGCCTTGGGGCAGCCCCGAACTGTCCCAGGGCGCGTGCTGCATCGGCACCCTGGGAGCAGCTGGGCCTCCCTTTCTGGGGCCGTGGTTCACCTCCTCGCACAGGCGTTCCCAACAGGACCGACCCCGAGGTGGAGCAGACGCCATCCATGCTTGCGTCTTCTCACTGGCTTCCCGAGAGGCCGGCCTGGCTCACGATCCGAGGAAACAGATGGTGCGTTTGATGTGGCAACTCTGGGATGCAGGCCACCCCGAGACCAGGGTGCGGGGCCTCAGGGCAGCCATGTGGAAATGGTCCCCACGGTCCACAGGAGCAGCCCCCACAGGCTCTGGGACCCACAGTGAGCAGGACTTTGAGCCATGTCCCTCCCTGTGTGCGTGCCATTGCCCCAAAGAACCCTGAATCCTGGGGGTCGGGCCAGTGAGTCAGAATGAGCACCCACCCAGATGGTTCATGACCAGACACGGGCCTCCTGCCAAGCCGCTGGGGTTAACCCGCTGTCTCCTAAATACCTGATTATGTTTTAAAACTGTTGCTAACTAAACTCTTCCCCAAAAGTCAGCTCTGTGTGGGACCTCGGTCACAACAGGCACGTTTCTGTCCTGCACGTTCACAGCCTCGAATTCCCAAGCATCTGAGATTCTGCAGGACTCTCCCGGCAGTCGGTGGGCATTTCCTCCCCAAGACCCCGTGAACCATCACAGGCACCCGGGAGCCAGGGCTTCGCGCAGGACGCTGGCCACCCTTCCGTGTGAGCAGCCGGGGACGCTGAAGGCCGCCTGAGAACTGGCCTTGCACTGCTGGGCCCAGGGGTGTACATCACACAACGTGGCCTCAAATTAGCAGGAAATGCCTATCAATAAGTGGGAGCAACTTAAGGCTCTTGGCAGTGAAACAGCCAAGCTGCTCACGCCAGGGGAGCAGAGGGTCACTCGGAGCCTGTCTGATGCCAAGTGAGACGCTGGGGGACTGAAGAATCAGTCCTTCCAGGGTACAGGCGGGCTGGGAGCAGTGCCATCAGAGCCTGCGGACAGTCTGCCCCTCGTCTTCTCCGGACACGTGCACACAGCAGGCTCCCCGACGGGGCCGGCGAGTGCCCGTGAGGCCAGAACACAGGGGAGCAACCTGAGGCGCCCTGGCCCCCCAGCCCAGCAGGGCACGGGCAAGCACCCCCTCCCGCCTTGTCCCTACCGGGCCTTCCCTTGAGTGGGCGCCCAGCCACATGGGGCAGGAGGCCCGCTGTCCTGCTGCCCGGCACCGAGGTCTTCAGGGGCCACCCCGATGGCCCTCTTCTCTGCACACCTCAGCTCGTCCCTGGCTCCACTCTCGGCCACAGCCTGGGCCCCACCCGCTGACAGTCCCCAAGGCCGCCAGGCAACCAGCCCCTCCTAAATTGCTCTGCGTCTAGTAGGGTGACGCTTCCTGTTACTTCCAGGGACACGTCTTCCTTCTGACAAAGGAAGCTCTGGGGCTGGGCGATGGGGGTAACCTCGCTACGGCTCCAGTGCTCGGAGGTTTCTGTAACCTGGAATAAAGCTGTCCATGGAGAAACAGGCCTGTAGAGTCTGGAACTGGTTACTCTTAACAATGAGCTTTTTAAATGATGCGCTTACGTTCTTACATAAAGGTCACGGCACACCTGATGGAACAACCGTTGCGACGTCTGGAGACGATGCCCAGGTCACGTGACTGTGCGTGCGTGTGAGGCGCTCAGTCGTGTCCCACCTATGCGACCCCATAGACCGCAGCCCGCCAGGCTCCTCTGTCCATGGGATTCTCCAGGCAAGAACACTGGAGCTGGTTGCCATTCCCTTCTCCAAGGCAGCTTCCAGAACCAGGGATCGAAGCTGGGTCTCTGGCATCTCCTGCGTTGGCAGGTGGATCCTTTACCACCAGTGCCGCCTGGGTCTTACAACACTGACCACGATGACAAGGTGATCCAGCTCCTCCCTAAGCATGTTTGCAAAATTCTTTCCAAGACACAGGTTGGGACGTGGCCGAGCCAAATTTTACATAAAGGTTTTCCTTTGTTTCCTTGGGAGCAAGCATGCCGCCCATGAACCACTCGGTTCTGACACCAATCACAGTGAGTGACGGTCACGTCCGAGGACTGCGCCCACTGAAGCTTCCGGGTCCAGACAGAACCTCGCCGTCCACTCCACGAGGTGCTGGCCTGACCTTGGTTCTGCGCCCTAAGGTCCAAGAGTGACTGAATGAAAGAATCCATAGGAACACGTGATCCTGTCAACAGTAAGGGGGGGTTTCAGACGGGAAGACAGTGAGAACTTCACTCCTCTCAGAACTGATGGAGGCGAACAGTCACATGACCGATAAAGCACGGAGCCCCACCGTCTCTGCGCGTTCAACAGCCTTCCGTATTTTGTTATTCAAATAGCAGGGCTTCCCTGATAGCTCAGTTGGTAAAGAATCCACCTGCAATGCAGGAGACCCCAGCTCGATTTCTGGGTCAGGAAGATCCGCTGGAGAAGGGACAGGCTACCCACCCCGGTGTTCTTGGGCTTCCCTGGTGGCTCAGCTGGTAAAGAATCCGCCTGCAATGCAGGAGACCTAGGTTCAATCCCTGAGTTGGGAAGATCCCTTGGAGAAGGGAAAGGCTACCCACTCCAGTATTCCAGGCTGGAGAGTTCCATGGACTGTATACTCCATGGGGTCCCAAACAGTTGGACATGACTGAGTGACTTTCACTTTTCAAATATCAAACACATGTTACCCTTAAGAAGGATTCAGGAATCAAGAGGCTAAACAATTCTGTTTTTAAAGACAAAGCACTCTCAGAAAAGTAAGGTCATATGAAGGGCCCCAGCTCACCACACCTAGTATCTGTCCCGGAAGTCATCGTTTGGTGACATGTTGGTTCCAGTTCTCCCCTTTGGGGAAGGAGGGCCACGGCCACACAGGGCGAGGTCGAGGACGAGGAGCCGGCCCTGCTTTGGGGACTGGGCTTGCTCCCGTCACGCAGTTAATGATGGAATAAAGCAGAAACCCGGAACGTTCGCTGACTCCATCTAGAGATACAGAAGGCACCTACTCTCTGAAGCACAGAAAGAACGGTCACTCTCTTTCCAGCTTTACGCTTTCCCGGAGCCTCCTACCCACAGCTGGACTTCCTCGCACACGGGTGCGTCTGTGGGTCTGGGCCGAGCAAAGGCTCCAGGCTGGGGCTCCCGCCCCGGGCGCGGGGCCCGGACGTGCCGCTGGGCGCCCTCCATGCGCCGGCCTCTCTGCCTGGATCACGGGTGTGGTCCTTGCTCCCTGAGCGCCTCCCCCCACTTCTCACTCCCTGGGAGAACCCCGGCCTTGAGCCCCTGGGAGGTTAGTCGAACAACAGTTAATAGCATTAATGGCAGGATTTCTTTGGAAGGAAGGATGCTAAAGCTGAAACTCCAGTACTTTGGCCACCTCATGAGAAGAGCTGACTCATTGGAAAAGACTCTGATGCTGGGAGGGATTGGGGGCAGGAGGAGAAGGGGACGACAGAGGATGAGATGGCTGGATGGCATCACTGACTCGATGGACGTGAGTCTGGGTGAACTCCGGGAGTTGGTGATGGACAGGGAGGCCTGGCGTGCTGTGATTCATGGGGTCGAAAAGAGTCGGACACAACTGAGCGACTGAACTGAACTGAATGGCGGCAGGGACCGTGACCCGGGCACCCGCCCACACGAGCTTCTGTGACGTCAACCCTGGAGGCAGGAGCTCTCGTGACCCACTTCACAGATGGGGAGACTGAGCCCCCGCTCCTGTGGCGGGGAGGATGCCCACCCTCTCACCTCCCATCCTGCCTTTAAACCAATCACCTGGACGACTGTGCTTCAGCTGAGCTTTTCACAAGCTCAGGGCAACTGCGGTCTTCGTGACAGGATGGGAAGACTGTGGGATTCGGGCAGGATGGGAACATCAAACACCAGCTGGGCTGCTGAGCAGCCTGCAACTGAAAGCCTGAATACAGCTTCCGGAGGACACAGCCGAGGGGCGCCCAGGTCCTTAAAAGGAACGCAGCAGATGCGTGAATACCACGGACCCAGATGCTGCTGGACGAAGGTCCCAGGACGAAGGTCCCAAGAGGCTGGCCGAGCGGCTGGGACGCAGCTGGGATTCGTTTCTTGGATTGTGGAAAGCTGGTGTAGGAGATGGGAAGATGGGCGGTGCCAGACTAGAGGGCAAGTGTCCCTGATGCACTCGAGCCTGGGGGGTGGGGCGGCCTCGTCACTCACGCCCAGTGACTTGTCCCTTCAACACGCGAAGAGCCAGGAGCTGCGAGTCCTCACTGGGGGCACGAACACTTTAAATATGACAGAGCTTGTGTTTTAACCTGGAGAAGGAAATGGCAACCCACTCCAGGATTCCTGCCTGAGAAATCCCACGGACAGAGGAACCTACATTTCATGGGGTCGTAAGAGTCAGACATGACTGAGCGACTGTCTTTTCATCCATCCATGCCTCCATCCACCCTCATCCATCCGTCTGGACACTGAAGCATGTATGTTACCACATGTAAAGTAGACGACCAGCGCAAGTTCCATGATGAAGTATGCATCCATGCATGTCGGGAGAGAGCTAGTACTGACTGCTCACCATCAGCCCTGGAGAGGGGACACCAGGGGCCCTTCTGCTCAGTGGTTCTTCAAGTAAGGTTCCTGGCCCGGCACCATGAGTATCACCCGAGACCTTAAAAATGCAGAGCTCAGGCCCCTGACTTCCTGGATCAGAGGCTCCAGGGACGCCCGGGGTCTGGGATGACTCCCTCCAGAAGGTTCCGACGCTCTGTCTGAACCACTCTTCCGTGTTAGGGAGAGGCTTAATGGGCTCCATCCATTAGCCTTTCTCCCTCAAACGTTTCTCACTCTGTCACCACTTACTGCTAATCTAGGGAGAAAACCACAACAACGGCAACTCTGGAAAAGCAGCCCGACTACACAGAAGGGGAGCCTCGGCCGTGGGAAGGGCACCTGGCTTCGTGATTCAAGACTGAGAGAGAGAGCTCAGAGAGTGTAAATTCCCAAGGTCAGCAGCCTCACAGACCACACAGGCAGCAAGCTTCATCCCCGCCCAGGTGGACTAACCCAATGACGTCCTGCGGAGGGGAGGGGGGCGGGGACAGTAAACCCAGGGCTGAGATCAGGGAGCAGAGGGGCCCCATGGCGGATGGAGAGCAAGTCCCACCAGCCCAGGGCGGGCCACACGGTCCAGCTCCGTGCAGCCCCGGGAGGCCCCAGAGCCCAAGCCTCAGCTCCAAGCCCATCCCCACCCCACCCCTGCCCTGAATCACAACAGCAGCATCCAGGTGACCTCTGTGACCTCCAGTCAGAGCCGTTCTGCTACACAGGGGGCTTCCTCTGCAGCAGTGCTGGGGATGCAGACCTGGGCTGCTGGGGGGCTCACGGCGGCCCCATCAACACCGCAGGACACACGAGTCTCAGCCCCAGCTGGTGGCACCTGGGTTTGTGCCAAGGGAGGAGGCAGGTCCTCCCCCAACCAAGCGGCCAGGTGCTCACCAGACCGCGTTTACCTGGGTTTCAGAGTCTTGGCGGAGGGGAGCCATCAGAGCACCGTTGTGTCCGAGGACACACAGCAGAGAGCCAGGCGGCAGTCTTCACAGTTTAGGGGGTGCCCAGCACCACCCCGCTCCTGGAAGTCAGTCTCCTTGCCATCAGAGTGCACACGCGTCTCCCTGGCTCACCAGGAAGCCTCCGGCCCTGAGGCCCAGGGATGACATCACCCCTTGGACCAGTTCCCACTGCTCTGTAATCCCGACTCCAGCCCAGCGCAGGGGCCCGAGGATGCCTCCCTCCAGGGTGACGGGCACCGGTCCGCGCCCCTCACCTCAGCTGCACGCCGCACGCTGCACCACGCACAGCAGGACTCGTGCGTCAGACCCGGGAGCCACCCTCCTGAGAACAAGGGGCAGACGGCAGAGGGGCTTCCTGTGCTTTGACCCATTTATCACAAGTCCAGTACTTTTAACACCAAAATCACCATTAAACACAGAACAACCCCCAGGGTCTCAGACCACCACACATGGAGTGTTCACACTGGCTTCGCCACCACTCTGTTCTCAGATCTGCTGGGTCTCGTGCTTATGATAGAGGGGTGGGAGAGGCATGTGTCGGGGGGGCTACCACACCTACACCAAGTGACTGATCAAACCTAACCTCTCAGGAAAGTGTTCCTTAGATGATGAGGCAACAGTCCGTGACGCAGCACAGCAACATCAGGAAAAACCCAGCAGCTCACTTTTAATGGTGCACAACCGTCTCCTCTTCGTCTCGAGGAGAGCCAGCCCTGGCTGACAGGGCTCTGCACACACACAGGAAAGCTCAGAAGTGACCAACCGAAGGCAGTGCCCAGCCCGGCCAGCGCACGGCCCTCCTGAATCCAAGCAAACATGGGGAAACTTCTCCTCAAAACCAATTGTGAGTCATCCTTCACTCGGTGCTGAAAACAGCATCCATCAGCCATCTCCCTCTCCACACCCAAGCCACGTTCCAGCATCTGTCTCAGGCTCACATCCTATCTGGTGGAGAAAGACCTCCCTGATGGATCGGACCCTCCCTCCTCAAAACCAGCTTCGACACCCCCCCTCCAGCCCCACACCAACTCAGAAAGCCCCAGGCTCACATTCTTTTCGAGCCACAAACACGTTTGCGACTGCAGCACGCGCAGCCCAACGCAGGCTGAATGAGCAGATTTCAGATCACGGCTCCACAAACAAACCTGCGGTCGCCCAGAAAGCCCATCACCAGTCTGCCATCCTGGCCACCTTTCCAGGCAGAATAAAATCGGGCTGACCGGCCAAGGAGCCTGTCAGTTGCCAGATCAGAGCCATCATTCCACTGTCCTGTTACCTCCGCTTGGAAAAAGAGATGCAGCCCGCCACCCAGAAACCAGGCGCGTCTCCCGAGACTCAGCACATGATGTCAAGCTCAAGAACGGGCTTGGGGCCGGCGGCTCCTCCTACCAGTGCGCTTGGAAACCGCATTCAATCTCTGCACCATTTCCTCCAGGGCCATCTCTTCATGTCTCAGCCAGAACCTCATTCTCCGCAGCGCAGAACGGTCCTGCAGCCCGGGCTTCCTCTGCACCAGAGGTGCTTCGGGGGAGGGGAGGCGCTGGGGAGGGGGCTGCCGCGCCGCCTGCCCGGGATTGGTCCCGAGCCCCGCCGAGGGGGCGCGTGGGGGGGCTGCTCGGCGGAAGCGGAAGCGGTGCGCGCCCCGCGTCTCTCCGCAGCTACCTGGGCACCCAGCGAGTGCACCCCCGCGCGGCGAGCAAGGCGTTCCACAAGTGCACCCCGGGTGCAGTCACCCGGGGCCCCCGCGCGCACCCGCGGATCCTTCGACCGTTCCGCGCGCTCCCTCGCGCCGACCTGGGCCCTCGACCAGTGCACCCCGCGGCCACCTGGGAGCCCCGCGGACCGGCTCACCCCGCCGGGACCTCAGCCCGCAGCCCGGCCCACCCCTCCAGCCCCGGGTCTCTGCGCCCTCCCCGGAGCGGAGCGGGGAGCCGCCGAGGCGCGAGTACGGAGCCTGCCCACTGTTACCTCCGGCGGCCCCCGGGCAGGTGCAGAGGCCGCAGCAGCCGGGCGCGCCCTCCCCGCGCCGTCGCATGCCGCCCGCGCCGCCCCCCGCGAGCGGGTCGGTGGGTTCGCGGTGGTCCGGTGGCCGGCGCCTGCCCAAGGACGCGAGGCGTAGGAGGGAAGCGCGCGCCCAGGCTCCAGCCCCGCGATCTCGCCATGCTTGGCCCGAAGCCACCCAGGGCATTCTACACCCCGGCGCCCTGCAGAAGCCAGTCATGCGTGTCCCCGGGCCCAGCGCCATTTCCCAGGGAGGCGCGAACCCTGTATGCGCCCGGACCCTGACGGGTGTCTTCCCACGGAGGGGCTGACCTTACAGATGGAGTGTTTGAGGAGCAGGTGCCTGGTTCCTTAAGTGGTTTGGGAAATTCAAGTGGGCAGCTCATGTCAACACAGGGTGTGCCCACATCCCAGTTGGGGGTGGTTTGGGGAGGAAGGTGGCAAGCCCCCAAGGGCTTGTTGACCCCCGATGTCCAGCTGCACTATCAGCCCCCCTCTGTGCTTCGCTGGCTGACCACTGTTCCCTTCATCTAAGGTTCCCGCTCGGTCTCTCTCAGCTTCCTTCCTCTCTGTGTCCTGGAGCACCTTGCTCTGGGGCATTTCAGGGACCAAGCAGCCAACACCTCGGCTTCACGGCTGAGTCTGCTGGCCTCCGTGCCGGGGTGTTTGCTCCAATGGTCTGGATGTCATTTTGAGGGTATTCTGTAGCCGAGGTGAATGTGGAGACCAGCCGGTCACCCTCTCTGTTGCAGGTGGGCCTCGTTCAATCAGTTGAAGAGGAAAAGACTGATGTCCTCGAGGCAGAGGGAATTCTGCCTCCAGAAGGGCCAGATTCAGCTCTTCCCGGTTCCCACCCTGTGGCTGCGCTGGACACCTCAGACTTACGGCCTCCACGATCCCCTGACCGTCTCTCCCTCCCTCCTTCCCCCTCTCACTGAGTCTGTATCAAACTTTTACTCTTTCTTTATATTATAGCACACTTGGGGCTATCTTGCTACAAAAGTCATTTACTATTGACTGAAGTGCAGCAGTCGTAACAATCCCATCAGACACTATGTAGCACTTCTGTGTTCCAGGGACCCTCCTAAGTAGCTCCTTCCTGGTGTGAACTGATTTAATCTTCAGAAGGATCTAGGAGGCAGGCGCTGTTTCTACCCTGTTTAATAGAACACTGCACAGAGAGATCCAGTAACTGCCCCAGGGCACACAGAGGTGCTGGAGGCAGGGTTCAAACTCACAGGCGCACAAACAGAAATCTAAAAAGCAGGCTTTGCTTCAGGGAAGCACTGCCACGGACCAGTTGGCATGTCATCCCCCAAGTCTCTTACAGTTCAATAGAGGACAGTTAGGGAACGGCCCAGACACGACCCCGCAGAGAGAGGCTTCGCCTGAGTGTCCCAAGGGTGCGGTTCATCTGCACCATTGCCGGGCCTCCCAGAGAGCAGAGGCGGCGTGGCGCCCAGGTGGCGAGGCAGAATGCAAGATGATCCCTGGCTACCAAACACATCCTCTTAGCAACCGTCCCGGAAAGTCAGCCTGAAAGGGAGGCGAGAAACAGGAGAGCTGAAGGGTGCATGTTGGGTCCGAGGTGGGGGCTCTGGGGCAGGCGGAGACACCCGCCAGGCCGGGGTGCAGCTGCGTCCTGCACTAGAGGCTCCCGCGTGGGGCCAGGGCAGCAGGGGAAAGCAGACACTCTGAAGGAACTCGCGGCCATGGACAGGCAGCTTCACCTGTGACCGCAGCTGTGAGCCCGGGCATGGAGCCGGCGTCCGTCTGAGGAGGGCATCCCAGGGATCTCAGGACACACCCGCCTCTCCTGGGCATCTCCCCCCGGGTCCTGCTGAGCAGGCCGTGGTTGGGGGGGGGGTCCCTGCCCCCCAGGGGCCCCTGGGATAAACCCCTGGCAGCTGCCTTTCCTCTACCTCAGGCCCAAAGATGCAGACAGAACGTCCAGAAGATGAAAGGCAGAATTCACCTGGCCGCAGGGATAGAGGGCAGCTGTGGGGCGGCCAGGACAGAGCGTGAGGACCGCTGGGTGGTGCTCAACGCTGCGGACGTCAGGGACCAGACCAGGGGAGGCGCCACCTCACAGCTGCCAGAACAACCCCAGCAGACAAGTGCTGTGGGAGGCAGAAAAAGGAGCCCCCGTGCACTGTTGCTGGGAGTGTAAATCCACGCAGCCACTATGGAAATACCGAGGCGATGCCTCAGAAGACTGAGGACTGCCCTATGATCCGGGAATTCCACTTCTGGGCATTTTCCGAAAAAAAAAAAAAAAAAAAAAGGCAAGAACATTAATTCAGAAAAATAAAAGTACCCTATGTTACCCGCTGCACTGTTTCCAATAGCCAAGGTACGGGAGAAACCTACGTGTCCGGCGATGGATGAATGGACAGATAGGGTGTGCTGCACACACACAGTGGAAGAGTGCTCAGCCGTAACAAAGAGTGGAGTGCGGACGGTAGTCCCGTGCAGGGACCCTGGGGGGTGGCGCTTAAGTGCCGGGCTCCAGCGCGCAGCATGGGGGCAACGTGCAGCAACACAGCCCCGTGAGGTTCAACTTCGTTACGAGGTGGGTGGTAAAGTTCTCCCCACAGAAAGGAAACGGTGACTTGCTCACCGCGGTGCCCACGGACACACAGGTGTCACGTTGTCACCTAAACTCACAGGATGCGGAAGCCAGTTAATTCCGCCTTGTACCTCTGGGGGGGGGGGGGCGTGCTTATGAGAGAGGCCAGAAGGGCTTCCACACAAAAGGGGTGGGGGCTCCCCGGCCGAGCCGCGGTGCAGAGGCTCCAGGGGAGGCAGCCACCGTCGAATTGGCTTCAAGTGGTGTCACACGGGTCCCCACGAGACAGCCCAGCAGGTCACCCACAGGAACGCATGTGTGTCCCATCCCTGCCCGCGCCCTGCCCCAGGGAGATGCCAGAGAAGAGCACCCCGTCCACCCCGAGACGGCGGGGGGCAGGTGCAGGGGGGTGGAGACAGACGTTTCAGATCAGGACAGAGCCCTGGAGACGGGACTGAGGCTGATCTAACGGCAAACGCAGGCAAGTGCTGGACTCAGCAGAATGTCCCCAGGAGGACCCCCTCTGCAGGGACCGAAGGCACTGGCCCCGGTCCTCAGGCCCGCGGGATCCCGGCCCAGTTTGGCCTGCAGACCACACCTTGTCTCACAAGGCCCAGGTTAGGCGTCACCTCCGCGGGCCAGGGGCCTATGTCTCCAGCTTTGCTTTTTGGGGCCGAGACAGGCCCCACATTCCTGAGGGCGGCAGGGGACCCAGCGGGTGTGGGTTCTAACAGGGAATGCAAAACTCAGGGTGCTTCCCCACTGGTAATCATCCCCTCTGCAATTTACAGGGTCTTCTAAGGGCAGTTTCACAAGAGCCTCTGGTCCGAGCAATGCTCCTGGGCTGGGAGTGGGCAGGTGGGGACGCCCCCCCAGGAAGGGGTACACCCCGACTCAGCCCTGCTCTGCGGGGCTGCAGGCGCCCCATGCAGGACAGGATCTGGGGGACCCCCAGCGCTTCCCCCTCCTGCTCACAGGGACCCGGAGCATCAGCCTCCTCGGGTTCTGCATTTATTCTAAGGGTGTCAGCAGACTGTCGTCCAGCCCAGCTGCCTCCCTGCAGGCTCCTTCACTGGGTCCCCAGGGCATCAGGCCCGCACGTCTCCTGGGGCCCAACCAGCCTCCAGGTCAGAGAGGCTCTGCCCGTTCAGGTGCAAAGCGGTCAGTACATCTCCCACGTGCCCCAGGCAGCTTGGAGGCTACAGGATGCAGGGCCCAGGGCTCGGAGACCACAGAGACTTAGCTCCCGCTGTCCTGGAGGCCAGACGTCCAGGACCAAGGGGCCGGCATGGCAGGGTCTGGAGAGGAGCCCCCAGGACCTCTCGCTGCAGCCTCACATGGGAGGCGGGGTCAGGGACGCTCTGGGGCCCTTCTCCAGGGCGCTGATCTCATTCTCGGGGCTCCACCCTCATGACCCCAGAGGCCCCACCTCCTAAACACCACCACCACGATTTCAACGTATGAACTTTGGGGGACACAAGCAGTCTGACCCCAGCACACTCCCCTTGGCCCCGGAGTCCTTGTCCTCCTCACGTGCACCCTCCCCCGCAGCCCCCCGGCCCCTGCGGGCCTGAGTAGTAAACCTCACACAGTGGGTCTCGCAGCCTTTGTCGCAGGCTGCCTGCTTGCGTCACTCAGCCTAACATCCTCCAAGTCCGTCCACGCTGTGACAAAAGACAGGATCTCCTATTTTTAAGGGTGGGTGTCTTAGGCAGGCATTGCCCGGGGACGTGGGGACGTGTGTGTCCCAGGTATCCCCTCTGCAAGGCAGGAGTGGCCTTGGCCACCTTCCTGCCCCAGACGCAGGGGCTGGAGCAGAGGGTGGGAGACCCAGGGCCAAAGGCCAGAAGGACCCGGGGGCGGGGGGAGCAGGGGGGGCATCTCCTTCTGTCCCTGAGCTGTGTCGATGAGCCCTGTCTGAGGTCGAGGTGGTGAACTCTGAGCCCCCCACCAGTGCTCTGGGCCCTGACAACCTCACCAGGTGATAAGACAAATGTGGGAAAAGCTCTAGGGTGGAAGCAGCTCATGATTTCCCATCCACCGAGCAAGGCCAGGCGGGCGGCCGAAGGAGACTCAAACGGCCCCGTCGGGAGGGCATTGGGCACGGCACAGTCCCCCGGGTGGGCGGGCAGCCCCCTCCCCAGCCCTGCCACGCCTGCTCCCCGTCCAGGGCGCAGCCCCACTTCCGCCCCTTCTCTGCCACTGAACCTTGTGTCTCTGCAGAGGTGAGTCCTTGAGACGAGCTCACAGCCCCCATCTTAGGCTCCCACGGCCCCCCGGACCATCTGCGGCTCCATGCGTGTCTGCTGGTGTCCACCTTCACCTGCTGGACCCGGAGGAGACGGACACCAAGGCCAGACCCCCTGAGAACGGGTGTCTGGTGGCCAGCCCTTCACCACAGAGGTCACGGCTGGAAGCATCCCTTCCACCAAGACCACGTGGAGGAAGTACAGACGCCGAGACAGGGCCCTGGCCAGGCGGCGCAACCCCCGCCCCCTAGCAGGGAGCAGGGCCCCAAGAGGGGTCACCCTAGCACCCACCCGCATGCCCAGGGCACCAACTGCCCAAACGGGGGCACCTGCTCCCCAGGCGGCCACGGCAGCCACCTGCCTCCTGAGCTGCCCGCACCCTGCGGTGGAGCTGAGATCCGCGAGAGGAAGCCGCTCACAATAGGGTCACGGGGGCAGTGATAAGGCAGGCTTCTGGGCCGGGCTGACGCGCTCGGTGCTGTTCATACCCCTGCCCCAGGGACTCTGGACCAAAACAGTAAACCCGGGAGAACAAGCCAACCTGTGATCAGGAAGCTGCTTTATTACTCTGTTTAGAAGATTAGTAGCAACAGCTTTAACTCTGTATCACACACGTTCAGATTCTCCCCACCCAGCAAGCCACAGAATACCGAAGCCCCAGGCCAGGAGGTGCAGGCCCTGAGGCTCTGCAGGGGCTCGGGGGCCACGACGGGGCCTCGGTGCTCCCCTAGATGTGGCCACATGGTCAGCAGAAAAGATGCAGGATGCAGGGAGCGGGCTACTCGCTGAGGCTACAGGGAACAACCGGGAGGCTGGTGCCCGCGGGGCAGTGGGAGAGGGGAGGGGGAGTGGGGGAGGGGAGGGGCAGTGGGGGAGGAGAGGGGGAGTGGGGGAGGGTGGGGGCAGTGGGGGAGGGTGGGGACGGTGGGGGAGGGTGGGGACGGTGGGGGAGGGGGATGGTGGGGGAGGGGAGGGACAGTGCGGGAGGGTGGGGACAGTGGGGGAGGGGAGGGGATTGTGGGAGGGGGGACAGTGGGGGAGGGGGACAGTGGGGGAGGGTGGGGACAGTGGGGGAGGGGGGACAGTGGGGGAGGGTGGCGACAGTGGGGGAGGGGAGGGGATTGTGGGAGGGGGGACAGTGGGGGAGGGGGACAGTGGGGGAGGGTGGGGACAGTGGGGGAGGGGGGACAGTGGGGGAGGGGGATGGTGGGGGAGGGGAGGGACAGTGGGGGAGGGGGACAGTGGGGGAGGGTGGCGACAGTGGGGGAGGGAGGGGATTGTGGGAGGGGGACAGTGGGGGAGGGGGACAGTGGGGGAGGGTGGCGACAGTGGGGGAGGGGAGGGGATTGTGGGAGGGGGAGGGGGGAGGGGAGGGGCAGTGGGCACTGTAGCTCTGGCACAGCCATGGGGTCCCTCACAGCAGGAAGCAATTACCTTGGAACTGTGCTGGTGATTTGCCAACGCTGAATGTTTAAACACAGCTGATTTAATTTCAGAAATGTCAGTTTTTCAAGGCTTAACTTAGAGGCAGTATTTTCCAAGGTTCAACAAACAGCAAGGTCACTGAAATTGAGTTAATCTACCTTGACATCTATTTACACGTGTGGATCTGAACCTATAACTCCATAGCAAATATTTAATTGAAGCCAGTCAATGTCACAGCCATCTAAAAGGAAAGCTCTTCCCCCCAACCCCCCTTCCCACCTCAAGTAAGATTCTGCGTCGGGCACGGCGCTCGTGGACATGTGGACTTGCCGGCAGTGAGGGGCTGGGCTGTGGGTTATCACCCTCCTTCTTGGAAGCCGACTGCAGATTCACGTGCAGCCGTAAGACGCACCCGAGGAGACCATTCCCCCAGTGGTTACAACCTGTGGACCTGCAGCACAGCGTCACCCAGGGCTCCCATCCCACACCACCCGCCTCCCACCCCGTCCTGAGCCCTGGCGACCACTGCTGCCCTCCATTTCCACAGCGTCAAGAACGTTCCCAAGTGGATTCAGCTCGTAACCCAGTGGGACGAGCTCGTTTCACTCAGCCCGGCTCTCCGGAGCTCCATCGGGTGGCCCGGTGCCCCTGTCCTGCCCCTGTTCTCGCTGAGTGCCTGGCGCTCCACGGCGTGGAGGGACACAGCGTTTTCCAGGTGTTCACCCGCTGAAGGGCATTAGTGTGGGGCTACTGTGAACAGAGCGAATACAAACTCGCGTGTGCACGAGCCCGTGTGAACGCTTTCCTTCCTCTGGGATGAGTGCCCAGGAGTGCCACTTGCTGGACTGGGTGACAGCTGTGTGTGGTGGTGTCTTCCTGGCGGGCAGTTTCCAGATGGCTGTGCCCCTGAACATTCATCGCCACCAGCACAGAGACCGACTCCTGCACCCCAGCTTCCAGAGCCGTCAGTGCTCTTCACGGCAGCCCGTGCGACGGCGTGCGGGGGCGCCTCAGAGGCTGTGCTTCCCCGACCCCCTTTCATCTGCCATCAGCACCTCTTCACTTCTGCTTTCCACTTTCTGCCAGGGTTGTTTGCTTTTCTACTGGTGTGCTTTGAGGCTTTGTGGTCGCGAATATTTTCTCCTGTCTGTAGCTCATCTTAGCAGGGCCTTTGGAGAGCATACATGTTTCATTTTGATAAAGTCTAATTTACCATTTCTCCTTTTATCCCGTTTTTGGCATCAAGTCTGTGTACTCTTTGTCTATTCCCAGGTCCTGAATATCATCTACCCTGTTGTTTCTGAACTTCTACAGTTTAAGTCCGCGGCCCACGTTGACTCGATCTTTGTATGACGTGTGAAACCGAAAGGCATGGTCTTTTGTTTGTTTGGTTTTCCCTCTGATGTCTGACCGCTCCAGGCCACTTGCTAAAAGGCTGTCTTTCCTCCACTGAGCAGGCTGTCCACCCTCGTTAGGAATCAGTGGGCTTGCTGTCTAATTCTCTCTTCTCCACTGTCTTCTGTCCTTCAACCGACTCCTCCCGTCCTGATGACTGTGGCAGAAGAAGCCTTGGTATCACAATAACTTCTCCTACTTTCTTCTTATTCAAAATGTTTTAGGTATTCTAGCTCTGCTGACTGCCCACACAAACTTTATGAGAGTCTTGTCTATATCTATAAATTTTTTTTTGTTGAGATTTTGATAGGAATTCTGCCCATTGGTTTGGAGAGAACTGACATCTTTACTATATTAAGGTGTCCGATCCTCAAACAAAATGCGTCTCTCCGTTTATTTAAATCTTTGAGTTCCCTCGTCAGCATTTTCTAGTTTTCAAGCTCTGTTCGTGGTTTTTGGAGCTGCACCCAAGCATTTCATTTTGGGAGCATGTGAATGGCACTGTATTTTTAACTTTGCTGTCCGTGTTCACTGCTGTCCAGAGAAATACAATAGATTTTCCAGTGTTCATTGTGCATCCTGCAGCCTTGCTAACCTCACTATTAGCTCTAGGAGTGTTTCCTAGAGTCCTCGGGATTGTGCAGTTAGATAATCGCGTCGTCTGTCAATACGGACTGTTTAATTTTTCCTTGCCAATCTCCTTCCTTTTATCTCCTCTTCCTGACTCGCCGCACCAGCTGAATTCCAACCCGCTGCTGAGCACACGGCTCCCGACCTCGTGGGGAAGAGCGCGGCTCTGAGCACGCCGACGCGGCAGCCACAGGAGTTCTCGTGAACGTTTACTGACAACTTACGGAGGCTCTTCTGTGTTCCAGTTTTTCTAAAAGGGTACTGAATGTTGTCAAATACTTTTTCTACATCGATTGAAATGACATGTGATTTTTTTCAGTTCATTAAAGGGTGGATTACATTGGTTAATTTTCAAATATTGATTCAGCCTTGCATTCCTGGATTAAACCCAACTTGGCCATGGTGAATAACCCTTCCTATTCGTCGGTTAGCTCTGTTTGCTAATATTTCGTTATGGATTCTTGTACATTCATGAGGGATGTTGGTCCACAGTTTTCTCTTGTTTTTGTCTAGTTTGGGCGTCAATAAAACACTTGTCTCATAAGATGACCAGGAAGAGAGTGTGAAGAGCTGGCGTTCTTTAATGCCTGGTAGAGTTCCTGAGTGAAACCATCTTGATATTCTTTTTTGAGAGTTTTAAAATTATGAATTCAATGGATGTAATAGCTTCAGACTATTCAAATTACCCTGTTTCCTATAGAATGAGTTGTGGTAGTCTGTGCTTTTTAAGACATTTTTCTTTGTCTCTAGTTTTCAGACATCTGACTATATGTCTTGGTGTGGTTTGGGGGAAGTTTATTCTAACTGGGGTTCTATCACCTTCTTAAACGTTTGGGTCTGCGCCTTCGGCAGTCTCCTGCCTTTATTTGAGTATTTTCAGCCTGCCCCCTTCTCTCCTGCAACTCCAAGGACGAGAAGGTCAGGTCACAGAGAGCCGCTTGGGTCCCCAGGCTCCGGGCTGTCCCTTCAGCCTCCTTCCTCTGTGGTGTTCAGGGGGTGGTTTCTGTCATTTTATCTTCAGATTCACAGATTCTCCCTGCTGTCCTCTCCCTTCCATTGTCGAGTCCATCGACTGGGATTTTTTCTTTCATTGCTGTATTTTCATTTCTGAAATTTCCATTTTCTTCCATCTTCTATTTCTTTGCTGAGATTTCTCAGTTTTCCCTTTTCCAGCGAAGCATCCTGTGCCAGTGGCTTCGACCTGTCTGTTGGATAGTCCTGCCGCCTCTCACATCTATGTTGACATCTCTTGCCTTTTCTCTTTCAGTTTGAGATTTTCCTGCTTCCTGACATGACAATCGGTTATTGAAGGAAATGTGGGCCTTTGGTGTACGTTATGAAATTCCTGAGTTTTAAAAAAAATCTGTTGTCGTGGCTGACTTCCTCTGGGTGCTCCAACAGGGCGGGGGAGGGCAGCCTCTTGTCACTGCTGTGGGTGGGGGGTCCTTGTCCCTGCTGAGGCGGCCGTCCGGGCTCCCCACTGGGCCTCCTCTGGTACCTCCCTGCTGGGGGCTTGGGGCTCTGCTCCCCACGTTCCACTGTCCCAGTGGGGGACGTGGCCTTGTCCCAGGGTGGCGGTGAAGTCCTGGGCCCACTAGGCCTCCTCTGAGTCCCAGGACGGGGCCGCGTCCAGGCTCCCACGAGGTTTCCCCATGAGGTCTGCACCCACCTCGTGTCGGCCTTGGGACTGGACCCACCACTCATGGGTGCAGGGGGCCTTGTGCAGCCCACCACGGCGCAGGCGGGAGGCTGGGGTCCTCCACTCCCAGGGCCTGGCGGGCAGAGGGCGGTGTCCCCACGGGGTCTGGCGGGGCAGAGCAGGGCTGTCCAGAGGCTCAGCCCTTACTCCCCAGGTCCTCGGGGGGAGACGGCAGGTCTGGTGGGGAGTTTCCAGCTGCAGGCCCCCCAGCGCCAGCCTGGACCACTGTGTCCTTCCCAGGCTGGTCTCCTCCGTCTCAGAGCCTCTCACCTCTCTCACGGGTACGATTCAGGGGTCTGTCCTTAGGGTGGGACCAGGGAGAGGTCCGCCTGGCCTGTCTCCCCATAGTGGTCTTTTGTGGGTTAAGTTTTAAAGTGACCTCAGAGCACAGGCATCTCTTCTGACCCAACAGCCCTGAACACACACCTCCTCCGGCCCTGGGTGAGTTCATTCAGAAAAACTCCAGACAGCAAAGGGGGCTGCCTCTCAGTTCCCACATAAGAGGGGCCCTGCCCTGAGGGGGGCTGACCTTGACCAGGGCCCTGACCTCGCTGACCTTAAGGAAGCCTCCGGCCCACGTCACAGCAAAGTCCCAGGAGCTGGGACAGACACGGCTCTCTTCCTCTGAGCGGCTGGAATAAAGCTGTGACCTGCCTCTCTCGTCTGTTTCCGGGCCTTTTTCACAATGTTCCATTTGTTTCAGCAGAACACATGCACTCGCACAGATTTAGAGTCTACCGATTCGTCTGCTGGCAGGGTATCTGGCTAGTAATCAGGCTTCTGCGGGTCACAGCTGTGTCTATTTTACTTTGAGAGTAAAGCTCCTGTCATTTTTATTGGAAGAAGAAGAAAAATGATTTTAGGGACATCTGTTGGAGGACGTTGGCTGGCTTTCATTAGAGACAGTTCACTGGGGAGCAAAATGTGCCTGCTTCCTTCTTGACACTTCAGATGAAAAGGTGATGAAATTGTGGCATCAGTCATGAGAACCTCAGGAATCTCAACAAACACAGATGGCACGGTATTAACATTTCGAGGAGAAGCCCCCTCAGACCATGATGCCAGGACCAGAGAAGGTAGCCCCCAGGTGAGCTCAGGTACTCTGCAGGGAACAACTGCAGGTGCCCACCTGGCTGGACCCACCTGGAGCCGCCGGAGGGGTCCTGGGTTTGAAGAATTAAAAACATGGCAGATAGCCGTGTCAGTGAGCCACGGTCCTGCCAACGCACACGCCTGGGCCTCGTCTTTGTAAGTCTAAGAAGAAGGTTGGCACCAACCCAGTTACATCTTTTAGCCACCGCATGTACTGTGTGGATAAACCTGCCAGACGTTTTCCATCACAGCCCGCGTGCAGGATGAGCCAGCATCACGCCTGCCGACGACCTGCCCACGCAGCTGTCTCCGTGGGCTCCTGCTCACACAGCGCGGCCCCAGCCGAGACGACAGTGCAGGATGCGAGGCTGCGGTTCCCGCCTGCAGACGCATCGCCACAGCTTCTAACACACCTCGAAAGAAGAGACCCTAAAAACAGAGGGCAGAATCACTGCCTCCCACGAGAAGCACTTAGAAGGAAGACTTCAACCTTCAGAGCAGTGTGAGGTTTACAGGAGAGAGGGTACCGGCAGAGCATCCCCACTGCCCCCCCAATGGCATGGTACCCCTGCTGTGATGGACGGACCAGTCACATCGCTGTGTTACTGTTAACTAGACCTTCAGTTTTTGCCACAGCTCACTCTCCGTGTCGGCAGTTGTTGAGTTTGAACAAACCACGATGTCACGTACCCACCATTACAGAATCGTGGAAGACGGCTTCACTGGCCTGGATTCCTGTGGCCCCCAGGCTGTGATGGACGGACCAGTCACATCGCTGTGTTGCTGTTAACTAGACCTTCAGTTTTTGCCACAGCTCACTCTCCGTGTCGGCAGTTGTTGAGTTTGAACAAACCACGATGTCACGTACCCACCATTACAGAATCGTGGAAGACGGTTTCACTGGCCTGGATTCCTGTGGCCCCCAGGCTGTGATGGACGGACCAGTCACATCGCTGTGTTACTGTTAACTAGACCTTCAGTTTTTGCCACAGCTCACTCTCCGTGTCGGCAGTTGTTGAGTTTGAACAAACCACGATGTCACGCACCCACCATTACAGAATCGTGGAAGACGGTTTCACTGGCCTGGATTCCTGTGGTCCCCCAGGCTGCTGTGATGTCACACCCGTGATGTGGTCCCTCCCGGGGGACACAGAAGGAGGCACAGGGACCCACCCTCACATCCCCCCAGTTCCCTGGCCCTAACCCCACACCCGCGATGCCCACGGGGCCTGCTGCAGCCTGAAAGGAAACACAACCTTAGAAACACACCCGTCAGGAAGGCATAGCTGCCTTCCAGGTTCCCAGACACAAGTTCTGTTCTGAGAAGCTCCCTGGGGGGTGTCATCAGCCCCAGTCACCCAGACCAGGGACCATGCCCACTTGCCCCACAAAGTAGCCCCGGGGCCTCCAGTGTCCTTGGTGGGGTCAGCGACTTAGCGACTAAAAACAGCAGCAGCAACACCTCATTTTATTGTGCTTTGCAGATACTGCATTTTTTACAAATTGAAGGTTTGTGGCAACCCTGGGTAGTTAGAGGATAATTGCCATTTTTTAGCAATAAAGTATTTTTAAAGTATACTTTTTTCATTCAGACATAATGCTATATTACACACTTAACAGACTGCAGTAGAGCATAAACATAGCTTTTACAGATACTGGGAAACCAAAATATTCACGTGATGCCCCTCACTGAGATACTTGCTGTATTGTGGTTGGCCTGGAGCTGAACCCACAATATCTCTGAGGTCTACATGTATGCAAATTATGCCTAAATAAGCTGATATGTGCCAAGCTACATTCACACGCACACTGGCCCCTCCGGGAAGGTGTCCAGCTTGTCACGGGTCCCTTTCTCCTACTTTCCCCGCAGCAACCCAGAAGCTGACGGAGAAACAGAGTGCTGGGCTCACCCAGGAGCCACCCCGAGCGGAAGGGTGCTCTGCGTGCAAGCTCTCCCGCATGTGAGCTCGCCCGCGTGTGGACTCACTTGGCCACGTGTGCACTCACTCGCCTGCGTGTGAACTCACCCGCGTGTGAACTCGCCCGCGTGACTCTCGGGTTGGTGTAGAAGCCCGTGTCTCAAGGCCTCCTGGGACCCTCAGTCCCCTTGAGAAGGAGACTCGACTCCCTGCTCCTCCAAAGTGAGCGCTCAGGCGTCCCGGTCACTGACCCCCTGCATCCCGCAGTTTCAGCCCTGAATGGGAGGCACGGCGGTCCAGCCTCGGCGGCTCAGCTGCGCCACCTGCTGGTCTGACGGCGGGCGGCAGAGGAGCTGGGGGTCACGTGACCGAGCCGGGGGCACCGTGTGGACACGTCCCTCCCGCACCCTCGGGACACTCTTGTGGATGAAACTCGGGTCCATGTGTCCGAGCCCAGAAACACCGCAGGGTAGACAATGGGGTGGGGGAGCGACTGCCCACAGGAGAGTCAGGAGACGTCTGGCTGTCACGACGCAGGTGCTGCTGGGGCGAGGGTGCTGCCCACACCCCAGCAGGCGCTGGGCGGCCCGCGGCGGGGAGGACCCGGCCCCAACCCCCGGCTGCCGAGGCTGCGAAACCCTGGGGACCTGCGGGTCTGTCCCTGCCCCTCCCGCCTGGTCCCGGGGCGCGGCCCTCCAGTGAAGGACGACGCCATGGCAGTCCTCAGAGCAGAAGCTCTGCTCTCTTTCTGCCGTTCAGCGAGGTCCACGGGTGCACCTGGAAATGCAGGCTCAAAGGTGACGCTTTTCTTGCACGTGCACGAGGGGCCTGGGGCGGCCTCCTCGGCCCCCGACTTGGGCTCCCACCTTCAGCTCCCGGGGTGGCCCAGGGATGCCCGCCCCCTCCAGGAAGGCCCCCCACAACCCCCCGCCCCTCCTTCTGCACTGCTCCCTGGAGTGAGCAAGTCTGTCTGCACAAAAGTGGACGATTCATGCTAAGCAGTGGACACCATGATGACAGAGCTGAGGTCAGGAATGCGGTCAAGTTTCAAAGGGGCTGTTTTTGTTTAAACAAAGACCCTTTCCTCCGAGACACTGGTTTGGGTTCCGGGATCTGTGGTCACAGACCTGCGGTGGACACAAAGCTCCTGGATTTACAGAAGCAGAGTCACAGCCGTCACCTCCCGGAGATTTTCCAAATAGGCGTTGGGAAGACACTTCACTCCTCCCAAAGACGAGGCTGACCTGCTCGCAGCTTCCCTTCTGTGTTCCCTCCTCCTGACTCCTCTAGAGCCTTTTAAACAGGAGTTTGAAAGAGTTAACTTCAGAGAAACTGTGACCTCGAGCAGTAACCGTTGTCCTGCACGCGGGCTAAGAATTAAATATTTACAGCCTGCATTTTGCAGAAAAACATCTAAGAAATGATCTCCTAGGGCAGCTGAATCACAAACATTTTCTAGCAAAACATTTCAGATTATTTTCAGATTAGGGGAAACCTTTTTATCAATTTTAGGAAAATGACAAAGCGCCCACGAGTTTCCTGCCACCAGAGAGTAAATCACATGTCGTCCTGTTGCTTCCTTCTCTCCCCCAAAACACCTTCTTCCAAACAACCAGCGTTAAATCTCGGCTTTCACCAGAGCCTAACTGCACTACATGAAGATGACCAGCAGGAAAACCACAGGAGTCCTGGGCCGCCTAACAGAGCCCCACGGGCCCAGCGGCTTTAACAACAGGGTCTGTTCTCACGGAGCCGCCAGCCGGAAATCCGAGATCGAGGAGCCAGCAGGCAGCTTGTCTGAGGCCTCGAGAGGGCTGGCCAGCTCTCGTCCAGCTCCAGGGAGACAGGGCACAGGGCAGGGGAGGAGCCCGCTTACGTCACTGTCTTTGTGACCCCCGTTCACAAACCCCGGGGTCCCCTGGCCCTTGGCTAACGGACGCCGTGCTCCCCAAGTGGCTCGAGTCGGCGAGTCCTTTGCGCTCTCACCGACCACACGTTTGCAGCGAGTGAGCAACTGCATTCTTATGAGGCCCCCGCCCCTCAAGCATCTTTGTCATCTGCACCCACTGAGGTCCGCGCCTTGTGCTGTGAAGGTCCCTGGGTTCGACAGACATACAGCATCCCACCTCCACAGCCGTGCAGACCGGCTTCCCTGCCCCGGGGTCCTCTCTGCTTGCTTCCTTTCCGTTCTGAACAGCATCACCACCCGGACAGACCATGGTTTGTCTGTTTATCCGTCACCTGAGGCAGGGTTGCACCAAGTCTGGCAGCTCAGAATAAAGCTGACCTAAGCCCCCGGGTGTGGGTTTTGTGCAGCCATGAGTTTTCGGCACATCCTGGTGAATACGTAGGCTGTGGGTCGTGTGGTGAGTTTCGTGTTGGAAGAAGCGGCTTTGAAGTGGCCTCAGGGTCCTGCACCCCCAGCTCACTCACCCTGACAGGCTCCTGTGGCGACATCCAGCGGAGAGGACGTCAGGAAACTGGGCTCCCGAGGAAAGGCAGGCCCGGCAGGAGGAAGCCAGGCGGGCACAGAGACTGTGTCCCCGCCCCACTGTCCGGGGGACGGTGGACACGTCCCCCGCGGATCCTGACCCGTGGCTGAGGCCCTACCTGCTTCCCGGGCTCCCGGGTGTTGAAGAGTTAAGCCGAGCACGAGCTCTGGCTCGGCACCCGCTGTTTCCTGCAGAGATTTTGCTAATGCGCCTAAGAGCAGGCGCACGCTGACTGACAGGTCCGTGTCCCACTTCCCGGCCTCTGGGCAGGCCTGCAGCCGGCCGGCCGGCCTGCTGATGCACCTCAGCCAGGAAGGCAAGCAGCCCGAGGTCGCGGCCAGCATGGCCCCCAGCGGCCCCTGAGTCCAGGAGCCGGGTGCCTCCAGGTGCCGGCAGCCAGAGTCGCTGCTGCAAGGCTGCTTAGATGGCGCCCTGGAGCCGGCAGCGGTCAGAGCATGGCGGAGAGCGGGGAGCCCCCGCACACACTGGCCAGGGTCTGCTCAGGCCAGCAACCCCCTTCCTGAAGCCAACTCGCGCCCACCCCCGCCGTGCGGAGGGTCACACCACTGCCAGGCTCTTTCCAACACCCATTGGCTCCCGGTGCCAAGTGCAAGCCCACGAGGCCTGTGAGTCCTCGTCCCACACACGCGTCAGGAAAGGTGTCAGGAAACACCCCACCTGCCTGCTGCAGTAGAGAGAGCGGCTGAAAACGCACTCGGAGCAGAGTCGCTACAGCTTTTTTGTTAGGAAGGGAAAAAAGCCCCAGATTTACTTGAAAAGGTGAAAACCGCTCCTTTACTTTTGGGTCTAGTAACTGCTGGCCTGGTTGGACGGGAGAACCCTTGTCTCCAAGAGGCCCCAGGGATGCGACTGCACCCAGAACTGGCCCCGACTGAGCTGACCAACTGCTGATGACGAGGATCGGGGTCCCCACCACGCAAGTGACGTTCCAGGGGGATCTTCCGTTCACAGCAGAGGCTTCAGACACAGGAGCGGCGGAACAGTACAGAGCCCGTGGCCTCCACGCACGCCCCACCCCGCGTCTCTCCCCCGACGTGTGATCTCAGGCGAACCCAGACACCCGCGTTTGTCTAAATGCAAGCACGGGACAGCCAGCAGCTCTGGCTGCAACGTGGCTCACAGCTCTGCATTCAGACGCCAACTCTGACTTGAAGCCCGCGGGTTGTTGGCGCTGGGTCGGCTGGGTGTCCGGCTGCTCCCCTGGCCTGCGGGTCCTCCTGGGGACTTCTCTTCTCCACAGAGTCTCCGTGGGTCACAAGCAGCCCCCCGCGGCCTGCAGCATGCCCCTCTCGCACCCCAGGGCCCCATCCCGCTGCTCCTCGAGGCTGTGCTGGGTTTCGGGCCCTCAGGCCCCAGGGCAGCCCCCTCTGGTCTTGCTTCACCACGAGGGTCCTGCTTCCCCATGAGCCCCTCCGCCCCAGCTCCCGCCCACTGACCTGTCAGAGCTCATAAGCCAGCGCCCGGCACTGCGCCCCTAGCCTGCAGGCGACCCCTCAAAGGCCCAGGCGAGCCCGGCCCTGCCCACACCAGCCCGGGGCTGCCCTCGGTTCAGAGCTGCATGCGCTCAGGACGCCCAGTGGACCCCGCCTGCCCGACACCTCCATCTGTGGACAGAGGGCCCGGCCACCCTCCATGTGGGCTGCAGGGCCCCGCTGTCCCGTCAGCCATGCCCCACGGTTCCTGCTGGGCCCGCAACACGCGTGCCAGTGAGTGCCCGTGACAGTGCGCGTGCCACACGAGACAGGAGAGGTGGCCCCGTCCGCTGACCTCAGATGCGAGTCCTGGAGACCCAGTCCCCCCGCCCGCCTCCCAGCCACAGAGGCAGGTAAGCCAGGTCTCCTGGGCCTGCTGGCTGCACCCCCTTCCCCTTAACCGCCCAACTCTCCAGGGGTCCCGACTGCCTTCCTGTTTCCAACCTCAGAAAACAAAAAAGGTCCCAGCTGCAGGGGGACAGTCAAGAGAGGGGGCGAAAGTCACGACAGAGATTTCAGCCACCGGGAGGCACGGTGTTTCCTACAGGGCACAAAGCTACCTGGCAGGCCTGCTTATTTAAGAAGAGAAGGAACGTGAATGATGAGAGATGCGTGGGTCAGCCAGGCCTTGCTCCCTGAAGGAGCAGAAGTCATGCAGAGACATCACACGGGTTGTTGGCCCTTCGAGGTGTGGAGAAGAGGAATACTGCACCTCAAATCCATTTCACGGGCTACTTAATTTCATAAGCAAACAATTGCATTTCAGAGTTGCACGTGGTGCTGACGAAATGAATGAATGCTACCTCCCAGAGCGTGACTGAAGACGTCGCCAGGCTGAATGTCCAGATCAGATTTCAAAGCAGGCAAAACAGGACCACGAACAGAGACCACAGGGAGACACACGCAGTCACAACTGCCGCCGAAACCTGCAGTTTGTATGCTAGTTTTTCAAGGCAAAACCACAGCTGCTAATATTTTTGGCATGAAAATAGCGTTTTAAAATAAACACTGCAAAACCAAACGGGATGGTCACCTTTCAGAATACACAATTAGGAAAATACATAAAGACTGAAAGTCCTGCTGTGCGATTTCATATATTTCAGGCAAATCTTACTCAGTCAAGTGGTCTCTATGCACATGGAGAGAGAACAAGAGAATGAACAGCAGAGACCCCGAGTCCACGCCGACTCGGGTCAGACAGAGACCCCAGGGAGGCAGCGGGGCCCGAGGGGCGGGAGCTGATGTGAGAGCACAGCCTGTGGGGCCTGCAGGTGGAGGTGTGAGGAGGAGCGGAGGGGGCTCCGGGCGCCCCCGGTGTCGCCAGGTAAGGGGGGCACCCAGAGCCAGGGGCGCCCAAGGGCCCTGAGGGGCTGGCGCAGCTGCAGGGCGGCTGCAGGGCGAGGGGAGTGGGCTCTGCAGCCCCTCTGGACGCGGCTCCTATGAGAATGAAGACCCGGGGGCAAGGGGAAGACAGGAGTGCGGGAGCCACGCGGGAGCGGGTACAGGGCCAGGGGGCTCGGGTGGGCTCAGGAGGGACACGCTTGGAAAGTCAGTACAATTAAAAACTGGCTTCTGGAAACAAAATCCACAAAATCGATCTGTGAGCTGATCCAGTGAAGAAAAAGAGAAAGTACAAATACTCAAAATAAGAAATGAGAGGGGAAAAATGTCTTGGAATAGACGAGTTTAAAAATCGTCTTACAAGCAATTACTTTGTTTAATTATGTGATTCAGTTTGAAAACCTGGTAAAGTGGAGCCCTGGGCTCTAAACCCAGACGGCTTCCCGAGAGCTCACCAGAGCCAGCCTCAGCCTCACTGCCAGGAAGGCAAATGGGCAAGCGTGAGGACTGACGTCTCACCCACAGGCCTGGGCCCAGCCGGCCCGCATGTGCAGGCGGCCCTGGGGCCCCGGGGAGCTGCCGCCTAGACCTGGGATGCTGGTCCCCCATCCGGATCCCAAGGAGGCAGCTGGCCCTACCTGCAGGCAGGGGTGGCCCCTCCGGCGGGTCTGGAACAAGCCTGATGACGTCAGGGACGTCCACCCGAGGGTCGCTGTCCTCCTCTTCGGCCTCGTGGGACCCTCGCGAGGAAGAAGCATCGTCGCTTCCGGTTTTCTGGCAAAGGATGAGCCTCCAACAGTCGAACATGAGTCTGCAGAGTGAAAAACAGACCTTAGAAGGAAGACCAGGCCACGCTGCGAAGACATCAGCCGTGCTTCCTCCAACAAAGCCCAATCTCCAGGCACAGCTTTTGGCAGTGTTTATTCTGAAATGGATGTGGGATATTTAAAATTCATTCTTCTCCAGATAATTTCTACCGTGTCCATGTTCAGGTAAACAAGTGGTCTCCTTTTATAACACTGGAATGGAAAAAGCATTGCACAAACAGTAATATTATTTGCTTCTGCTGCATACGAGAAGTAAAAACCTAGATTTTCCCTTGACATTTGGGCTCTTGTTTCAAGGACAAAAATGCCCCTGGTTCTCCTGGTTTCAATGTCACAGTAAAATTCACTGAACTGGCAAACCTTCAAAACAATGCCACCTGGGCCGGAAACATCTCCAATCCCCAGGTAAAGCATGCTGTCCAAGGGCCAGGACAAACACTCATGTCATTCCTCCAGTGGAAGTCTGGCAAAGAAACTCGAATCAAGTCTTTGCGAGGTAACCTTGGATTTAAAGAGACAGCGAGTGACTGCATCTCGACAGAAGCCACGTGACGTCATCTGCCTGAGATGCTCGCCCTGGGAGGTAATCTCCCACAGCCCCCTCGCCGGTCTTTGGGCATATTTATGGTTCATTATGGCTTCCCAGGTGGCAGTGGTGGTGAAGAGCTCACCGGCCAGTACAGGAGATGTAAGAGACGCAGGTTCGATCCCTGGGTCAGGAAGATCCCCCGGAGGAGGGCACAGCAGCCCACTCCACTGTTGTTTTTTTTTTTAAATCATTGGTTTCAAGTTTATCCTGTGAATAGACACCAAGGATTCCATAATCATGAAAACTTGAGCACACGACTGATCAAAGAAAAGTTAACACATCTAGACAATAAATATACTTACAAACAATGTATATTTACGTATCCCACCAGGCTTCTCTGTCCGTGGGATTTCCCAGGCAAGAATGCTGGAGTGGATTGCCATTCCCTTCTCCCACTCCAGTGTTCTTGCCTGGAGAATCCCATGGACAGAGGAGCCTGGTGGGCTACAGGCCACCGGGTTGCAAAGAGTCGGACACGACTGAAGTGACCTGGCGTGCACACACACCCATCATTTCCCCTGTTGGCTTATGTCTGGCTGGGCCCCTTCCATAAATTCTGCTTGTGGCCCCATGGCAGCAGCTTAACCTGCTTGGTCGTCGGTGGTGCTCACACCCACCACGCTGTCCAGAGCATCAGGGAGGGAGGCGGGGCTGTCCGGCTGGATGCCGGGGACCGGTGACCCTCAGGGAGGTCCGGTCTCCACCTCCTCCCCACGCCTGTCCCTCCCTGCCCCTCAGGCCCAGTCTGTGGGACACCAGGGCCTTTCCCCTGGGAGTCGCCTGCTCTGTGTTCCGTTGCCAGCCCTAAGCTCTGAGTGAGAAAGGGACCAGTGAGGAGGAGGACGGCGTGGAGACGTTCGGCGCTGGCGGGCTACGCTCTTCAGCGTCCCCACCTGTATCTTCCTATTTGACTTGTTCCGATTTCTGTGGTTGCTCAGCTTGGTAATTTGAATACAGTTCTTCGCTTTTGCAACAGATTAGACTGAACGCTCCCAGCAGTGACCTATACCCACTGAGCACACGTTGACATGTTGCCCACTGGGTCACAAGCTCTGCAGATGCACCCTGGGCTGCTCCTGGGTCACCTCCGTGGAGCTGCGAAGGGACTGGTCCTCTGGGCTCCACAGGGATGCTGGGCAGTCCTGGCGGAAGTGTCCAGTTTCCTGGGGATGGCGGCGCTGCCTGATGCTGGACGAGGTGCTTTGGGAGCAGCCTCTGGCCACAAAGTCGAGGTCCGGCTCGAGGTTTCCAAGAGTTCCTTGGTAATGGCCACAGGGTGTCCGGGAGACCGTTGCAGGCTTGAAGTCCTGAACGTTTTACTAGGGGAGGCCCAGAGGGAAAGGACATGGTCATCCCTGAGGGGAAGGTACTGCGGACCAGCTCCACCAGCACAGACTCCAAGGGAGGCTGGGCAGTCCGACCGGCCACCCCTTGCTGACCACACAGCGTGCCTTCTCTGGGAGCGGGCTGGGCCACCACCCGCCTTCTCCAGGGAGGAGTGGACCAAGCATCTCTTGAGCAGCTCCAGACGAGGCCCTGGGCCCTCGGGCAAGTCCAGGTTGCGGCTGGCGCTCAGCCAGCATCTCCCACCTGTCAGGGGAGAGCGTCACCCCGGCTCTCCTGGGCTCAGGCAAGGGTGAAATGAGTGGACCTGAGAACAAGAGGCTGAGCTGAGTGTGGAGCAGAATGCTATCTTCTGGTCACTGTTCCTCTCACACTTCTAGCTTCTCCTGGAGCCTCTTAGCACCAGATCAACTAAGCGGATGGCCAGGTGCCACCAACAGAGCAGTTTATTCCGTTCGCACAAACGCTCCAGTAACCTCTCTCTCAACTTCAGGCTTTACGCCATTTTACAAAAGGTATGTGAGCTCCCAACAGCAGGAAGCTCTTCTGTCCAAGTGACCTTCATTCCACTTCCAATCACCAAGATGCTGCTTCCCAGGTAAATCTCCCGTTTTCACAGCTGAGCCCCAAACGCAGAAAGAGCCTGAATGGTGATCCGGACACCGATTACAGCCACAACCTGAGGTCAGGAGACTCCCAGCAGTGGCAGGGCTGGGAGGGAAGAGGCTCCAATTCGGGAGAAGGACGGGTTTCAGGCTGCGTCTGGGGCAGAGGTGTCCTCAGAGCACTGAGATCCGCAAACAGGTGGCCCCTGCGCCCTCCTCCTGATTCGCGGATCTCCTGGAGAGAAAGGCGCCCCAGAACTGGGGTCAGTCACAAGAAGAGTGGTGCCCAGGCTTCTGGCGTGGAAGGCCCGCCACTCTCGCCAGCCTTCCCCCGGATCGCTGCCAGGGGGAGCTGTCACAGGTGGGGGTCCGAGGTCACAGAGGCCTGATCACAGCTGCGTCCAGGTCCTGGCCAGATGGTGAGCCTGGGACCTGGGGGGTGCGCCCCGCCCCGAGGGACGCAAGTGCTGAAACACAGTCAAGCCCCTCTTCCTGCCCCTCTGGACTGACTCACCCGGAGCATGTGCCCTCCTGGCCGCCCACCTGGCCCACAGGCAGCATCTGTCTGTCCGTTCCAGCCCCCCGCAGTGGGTCCAGGAGCTGGGAGCAGAGCTCAGAACTCAGGTCCCTGAACCCGCTCTGGGCCAGCCACTGGGTCAGATCTGCACTTTAGGAGACCCTCCACCACGAGGTCTCCCTTAGGGCGCCACCCCTCACCTACCTGTCCAGGGGGGTCCCGGGTCCCCTGGGAGGGACGCACACACTGGAGCGCCAGCACCCCAAGACACACGTCTATTTTTGTGGCCTGGCCCCTCCCAGTGGTCACACATCCTGGGGCCTCCCACGGCCGCCCCGACACATCCTGCCCAGCCTCAGGGTCACCTTAACCCCTTCCCTGTCCAGGGCTGGCTGGAGGTCCCTTAGGGGCAGGGTGGGAAGCTTCCAGTAAAGTTAAGAGGCTGCACCTGCTCCAGAAAAGTCTCTTTCCGGCCAGCTGGAGCGGGCTCCTGTTTAAGTGTCCAGCGCTGCAGAGAACAGAAGGTGGTTTTTAAAAACTAGCAGGAACACCGTTTAGCGTTTAAAGAGCAAAGGGCCTTATTTTTAAACCGCTGAGTCTTACTTTTCCACTGCCAGTTTGAAAAGCAAAACAGCCAGACAGGGGCCGGGAAGTCCAGATTCAGCCAGCCGCCCTCAGCGGCCCCACCTGGCCAGGCACTTGCTGGGGGTCAGGACTCCTGGATGAGGTCCTGGGAGGGACCGGGCAGTGACAACTGTCCGCGGGAGGACCCCGTCCCGACAGTGGGGGGCGTCCCGCACGTGGAGCCCGCGCTCCGGCTCGGGCGGCGGCGCCTGGACACCGCGCAGCGCCCCGGCTCCACCCCGGCCGGTCCCGGGGCTCCCTGGGGTCGCACGCGGCCAGGACGCGATTGGAGCGCGCAGACCGGTCACCGGAGGCGATCGGAGCGCGAAGACCGGTCACTGGCCTCCGGGACGCTGAGTCCGTCGGCCCCTCTCCCCGGCCCTCCCCGCCTCCCCCACCCGCGTCCACCGCCCACGCTTCCCGCCCCCACACACCTGCCGTGGGACGTCCTCCGGGCCTGGTCTTCCGCCCGCAGGTGCGCGGCCGCCCCTCCTCCCCGGCCTGGGGGAGGGGAGGGGAGGAGGGGGAGGGCTAGCGGGGCGGCGGCGAGGACGGTGGGGGAGGGGACCGCGCGGAGGGAGAGGGAGGAGCGCGAGGGGAGGACGGCTGAGGGTCTGCGCGGCGGGAGGGGGCGGGGAGGCGCCCGACCCCGCCCCCAGCGTGTCCCCCCATCACCGTCAACCCCTCCGCCTGCACGGAGCAGGCGGTCTGCTGTCTGGGTTCGGGGTGTGCAGGCCCCAGGGCAGGGCCGTGCAGCTGCGGGGGGGCCCCCTTTTTTGCAAGAAAAGGGAAGGGGCCGGCCTTTTCCCTTGTGGGTCCCCCTTGTTCAGGGAAACTCAAATTCCCCAGTAGAACTCGGAAAGTTGAGGTGCACAGGCTGAAACGTCCCCAGTGTTGCTCTAGGTGTGAACTTTATTTTAGCTGGCGCTTCCAAACGTCTGCATTCTGTGGGCCATACCTGGAAATCAGAGTAAGACCAGCACAGAGTTCCGTCGGGAGGGCAATAGGCACAAACCCCAAGGCTCCAGGGAGCCCCACCCCAGGAGCCTCCTACCCGCCCTGGGCGTGCGGCTCCGCTTGGAGGGGAGGGCGCGCCGACCTCTGCAGGACTTTCCTCCTCCAAGTGCGTTCCCCACCACACGGCATCGCCTGGCAGTCAGCCCCCGCTTAGCCAGCGCCCTGGAGCCCAGGCGGGGCAGCCAGGCCCCGGATGGTGGGCATGGCTGAGCCAGGGCTGCCAAGTGGACAGGACCCCGCACACGCTCGGAGGCAGGGCTGCCTCGAGGAGGAGGCTGGCCCGAATGGACAGCAAAGCGAAGGCAGGACCTTCCTCAGCTGGACGGTTTCCTTCCCAGATTGAGCGGGGATGGGAAGGCCCCAGGAACCTGGCAGAGTCAGGGCAGAGGCGGGGGCCTCTCCTCTAAGGGCCAGTTGGATGTGCGGGCGTGGGGGCCTGACCCGCTTGGTGGGGCCGGACCCGTTTCGCATGACCTCAGGGACCCGGGGTCCTGGGGTGCTCTCCAGGGCCTGTGCTGAGTGTCATCGGAGCTCTGAGAGCCAGACGGAGGCACCCGGCCAACCTGCCTGGAGGACAGGCAGCGCTCAGTGACCCCACGACCCCGGTTGGTTCTGCAGGCCGCCACTGCCCCCAGGTGGGCTTCCCGTGGAGGGTCCCAAGCCCCACCTCGGCCACAGGCACCAGGACCGGGAGCCTCTCCCACCACGGGGAGGCCTCCGGCCTTGAGACGTGGTCACTGGCCCAGGAGATCGAGGAGGACAAATGCCCAAGACGCCTGTGCACTCAGAGACGGTTAGTGCCGATTCAAGTCTCCCGACTCCAAGGCGAATCCCAGAACAAAAGCCCGGGCACCCTGCTGGTCAGGGGCCCTGAGGGCCAGGCCAGGCCTTTGTGCAGCTCCCAGAGGCTCGGGGAATTACCATCACAATCAGGGCTCTGGGAGGAGCCAAGGGGAAAGGGACCTTCTGCTCCGGCTGGGGTCAGCCCCTCCCTCGGGCGTGGGCCTGGCGGCCTGGAGACCCCTCGGGCCTGGGCCTGGGCCCGGGAGTGTCCTGGGGCTGCGTCTCTGCCTGGTCACCGCGCCCTTGGCCCTTCAGGGAATCGGGGACTTTGCCGTTTGAGGTTAATTCCTCTGTGGAAAGCCTCTGGCTCCCACAAAGAAGTCTGTGTTACAGGAAGTAATCCCAAGTGGCTCAATGGGTGAAGAATCCGCCCGCAAGGCAGGAGACGTGGGTTCGGTCCCTGGGTCAGGAAGATCAGCCCCCCACCCACCGCATTCTTGCCTGGAGAATCCCGTGCACAGAGGAGCCTGGTGGGCTACAGTCCACGGGGTCACAGAGGGTCGGATGGACGGAAGCGACGGAACACTCACGTAAGTGACAGCGAGTGGGGAGGGCCGCCCCGCTCCCCATAGCCTGGGGTCCCCTGAGCCTCTCAGCGTCTGCCCCTGCCCTCTGGGTCCACGTCAGGAAGTGGCAACTGGGACACGCAGGAGGCTGGGTGGGGGGCCTGGTCCTCTGGAGTTCTGAGGTGACCCTGGGGCATGAAAAGGGGGTTCCTCCCGCGTACCTGGGACCTCAGAGAACCAACCTGCTGGGGGAGACACGGGCGCCCCAGCCGCCAGCAGCCACAACCTCGTCGCCCACCCCGCCTGAGCTGTGGCTCCTTGGGGCTTGTTTCTTGGCAGCTGGCCGACCCTGCCCCACGGCTTTCCTCTGGGAAGCCAAAGGCAGGGCTCCCAGGTGACCCTCCAGTCTCCAAGGAATGCTGCTGGGTGGGCGGGCAGGGCCCTGAGCCTCCAGCCTGGGGTTTATTCAGGCAGCAACGTGGCCCCAGGCCCGCGCTGGCCGCTGGGCAGTTCACCTTGCCCAGGCGGGGTCTTGGGGCCCCCGGAGCTCACCCCCAGTGTGGAGTCAGGCTGTGAACACTGATGAGACGGGGGAAGGAGGTGCTTAGCACACAGACCAGTGTGGGCAGGACCCCCGGACCTGCTGGGCCACCGTGGGCCATGGTGAGTTAGCGCCGTGCAGCCCCGGGTGGGGATGTGGGGAGGGGCGGCTGAGCTCCGTCCCCAATCCCCCTCCCACTGCTCCCCAACCCCCCTCCCACTGCTCCCCCTCACACGCAGCTCAACGGTGTCTGCCCTGCAGCAAGGCCCCAGAGCAGAGCATCGGTTGAATTGTGTCTCCCCAAAAAGATATGTTGAGGTCCTGACCCCTGTACTCTAGAATGTGACCTTTACAGACACAATATATCTAAAATAAGGTCATCAGGGCAGGGCCCTCACCGAAGGTGACTGACAGCCTTGTGGAAAGCAAACGCTGAGACAGGCAGAGTGGGCGCCACCTGAGGATGGAGGCAGAGAGGTGTCTCCAGGAGCCCCGAGGCTGGGAGGCTCGAAGCCCGAGGGAGCCAGGTGGACCTCCGCCTGCGGTGCCCGTTTCTGTGGCCCCTGGACAGAGTGAGCGACGGCAGGGGGTGGTTTTACCTGCAGGCGGGAATCAGCGCCTGCTCCCTGGCCGTCCTTTCGCGCCGTCCTGTCCGCGGGGAGTGACCACCTCTTCCCTGTCCTAAGACAACCTGCAGGGGATGGTCACGGCTCATTTGCAAGTTTTCGCAGGGACAGAATGAAGGGACAAAGTCCGTGATTAAATAGTTAATCTCACTAGGGGATGGTGAGCAGGAAAACATGGGCGATCCCTGTAAGCTGACCACCTCTTGATAAAGCTGCACCGCAAAGCCCCAGCAGAAGCATGAGGCCCGAAACAATAAAGCCACGGTGCTTGAGCCCACTCCTGCCCAGCGAGCTCACGAAGTTAATGGTCCCTGGGCCATGCTCTCTGCACTCCTGCAAAACTGATTTGTGGCCCTAGCTTGACCCTGGAGGGACAAGAAAACCCCTTCCCGGCCTGGAGGAGGAGCTGATGGCAGCTTGACATCTACTCGGGAAAGACAAGGGGCTCCTCCCTCCTCCCCACGCCTCCTCTGATTACAAAACTGTAGCCCACTAAGTGCTCAGAGCCTGGCACTTCTTGCCCGCCCACTTGTAAGCCTCACGAACATCCTGTTCTAGTAAATCACGTGTTGACCACGTGGCCCTCACTGAATTCTCCTTGGCGCTGAGACCTAAAGGACCGTGGTGCCGGAGCTCTCCGCAGCCCCCCTGAAATGGCGCCAGGCTGTTCCAGCTTACCGTGTTCAGTGTCAATGGTCTGCGTTCTAGCCTCTCGTCCCAAGCAAACTGTTCAGGTTCGTGCAAAAGTAATCGCTGTTTCACGTTGTTGACATTTGCTGTTTGATATTGGAATACATTCTTAATAAATGTGACTGTGATACATCATTTTAACATGTATTTCTTGATTTATGTTTTTTGCTATCACCTTATCACTTACTGTTTATTTTATATTTAGACTGTGGAAATGATGTTGGACAAAAAAGCAAATTCCAGTGATTTTCTTGAGTTCAAAATGGGTCGTAAAGCAGTGGAGACAGCACGCATTCGGCCCAGGAGCTAACGAACGTTCAGTGCGGTGGTGGGTCAAGGAGTTCTGCAAAGGACGTGAGAGCCTTGATGATGAGGAGTGTAGTGGCCATCAGAAGTTGACAGGGACAGCTGAATGAGAGCCATCTTTGAAGCTGATCCTCCTACAACTACATGAGAAGTTGCCCAAACTCAACACCCACCATTCTGCGGCCGTTCGGCCTCTGAAGCAGATTGGAAAGGTGAAAAAGCTCAAAGAGGGGGTGCCTCACAAGCTAACTGCAACTCAAAAAGAATCACTGTTAAAGCGTCGTCTTCTCTTAGTCTACATAACAACAACCAACTATTTCTCAATCATATCGTGACGTGCAAAGAAGAGTGGATTTTATACAACATCCGGGACAACCAGCTCAGTGGGTGGACTTAGAAGAAGCTCCAAAGCACTTTCCATAGCCAAACTTGTGCCGGAAGAAGTCATGGTCACTGCTTGGTGGGCAGCTGCTGGGCTGACCCAGTACAGCTTTCTGAATGCCGGCTGCACCATGACCTCTGAAAAGCAAGCTCAGCGAATCGAGAGGATGCACCGAAAACCGTGTCTGCGGCCGCACTGGTCAGCAGACAGGGTCAGCAGAGGCCACAGATGTGAGGAAGGGACGGGGGCCTTGCAGGGCAAGCTGTGGGCCTCAAGGGCGTCAGCTTCTAAGATCGGCTTAGGCCTGACACTGCCCACTAACTGTGAGGCTTGGTCTTCGTATCTGATTAAAGACAGGTTTCACTGGGCCCCTGTCAGGCTTGATTAGGGCTCATACCTGTGTCTGGATGATGAGTTAGACATGTGCCGTCTGACTAAATGCTCCTGAATTATCCTGACTGCATGCGATGAACTTAGCAATAGCAATAGCAATGCGATGAACATGTACTAAGGTCAGAGTCTTCCCTGGCAGGTTAATATGATGACTCGATTTAGGGGTGTCCTCTTAGTGTGAGAAAGGAACTGATAAATTGTGTGTTATTTCTAAGATTTTTCCCTGAAAGAGGAAGCTTAATAATTGCAGATGTTGATCACACTGAGACACAGCCCGGTGGAATGAAGGACTGTGTTCACACGCACACTGGTAGGAGCTGGCTGTTCACACCCGCACAGCCTCAGGCCAGGGTGCCCTCACTCACTTGAAAGCCAAGCGTGTTTCTCCCGGCTCCCAGGGTCAGTGTGGTCACAGGTCCCTGTCACCCGAGGCAGGTGTGGACGCTGGACCCCAGTGGACAGCAGCCCTGGGACGCGACTCACTTGCGGCATGTTTCCTGTAGACTGGCGTGCTGGCCGCTGTGTGGTGACAGCCAAGGCCGCCCACTGGGGGTGAGTTACTTGCCTTTCCTTTGTGGTTTGGGGGCCGGGAAAAAGCCCCCAATTTAGAATTGTGCCCAGTGAAGCCAGAGGCCTTCCGAGGGACCTGTCAGCCTTGAAAGGGCCGCCTTGCCCCGGCCCAGCAAGGCCCTTTCTCAGGGTCCACCGTGATCCCCCAACTGAGTCAGAATCCCAGGAATGAGACTTTGTGAGGATCTGTGGAGTGTTTGGGGGTCAGTTTTCAGAGACGGGACGTGCAGGGGTGGCAGTGGCCAGCAGAGGAAGGGGGCAGGGCTGGGGGGGCCTCTTGGGGCCTGCAGGAACCCCATGGGGCAGCACGGGTCCCTCTCTCCTAACTGCCCAGGAGCCCTGGGCGTGGGGGCCAGGGTTTGGACAAGAGGAGGAGTGGAGGAGCCCCTGGAGGACGGGGTCTGGCGGACAGTCGGGCAGCAGCGGGAAGGACAGGGTTCGGCCGGAGTGTCCTGCTCCGGGCCCTCCGCCCTGGCGGTGCAGCTGTGGGCCCGGGGCCACCCCATCCCACACAATCCTGAGAGGCTGCTCCCACGGCTTCATCCCAAACAGAAACACTCGCTGGGAGACTGTTTGCCCGGCAGCTGGTCTTGGGAGAAACTTAATGCCAACTTCTGTCATCTTTTTAATCTATGAAGAGACTAAACCAGAACTTTTTCTTCTTTATTGCAAGCAGATTCAGATCTCCCGCCTAGACGTTCTGCAGAAAAGTCCAATCATAATGAATATTTGAAGATAAATACTTAAGATTTGGTTTAATTCACCATTTAATTTTTCAAAGCAGATTAATAATCAATTAAACATTACTGTTCAGAGGTTGATTTATTATCTTAAACACACCTACTATATTCAATAATTTAAAAATAAATTCCAATATTTATGATGACAATACCTATAGATACCATTTGTGTTAAATATATTTTTGAAGATTTTCTTTATCACACTACATAATGAATGAACATTTTAAACAGCAATGCAGACGCACATAATTTTAAGTCAGAGACATTATATGCATATTAAAATTCTGTATATTTTGATAAGGTAAAAAATAAAGCTATATAAACTGATCTTTAGATTTTTTTCTGCAAAAGTAGAATCACACTTTAATAATACTCCGACACATCTTCATTAAAGCTTTGTTTATGGACATCAAAACGGTTCTCACCCCCATTCACCTACCCTCTAACTTACTAAAAAAAACAAAACAGAATGAATGCATTTGCCAGCTGACATTTTTCCTGTTTTTAAAATTAGAAATGGGAAACTTCCAAAAGAAAGTGCATACCAAGCTGTTACACTGAGTTGTTAAATAAATACCATTAATTTCAAGATAAGCAGAAGTGGTTGCATTAGGTTCTTCATAATCAGTGCAAAACAGGTGAACTCAGTGGTTTTAAAGAAAAAGGCTGGAAACTCCCCTTAGGTTGCCCTGAACTTGTGGTTGATGTCCGTGAATTTAAGAATAGTTACACTGTGTGCGAGGCATTGCTACAGTTCAAGCTGCGAAGTCTCACAAGGCCAACTAGGCGTCTGCGGCGTCACTGCGGAAGCTCCGCCCCCAGCGAGCCTCGCGGCCGTGGCCCTGGGGGCCGTTTGGTCTGTGTCTGCCCGTGGAGTCAAGGGCACAGGAACGGGCTGACTGGGGTTCTAACAGGAGTGGCCGAGAGCGCGTCCCTTCTCCCAGCCGGGACGTGGCTGCAGCTGGGAGGGTCCGGCCCTGGTCCCAGGGCGGGTCCCCTCCAGTGGGAACCAGACATCCGGACCAATGGGGGAGATGTTAATATGTGGTTATTGTGCAGCTGTGAGTAAGATTTTCAAAACTAAGGAAGATACCTAAACTACTTGCTTTAAGGTCAGTTTAAGGCAAGTAAGCACTGCCCACCGCCAGGTGGGAGTCTCAGTGTCTTGTCTGAAATGTCCCTTCCCTGGTTCTCGTCCTTCCCTGGCTTCTGGTCTCATGGCCCTGGTCCATCTCACATTGTCAGGCGCAGTCACTTAGGAACTTCCCAAACAATTTTAAGAAGACGTATTGGGGCGTGTAACGGTCAGTAGCTGTCCTAAGGAGACTTGAATTATCCGAGGTAAGTGATAACCGTCTGGATACAGGCAGAAAAGAGGACAGCGAACCGTCAAGAAGCTTCTGTTTTAAGGCTGAAGGATAGAAACTAAAAACTAAAGAAAAAGCAGATGAAATTGCAATGAACGGTGAAGAAAGAGCAGAGCAAATGATCAGACTCTAAATACGCCTTGTAACTACTCGCTACCGCCAGAAACACCAAAAAACAAAACAGGTTCAGAGAATAAAGTCAAATCTGAAAATTCACATTCATCAGATATTGAGACATTCAGCCAAAACGTCCATCAGAATTTAAATGTGAAGTGGCCAAAATGTCTTCAACTTAAAAAATAAAAGCTTTAAAAACATACTTTAAAAATTAGATATGGTACGTTAACAAATAAACGAATAAAATAGATATAAACAGCTATGAAAATACTTCAGTGCAAAGGCAATTTTAAGATCTCTAAAAAAATACATTACAAAGAATTTGTTAACTAAAACATACAGAGAATCTGCCCCCACAGGTAAGACATTTATACCCATTTTAGGTTCTTAAAAACGGCTGTACAAACGCACACACGGCTGTTTGCAGGGTCTGGTGCGGGCCTCACGCAGGACGCGGGCGTGAGTGACGGCGAGGGGGCGGGCCCTCGGGCGGACGCCCACCCAGCCTCACGGCCCCTCGGCGTCACCCCGCTCTTTGGTATGCTTGCCCGTCACCCGCTTTCTCCGCACCACCCGTGTACCCTGTTCTTGCGGTCAACTCCTCCCCTCGTTCAAGTATCTCACAGGTGAGCATTACAGCAGCGAACCACGCGGTCTGAGCGACTCGGGAGCAGACCCAGGTGGGCTCAGCACCGTCCCGCATCCACAGGGCATCCAGCGGGGGCAACGTTCAGCCTCCGGGTGACCCTCCCCTAAAACGCCGTCAGTTGTACCTTCTGAAGTTTGAACCTCAAACTGAAATGTTTTCCTTACGGACCATTAAGGCTGCGTCGAACCGGTTATTTCTAGAAACGGAGATTCCGTTACAGGAGAGCGACGGGGTTTACCGCCCGGCTGCCTGCGGGCGGCACGCGGGCAGCGGTATTGCTCTTAGGTCTCCCGGGCCGCCTCGGCGACCCCGGGCCAGGTGCGGATCTGGGGGTCCACGCCCCCGAGAGGCCGCTCCCCGTGGGGGTCTGAGCACCGCAGCAGAGGCCGGCCCCGGGTACCCAGACCCCCACGCGTCCCCGCAAACCCCGAAACACCCGTCCCACAACAGCAAACCGCGCCTGCGCCCTCGGAGCGGGAAGGGGCACCTCTCGGAACCTGTGCTTTACAGGCCAGGCCCCCCCAGAGGCAGCGGGGTACGGGGAGGGGGCTCCCCGAGCACGCGGGCAGCACCTCCCCCGGAGGGGCGGAGTCGGGCCAGATGTGACCCGCGGTCAGCGTCACCACGCGCAGGTCTGGACGGCAGCTGTGGACGGGGCGGGGGGCCAGTCCGAAAGCAGAGGTGTCGGGCTCGGGAGGATGGAGCAGATCGGACCCCAGCCCGCGAGGCTCGGCCATGCTCCCCGGAGGCCCTGGTAGGGCGGCTGTGCTTGGAGCGGACAGAGACCCTTGAGCAAAGGTCCTCCCGTCGCCACGCGGTCAGGGAGGGTAGCGGGCTCGTGCGTGTCCTTCTCGGTCGCCACTCAGGGACGCCTGTCCCATCTTCCTCCTCCTCCGGCCGCAAGAGCAGCACACGCCACGCAGCCCTTCGGGGCTGGACCCTTGCGTGTGGCCTCCTCTGGGGCCGCGGGTGGTGGGAGACTAGCAGGAGGGGCCCCGCGTTCCCTGCCTTCCAGGGCGCTGCCCGGGGTTGGAGACTACAGAGTAGCAAGTGGGTGACTCCCCAGAGGCAGTCCTGACACGAAGCGCGAGGTCTGCGGAAACAGAAAGGACAGAGTCAGTACCGGGACCCTGCGCGGACCCTGTCCAGCGCCCATCGGAACCCAGTGCAGCCGCGGCCCTCGCTGCCCCGGCCGGGGCACCCTCGAGCGTAGCTGGGCCAGACACTGGGCGGCGTGTGGACCATCCGTCCCCTCCTTGCGTCCACTGTCCCACAGAAAGGTGTGTAAACACGAGGCCCCTCCCCAGGCCCCAGGCTGAGTGCGGCTCCTCCCGCAGGGCATCTCGCTGGACCGCTCCGACGGAGGCCCCCGCGGTCGGAGGCCCAGGTGGTCAGACTGGACGTGCAGGGAGGGAGCAAGCCGGCCAGGAGATGCCCGCTCTGGATGCTGAAGGCGCAGCTGGACGCCTGCCCCGGCCTGGCTCAGAGCCCTTTGTTTATTCGGAAAAGCGGTCTTTCCTGGAGGACCTTTCAGGTGGAGCCATGCCCACCACCGCGGATGAGAATGAAGGCCGAGTTCTGGACGCCGAAGGACGCTGTGGGCCTGTGCACCGCACAGATGAGTGTGCACGCACGCTCACACGCGTGCCTGGGTGTGCACCGCAGGCAGCCCCAGGCGGCCGGCCTCTCCAGTGGGCCACTTACCGGGGACCGACCCCACGTGTGGGCAAGTCTTTGTCACCGTGAACCTAACAGAAACGGCACAGCACGGCAAAGCTCTGGAGGAAACCCACGCGGTCTGCAAGAGCACAGCACACGGGCTGCCCGCGGGCGGCCGTTACCTATCCTCCGGCTACTCGCGCCTCGGCCGGGGCTCGGGGTCCGTCAGCAGCGGCCGGTCGGGGCTCAGCGCGGCGTCGGCCGGGGCTGGGCAGCTCGGGCTCCTCTGCAAGGCGAGGACAGACACTGAGCCCGCGCCGCACGCCCGGCTCTGTGGGGACGGCCGAGGGGGACGCGTGCGGGAGGCCCCGCTCTCGGAGCAGCAGCGGCCATGGTCGGGGCGCGGGACCCGGGGCTGACGGCCCTGCCGCTCACCCCGACCTTCCGGAGACTGCGCTGCTCCTGAGGGCGCACAGGCCCCAGCGAGGGGCTCTGCACCGGCCACTCTCTGTCTGCCTGTCCGTCTGTTCCTGCCTGTCCGCCTGCCTTCCTGACGCTCTGTCTGCACCTGCCTGCCCGTGTCCCTGTCTGTCCCTGTGTCCCTGTCTGTCCGTCTGCCTGTTCCTCTGTCCTTGTCTACCTGCCTGCCTTCCAGTCTGTCCCTCCGTCCCTCTGTGCCTGCCCGGCGCCGTCCCTTGGCCCCATGTCCAGTCAAACAAAAGAATCCTGGCCTGAAGCTAGAATCCGGAGGTTGGGGCGTGGCAGGGCCGCAGGCCAGCGGGGTTGGGCGTTTCTAGTCCGAACACTGAGGCTTTCCAATCAAGTGGTGGGAATTTCTCAGTGCCTCGGAAGAAGGGAACTGCAGGAGCTGGAGAAGCACAGGGTTGGAGGTGCAGATGCCCCCGACTAGACACGAGGGGCAGCAGGCGAGAGGTGAAGCAGACTAGCGCTCAGGTGGTTGCTCTTTGCGGGAGTGCATGCCCATGGATGTGCAAAGAATAAATGCACGTGTGTATACAGATGCCACACGCATGTACGTACACGCACATGCTTATATGTAGCCTCTGTGGTTTTCACTTTAATAGGACAGATGAAAAGAAAAAGCCACCCATCTCAAATGCAGCATGTTCCATGGAAGCACTAGCCAAGGGTTCGTTCCTCCAAAGTTCTGCCGAAATTGGCTGGTTTTGCAGCAACACCGCACGGACCCTGTGTGCGCCGGGCACTGGCTGCAGGCACCGTGAGGGGCTGTCACAGCCGTGGCCACGGACACCCAGAGCTCAGAGCCCTTCGCCAAGTAGCAGAGTCCGGCTTCTGCAAAGGCTCAGAAGCAAACCAGCTCTCAGTAAACCCCATCAATCGTCAGAGCATTTATTTTTAGCCCAGAGTTGGCATGATTTAACTGGTTTCACAAACACCTCCTGTGACTTATTAAAATGTTCCTAATAATTTCATCCTAAATGTCTTCAAGTGTGTAAACAGTGAGATAAAATTATGTAGTTTATTCTAACAAATTCTGATGCCCCAGGGTAGAAAAATTTTGATTGCCAATAATTACTTGAACTTAAAAGATGAACGATTGTTAAAGAAAAAAAGGCCTTCTTTTTTTTTGCTTGAGGCATTTTCCTATTAAGCAAGCTGCCCAGTAAAGCAGTAACACCAGGCACAGGCCTTCAACGTGTGCCCAGTGTGGGGACACACAAGAGGGGCATCGAGACACAGAGGACGGAGAACAGATAAGCGCGTCCTTGAAGCCTTGGCTCCAGGTGAGAAGCCTCCCACCCTGGGCCGCGGCCACAGAAAACGGTGCGGCCGCTCCATGCTCCTGAGAGTGAGCCACCCATGCTGTTTAAGGCACAGGTGGAGTCTTTTTCCAAAAACAATCATATATTTTTAACAAGATAAGAGAGACTTTGGTGAGAGAGTTGACCCCGAACACGCCTGTCCCGGCTTGTCCACAGTCTAGGGGCCCAGCCGAGGCTGCCTCTCCCGGGGCCGTGGTCCTGCCAGTCCCGCGGGCTCCACACGAGGGACAGGGAGGAGCTGCCTCGGGCCCCAGGGCGAGGCCAGCGCTGACCCAGGAGCTGCCCCTGCCGCGCGGGGGCTAGGACCGGCCTCACAGCTGCCACCAGGCCAGAGGGATGCTGAGGCTATCCCCAGGGAGGCCCCGCGCAGCCGTGTGGGTGGAGATAGCCCGGCGCCCGCGGCACCGGGGGCCTGTGTGCGCGGCTCCCGAGCTTAACCGTCAGCCCTCCATGGTCCTCCGATCAAGTCCCAAACATGCAGAAAGACAGAAAAGCATCACCTTGTTCCGTTAGAAAGTCAGACTGCTGGAAGTCTGAGAAAGCATAAAGACGGTGGGCTGCTCGACAGAAAGGCACTGGTTCCTAGTCTGCCGGTCCCAGAGGTCAGAGGTCAGAGGTCAGGAGGCCATGCACATCGTTTGCAAACAAGATTTGGGTAAAGAGGCCGGAAGATGAAAGGAACCAGGAAGGGAAGACACAAGAAAAGGCAGTGAGTCGGTGGTTGCACCCGGAGCCCCTGCGGCCACTGGAGCCCCTGCCCCGGTGGAAACCTCCCGTGTGCTCCTGCCCCGCCCTGGGATGGCCTGAGATCACCGAGCAGCTCTCGTGAAGCTGCCCGTCGGGCCGGCTCTGAGCCCTCTGCGCCCCCTGGCTGGGCACCGCGGGCAGCATCTGAGATCAGCCCTAGGGGTCCGAGAGCTCTCCCACCTGACTGGTCACCTCCGGGGGCGGTCACTGCAATGACGGAGGCTCCACCCCACAGCCGGCCGCAGCGCAGCGCTTGACGACTAAGAGCAGGGGGCCCTGCATTCCCCAGAGGGACTCGGGGGGGCGAGGGGGGAACAGACGCCCTCGCCTGTGGTCACCCGCCCTCCTGCCACTCACACCTGCACGCCCCGCCCTCCTGCCACTCACACCTGCACGCCCCGCCCTCCTGCCACTCACACCTGCACGCCCCGCCCTCCTGTCACTCACACCTGCACGGCCGCCCCCTTCACCCACACAGGCATCCTGCAGGATGGCCTGCTGCGGCCTCTGCCTCTCGAGCATCCCTCCTCCTCCCCAAGGGCGCACGGCCAGAGCCACGGAAGGACGAGGTGGGGGTGGGGGAAGAGGTGCGGGAGAAGGGGGAGGGGGTGCGGGGTCACAGGGGCGAGGAGGTGAGGGTTCACGGGGGGAGGGGTGCGGGATCATGGGTAGAGGGGGTGTGGGGTCACAGGGGTGTGGGATCATGGGGGGAGGGTGTACAGGATCACAGGGGTGAGGGTGTGCGGGGTCACAGGTGAGGGGTTACGGGGGTGAGGGGATGCGGGGTCATGGGGGTGAGGGGTCACAGGGGGAGGGGTGTGGGGTCACAGGGGGAGGGGTGTGCACAGGGGGAGGGGTGCAGGGGTGAGGGACTGAGGGGTGCGGGGTCACAGGGGTGAGTAGGTGTGGGATCATGGGGTGGGTTACAGGGGTGAGGGGGTACAGGATCACAGGGGTGAGGGGTGCAGGGTCACAGGGGTAAAGAGGTGGGGGACGTCCGCTCCCTGAGAGCTCTCTAAAACTCCAGGTCACGCTTCTGTTTGGACGCTGGCCTGGGCATCCTTAGGTCTCACCCATCTCCTGAATCCAGAGTTCAGCTTGTTGGCATCCCCTTGGGAGCACGGAAAACAACCACCCTACCTACTCATGACCAGAATTTCCCAAAATGAATGCTAAAGTTTGACCCACATTTCCATCCCTAAAAATAAAGCAATTTTACCTTTGAAATAAGGATTAATCAAAAAAACTTGTTTAGGTTCACACAAAATAATTTGCCTTCTGAACTGGCTTAATCTTTTTCTCTTAATCTTTTCCTTATTTCAGGGACTACCTGTCCAAGTCTAACCACTGGACATTTAGTTCAGGTGTAAAATCACATGTCACCATCAGTAACACTGGACGGACCACCTTTCCTGCTGCCTCCCTGGGGCCCCCCCACGGTGCCCCCCTGGCTGCAGGCCCCCAGTGGGCACCTGGAGTCGCCATTGGACGGACCACCTTTCCTGCTGCCTCCCCGGGGCCCGCCCCACGGGGCCCCAGCTGCGCCCCCAGCGGGCACCTGGAGTCGCCATTGGATGGACCACCTTTCCTGCTGCCTCCCCGGGCCCCCCACGGGGCCCCAGCTGCGCCCCCCGCCCCAAGGGTACCTGCACTCTCTCGGTGGCACTGGGCCACAGCTGCCTGCACAGCACCTTCTTGAGGACGTCAGGCAGCAGGCTGACGGTGACCAGCAGGACGATGGCCAGCCAGGCAGGGCCGCTGGACAACATCTGTATGAATACGTAGTACATCCTTTGATAACTGAGGAAGGGCCTGCAGTGTCCAGGGAAAGAAAACCACAGCACAATGGCCGATGAGGAGCCGGTGGAGACCCCTTGTCCCGCACGGAGGGCCGTCTGCCCTGGCGGGATCCACGTCCATCTCTGACGGTCACAGTCCACCGGCTCACCAGGGGGGCCTCTCCCCATAGCGCTGCGTGACTTTGCCCTGAAGGCTGGGTAGCGAGCATGAGAGGAGGGGGAGTTCTATGAGGTCATTCCAAGGGGGAACAAGCCCCAGAAGCTCAGCTTCAGGACAGCAGGGAAGACGTTTAAACATGAAACAGGGGGTTTTGCTCAATACCTATTAATACAGGGAAGATAGTGTTCTCATCAGCAGAATGGCTAAACACAAGCTTATGCCAAAATAATTTTTAAAAATTTCTATAAAAATACAGAGAACGAAATGACTTCCCTGCCAGGCGGGCTAGGAATGCCTTCGGAGACGGGCAGTGAAGTGAAGTCCTGTCTTTCTGTGTGTGACCCCACAGACTGCAGCCCGCCAGGCTCCTCTGTCCATGGGATTCTCCAGGCAAGGATACTGGAGCGGGTTGCCATTCCCTTCTCCAGGGGATCTTCCCCACCCAGGAATCAAACCTGGGTCTCCTGCATTGCAGGCAGATTCTTTACCATCTGAGCCACCTGGGATGCCTTAGAAATGGGCAGTGACTGCACTAAACTCAAGTCTCACGGCTTCATGCTCCGAAGTGTCCAGGCCCAGGAGCTGGTGGGGGGTTTTGGGGGAGACTTTCTCTTACACAGCCGCTTGGAAAGCTCACTAGAGCCGCAGGGATCTCAGGCCAGAAGTCGGGTGGCGGGAAATCCACCAAGGGCAGGTCTGGTTTTCCCGACATGTAATGCACGGAATGGCCACTAGAGGTCAGCAGTGGAGCGGGCCACCGGGTGGACGTCCACACAGCAGCCTCCACGCGGGGACCGGATGTACCAGGGGCCTCTCCCCAGGGTCGGGGGCCGCATGCCCTCCCCCTCAATCCCTGCGCAGTAGCGGGGAGGCCAGGTGGACGGGACACTGCTTCCAGCCTCACGTCTGGGCAGGCCTGGGCCTGGCTCACTGCCCCCAGCCGCAGCCCTGCTCAGGACGTGCTGCGCCCGAGGGGGGCGTCACAGGAACCCCTGCACTTGTGTGACAGGCGGGAACAAGCGCCCGGGGGCCAGGTAGACATGCCCGCCTGTGACGTGACGTGACCCGGGGAAAGGGCCGAGGAGCACGCGGGCCCCGGGTTCTGAGGGGTGAATAGGAGCTCACCAGGCCGGCCACTTAGACGGGACACCCTGGGCAGAACAGTGCATGCAGAGGCACACTCGTGACAGACGCAGCCGCCGCCTGCCCGTCAGGACCGACCGCTGGGTCAGTCTCTGTCCACCCCCAGGTGGACGTTCAACCGGCAGCACGGTGACCTTCTGAAAAGTGCAGCTGGGCTCTGTGGCTCCTCTGTTTAAAACCTTCCATGGCGTCCTAATGGTCTCCGGAGGAGCCTTCCTTCCGGGCCTGCCTTGGGGCACTTGCCTGCGGGGCTCCCTTCCTTAGGAATGACCCTGCCTCAGCCCAGGGCCAGCAGCCCAGAACACTCACAGGATGAAGTCAGCGCTTTTCTCCCAAGTTTCTGTTTAAATAACAGCTTTTCTGGGGAAGCCGTCCCCGACCTTTGATCGGTCCCTTCTGGAGGGTTTGGCCTGTTCATCCCCCGTCATGCTCGTGATGCAGCGTGTCTCCCCTGGGGGAGGGAGCGGAGATCACCCCGCCTAGGCCCCGTGGGCCCCGGGCCCTGGCGTGAAGCCCCTCCTGCACACAGTGGGCACGCAACCTGCACCCACACGCGGGACGAGGTGGGACTGAGCCTTCAGGCCTCGGTGATATGATGGTGACTGAGAAATCATCAAATCCATACCAGATGACTCCTCCCCAGAGGAGGGAAAAGACGATGTAGAACAGCAGCGACCCCCAGATGACAAAGTGGTTGACCCAGGTCCAGTAGTGGGTATCCAGTGCCAGCTGAAGAGAGACCAGGCAGTTAGCCGTGGGGCCACCGGGCCTGTCGGCATGAGCCTGGGAGAAGGAAGCCGGGGGGGGCGGGACAGGAAGCAGACACAAACCCCTAACTTCAGCCAGAGCGTCTACAGGGGCCTGTGTGGGAGAAACACAGCCCAGATTCCAGAGCAGGGCTCCCCAGGCCCACCCTGCCGGAAAGTGCCCGGACCCCGGGGTGGGGGCGCCCCTGCAGGAGATGCTACTGCCCAGGATATGGCTCTGGGACATCCTGTCTCACTCTCCAACCCAGGTTGGTAGGATTTGGGACCTTCATGACGATACTTCACGAAGAGCCTGACTTGACTTTAAAAACGAGCTTAGTTTTTCACAATACACTTGTTTCAGTTAAAGTGCCCTTTGACTACACCGGGGGTGGGGCTGCCTGCCGTGTAAAAGCAGTCTAATTCCAGTCCTTTCACACAGAAAAGGCTGTGGCATTTCCCTCCTCCCCTGCTGTGTAATTCTGAGCTCGCCCCTCAGGGCCGAGGCCATGTTAGTGGTGGGAGAGGACCCCGGCGGGCTGGGGTCAGGGTCAGGGCCAGGGCCACTGGGTGGCCAGCGCACAGAAGCATGTGTGTGCAAGGAAGGTACCTTCAGGGTGACTGTGAGCACCATCACCGTGAACACCAGGGTCCCGAACGTCCAGTTTCCAAACACCTGCGGAGAGAAAGTCCAGTCACCTCTTATTAATACAGACTGCCTCTTCCACACTCAACACAACCGTCCGAGCATCCCACCCACCCACCGCCTGTTCGTCCAACCCCAGAGACGCGGGGACCTCCTGATGTCACCGTGATGCGGGGTGGGCTGCACCCAGGCCCCCGGCTCCAGCAGCATCTGTGGGCGCCCAGTTCTTCCTGCAGGCCGCCCGAGTCTCCCCATCGGCGCCCCACGCACCAGACCGGATGGCACGGGAGCTGGAGTCTCGGTGTGCACAGTACCCACCCTGCCTCCAGCCCACGCTTTAAGCAGACAAGACCTTCAGCCCATCGCCCCACCCAACTCGCTCTGCGTGGCCGAAGTGAGCCTTAGTGGAGTGAGTCTGTCCTCTTTCCAACTCAAAACCCTGAGGGTTCCGACAACAAACCATGGGTGGCATCTTCCTGGGGCGGCATCATTGGTGGGGGGGAGAGGGGGGGCCCGTGGGACTCACAGAAAGGGAAGGGGGAGACAGGACGGAGCTGCACAGAGGCCAGGGCAGGTCCGTGGCCAGAGCCCCGGACACACTGCGCGGCCCCGGAGAGGCGCGGCCCCGGCCACGTGGCCGGAGAGGCGCGGCCCCGGCCAGCGGGAAGGAGACAGCACGCTTCTCGCTCAGAGACGCAGACACAGAAGGAAACACCGGGCAGGTGAGAGGCTTTATCCTGGGGACAAACCAGCCTCTTGGACACGCTGCTTCTCGAGAGCTGGCTGGCCCACTTCTGATTTGTCAGATCTGTGAGCTGCGCCTCTCAGAAGAGCTCCTGCTCTCCTTTCAGAAGACACACAGCTGCACGCCACAAAGCTCGAGAAGCTGGACCTGCGGTCCGTTCTCGGCCAAGGAAACGTCCCCACAGGTGCTCACTTCAGGTGAGCGTGTGGGTGTGCAGTTAGTGAGGCAGAATCTGCTGACAGAATATTCTCGAAGAAAAACCGAAGCATTACGACTTTTGTAGGAAACGGACCTAAGGACCCTCACCGCTAGATTTTTCACTTCATCATAGTGATCAAAACTGGGCTCGGTGGCTCTCAACAGAGGGGCGTCTGTCCCGAGCTGGGGACACCTGCCATGCCTGGGGACCTGGTGGACTGGGGGGCACTGGCCTCCCCCAGGCAGGGGCGGGGGTCTGGACGGCCCCCACAGTGACGTGCCCAGGCCGGGAACCTCCCAAAGCAGCGCTCTGCCTTCAAGGCTTACAGCTGGGCAGGAAGTGAGGTCGGGCGGGCCGTGCTGGGCGTGCCCAGCAGGTGCGGGAGGACGAGGCGCCCGTGTCCTCTCCCCGGAAGCTGCCGTTTTCAGCCGAAAGCAGAGAGTGACGGGGCAGGAGGCGGCAGCTCTGAACCCCCCGGGACCCTCAGCTGCGCGGCAGGAGCCCTGGGTCCGGGCCTCAGGCTCCTTACGCCTCAGGCCCCCGTGTCTGTCACCCCTGCTGGGTGGGAACCCTGAGATCCCACAAAACATCAGAGAACCGCACGTGTGGGCCTAAGGACAACGTGGGGGGTGGCCGTCCCGGCTCACAGGGACGCGGCCACGTAATGCTCCAGGAGCTCCCCCAAGCTCCCTCAGCTACGGGAGAGGTCGGGCTGAGACACTGAAACCATCTGTCCTCATCTCTACGCTCTTTAGCGGGGGCTTCACTGGGGTCCAACCCCCTCTCTCAAAGGGTCGTCCAGAGGGGACTTTTCCCAAGTGAGGTCAGTTCCCCAGTCCCCAGTGAAGCCCTACGTCCTGTCTGATTTCCTAAAGGATTATTGTGTCCCCGTGGGGCGGTCACATGGGGTGACACTCTCATCCACGGGGCGTCCCCCGTCCCCGTGCGGAGGGTCACATGGGGTGACACTCTCATCCACGGGGCGTCCCCCGTCCCTGTGGGGGCTCCAGGACCGTCGGGGCCGCGTGGGAGGGCGAGGAGGTGCAGCTCTGGCCCCGCCGCCCCACACCCAGGTCCTGGTTTAATCCCTCCTCTTCACGCTCTTTTTCCTGAGACTGAGTACTCTACAGGAAATTTTCCTGCTCATAGACGCTCTAAGGCCCAGACTGATCAGTTTTTATGTATAAGACGATTCCATGACAACACGTCCTGTGTTTCCTGAAGGTTGCAGCTGCAGCAACGTCTATCACACCGCAGGACCGTCTATCGTGCCCGCTCCACGTGCCAACTCGGACCCTTGTGGAGCCTCGGGCGGCCCTGTGCTCAGCCTGCCAGACAGGGGTCCTAGGCCGGCTCTTGGAACTTCTGGCTGCTATTACTACTCATCCTAAACTTTCAACCATCCACCCGGGAGTGTCCCACTGCTCAACTACAATAAAATCACTGTCTTCTATTCTCATCTGCAAAATAGCATGGCTCTTGTCTGTGAGGAAAATACTCCAAACTTGAATTTCTCTGTTTCAAAGGTCATCACCAATTTTATCGTCCTTTCGATAGGTCCACGAACATTCCTGAGTCGAAAGGGGTCTCAGCGGTCGCCTCCTGACCGTCACTAGGGCAGGGCGGTGGCACCGTCCCACCAGCAAGACGCGGCCTCCTTGGAAGGGCAGCTGCCGTCACGGAGCACCGGCCGCCCGGGGCTGCACTGGACTCACAGCTCTGTTCGCAGCTTGGTTTGAATGATACAGAACCAGCTGGTAACATGTTCTCAGTTCTGTGAGCGATCCAACCCTCCCACCCGCCGACGCACAGGAATCGTCTAAGAATCAGCAGTCTGGAACAAGAAGCCGCCTCTGGGTCCAGAGTCCAACCACAGACAACGTGCGCACTCAGCCCGGGCCTCCACTCTCCTGGCCTCTGCACTCCTGGGGACAAAGGTCCGCCCTGGGCCCCGTGGGCCTCGCGCCACTTAGCACTGGTCTCGCTCTCATGCCTCTGAGTCTTTAGGTTGCTCACGGTTCCCTGAGCACGAGGGATCCAAGGCCCAGCGGTGGACAAAGGCCCACGTCCAGCACTTCGCTTTGCAGGACTGTCCTGCCGGCTGCTTGCTGATATCACTGGGCGTCTCAGGAGCGTCTCCCATGACAGGCGGTGCGTGACTGGTGCGGGTTCTGTCCCCTGGGGCCTCAGAGCTCGGGGTCCCCACAGACTGGGGTCCTCTCTACCTCCGGCTCCCTTCCTGTCATCGTTCCAGGTTCTAACCAACACTTCTGTCCAAGATCAGCTGAGCAAAGGCACCCAGCTGCAGGCTGAGGTGAAAGGTGCCTGAGAATCTCAGGAAAGACCCTCTGGAGGCTGGAGTGGCTCAGCGCACCCTCGGGAGCGAGGGGCAGAGAGACAGGGACCAGCAGGAGCCCTGGCTCACAGGAAGGACCTCAAAACCATCCAGGCCGGTACCTCCGGACGACACGCGGCCCCCGCCCAGGTCTGCGCTCGAGGCTGCCCAGCGACCTGCGTCCATGCCCAGGGTGTGCGTCCTGCCCACACACACACCGTCTGTGGGCTTGCGGGGTGGGGCTGACCACGTCATCTGCTGACGTGAGAGCCGCGCTCCTCGGCAGCCTCATGGACTAAACACGCATCCGGGCTTGCTCTAAACCCCTGCCATCGCCCTGCGTCTGCCTGAGCATCCGCCTGCTCGACTTTAACTCCAGGAAACCGTCCAGCGGGAGGAGCGACTGCAGGGGGCGAGGGTGATGCCCGGAACCGGGACCTCGGTGCTCAGGACACGGAGCCTGAGCTCTGCAAGATGCACACGGGTGCGTGCTCAGTGCGGCCCCAGGGAGAGCTCCGTGAAGACACAAAGAACCAGAGACAGCACGAGCCAGCCCCACCATCGCTGGCGGCACCCGAGAACCACTCAGCTAAACCAGGAGGACGAAGGCTCTAAAAATGGGAAGATTTCAGAAAAGTGCAGTAAAGCTCTGAAAAACCCTCAATTTAGTAAACGCTGGTTTAAGTTACAATGAGAGACAACAGCCCTTTTCAGCCACGAGAAAAAAGGAACAGAGAAATTGATGGGCAAACAAGTTGCCCAGGACACACAGCAAGACTCAGAACTTCAGGCCAAACACACAGAGGAAGAGACGGCAGAGAGAGGCGCCCCGTCCAGCAGGATGAGCAGGGGACCTCTGCTCAAAGCCCCCTTCTGTTTCGTTGACCCCGGGACACTGGACTGGAAGCAGGATGCCCGGGGCCGCAGCCTCCTGACTCTCCAGGCAGCAAGGGGTCGGCCATGTTCAGAGCACCCCCCCACCCCCATCCCGCCCCAGCCGCACCCGCCTGTGTGCCTTCCTACTTATTTAGGGCAAGGGAAGAGCACACAGATCAGAAAACATTGCTGACACGGCGGGCGATCCGGCACGGAAATCCAGGGAGACGTGACCCAGGTGGACACACACGGTCTCTGGGCCGACCTTGCTCCCACAGACGTGGGGGACGGGCTAAAGGCATCTCTACTGACAAAGCACACAGACGGGGTCACGCTGGAAAATATTTTCGAGAAATATTTTATTCGGAACGCACTCCAGAAACACAGAAGACACACCCACAGACGTCTTACCATATGTGTGTTGCTGGTCATTATCTGAGAGTGGGAAGGAAGCCGCGGCAGAAAAAAAAGCGAGACACAAATAAAACAACCCCCAGAGATTATGCAAACACCCAGAGAGCTGAGTGTCTATCAGAAACTACACCGTAAGCTGCCCATCGCTAAGGAAACAGAACGTAAGCTAAGGACGTGAGCAAACGCTAAAGCGGGTTAAATACCAAATTATTCCCCAAATTAAATAAACCACGTCCTGATGACTGAGTTGGACCCCGAGATAAATAACTGACGGTGAAATACAAGCTATAAAAGCTGGACCCCGCCCACCCCGAGAGGGTGTCCCTGAAGTCGGCAGAGCCCCGCCATCGGGTCCGCCCCATCTGCAGCGGACACCCAGACGCCGACCCATGGGCCATCCCGCGCTTCACCCCCAGACCCTGCAGCCCCGTCGCCGCGGCCCAGCCCCACACACACCTGCCCGTTGCTGGTCACAGTCGTGTTTTCAAACATGAAGTAAGCACCGAAGAAGAACACCAGCGCGTTGAACAAGCCCAAGAGCGTCCAGTAGATGAACGCGCGCCAGCGGAGGAGCGCGTTCTTGGCGATGTCCCTGAGGGAGCAAGAGGTGGGGACGTGTGAGGCGCCCACACGGATGCGCCCACCCGGCGCCTCGCCGCGTCCCGGGGCCCCTGACCCACTGAGGGCCTCGGGACGGCAGAGCCAGGGGCCGGGGGGCGGCAGGAGAATGAGGCCCAACACCTACTCGGCCAAGCTCCGGCGGGGGGCCTCGGCAGCCTGGCCCCGCACACAGGCCTCCCGGTCCCCACTCGTCTGTCCTGCTCTCGGCAGACCACAATTCCACCCGCCCGCTGACCAGCACCGCCGCGAGCCCAGGGGACCCCCTATCCCCGCCCATCTGTCCCGCTCTCGGCAGACTCGTCCCCACCCACCCGCTGATCGGCACACGCTGTGAGCCCACGGAGCCCAAGGGGTGCAGGTGGGCCTGAGGTCTGCACACCCCCAGGCCACACGTCACACTCTGCGGCTGCTGGACACACCGCCTGCCACTGCTCTCAAGACCACACCTGGCCCCGGGAGAGCCTGGGGCAGCTCGCAACACGCAGCTCTCCTGGCTGAAACCACTGTGTTGGAGCACTGAGCGTGGAACGACCGTGAGGGCTGACGGGAACGTCCCAGCTGACACGGGGGAGCAGCCAGCAGACACTCGCTTGAGGGCCCTGGCAGCAGAGGCAAACTGCTTTTTAGACACAGCGCTGTGCTACCCAGGGGCCTTCCTGGACAATTCCTGCTTGAAGCTGTGCTACTCAGGGACCTTCCTGGACAATTCCTATCTGAACGTTTTATTCCTCAAAGTGGACTGGGAGGCCGCCACGGGCAGAAAGAGGGTGGGGGCCACACTCCTGCTTCCGGAAGTAAGGACACAGGGCGTGAGGCACCCTGGCACCCACCAGTGACTCCCTGCACCTGTCAGCTCGGCTCGGGAGGAGGAGCTGCAGGACTCCCCAGGGAGTGCGTCTGAAACGGGCTGTGTTCCCCTATTCCCTAGACTTCCTCCCGTATGGCCAGATGCACGGGACGATCCAGGCTTGCTCTTCTGTCGCCTGCAGGGATGACCTAGGACAGCAACACTCCCAGATCTCATGTAATGGCCGACCTCTCTGGCGAAGGCCACGGGGCTGGCAAGGGGTGTGGGTGGAGGGCCACACACGTGCACAGGAACAGGACCGGCGACACCGGGGCAGCGCGCGCGAGGGGCGGGTGGGGTGTCGGGACCCAAGTGCAACCCTGTCCTGTGCCCCACGGGGGCTCCAGACAAAACCCCCAGGGAGCCTCTCTACTCTTCCTTACAGCCACGTGTTCAGTCGCTCAGTCACGTCCAACTCTGTGCGACGCCCTGACTGCAGCCCATCAGGTGCCTCTGTCCGTGGGATTCTCCAGGCCAGAACACTGGGTGGGTTGCCATGCCCTCCTCCAGGGGATCTTCCAGCTTGGGGATGGAACCCTGGTCTCCTGCTCTGCAGGCAGATTCTTTACCAACCGCACCCCCTGGGAAGCCCTTACAACCACACGTGCACCTAACGTGTTCTGGAAATAACACGTCTAATGTAAAAAGCACAACGGCAGCACACTGGCGCGGCCGGAGACGCTGGGGTGCAGTTCTAAAACAGCAGAAGCGTCTTTTCCTTGTTATAAGAGATACTTCTCAGCAGAAAAGAGCACCCTGGATCAGCTCTGTTAACTTTCTTTCTCCCTGGGTGGAACCCACGTGACTCTGCCAGGATCCACCGGGGTCACGGGGGTAGACACCGTCATCCCAAGCTCTTTCACAAGGATCACAGGGAAACACAAACTGGCTGAATGTGTACATTTCAAATGCAGCGTGAATCCTCTCTGTTTGACTTTGGAGAACATTCACTTAAGCCACACTGCTTCCCGTGTGAAGTGAAGAACCTTCTGGGGAGGCACGTGTGTCAGCTAACTGGATGGTCTGGGGTTTTGTTTTTTTGTTTCTGGTCTTTAAGGACTTCAGCCCGGGGTGATCTGCAGGCTGCCCCGTCCTTCTGGCGTCTGCGGCGCGGAGCTCGCGGTACCTGTAGAGGGCAGGGTCCCTCTTGAGCGTGTCCATGGCGACGTGCTGCTCCATCAGGCTGTAGAGCAGGATGGGGAGGGAGGTGAAGCTGATGTTGTAGAGCGTCAGGTAGGCAGTGTCGTACAGCGTCTGCGGGGCCGAGAAGCGTGTGAGACCAGAGCCTGGCACCTTGATGAGGTTTTCGGGGAATTTGTTTAAATATGCACATGTATTTTTCCTCTGGAGAGGCCGACAAACTGGAGAATTCTCAAATGCACACAGTGCCACTCTTCTACAGAGACCGAGGGGCCAGGACGTTGTTCAAAGCATCGTGAGGTCGACTGGTCAGGATGAACGGCTGACCCCACCCAGTCCCAGTGGCTGACCCCACTACAAACTTGTGGCAACAAAAAGCTGCATCAAGCCTGCAGTTTGATCTCCATCTTCAAGCCTCAGTTTTCTCTGGTCTGGCTGCTTCGGGTGAAAACAGGTCAGTGGTGGGATGGGGGTCACCTGGCCTGCACACCCGCCGTCCACCCTCCACCCACCACAGCCACACTCGGGGACAGTGGGTGAGGCTCAGGGGAGCTCAACCTCAGGCCTGACGACTCACCTGCTGTGAAAACCCACAGAAGAACTGGTATAAAAACTGAGGGAAAATGAAGCAGACGTTCTGAAAGACAAGCCACATGCCTGTTAGTTCAAGGGTGCAGTGTCAGGGCGTCACCAGGTCCTTGAGAGGCTGTCCCATGACACACTCCACCCCGGGCAAAGCGCCCCTTATCCTCCAAGAAGGGCAACGACTCTAAAACTCCCCTCTCACTTCAGGGGCCCCCATGGTGCAGCCGGGACCAGGCCAGTCTCCCCAAGGTCAGAGCAAAGGGGAACTCCTAACAGAGAAATGAGGAGGCACCCTGGGTGTCAGTGGACAGCAAGGAATCAAACTGCACGATGAAGGAGGAACTCGTTCAAGGCCCCTCCTCGACCTGTGACAGTGTGGCTCTCGGTGGTGCTACGTTCAGTTCTGAGAGAAGAGGGCTAGGTGCCTCCTCCCGGGAATCCTCCCATGGAGCCCTTCCTTCTACTCGGGGACAAGTCACCCCTGTAGCCTTGGGGCATCACGGCCAGCCAGCCTTCCACCCAACCCATTACCTGCCCCGAGATGGTGAGAGGAGCAGACAGGTAGGACAGCCTACTTTCCTACCTTATAAAAGAAGTATTGCACAAGCTCGGATATTCGAATATAGTAAAAATGCCCATGAACCAGCAGCATCTTCTTTAAATGCTTAAACTTGGGTATCGCGTAGTCGCTGTTCCTTGCAGCCTGACGACCTTCCTTCCCAATGACGCCTGCAGGAAGGGAGCACATGCGCCACATCAGCCCTCCTCTGCCCCTCGCAGGGGGGCGCGGGGACGGGCAAAGCAGGGTTAGGCTGAGCTGCTGCTGTGGGCTTCCAGCCCCGAACGCTCTGTATCACAGGCGCGCCCTAAACGCGTGTCTGAATCCTACAGTCCTGCCTGGTCTGTGTCCCCCCTGGTCCAACTGAGGGACAAACCCCGGTCACTGCGAGAAGCAGGGGGCAGAGCCCAGGGGCTTACCGATGCCCACGTGGGCCTCCAGGATCATGCTGACATCATTCGCTCCGTCACCAATCGCCAAGGTGATCGGGTGCTCCTTTGAAAGCTTGATTAACTTAACAATCTGGAAAAGAAGTGAATGCAGACTTTCTCATCTGTTTTATTTTTGCAAAGGTCATCCACTAACCAGGAAGAAATGACAAAGACGTCAAAGTTAGTCAAGGACGATGAAACAATTAAGTGCTTAAACTGAATTATTTATTATATTCAGTACATTTTATCCATACAGGATAAAGTCTTTTTCATGTCAAAAGCAAAACATACTTAAGCATAAGCAGCTAAGAAATGAACGCAGGGGGATGAGAGGAGCAGGCTGAGCGGGAGGCTGAGGACAGAGACAAGAAACCCACGGAGCCATTTTCAGGGGATGCCCCACTCACGCAAATTTCGGGGATTCAGATTTAAATTCGGGTGGGGCAGTGTGTGAAGGATGCACTCCGTTAGAAGGTGGCGCTCTGCCAAGCTGCCTTGTACCAAGTATCTATTTTTTAAAATAAGCTGTTCTTTCAATTTTCAAATTTGTCATGTGTGCAAAACCAAATCTGATAGCTCAATGCAATGAATAATTTCCAAATTTTTAGTCTGTTTCTTTACAGTCTTTTTTTTTTCCTATTTATGTGCATAAGTATAATGTTCCATGATGCAAGACAGGAGGATGAGGGAAAAACTATGGCTTGTCTTCTTTATTCAAGACTGAAACATTAATTGGTATAAAAGTTTGACAAGTCACTTAACCCCAAAGGTAACATGAGAAGACAAAACAGCACTCTGTTCCCTTCCGGACGTCACTACATAAGGTCGATGCAGCTCCCAGGCACGCCTGGGCCTCCTGCGGCCCCGCCCCCAGCACGCCTGGGCCTCCTGCGGCCCCGCCCCCAGCACGCCTGGGCCTCCTGCGGCCCCGCCCCCAGCACGCCTGGGCCTCCTGCGGCCCCGCCCCCAGCACGCAAGGGCCTCCTGCGGCCCCGCCCCCAGCACACCTGGGCCTTCTGCAGCGGGGCCATGCGGCAGCAAAGCACAGCGCTGCAGTTCCGGCAGATGTCCAGGAACAACTCGCGGTAGTTACTGGAGCTCCCGTCCTCCCGAGGCTTCATGATCAAGGACAGCGCGGCTCCGTCGATGATTAAACCGTAGTCCTGCATGTCGGCTGAGAGTCTGTCAGATCACAGAAGCCAGAGACATTTCTCAGTAACCAAGTCAGAGAGATTCAAGGAGACTAGCTACTCTGCTGCTGCTGCTGCTAAGTCGCTTCAGTGTATCCGACTCTGTGCGACCCTAGAGAAGGCAGCCCACCAGGCTCTGCCGTCCCTGGGTTCTCCAGGCAAGAACACTGGAGTGGGTTGCCATTTCCTTCTCCAATGCACGGAAGTGAAAAGTAAAAGTGAAGTCGCTCAGTCACGTCTGACTCTTAGCGACCCCATGGACTGCAGCCCACCGGGCTACTCCGTCCATGGGATTTTCCAGGCAAGAGTACTGGAGTGGGGTGCCATTGCCTTCTCTGAGCTACTCTAGGGGATACCTATCAATGCTACAAATTCAGGAACAAGGATTAAGAAAGTGGATTTTCTTCTTTTGTCAATAATAAGACAGTCTAGACTCGTGGCTGCAAGACCTTTGACTACATTTTAACATTATGTGTGAACTTAATGTTCTCATTTCACTAGGCAAAGCAAACAACAGTTACAACTGTGGATTCCTGGGCAGGTCGAGTGCAACAGCAGGAGAGCATCCATCCCGCCATCCGGAGGGGTCGGCCTTTTCTCCCGACCCCCAGACAACTCAGCCCCACAGTCCTGACGGCCACAGCTGGTAACTCCTTGCTACTCTGCCTGTCTTGGGAAGAACATGGTCATGATACTTCTCTTTGCTGGGTTTCAAAATTACAAGAAACATCTCTAAGCCCCAAAAGGAAATCTGCAGACCAGGTAAAGGGAAATAGCTTTGTACTATTTATGAATGAATAATTTTAAATTCGTATATGATTAGAGAGCCCCATTTGCTTTTCCTAAGTTAATGAAAATTTAAGTTCAAATGAAGTCTAATCTCAGATCGTGCATCTAAGACCAGCAAGGACAATGTTGATAAAATGTGAATAAATTGCTGAACATTCTTGGAAAAAACAACTCTTGTGTATTGACTATTTTTTCTCACTTGACAAACGACCATGTGTCATTGTCCCCCCACACCCACTCTGGCAGAGGCTCCGAGGAATCCACAGCACGGCCCCCAGGTATCACAGAAATAGGTGGGCATCGCCTCACACCCGAGAGTGTGTAAGTCAATGAATCAAGCCTCTCTGTATCCTCTATCAGCAGTCTGCCAGTGAGCATGGGCGCACGCGCACACACACCCTCTACGCAAAAGACACATCACAGTTGCTAAAAAGACAAGGCTCTGGTCAGGATCTCGACTGCAGGACACTGTCAGGGCCCAGAGGACAGAACTGTGTCTGCACAAGGGAGGGCAGGCCACTGCCCTGCCCGTGGAGGCCACCCTGCCTCTGCAAACGCCCTGGACGCCCGCCTACCCTGAGAAGTTGTCCCGGGTGAGGCTGGCGCTGGAGCGCAGCACCGTCTTGCTCAGCTCGAAGAGCACGTCGTGCAGGCTCTGCTCCTCCAGCCGCTTGGTGGTGACCTCGAGCAGCTGCGTGTTCCTGCGGAAGAGCTTGCAGGCGTAGCAGGTGGCGGCCGCTGTCTCCATCTTGTCGCCCGTGAGCACCCACACCTTGATGCCCGCCTTCTGCAGCGCCTCGATGGTGTCGGCCGCCTTCTCCTGCAGCCTGGGCGGGGGGGCACAACACACCCTCATCAGCAAACCAAGCAAACCAAGCTGGAGAAGTCCAAGGACTTGGGGTCTGCTACCCTGTCTTGATTTTCACCCCCAAGTTAAAAGGCACCCTGGTGCTGACCTGTGATTTACTGTAAAGGACCTGGAGCTATTCCCAGGTGGCTCAGATGGTAAAGAATCCAACTGCAACACCCCAGGTTCAACCCCTGGGTCAGGAAGATCCCCTGGAGAAGGAAATGGCTGCCCACTCGGGTATTTTTGTCTGGAGAATCCCATGGACAGAGGAGCCTGGCTACAGCCCATGGGGTTGCAAAGAATTGGACATGACTGAGCGACCAACACTTTGACTTTCACTTTTCACTTAGCTTTTTACAACAAAACGCTTCCTGATACCACGGGGACGTCAGATAATCCACGGGGACGGGTATTCAGGAGCTAAATGGCATTTGCTGAGCACATGGCTTTCTGTCTAGCAGGACTTGCTGCTCAGAGATTTGGGGCAATTATAAGGAGACCCCTCACCAACACCAACCGGGAAGTCAGGACCAGGGAAAACGGGGCCTGGCAAAGAGGTGACATGCACCCCCCTTTTCTTTGCGCATAAAATGTCCTAATTTTGCCTCCTATCCAATTGGAGCCCAGGTTCGCCTAAAGAACGTGAAACAGGAGGATGCCAGCCGTGGCCTGGGACTGGCTGACTGGCGTCACAGGCTCCCTCAGTGTCAGATGCTGCAGGAAGCACTTGCCTGACACGTCTTGCCTTTGCCAAAACCTCAAGGGAGGAGGACCGTGTGATGACCCTGTTCTACACGTGGAGAACGCAAAGCTTGCAGAGTTCACAGGACGTGTATGAGGATAAACAGCCCTCTTGACCTTGGTGAGGCTGTCCTGCCACCCATGGCAGTCTGGCATCACAGCCACGCCTGCCTCATGGCGGGGGCTGGGGGGTGGGGAGGGGAGGGCTGCCCTGTCTTCTAGGTCTTAGAGGCCTGGCTGCTGACATGCGTGTATCAGGGGTGTGTCCTGTCTGTCCAGCGCGGAGAGGAAGGAAAGGAAAGGATTCTAACTGCGATGATCTGGGTAGAACCTGGCGGAAACTTCCTACTATTCTAGACACACAAAAAAATCTGTGATTTCATCATTGTTTTAGGAAAAAGTAAATGAGGTTCAAAGGGATCTGCAAAGGTTAAACAGAACCACTTCAAAGCCACCCGCTCACGCGTCCCGGGGGTCCACTCTCAATGTCCTGAGGTCCCAGCTCCCCACCGAGGCCAACAGCTCCCACAGCACCTGTGAGGCCCTCGGCTGGCGAGGGTCCCTCTGCCCATGAGAGCCTCCCCCTCCGCCCATGAGAGCCTCCCCCTCCCCCCTACTTCCTCCAAAGACCAGTCCTCCCTCCCCAGACAAGCAGGCCCCTTCTGAACACCCTCCTCATCCTCACACACGACCAGTCACCAAGCTGTCCGTGACCGCAGCTGCTCTGTGCCAAGACGTGCTTCCAGGAGCAGAGGCGTCAGGACTTAAAATAAGAACAAAACCAGGCTGTCGGCCAACTGTCTGCTGAGACCGAGGACCCGGGGAATGCCGACCCCCAGGAAAAACGGAGGTTTTGAGACCAGGATCTAAATCCTGGACCAATGTAGACCTCCAAGACCTTTAAACTGAGGGGCTTCCCTGGTGGTCCAGTGGTTAAGACTCCCCTTGCAACGCAGGGGACACCAGTTCAATCCCTAGTCTGGGAAGATTCCACATGCCGTGGAGCAACTAAAGCCGTGCGCCATGGCTAAGGCCGTGCTCTAGAGCCCGGGAGCCGCGACCGCTGAAGGCCCTGCACCAGAGTCTGTGCTCGGCAACGAGAGAAGCCACTGGAGTAAAACCACGCATGGCGACGAGAGCAGCCGCCACTCGCTGCAACCAGAGAAGGCCCTCGCGTGCAGCCACCAGGCCCCAGCGCAACAAAGATAAGTGAGCATTAAATAAACAAACACTTTCAAACGCGCTGGGAAACAGAAGCTCAGTAATCTCAAGTTCCTGTCCCATGCTTTTAAGTTGTGGTATTTTTTTTCTCTTTTCTTCAAAATAAACTATAATCTGTTCCTTTCACTGTGTTCTTCAGACAACACAGTGGACAGAGGGCTCTTTCCTGTCCCTTGTGCAGAGTCGGGACAGGTCAGTCCTTCCTGTGCAGAATCTTGAAAATCTGTAGCTGGTAATCTGAGCAGCTATTATGGTGAGTTTTTGCAATCTTCTACTTCATTATTTTGAATTTCTTCAGTGAGTCATGACAAAACTGTTAAGGTCTAAAATGTTTACACTTGTATTTGGAAAGAGCTAGGGACTCATTTAGGAAGAGAATCAGTTACTGATTCCATTCTAAAGAAGAACGGAAAAGCAGCCCTGTACCCTGACTGTCCGTAACCAGGAGTGAAGTGCTGGCGCTCCTGGTCTCTCCTGGCAAAATGCGACTCACAGGCCTCTTACTGGTGGAGAGTCAGGGATCACCCAGGCCTGACCCGTAAGCCCAGCGCACTGTCACCCAGGGCAACTGGAGAGCCTGCCCAGGCAGACGATGCCCCCACCCCCGACCCTGGGCAGCCCCCGCTCCCCCTTCACACTATCCCGGTTTCTGAGAACAAGCATGGTGCGTCTTTACCGATCCTCCACAGCTGTGGCGCCGAGCAGGACCAGATCTGTCTCTATTTGCTCGTAGGCTTCTGCTAATTTCTTGTCTCGGTCCTGAAGCGCCACCTTGGCGTCCTGCAGCAGCTCGCGGATGCCTTCGTACTCTTCCGGGATGAGTGTCTTATAGGCCACACACAGGGTCCGGAGCCCCTCCTGCCAGACACACAGCAGTGCTGACTGTGGGCCCGAGGTTCACTCCTGGAGCTCACACAGCAGCGCTGACCGTGAGCCCGAGGGTCACTCCTGGAGCTCACACAGCAGCGCTGACCACGAGCCCGAGGGTCACTCCTGGAGCTCACACAACAGCACTGACCATGGGCCCGAGGGTCACTCCCGGAAGCTCACACAGCAGCGCTGACCATGGGCCCGAGGGTCACTCCCGGAAGCTCACACAGCAGCGCTGACCGTGGGCCCGAGGGTCACTCCCGGAAGCTCACACAGCAGTGTTGACCGCGGGCCCGAGGGTCACTCCTGGAGCTCACACAGCAGCGCTGACCATGGGCCCGAGGGTCACTCCCGGAAGCTCACACAGCAGCGCTGACCGCGGGCCCGAGGGTCACTCCCGGAAGCTCACACAGCAGTGTTGACCGCGGGCCCGAGGGTCACTCCTGGAGCTCACACAGCAGCGCTGACTGTGGGCCCGAGGGTCACTCCCGGAAGCTTTCCCAACATCCGCTCTCCAGCGACAAAGCGGAGAACCAGAGACCCCCACCCACAGCGCCGGTCATCTGCGGCTGAGCCACTCGTGTGCGCATTGAACACACGCAGGCACGACCGACCGAGCGACTGTGAAGTGTTCAGTCAGACTAGTGAGCATGGGAATACACAACACAAACCAGGCCATCGAAGGTAAGACTTCAGTAATAAAGGTAAGAGGAAGTAATCCGAGCTGTCCCAGAATGCGGATGGAGTGGACGGTCAGCAGAAGCGTTAGGAATAAACGGAACCTTGTTTGTCAAAGCAGACATGGGGCTTCCCCACATGGAAACACGGAGCAGAAATGCTCTTCTCTCCTCCTCCTGCTAAGTACTGATACTACTAAAAACCTGACACTGTATATAAAACAACACTGATCCACAAGCCAGACAACCACATTACAAGGAAAGATAGTCACTATCTCCTATAAACAAAGGTGCAAAGGCCTTCAACAGAATCTCGGTAAACTGAATCCAACAGTGTATCCAAATGATGATCTACACGGCCAAGCGGGGTTTATCCCAGGAATGCAAGGCTGACTCAACACACGAGAATCAATGTCATATAGACACAAATAGAGTAAAGGAGGAAAGTCTCGTATGATGAACTCAACAGATGCAAAAAAACAAAAACAAACTCCAGCATCTGACAAACCCCAACCCCTTTGCATGATTTTTGTTATTTTTCAGTCGCTCAGTCATGTCCAGCTCTCTGTGACCCCATGGACTGCAGCACACCAGGCTTCCCTGTCCTTCACTATCTCCAGAGTTTGCTCAAACTCATGTCCACTGATGACTGGTAATGTCAGCCAACCATCTCGTCCTCTGTCGTCCCCTTCTCCTGATTAAACCACTCAGTAAACTAGGCAGGAAGGAACTTCCTCAACCTGATTAAAGTCACACACGGAAGCTCAGCCAGCGTCACAGTCAGGAGAGGTGACAGTTATTCCCCCTGAGGTCAGGGACAAGGTAAGGATGACTGGCTCCCATTCCTACTCAACGAGGCACTGGCAGCCTCAACCAGAGCAAACAGGCAAGGAAAAAAGGCATCCAAGTTGGAAAGGAGGAAATGGTGATAGGATTTTATACGTAGAAAACTCAAAGGATTTCACACACAAACACGCTGGAACTAGTGATAGACGAGTTCGGTAAAGGTGCAGAATACAAAGTCAGCAACAAAAACAGCTGCATGTTCTGTACACCAACTATCCAAAAGAAAACAATCTAGAAAGGAAACTGAGAAAACAATCCATTTACAATAGCATCAAAAAGAAAAAAATACCTAAGAATGAGCTAAACCATGGAGGTGGGTGAAGGATTCGTAGACCGAAAACTACAATACGCTGCTGAAAGACGTCACGGGAGACCTAAGCAGGCGGAAGGTGTCCTGTGTTTATGAATTCCAAGACGATATTCTCATGATGACAATACTATCCAGCATGAACTGCAGATTCTGTGCAACCCTGATCAGAATCCCAATGGCATTCTGAGGGAATGGGAAAACCCACCCTAAAATTCACGTGGAATCTCAAGGGACTCAGAATAACCAACAATCTTGTAAAAGAAGAACAAGGCTGAAAGATGCACTCACGTGTCCTGATCTCCAAAGTCACGGGAAAGAGATAAGTAACCAAAACAGTGTGGTCTCAGCGTAAAGACAGACAGAGGCCAACACGACAGACCTGGGAGCCCAAAAGGGAACGCCTGCGTGTGTGGCCGCACGACTTTTTACAGGGATGCCAAGGCCGTCCCACAGGGAGAGAACACTTGTTCAACCAGTGGTCCTGAGACAAACCTCTGAGGGCCTAAGAACAGACTGAGTACTCGCTTCAGGTGAAATGTGGGAGAAAACGAACAGGTCAAGTCGCAACAGAAAGTGCCAGTCCCTAGAAATCCTCGGGACGGAGCTCCCTCTCCAACAGCATCACACTGTGCTTGTCATTCTGGACGCAACGCACGCCCCTCCAGCCACCAAACGCCAACAGAAGGCTGCGGGGGGCGGTGCCCCGCTGGAGGGCACGCGGCTCCCTCTTGCCGCCCACCCACCCCCACCCCCCGCCACGGGAGAAGAGGCACAAGAACCCCCCCAACTCCCCTGCGTCTCACCACTGCGTTGCGCTCCACTCTGGATTGGATCTGGTCCACTTTGCCTTCTGTCACTCGGGGAAATATGGAAGAATCTGCTCCTTTGCAAAACAGGTAAATTTCTCCTAGAAAACGAGGTGAGAAGACTTTCATCGACTCACGCTATGGGGAAGATACCTTTCAAACGATGCTTTCATTAAAAACAAAACCAGGGGCAGTAGTGCCGAGGCTGTTGCAGAAATGTGGACGGACCAGTTGACCTGTGAACTCGGGAGAAAGTCAAAGCCACGGACTCCCGCCCCCACAAAGCCTCCTCTTATTCCAACAACCCCAGCGTCTCAGGGAAGTCGGGAACAAGGACACTGGCTCCGGGCAGCTTCCTCCCGTCACTTCCACCAGCTCCCTGGCAAGGATGCGAGTGAGGGATGAACCACCGCAGGACCGGGCTGGGGGTTGGGCGTAAAGACGCAAGGGTGTGGCCAACCCCAAATGGGCAGTGAGCTGCTGGGGCACCGGACGTGACCATCGGACCATCCTCTGCGTGCACAAGAGTTACAAGAAGCATCTATGGTACTACCCCACCCCCCACCTGCTGCCCCAGTCACTTCACATGTCAGTGCTGGGGGGCAGGCTCCTCCCCCCTCGAGATGGAAGGCTCTCCCTTAGTCAGGTTGGGATGAAGGGCACACGGCATCCACGCCGACCCACAGGTTGCTGGCACCGGGCTCCTCTTTTACAAGGAATCTCTTGGCCTGCAAAGCACACAGCTCTGCTTGTGTAAACACCGAGGGGCTTGTCTCTGGAACCTGGGTCTCTTCCGAATTTGTCTTCAGACAGAAATCTTGAACGCTGAGGAGAAGCCTGCACACTCTTGGCCCTTGACCCAGGACTCCTGGTCGTGCGCCCGGCAGCCTGGCACGGAATCCACGCGGGCACCAGCTGTGGTTTCCATGCAATGCTCACATGTCACATGACACAGAACAAGTTCTGTGGTGCAGCCAACTCTGCATAGTGATGCAGTCTTGAACAGTAATTCTTTGTCCTAAAACATCCCAGAGGGCTCATGGTAATGGCTTGTGAATGACTGAGATTTCCCACCGTCCTGATCTGTCTTCCCTCTGTACCCGCTGGAGTGTGAGATGCGTTTAGCCTAAAGCTGTGGTCAAGCAGACAGAGAACGTCCAGAGTGCAAGGCGACACGTAAGGGCCAGAGAAGACAGCACTGGGCAGCGGCTTCAGCTCCTGCTGCTCCGGTCTTGTAAAGGACTGAGAAGTGACGCCTCCAGAGCAGTGCCCGCACACGGCTGTGACTGACTAGGTGGGCACCTGGGGTCGGGCAGCGCCCGTGGCTGCAGCGGCTTCCAGGGCGGGCCGCTGAGCTCCGGGCCGCAGGGGCTCTCGTCTCCGTCCTGCCCAGGAGGCTGTCACTCTGCGGCTGGTGTCAACGCCGGGGAGGAATCACTGCTTAGAGAACAACTTCCTTAATTAATGGAGAAGGGAATGGCAACCCACTCCGGTACTCTTGCCTGGAGAATTCCATGGACAGAGGAGCTTGGTGGGCTGCAGTCCACTGGGGGGTCACAAAGAGTCAAACACAACTGAGTGACTAACACTTTCACTTTCACACTTTCTTTGATTAAACAGTCAGTGTCTCTGTGGATTAACTGCTGCCACCGCGGGTTCCAACGGCCCGGCCTCTCCCATGAAGCCCCGAGAGGTGCCCCAGGAAACCTCCTCGAGGAAAGGACTTTCAACAGCTCTCGGTTTCCACAGCCCAGCGCCTGCTCCAGGCTCGGCCACGCTGTTCATGGCCAAAGTGGAGCAGTTTATGCAGATGCTGTCATCCAGCCCCAGGGGCGAGCACGGTGCTCCAGGCAGCCCAGGAGAGCGTGCGGACGGGGCGGAGGATGGGGTGTGAGCAGCGGGGGCATCGCTTCCCGCCACGGTGGGCGTGACAACCGGCTCGCAGACTGCCCCCGAGACGGTTCACCTCCTAGACTACACATCTGTATGCGGGCAGTCGCAGGACAAGGAGCCTGATGGTGTGAACCTCAGCAGCCAAACACCTTCACCCTGGATAAGCCGAGCGCTGCCCAGAGGCAGCAGAGGCAGCACAGGCGACCGGGACTCATCTCCAAACACGATGGGCAGTGCGCTTCCTATGTCCCGCCGGCCCCGTGGCCACGTGTTACAGGACCATCGACATAAAGTACTTGAGCTTTCACGGTGCTCACCGGTGTGAGTCTCGTGGGTGGAGCTGTCACGTCTGACAACCGGTTGGAGGCGAGGGAGCCATGCGGGTCAGAGAACCGGCCCCAACTTGCCCGTGTTCCCCAGGGCATGGAGCCTGGTTCCTGGGGTGCGGCTGAAAGATGGGCTTCGGCAGCCGCCTCGACGTCCCCACCAGCTCAGGAGACAGAGCAGGCACTTCTGGTCAACACCGTGTGAGGACCCTGGTGACGTGGAACCCTCCCACGCGCCCTCGGCCGCCTTCAGGCTGGCTCTGTTTATAGTTTCAGGGCAGTGTCTCCGTTTGCCTGCTCGCCGGGCAGGTTTCCAAAGAGAGAAACATAGCCTGGCATGGTCTAGTTTCAAGAGACAAAAGCAAGTAGGGTCCCACATCTCTTGGTAAGATGCCACGGGAAATGGAGTTAGACGCCGAGTCCAGCGATGTCTACCGCGCGCCCGGCACTGCGGGGGCGGGCACACTGCTGCCCAGTGTGGCGCCCTGTTCAGGACGCCTGCAGCCCAGAAAGGACGGGAGAGCTGACAGTCCATCAGGCTGAGGAGACCACGGAGGCCTCCGACAGGTGGTCAGGGAGGTGTCCTGGGAGAGGGTCTGAGGTGGGGGGTCCAGACCAGGGGAGGGTCTGAGGGGGGAGAGTCCAGACCAGGGGAGGGTCTAAGGGGGGAAGAGTCCAGACCAGGGGAGGGTCTGAGGGGGGAGAGTCCAGACCAGGGGAGGGTCTAAGGGGGGAAGAGTCCAGACCAGTGGAGGGTCTGAGGGGGGAGAGTCCAGACCAGGGGAGGGTCTGAGGGGGGAAGAGTCCAGACCAGGGGGGGATCTGAGGGGGGAGAGTCCAGACCAGGGGGGGATCTGAGGGGGGAGAGTCCAGACCAGGGGAGGGTCTGAGGTGGGGGGTCCAGACCAGGGGAGGGTCTGAGCGGGGAGAGTCCAGACCAGGGGAGGGTCTAAGGGGGGAAGAGTCCAGACCAGAGGAGGGTCTGAGGTGGGGGGTCCAGACCAGGGGAGGGTCTGAGCGGGGAGAGTCCAGACCAGGGGAGGGTCTGAGGTGGGAGAGTCCAGACCAGTGGAGGGTCTAAGGGGGGAAGAGTCCAGACCAGGGGAGGGTCTGAGGGGGGAGAGTCCAGACCAGTGGAGGGTCTGAGGGGGGAGAGTCCAGACCAGGGGAGGGTCTGAGATGGGCGGTCCAGACCAGGGGAGGGTCTGAGGTGGGCGGTCCAGACCAGGGGAGGGTCTGAGGTGGGCGGTCCTGACCAGGGGAGGGTCTGCGGCACGGATGGGGTGGGGGACCCAGGACGCAGGCTGCCTTGTGTGTAAACTGAGGGGTGGGTGAGGAGTTGACCTCGGGATGGGTCGCCAGACTAAGCCAGCCTAAGATGCTGGGGCCCAAACAGGGCTGGAGGTGAACAGCTAGTGCAGATGTGTCTGTGTTTAAAGGGAGAACAAATGGTTAAAGCCTTAGAGCCTCACAAACTTGAGGCATCAGAATAAAGCACAACCACAGGGACCATTTGACAAATCAAAGGAAAGGAATTTCCACCTGTAGCAGACTTGACGATTACACTCATCCGCCTTCTTACTGAGTCGAAACTCAAGATTTCCAGCAACTCAAACCTGAAAGAGAGATTGAAAACTCGTTTTGACGTTCACGTGGCTCCGTGAGTCACAGCATCTGGGTAACGACCAGCCTCCCCTGCAGGTGACACGGCCCCTGAAGCAGCGGGTGGGTGTCAGCCGGGCACGGCGTGAGGCTGCCCAGGAATCTCCGGCCGCACCGAGCGGTGGGGATGGCCTGAGAGGTGCTCTCACCTGCCTGTCCAGCTGGAGACCAGGAGCCGGACAGCAGGGTCCCTGCCCTCCCAGGGGTCACACCACAGCGCCCAGAGGCCCCCAAGTGCTTTGGGGAGGAGCCGCAGCTGACCGTGGCTAGAGAACCCAGAAGCCCCTTCTGGAGTCAAGGGTTCACCACCTCCCCCACACCCTGGGAGTCTACTTTTCCAGAACGGAAATCCTGTTCTTTGAGATCATCGTCACCAAAGGTTATATTCCTTACCAACTGCGCCATCTCCATGATAGCCCAGTAATGCTTATTACCAAGGAGAGACGGACAACCCATCATCCAAGTCAAAATCGAAACACACCACGTGTCCCCGGGGCCAGCACTTTCAGACTGGACAGTCCCCGAAGGTCGATATGGAAAGTGAAACCCCCCGTCCATCTCCTGCTCAGTGTTTCTACAGGACCCCACGCTCCACGGCCTGGAACGGGCTCTGAGGACACAGGGTCCCGGGGCCACTCCAGGGGGAGGGCTTACGTCTTCCCTCTTGTGGGGGTCAGAGCATGGCCTCGGGGTGTCAGAATGGACTAGAAGGTTCCCGAACTCCTGCAGTGAAACGGACACCACATGGCTTCACCCAAGCCTGTTGGACGCTGCACCACCACCCAACCTCGCCCCTAAGCGTCCAACTCAGACTCCCAGGGCGTTCTGGCAACGTGCTTGGGGTCGTTACCGAGAAGAGGGAGGAAGAGTCATGGGAAAAGTACAGAGAATTTGGTATTTTCTCCGGTAACAAAACACTGGGAAGACAATGCTATATTCCCCTCCCATCCAGGGGTGTCCTCACCTCTCGATGTCATTGTCCCTGTTCAGCAGCTCCATGTAATTGTCCTTCAGCCTCAGGTACGTGAAACCAAATCTGCGGGGCAGACAAACCCAGGGGTTAATGTGGACCTCTTTCCTCCTCACAGATACTTCTGTTTCGTACTTTGGGAAAGCTTTCCTTTTGGAGAAGAAATGCTTCTAGTAAAACGGAGACTGTAAGCTGTGTGGCGAAGTCAGTGCTGAATTTATTCACTGTCTGAGAAAATTCTCCACGAGCCCAGGGAACTGGACGTGGGAACGGCCGCTCGGCGCTTCACACGTGATGAGCTGCTTCCTACTGGTGACGCTGCAGGGCAGCAGGTCTGGGGAGTGGGCCCTGTCTCTACTATCAGGGGGGCCCTTCAGAGGTTACGACATCAGAATTAGGACTCTGGGAGCCTGTCAGTCTCCAGGCGGACGCTCGGTCTACTGACAAGGAAACCACAGCCCAGCTCAACACGGGGCCGCAGGGCACTCGACTCGTGACGTGCATCCAACACCGGCAGGCGCGGGAGCTCCGCCCGCACCGGCCCAGCGACGGGCTAGAGCAAGCGGCCCGGCTCCTGGTGCAAGGAGCTCACGGGAGGAGGACACACACTCGAGCACCACAGCAGCCCTGACAGTGCGCAGGCGCTGCAGCCCGTGGGCCAGGGCCCGCTGGCCTGGGGGAGCTGCTGCCGGAGGAGAGGCGGCTCAGGGGCGGTCCCTGCGACTGAATGTGCCTTACTGCCTGAGCGCTCGTTTTCCAAGAGACAGGTCTCACTCGCTCTGAGAACTCTCCCCTAGGTGCGTGTGAATACGTATGTTGAACACACAACACACACACCTGATTATCACTGTCAAATTGCAGGAAAAATGCAGCATTTAGTCCACGACAAAAACACGGTTCCAATTAGACTAGGGGTGTCTGATGCCCATGCTCCGAGGGCAGTGAAGGGGAAGGTAAGAGCCCTTGCTGATTTTTTAACTGAAGGCGGCTGACTCACTCTATGGTGAGTTTTTAACTGAAGGCGGCTGACTCACTCTATGGTGAGTTTTTAACTGAAAGCGGCTGGCTTACACTATGGTGATTTTTTAACTGAAGGTGGCTGGCTCACTCTATGGTGAGTTTTTAACTAAAGGCGGCTGACTCACTCTATGGTGAGTTTTTAACTGAAAGCGGCTGGCTTACACTATGGTGATTTTTTAACTGAAGGCGGCTGGCTCACTCTATGGTGAGTTTTTAACTGAAAGCGGCTGGCTTACACTATGGTGATTTTTTAACTGAAGGCGGCTGACTCACTCTATGGTGAGTTTTTAACTGAAGGCGGCTGGCTCACTCTATGGTGAGTTTTTAACTGAAGGCGGCTGGCTCACTCTATGGTGAGTTTTTAACTGAAGGCGGCTGGCTCACTCTATGGTGAGTTTCAGATGCACAGCAGCGTGACTTGGTTCTTTACGCAGCTCACATTCTGCTACAAGTTGTTAGGAGGCTCTGGCTTAGTTCCCTGTGCTGTGCAGTGAATCCCGCACCTTCAGAGTTAAATCAGGGTCATCGGCGATGAGAACGGGATGACATGAAATTACCATCTGGAGAGAAGTGTTCTCCCAAGTGTTTGCGTGGAGCCCCGTGTCAGGAAGCAGCAACAACGCCCAGTAAAGAGACGTGAAGGAGCTGGTGGGACAGGACTCACAGGAGCGAGCGGTGAGAGAGCTGCAGCATCCAGCCCAGCCCTTCTCACGCTGTGGGACCCTGCAAGTTGCTTGACCTCAATTTTTTAGGATGGATGAGGAAGACTTGTCATAAAGGATTCTAAGACTGCATCTTAAAAACGTCTGTGAGTGTTTGCAGGGGCCTCTAGTTTATGCAGAAGTTAGGAGGGAAACCACCATCTAAGACAGCAGGAGGAAGCCACATCCACTGCCTGGGGATCAGAGGACGGCCTGAGCCCAGAGGCAGTGGCCGCCTGGCCCCCACCCCAGCGGAACGCCCCAGGCCCAGGGGCCTGGTCAGGATGCTCCCAGGACACGTCCACTGTGACGGTGGACAGCGCCCAGGACACCCAGCCTCCAGGACCAGAGTCGCCCGACACGCACCTCTGGATGCCCTCGACCAGGGCCACCTCGTCGGGCGAGGACGAGATGTATGCAGAGCGCTTCCCCGAGTCTGGTGACTTCTGGGGCCCATCCACCTCATCGTCATCCTTCACCTGGATGGTGTGGCAGAGACAGAGGGCCCGGAAAAACAGCTCCTCCCGCTCCTGAAACACAGCACAACGCACAGCTCTAAGCACGTCCACTTAAGACAGAAGGAACCCAAACAGAAGACGACAACCAACACGGCCGGGCCTGCAGCCGTCGGGGGTGGGGAGCGTTAGCTCTGCCCCTGGGGGTGGCGGCGGAGTCCAGGCCAGACGAGATGGACGTGGACGCAGGGAGGTGGCAGGTTCAAGTTTCTGGAAGGGCCTCTGGGGTGACTGCTGACGAGGGCAACGCCCCTCCCTGAGGGAGTGAGATCTGGAGCTGCAGCGGCAGGCTGTGTGTGTGCGTGTCCACGTGCGTGCGTGTGCACAACTGTGCAGCTTGTGTGAGCACAGGTGTGCCCGTGCCTGTGACTGGGTCCCTGTGAGTGTGTCCATGCGTGAGCACGCACTCACTCTCAGTGTGACGTGAGCGGTCTCCAGCCCCAACGAGACGGCCGGATTCACTGGGGACGCCCGCGGGGACGCCTGCACCCACATCTTTCCTTCCTGCGAGTCCCAGACCCCGGGACAGGAGGTGCCCTTGCTGTGTCCTGAGACACGCCCGTGGGAAGGGAGGGGGCAGGACGAGGGCGGGAAGCACGAGCACCTACCCGCCCACTGGCGCCCGGGGAGGCGTCGATCATGTCGATGGCGGAGGCGTCGGGGAGCACCTGGCCATTGCAGACGGCGTGCGGCACGCACACGTGGCCCTCCACACAGCACTCCTTGAACTCCATGTTGTTCTCCGTGAGGGTGCCCGTCTTGTCCGTGAACACATACTCCACCTGCGGACGCGGCTCTGCTGCCAGTGCTGCCCCCGAGGGGCTCGGACCCCCACCCTCTGCCCCTCCACGGTGCTCCTGCTCGGGGCTCCCACCCACGTGCCCTCTGCAGGGCAGGTCCTGGCTATCACACCCACTTAGCAGGTCAAGGCAGCACAGAGCTCAGGCCCCAAGCTGGCAGCCTGGACAGCTCAGTGGAGGGGTTTTGAACTCTCTTTATGCCAGAGACTGAAGCTCAGTCTCACTCTGCCCACCCTGACAGTGATGACCTCGGGCCATGAGGCCTGAGAGGACGGCTGGGGGAGCTGAGGGCTCACTGCCGATTCACCCCAATCCAGGCCCCCGAAACGCAGAATCAGCACCACTTAGAAAGGCCACGGGTGAGCCGGTGTCGGTGAGTGAACGTCACGAGTCTGCCTAACCTGTCGACACAGAAGCACCACCTCTGTCACACAAGGAGGGGGAATCTGCTGCCGTCTTTCGGGTGTAAGTCGTATCTGCTCAGGGATGGCAGCGTCCCCCTCCGAACACCCAGGGCGTCTGCTGCAGGCTGAGAGTCACATGGCCTCTGGAAACCCAAGGACGCAGGTGCGAGGGGCTCCCCCACCAGCCAGCGAGAGAAGACAGCTCCGGAGACACTGACCTGCCCCAGCTCCTCGTTCAGATCCGAGGTGTTGACCAGCGGCCCTTCCCCCATCTCCTCGTCAAACATGTCCTCGTCCCAGGTGAGGAAGTAGGAGCCCAGGAACTTCTGCAACTCCACGGTGACGTACATGGACACGGGAATGATGTAGTTGAAGAGAACCATGAAGGCCAGGAAGTCCGTGAAGGCTCTGAGGAACTGAGACGGCGCAGCGTGGTCACCGCCAGCGCTGCATAGCTGGAGCTCAGCTTAGCTGGCCCAGCTCAGCAAGTGCTGCTTTTGAATACAGGTGCTTCAGACCCAAAGGTGAAGACCACCTGGGCGTCGGGGGCCGCCTGCTTTCCTCTGTCCGCCCACTTGGGCGCCGAGGCTGGCCCAGGACGGGAGCGGCCCCACACCTGTGCTGCTGATGGGCGGGGTCGGGGGACGGCCACCTGTGAGTCACACCTGGAGACAGTGGGGGCCTCCCGCCGAGAGCCCGGAGGACACCAAACAGTGGATTACTGTTTCCTCTGAGATTCCAGCAAATGACCAAGCTTAGGTCTGGATAAGCGGCTTTTCTGTCTAGTTTCGTCCTTATTTCTGAGCCATTTAGTCTCCTGGGAGGCTGGACTGAGCTCAGGAAAGAGGCAGGGGCCCAGGCTGGGATCTGCACATGGCTCAGGCAGATGCGGTAGGCCCAGCCGGAAAACGGCACCATTTTAAGCAGAAAAAGTGGAAGTGGAAGGAAAGTCGCTCAGTCGTGTCTGACTCTTTGCAACCCCATGGACTGTAACCTATCAGACTCCTACGACCATGGGATTTTCCAGGCAAGAATGCTGGAGTGGGTGGCCATTTCCTACTCTAGGGGATCGTCCCGACCCAGGGATCGAACCCGGGTCTCCTGCATTGCAGGCAGATGCTTCACCATCTGAGCCACCGGGGAAGCCCCTAAGTAGAGGAGATTTAATCAAATTAACACACTGGGGACTTGACTGGTGGCCCAGTGGTTAAGACGCCACGCTCCCAAGGTTTAAGGTTCGTCCTTATGGATTTAGGATGGAAGCTGATACTTTTCCAGACCCGAATATTCAAATACCCAAAGAAGGCGGAGCAACCAGCGCCTATGGGGGGGCAGCTGATTCTTTCACCGTCACCAGCATGTCTACTACCAACAGTTCATCATCCCGTGCCCCCAGGCGTCCACAGCACCCGCCCACGGGCGCCTCCGCTGTACCAGGTTCCTCTGTCTCTCCGCCTCCGTCTTCCGGTTGTACCACGGCTCGTCCCGGGACGGCTCGCTCTGCCACACGTACTTCAGCGTGGTGTTGATGAGTGCCTTGCTGATAAGGATGCACAGGTACACGACGAGGAACACGTTCATCGATCTGAAACACAAGACGGGCGTGGAGACTGGGTGCCTGCTCCCCCAGGAACCCGGAGCGGGCTGTCGAACGTCGGAATGAGCACGCTGCGAGCAGACAGGAACAACACAGCAAAGGGACCCCCCGACCAACTGTCCAAGCGGCAAAGGCAAGCTTGTCTACATCTGCGTCCACTCTGGCCACTGGCCTGTGTTTGGGGCCACAAGGACAGAGCTGGGGGCAGGGAACTCTGGTGGACAGGAGCGCAGGGCACGGCCGCCCTGCTCAGGGGGCTTCTGCACGGTCTAAGGCTCTTAATTCACAGAAGCCCTGGAAACCAACGTCTTCTACTGCGAAGCATCAGCCTGTGCGTTCCCAACCTGGAGGAAGGCAGGAGGGAATGAGCGAACGCCTTGAGTAGGAAAACTGCTGAGTCCTTAGCCAGTCCTTAGGAGCCTATGAAGGAGGTCTGATTTTCCAGTATCTGAGACTGATTTGTCAATGCAGACATCTGGAAACTAAGTATCCTTCCTTAATAAGAACCGACAGCCCAACTTCACAGCTGATGCAGCCACAGGTGGGCAGAGACCCAGGATTCCACTTGGAGGTCAACTTGCCAACAGCAGACAATGGTGCCCCGACCGTCACCCCCAAATCACTAAGGAGCCAGTATCTCTTCACTTCACCACGTGTGGTCACCCAGTCGTCCACCTCAGGTTAGGGACGCACTGTATTTTGTGAGGCAAAGAAGACACCACCTGGGCCACATTTTCTTACAAACCCAACTCTGTCCTGACTTATTATCAAAAGGATTTTACTGTTTAGTGAAGACTGTTGGCTCTGCTCACACTTTCCTCAGTGTGAGGAAAAGCGACGTAATTTCGACTTTTTCACAGGAGGACCTGATGGCGTCCACAGCTGGCCTTGGCCCAGCTGTCTGCACTCAGGTGGGAGTCTACATGTGGCTGGGTGCAAGGCCTCCACAGCCCCATGAAATAAGACGGTCCGTCTAAGATCTAAATCATCAGCCCAACCGTCGTCTGTCAGACCTCACGGAGTTGCTGATCAGACCAAGAGGAAAACGATTTCACCACTGCCGGGGTTTGCGACAGTGGAAGTCAGGATTTTTACGTGATTCAGATGAGATGGGGCGCACCAGGGTGGTATGGCTGTAGGCTCTTTATGCAATTCAATCCATGGGATATACGAGCTTACTTTTCAACAGCAGACCGCTTCTGGGACTTGGATTGGTAGTTCAGTGCCATCTTGGTCTCCATGCCCGTGTAAATAGCAACACCTGTGAAGCAGAGAGTAGATGACAGAGCAGCCGCACAGCTGTGTCTGTCTGCTGCACACAGTAAGGCACACGCAGAGAGGCACACGCGGAATTCTGGACAAAATAAAGCGTACTTTACATTTTTCTAGGCCAGCTAGCTGTTCATAAAAAGTCATACAAAAAGATTCTTTAGACCAAAGACTTTTTTTCTTCCTGCATACGTAGGGAGCAATCTGTACTTTTTTAAAAACAAGTTCAGATTCTAGTTATTTGGGTTTCCCAACAATAAGACACACTTGTGTATTACTTGTGTATCAGTTAAAACATAAAAATTAACCCCCTGGAAATGGAAACTACTAACAAAGAAACACAGCCATTGAAAGAACTTCCTGCAGAGCGTGTGTGAATTCTTTCACAGGCACGACTTCATGCTCGAGTCACCAGCTGCAGGCGCTCAGTGCGCAGGCAGCGCCCTGACATGTCCCTGGGGGACTGTGGTCGTGCATGCAGACTGGTTTTCTTAGGACAATTCGCCACCATAAATCCACAGCACCTCAGAGCACAAAGAGACACTTTCAGGCACCTCCACGGATTTTAACTGCTTACGGGGCCCTTAGTCTTAGCAGCTAGTGTTAATAATTCACTAATTAGAACATTTACCAAAGATTTTCTCGGTGTTCTTCAGCGTGGCTCCTCTAAGAAGCAGGTTTTCCGATCCTAATGACCTGCAAAGAGAAGGACGACAGGAAACAGGGCAGTGGAGAAGCAGCTCACAGGCTCGACACTGCATCTCACGAGGAAACCATCTCAGTGTAGATCCGCCTGTATCTGGACTATGAACTCTAGCCGAGCCCCAGGAAAGGCAGGCACTCTTTCCCTGGGGCCAGTAAGAACCGTCTGCTGGGAGATTCCCACAGTCAGCTCCATCAGGGCCCCAGACCCACTGGGTGGCCCCCAAGGCTTTGATGCCACTCCATTAGAGACAGCGAGGGTCTCACCACCAGCAGCACCAGGGCCCTCCCCAGAAGTGCCACCCCACAGACCAGCCCGGAAACCCGCCCCAACAAGCTTCACATCTGAGGCCGGCTGCGCTGGGGATGCCAAGTGGTGCCTGCGACTCACTGAGCTGTTTCTAGCACATCCTGGGGGAGTATCACACACATTAACACAGTCTGGCTTTCAGAGAGGCGCTGGGGGCTCAGTGAGGCACCCACAAGCACGCAGCCAAGCCGCAGGCCCTGGACGCAGCTGGCCTGTGAGTCTGCAGTGACCCGTGCACTGCTGTGCTGGGGCGACCGAGGAAGTTAAAAACCATTCATGTGAAAACAAGCACTTGGGACTCAACAGTGAGATGAGTCAACTCAACAGCCGACAAACTCTGCCTTTAGGGGTTCGGGGGCCAGTGGTTCCCTCTGTTGACCGAGAAATCATTTCTTCTCATTTCCCAAGAGCAGAAAGGGAATCAGAAGCAGATTCAGATTCACTAACTTTACATCTACAATGTTCTCCTGATTTTCTTTGGAGAGTAAAGGGATTTGGGGTAGAGGGGAAAATTTGCTCAAGTTTTCTTTTCATTCAATTAGCATTTGATTTCCTTTTACCAAGGGAGGCTGAGGACTTACTGAACAATATAAGCGTGAATGCATCCCGTGTACTCAGCTGACCCGGCTCAGGACCACATCAGGGTGAAGACGAGAAAGAGGGCCTGCCCAGTGGGGCGCGCTGGCTGGGACGCCCTGACCCGAGGGGTCTGCCCAGGGCCGTCTGCGGTCTCAGGGCGTGGTCCCCAGCCCGACAGCCTCGTGGGACGGGCGCCCTGGTACACACGCGTCCATTTCTGTTACAGGCACTGTCAGCCTCTGTCGGCAAACACGGCAGCGCACGTCCAAGGTGTTTACGGAAACAAGTGGCCCTTCATACAGTGTCTCTGGTGTCTAAAAATAACTTATTTTAAAAACCACTTTGCTCCTGGTTTGGACAGGAGGATGAAGAAACATCACTCAGAAAGGATCCGGAAATTGGATATACAATTCATATCTGTCCACACCACAAATTTATAAACATCTTTAAACATCCAAATATTAAAAATCTGCTGACTTTAGTATAAATACTAAAACAAGCAAAACTAGATAAAGTATCAGAATACGGTAACAGTAATTCTCTCTCAAGAGACTCAGGCGTCAACTTTGTACAAATATCAAATAAGGAAAACCAGCCGTGCTGACTTCTCCAGGTTCACCCACTGGTGCTATGGAGCCAGCTCAATCTATCCACCCTCCTTCAAATACAAATTAATCCTCACGAGGCACAAGAATACAGGTTGGTTCTCCTCACTAACCAGCCATTCACGTTTAGAACAATATGTGTTTAAGAAAGACCAAGGCAAGGCCTCCACAGGTCTGGAAAGCTCTTGCTAACCTGCTGATGAAGAGTGGGGATAAACACACGCTAAAAAGGTGCCAACTGCTTCCTTAAAACAAGCAATTCCTGGAGCCTCTCAAGGAGAGAAACCCCGCAACTGCTTATTCGACATTAATCTCCATTTTCTTTTCTACTTCCGGGCCAGTGTTTTCTTTAATACACACGGTAATACCAGAACACCAGCAATCTGAAGACGTGTGAACTGGAGGAAAATCAATCTCTGACCAGCAGGGTTTGTGGAAAAGGACTTCAAAGGCAGTCCCCTCAGTGCAGACCTCGAGACCTCGCGCGGGTAAAACGTCCCCAGGCCTGGGAAGCGGAGGCCGCAGAGCCCACGGCCGGGCTGAGCGGGGTCCGAAGCCTCGGGGCCGAGTCAGCTCCCAGCCGCCAGCGGTCTGGGAGTGGATGCCCAGCTGGGACCTACACTGGTCACTGTGCATCCCCTGCAGCAGGTTCCCATCCCTGGTGGGCGTGAACCCGGAACAGGCCCTTGGGAGGCACATCCCCGATGTCCAGGGCAAGAAGGTGCCCGGAGATGACCACGAGCAGATTCACGCAGCCGATCCGACGGCCTCCAAGTCAGAAGCCATTCGGCCTCATAGTCTGTTCAGCTACGGAAGGTGTTTCTAACGGGGAACCGCACCCTCCCGTCATCTGCTGTGAAGGCACCCTCAGCAGACTCTCGGGAGAACATTCTCCATGGTGTGGTTAGTGTGTTAACACATCCAGACGTATGTACCAGAGAAACCAGCCACGGGACAGAGCCCAGACTAGTCAGGCAGGACTCCCTCAAACCAGCCACGGGACAGAGCCCAGACTCTAGTCAGAAAGGGCTCCCCTCAAACCAATTAAAGGACAGAGCCCAGACTCTAGTCAGGCAGGACACCCTCAGATCAGCCATGGGACAGAGCCCAGACTCTAGTCAGAAAGGACCCCCTCAAACCAGCCATGGGACAGAATCCAGACTCTAGTCAGACAGGACCTCCTCAAACCAGCCATGGGACAGAGCCCAGACTCGAGTCAGACAGAACCCCCTCAAACCCACTGTACAGCGACCATGAACAGCTCTCATCAGGAAAAGAACCACGTTTAATTGAACGATAGACATGAAACCCCCCAGCGTTCACAAGAAGCAGAGAACTCACCTCACCACAGGGTCATTTTGATCGTTGTAAACATTTATGCGGCCGACGAACCTGGGGGCGGGAGGGTCAGGTCACTGCCAGGGCGGCGGGGGGGCGGGAGGGAACAGGACCTGAGACCCTGGCTCCTGGACAGCCCCCACCCCGTACCTCCGTCTCTAAGAAGGGCTGAGTCCTCCCGAGAACACAGGGGTGGGGGGCTCAACCACGCTTCTTCCCCGCCCTGCTTTTACTTGCTCATGACTTAAATGACTTAAATGACATTTCTTAAAATGACTTCCTCGAAGCACAAAAAATTCATTTTTCTTCAACACGTTTAGTTCCACGAAGCCTTTTCAAGTATCTGAACAGAGAGCTAGAGATCGGAGGGGCCTGGGCTTCCCCAGTGATGCACACACACACCCACCCCCAGCCAGCCAGGAGCCAGGCCCTGGGGGCAAGGGGCGGGGGACCCGGGGAGGAGGCCCGCTTACTTGTAGAGGTCAGGCTGGGGCTGCTCACACTCGATGGTTGCGTGGAGACTGTCGATGTCTTCCTCCGAATGGAACCCCTTTGTGTCCTGAACTGCGTAATGGGTCTGCAAACGGACAGGACATGGGGGGTCACAGCCCAAACGAGCAACACGATCTCCCCGCAGTGGGAGCCCCGTCCTGGGGCAGCCCCGGTGTTTAATGTTTATGCACATAAATAAGCCTGAGTACAAAGCCTGGCTACCGTATGGGACAGAGTCTGCAGATGTAAAACGTTGTAAGACTACAGGTGCCCCCGCGCGTGATTCCTGCACCCAAGAGGCGCCAGCACAGCGTCCTCAGCCAGCGTCCTCAACGAGCCCAGCTCTCCTCCAAAACAGACATCTGGGTTCATCTGTCCAGACTAGACGCCACGGCCCCAGCCCTGCCCCAGCTCAACGAGCCCAAGTCTCCTCCAAAACAGACACCTGGGTTCATCCGTCCAGACTAGACGCCACGGCCCCAGCCCTGCCCCACCTCAATGAGCCCAAGTCTCCTCCAAAACAGACATCTGGGTTCATCTGTCCAGACTAGACGCCACGGCCCCAGCCCTGCCCCAGAGTCTCCGAGGCCAACAGTCTGGGTGGCGCCCGAGAACCACATTTCTAAGCAGATCCCAGGGCTGCTGGTGCTGCTGGTCTGGGACCCCATTTTGCGAAGATGGGCCCTGAGGGCACCAGGAATGGTGGACAGGTGGGCCGGCTTGGGAGGACGCCATCTCCTCCCCAACCCTGATGAGTAAGCTCGGGCAAGCGTGTGAGGATTCACAATGACGGGGGCACGATCACAGCATCCGGCTAACAGGTGAAAGCTCCGGCGCGTCCCACACTGGGGAGCTTCTAAACTGTCCTCACGAGAGCTCTGTCCACATCTGACGGACAGGAGCGCTCTGCAGGTGTGACCAGTACAGGGCCCCTCCTCTGCTCTTGAGGAGACAGCTCCGGTGCCTCGAGCCCAGGAGCCCAAACACAGACGTCGGCCACAGGCCACGTGTGGACGGGTGTGGCTTCCCCCTGACCGCAGTGATGCACTGGACCCTCGAGGCATCTGCTCCCGAGAAGGGTGGCCGCATCTGGGCAGGGACGTCCCCCTTTGGGTGGGGGTGTGGACGGCAGCCCACTGCCCGTGGTCGGGTGTGAACGGCTCGCCTAGGCTGGGGAGGAGCGGACACGACCCCTCCCTCAAGCTCTGACGGCCACTGAACACCGAGCACCCTCCACCCAAAACTGCTCTCCGTACAGACGACTGTGCCACAAGGCTCCTCCCCTGGGATTCGGGATGTAGAAAATGTGAGAGTGAGTGTGGAAACCCTACAGGCATCATGTGATGAGACTGTGGTCATCCACAGGGGAGGAGCAGGGCACCCTTCAGGGCTTGCCCCTCGGGGAAGCTCCTGTGTCCACGGGAGCCAGAGCCTCAGAAATGCTGGACCCACAGGCCAGGCTCACTTTCATAAACTCCCTGCAAGAGTCTGTGTTTTCAAAACAGTGAAATCCTTAAAATTAACAGCTGTGTGCTTTTCGTTTGTGATCATTAATTAAAATTGTTTAGTACCAGCTGCCAGTACAGAACTCCACACTGAATGTAAGAAATGAATCATCATTTCTGAAAATCCTTACTAAGATACTTTAACAAAAAGATGCTCATTGAAGTAATAAGCGGGCAAAATCGAGACTCACTTTCCATACAATTCCAGTCTGGTGAAGTCACTGATTTTGACAGGTAAAATGAAAACGTCCAAATTCTAACAATCTCTTCCTTACGTCCTTAACTGGGTGCCCTCGCTAAGCAGCAGCTAAAAAGGAACGTGGACTTGCTTCTGTTATCTGGAGAGGCTGAGGGTTAGGGCGCTGGGGTGGGAAGAAGAAAGTGGGGATTGAGGAGACGCAAACGAGAGGAAACAGTCCCTGGTCTCCCTGAATGCAGAGCCTCATTCCCCGTGCAGCTTCCGGCCACCGGAGCACAGCTCTCAGGGGAAGGGGGGGGGGGCGGGGTGTCCCTGAACACAGAGCTTCACTCCCCGTGCAGCTTCTGGCCACAGGAGCACAGCTCCCAGGGGAAGGAGAGGTCCCTGGACACAGAGCCTCACTCCCCGTGCAGCTTCCGGCCACAGGAGCACAGCTCCCAGGGGAAGGAGGGGGTCCCAAGGCAGAGAACAGGCATGTTACTTTGTGGCTGGACTCCCCATCCAGGCTGGCGGTGGTCACGTGGCAGGTCCCGTCCGCACGGCTGCTGGACAGGAAGATCAGGTCACAGGGGAAGGTCTCGTCCTCCTTGACCATGACGATGTCCCCAACCTGCAGGACAGACGACAGACAGCGCTGTGAACCGGAACCGGCCTCTGGGCCGGGGCTCCCACGGACGCCGTCACAGCATCGCTGGAAGGAAAGCGTGTGGATGACGCGGCTGAGAAGGGCAGCTTCCGGAGCATGTGGCCCAAACCCAGGAGAGACCAGGGAGGTCGACACACCACTGGATGCTTAGACCCTGGACATGCCACGGGGCATGATGAAAGAATGTTCTGCAATATTCTATTTTGCTATGATAGAAATACTTTGCAATATTTGAACTCCATCCAGGAGGATGAGGTGAGTGGTCATCCCATGGGCGTAAAGCCTGGGACGTGGCCACAGTGAAAAGGAGTGTGTGGTTCCAGCAGAGGACTGGCACAGGCCATCACGACAGAATGGGCTTAACGGGCTTTGGACAAAGGTACAAAAGCCAGTCAATGGAGGAGGGACAGCCTTCCCAACAGACGAGCTGGAGCGCTCGGGCAGTCCTGGGCAAAAAGGACTTTCACGTAAAAAGTAACACAAAATCGATAAGGAACTTAATCTAAAACTATAAAAACTTTAAGGGAAAAAACAAACAGGAGAAAGTCTTTGGCCACCAAGCCTTGGCAAAGAGTTCTTAACTTGACACTAAAAACATCATGCATATAAGGAAAAGTCAGTGAACTGGACTTCATCAAAATGAAGAGCCTCTGCTTAGCGAAATACCCCATTAAGGCATTTCTGGCAGAGGACCAGCGTCTAGAATATGTGAACTCCCAACATTCCACAGTAAAAACCCTCAATGAACCAAGCAGGAAGCGGGCAAGGGCCACAAATCCTAAACCAGCCCATCCTAAAGGAAATCAACCCTGAATATTCACTGGAAGGACTGATGCTGGAGCTGAAACTCCAGTACTTTGGCCACCTGATGCAAAGAGCTGACTCATTGGAAAAGACCCTGATGCTGGGAAAGATTGGGGGCAGGAGGAGAAGGGGACGACAGAGGATGAGATGGTTGGATGGCATCACCAACTCAATGGACATGGGTCTGAGTGAACTCCGGGAGTTGGTGATGGACAGGGAGGCCTGGTGTGCTGCAGTCCATGGGGTCGCAAAGAGTCGGACACAACGGAGCGACTGAACTGAAGTGAATGACACACCAGAGAAAAAGGAGTTCTGGGCAGAAGGAACACCTGCTGAGACAGTGAAGGACAGGGAGCTCGGAGGGCTGCAGTCCACGGGATCACGAAGAGCCGGACTGAACGAGGGACTGAGTAGAAGCAACAACAGCGAGAACAGGTGTCTCCGGAAGAAGACGCCCTGAGGGCGAACAGCAGGCGTGAGCCTGCTCGCCAGCCACCAGGGCGGCGCATGCTGAGACCGCACGCAGAATCAGGGCCACAGAGACGAGAGGCAGTGCCAAGCACTGCTGGGGTGCTGGGACAGAGCTGGCGGGAACACATGGGTGGGCAGGCTCTCAGGGCACGGCTGGGCTGCTCCCGCTCCACTAAGACGGGGTTTCCCACGATGACCCAGCAACTGAGCTCCTGACTTTTATACCAGAGAAAAGGAAACTATATTCACGATAAAAAACCTCTACACAGATGCTCACAGCAGCTTTATTCATCATGGCCCCGATCTGGAGAAACAGCCCCACCCCCCTGGTCCACCCCCACGGACTCTCCAAGCAAAGAAAGGCGTCCAGATGCCCACCCTTGGCGAGCCCCGAGGGAGTTCGACTGTGAGAGGAAAGCCAGTTTGGCAGGTACAGGCTGTGTGACCCCATCTACATAAAGACACGTCCTGGAGGTGGACCCACCTAGCGCTCAGGTCGCTGAGACCCTAAACCTGCTCTACAGTTGATTACAGCTTTAAAAACTGACCCACAGAAGAAAGGGGTTGAGAACACTGGTCGGAGCTTGCCTGAAGGGAGCAGCACTTGGGGAAGAGGGCGGTCTGCACGCAGTGACTAAAGCAATCTCAGACAGAAGTTCCGCCGAAGGCACGAGGGCCGCGTGCCGCGGGCACTCACCCGGAGCTTCCGGCTCTGCTTCCGCACCAGCCGGCCGTGCTGCACGAAGTGCACGGGGCACTGGTTCATGGCGTTGTCCGCTTTGTGGCGCAGCCAGTCCTCGTAGCCCTGCCGGGACCCAGGAGAGACGCCCGTGAGCCCTCGCCTGCTCCGGCCGGGCGGCCACACTCAAGGGCTGCTCCACGCCCGGGGAGGCTGGGCTGCGGTCCCCGGGGAAGGGGCTCTCCATGTGCAGCAGGCCAGGACGCCCAGCAGGGCTGACGGGGACCCGGGCGGGCGGCAGGTGGCCCCGAAACCGGGATTCAGCCCGGAGAACCGCAGGGCAACATGCAGGCAGGGGGCTGGCAGGGCCGCTGAGGGCCAGGCAGTCCCGGAAGGGCACAGCCCCGAATCCTCCGCCTCCTCAAGCCCTTCAGGGCTGCCGGCCCGTCGCCCCGGGTGGAGCCAGGGCAGACCCAGGCTGCAGAGGGCAGCGCCCCCACCCGCCTGGCACCATGTCCTGGCCGAAGTGGCAGGAAGGTCTCACGCCCAGGAGCCGTGGCCACCGCTCTCTGCTGGGCACCTTACACGCCACCCACCCCCAGGAGCCATGGCTGCAGGGCAGGATGCGCCAGGGCACCCCCTTAGGGATGGGGACGCCCCTTGCGCCGCAATCAGGGTGCTCTCAGGAGGCCTCCGTGCTCTTTCAGCTTCAATGGCACCACGGCCTCGGGGCAGAGCCCACTCAGGTCAGGACTGGGGTCTCCAGCCCCCCGGCCTGTCCCTCAGGGGCTCACACAGGGTGCTTCAAGCGCACAGACCAGGCTCCACCTGTGACACAGGCCCCTGTGTGCTCGTCTTCAGGCTCATCAGACACCCCACACGGTCCCCGAGATGGCCCGCCACGCCCATCAGCGTGTGTGGACGCCTGCACGGCCACATTCTCATTCTGTCCGCTCTTCAGACTTCTACATTCAAAGCCAATTTCATGGGCAACAGGTAAAATCATATCGCCGTTCAAATCTGTATGTGCAGATCACTGGCGAGTGGAAGACAAAACCCAGACGATCACAAGGGAAGCCTTCAATGCCACTCCCGTTCTGGATCAAACACTGACCAGTCCGGACACTCTCACCGTGCAGACCGGCAGGGGACTGGCCTCACGTTCACGAAGGCGGCCCCGAGCCTCGGCTCTTCGTGTTCTCTTGGTCGGGAGGAGTCGCTCTGCCGTGACTCCCGCCGCTCGGGGGCAGCGCGGGCGCCGTGACTCCTGTGATGGGCCTTCAGCGCTTTTATGTTTTATTTAGAGACTAACACAGAAAGCATGGCTTCGTCAGCAACAACGTGACCAAGAATTTAGATGCTGCCTTTCAGATATTTCAACGCAACATCATTGTGTTCAAAAGTATGCAGGAGATAAGGGACCTGTATCTGGAATATACAAATTGTCTCAGGGATAAGACACAATCCAATTTAAAAATGGGCCAATGACTTGAAGGTATTTCTCGAAAGAAAATTTACAAAAGGCCAGTAAGCTCATGAAAAGATGCCCAGCATCGTTTTTACGAAGGAAATGCGAAACCACCGTGGGTGCCACTTCACGTCCACTAGGGTGAGCGCACCCGAGGAAGACGGGTGACAAGGCTCAGCGGGAACGTGGAGGAACCGGAAACCCACGCACAGCTGGCGGGAACGTCCACGCCGCGGTCACTTGGAAGACACTTGCAACATTAGAGTAACTCTACTCTGTATGCACGCAGGGGAACCGAGAAGCTGTGTCCACACAAAGCTTCCGCGTGACTGCTCCTGACAGTGTTCTCCGGAAGAGCCAGAATAGCAGAAGCACCCAGATACCCATCAGTGGGTGCTGGATAAATACAACGTGGTCTGCACACGGGGTGGAGTATTATTCATCTATGAGTGAATCACTGACACACATTACCAGTGGATAAACCTTGAGAACACGCTCAGTGAAATAAGTCAGGCACAAAAGGTCACCAAGGTGAGATTCTGTTAATACAAACACCCGGGGTAGGCCGAGAGTGGACTGGCGGTTGCCAGGAGCCGAGGCTGGAGGAGGGGCTGGACAGTGAGACTCGCGGCTTTCTTCCAAATGGTGGGAACCGAACAGAGCTGATAGTTAAGCACTAACCCCCAGTGAACAGGTCATGGCAACAGCAGGTGAACTGCTCTCCCGTCGGTCACTGGCTCATCAGTCAGGGCTGCAGAGGGTGCAGGATCCACCCCGAGTCAGGAGTCGCGGGGCTGTGTTACGTGCGGGGGCACGTTCAGAGCCTCTGCAGGAGCGACTCCTCGGGTCCGGGCAGCGGGGGATGCAGCGGGCAAGCAACTCACGGGCCACTGCACGCGGTTCAACGTGAGGACGACAGGTTCCTCCTTGGATACTCAGGGCAGCAAATGAGCACTAAATTATTCAGCCTGCCTTGTTTTAACTCAAGAGTCCATCTAAACCAGTTACAGAAGTGAACTTTGGAGGTGAGCCGAATGTCCCGTGAACTGGCTGCAACGAGCCAGCAGACTCTGCTGTGGATGACACGCGGCCCCCGTAGCAGACCCTCTGTGGGACCCTCCTCCTCCCTGCCCGCATCTGCAGAGCTCACCTGCTTGATGGCCGTGACCGTGATGACGAAGAACAGCGGGAGACCGCTCGTCACCGGGCTCGTGGGCGTATCGATAATCAGCTGCAGGGAACAGAGGGTGGGTGAGTCAGCTTCAGAAACCCTTCTGAGGGGCTTCAGGTGGACTGCTTGGCCCTGGACACATCGTAGCATCCACTTTGACTCATGTTAACTCACTTGGCTGTTGCCCCACTCTATCCCACCACTGGAGATAAATGATACAAGGTAAACCATCCTCCTTTACTAGAAAACTGAGGGCAGTTCTCCTTATTACGGGTGTGTCAGCAGCAGCAACAACACGGGATAATTCCAGCGCACGTGTTATTTCAATTCACCCTCTGCTTCTGGTGCCACACTTTAGCGACATTATTTGCATACATTACTGGGGGGAAATTTTTTAAAGTCCTTCCACTGTGTTCTGTCTGATTGACACGAGTCAGGCTGCCGATCTGAAAGCACGCCTGACCTGTTTCCTTATCCACATCTCACTGTGGCTTCCACTTTCTTCCTGTTAACTCTCTTCCTTTTAGTGTTTTTTTTAGGAACATGCACATGATTTAGGGAGATAGTGAAGGACAGGGAAGCCTCACGTGCTACAGTTTACGGGGTCGCAAAGAGTCGGACACGACCCAGTGACTGAACAACAAGAACATCGTGATTTGGGGATAAGTGGAATAACGTGGAGCTTAGCGAGTAAGTCCTCCTAAAGGTTAGGAAGCTCCTGGCCTCCCATCAGGACTGGAGGATGAGGGCAGAAGGCAGCCGGACCGGCTCACGCACACGGGGCTCACACCCATGCTCTAGTTAACAGGTCTCTCTGAACCAACACGCTTGTCTTTGAAGAAAGCAGGTGACGGGTCTGTAGATAAAGGGGCACCAAGTCCCTGCTCCCTCTTTATCAGCAAACCAGTCAATCATCCAAGAATAAATGTCACTTATTTATATTTACATCTGGGGCAACAGGAAGAGGTGACCAGCCTTACCTGGACCAGAAATATGATAAGAAAATAAAAGTTGGCTATTCTTCTGAACTGTTCAAATAAGTTCTTGGGTATGAAGTTCCAAAACGTGTACTGCAGAGAAGAAACACAGAATGGGGTCGTCAGGACCACACTTCACACACTTCACACCGCGTGGTCATTCCGCCACACGGCAGGCCGCCCTGGGTCTCACAGTGAAAAACGACCAGTTTCTGATACAAAACAAAGCCGAGAGTGTTTGTAGACATTTTATCAACTTCTTGACCGTACAGAGAAACTGCCAACACAGAACACGGACTCGAAGCAGCGTATTTGAATTGCCCAGTCCCAGATAATTCAAGGTAATGCAAGGTAGCTTAAGAAGAGTTTCACGGCTAAAATGTCCGAGTTCTACCCTTTCTGTCTATACAATGATTAAAAGAGCAGTGTGTGTCAAGGACTTCTCTGACGGTCCAGCGGTTGCGACTTGGAGCTTTCACTGCAGGGAGCGTGGGTTCAATCCCTGGCCGGAGATCAAAGATCCCAGCGGCTACACAGCGAGACCAAAAGAAAAAATAAAAGAATAACGTGCGCCTTAAAGCAATGTGGTGAGGACTGAAGCTCTGGCTCAAACTGGTCTCAGAAATGAGAGTCGTTGAGATTCTGTAACTTGAGAAAGAGCACCAACAAATCAATCTTTGTAAGTGCTTGACAGAGATGTATTTCGTCTTAAGTGGGCCATAAGCGGGGCTTCCCTGGTGGCTCAGCTGGTAAAGACTCTGCCTGCGATGCAGGAGACCCTGGTTTGATTCCTGGGTCAGGAAGATCCCCCGGAGAAGGGAAAGGCCACCCAGCCCAGTGTTCTTGGGCATGAGGAAATTACTTTTCACTAACTTTAAAAAGGAGCTATTAAAAGAAACATAAGCTATGTCATACCACAGCACTTGTGTCTCATTTTGCTATTCTGTGACCTTTCAGCCCTCACATGCTCCTTTCCTAGAGATCCCGATCCCAAGTGGGCCTGCCCTCAAGGCTCCATCCCGTGAAGCCCACCCTGTCTCCAGAACCCAGACCAGCACACTCACCACGCAGGAAGTCAGAACGCGTCCCCACCTCTAACAAACTACTCAGTGCAAAGTCACATTAGCGGGAAGAGTCCTACTCAAAACCCGTCTTTTATCTGCTGAAATATTTATAGATGGAGGTTGTACATCGTTTAGGGTTTGCTTCAGAATGGTCTCGAGGTAGGAAAGAGACGCACAGACGAACACCCCGGGCACCTGCTGGTCCGTGCAGACAGCGGGTGGTCAGGCGCAGACTCCCCCGCTTCTCCTGCGTGTTTGCAAGCTTCCACATTAGAAAGCGCCACGTATCTACTACAGAAGGCCATCTTCTATCATCCTTCCAAACGTGCAGATCAGTCTTAATCTATTTTAATGCTGCTATTTCAGGACGCCCTTTCCGCTTCCTAAATCCTAGTCTACCAGGGAACCACACAGATCTGGAATTTAAAACCACCTAAATGATTACTTTATTCCTACCGGGTGTAGGAGGCCTGTGCTGCAGCTTAGACGTTATGTTGTGTGAGCCACATATTTTACGGAATAAATGACCATCATAAGTTATTACTGCTGATCATCAGTAATACGGTGGGAAAAGGGTTGTTAACCTCTGACAATGTGCAGCATGAAAACTGAGAATCCAGTGAGATGGTTTAAACAGTCAGGACTGCACGGATCATCAGAACTGTACGGATAAAATGAAATGAGGTCTTTATTGCACATGAGAGCTGGCAAATAGTTAACAGAGGGCCAATCGCACATTTTTGATCTCTGCTGAGTGGTAATGATCCAAATACTTGCTCAGACACTTGGGCCACAATATAAGGTAATACTTTGCATAACAGGCACAGTGATGCACTCTGACCCACATCCGTCCGTCAGGTCCTGCCTTTCGCTGATATCATCAGTAGGACAGAACCTAACACCAGAGCCCTCAGTGCTAAACCCCAGAGCAGGACAGTGCAGAACAAAGTGCGTACTTGCTTGCTGCGCTGGAGCTGAGACGTCTGAGGCAGGCAAAGCTTTGCTTTCCCATCACACAACTTGGGGAGTTGTGAGTCCAGACCACAATCCCCACCTCGTGTCCCATTCACACCACAGCCCAGGCGTGCGTCGTCAGCCGCGAGCCGGCCCTGGCCGCTCTCGTCCCCTCTGGGTTCTGTCCTCACCGTGGGCTTCTCCCCCGGGTTCTGTCCTCGCCATGGGCTCCCCTCTGGGTTCCATCCTCACCGTGGGCTTCTCCCCTCTGGATTCTGTCCTCACCGTGGGCTGGAGGGGCCCCAGGCACAGAGAAGCAGCCCTGCCTGGCTGCCCCCTCCTCACGTGGCACTGGGGAGACAGGGGCGGCCCAGTGCGACTCTGCTTCGCCAGCCGCGGAGAGGAAACCCAGAGTGTCCGCAAACCGGTGAGGCTGTGGCCATTTGTACCCTACAGGGCTCTGGCACAGGTGCACTCGGGTACTCTAAAAAACACACGATCTCCCGGGAAGGCAAGCCCCGAGGTCTCAAGGAGTTCAGTCTTGTGTTCGGCGGGGGGGGGGAGACCGCACAGCCCGAACTGGACGTTTAAGCTGCGGTGATGAGGGCAGAGCTGGCAGCCACGTGCTCTGTGTGCCCAAGCACCACGCTGTGAACTGGTGATGCCCCATCGTCCTCTGAGTCTGGGGCAGGGGGTGCGCGGCTGAGGTTCGAGAAGGCCCTGGCTGCGGGGCTCGGTGTGAGGTCAGAAGCAAGGGGAAGGGATCACACATTTGGGGTCATTTCTTACTTTTCCTTCTTCTACCATGTTCTGCTCAAAAGGGAACAGAACGTGGACCACACATCGTTCACCAGTCACAGATCAGGCTGGAGATTTAACTCGGCACAGGCGTTTGTGCCCTTAAGGAGCCACTGTTGACAGTCTTCCAAGGTAGAAATGAACATTTTCTTTCCAAGAAGACATAGATACACCAACATATTCTCCAAACCCGTTTGTAAATTTATTTCTTACAAGCTAAGCTGTATTTTCTGCATCCTGAGCTGTTTTTTAAATGAAAATGATTGTGTGTCTAGCCTTCAGCATCACCTGGTCTGAATCTACAGACGTCCACCGCTGTGGACTCAGGCCCCAGGTCCCTATCCGAGGGCCTCCTCTTGACCACGACCAGCAGTGCCAGGCATCACAGGCTGGTGGCATGGGCGACCCCTGTGCCGTGTGTTCTGCAGAGGAGGGCGCTCTAGCCTGGCAGGTGGCCAGACGACTGGTAAGTGTTGCCGGGAGGATGAGCCCTAGACTTCAAATCTGACCCTTAAACACGACATAGTTAGAAGCGAAGTGAGGAGGACGTGCTGTGACGCCCTAACAGCATTTGCAGGGTGACAGGGGGCTTGGTGATGAGCGTGCAGCCTGGCCACTCAGGGGCGGGTGGTCCCAGCTTCGGGAGTTCTGAGGGCCCGAGGAGCCGCGGGGGGAGTCCCAGGCGGATGCTCACCTTGGCGGAGACAATCCTGTTGTCCGGGTACCTCTGGGGGATGTAGGCCTCGGCGCCTGGCGGGGGCTCCCGGTGGCCCACGTAGACCGTCCGGCTGTCCACCCAGTCCTCCTCCCCGGCACACTGCGGGTGGGAAACAGAGCCGTCAGCGTGGGCGGGGCCCGCGGGCAGGGTCTTCTGGGGGTCGGCTTTCATGCTGGTCTGTGTAGGGGCCTGGGGGGGGGTGGGGGGGGCGGGGAGCTGGACCCGCTTGCAAGGTCGATCCCTCCTCCCCACCTCCACCCCTGCCCCCATCCATCCCCCTGGGCCCTTCAGGAACCTGTGCTTCCTCCCCGCCAGCTCTTCAAGGAAGTGCCAGCTGCACCCCCACTGGGGGCCGAGGGGGCCTTCAAGGCAGACTGTCAGTGGAAATGACACAGCGGGCCCACTTAAAAATAAAAAGTGACAGCAAAGCCCTGAGGCTTCCAAAGAGAAAAGACAGTGAGTGATCCTAGGACTTGGGGAAAGGTGTCTAAAGAGAGAAGAATGTAAAACTGTGAGCTCGGACCAGAGGGTCTCTCGGCCCCCACACAATCACAAGAACAAGACTTCCTGGAACGCAGACGACCTGCGTCTGACCCATCTCTGCATTATTCTGAGTGCTGTGCACCGGACATTCAGGGAACACTGCCGCCAGGAGAGCCTTCTAAGAACACTCAGCTGGACTAAGTGCTGTCAGCCCTGAGAGCCCGGGACACCCGGAAGAGAAACTATGACAAATCCTTGGGTCGCAGGGTGGGGCCTGGACCCCCCAGACAGGCAGCCCCAGCTCAGGGCAGGGCCTGGACCCCTCAGACAGGCAGCCCCAGCTCAGGGTGGGACCTGGAACCCCCAGACAGGCAGCCCCAGCTCAGGGCGGGGCCTGGACCCCTCAGACAGGCAGCCCCAGCTCAGGGCGGGGCCTGGACCCTCAGACAGGCAGCCCCAGCTCAGGGCGGGGCCTGGACCCCTCAAACAGGCAGCCCCAGCTCAGGGTGGGACCTGGAACCCCCAGAGAGGCAGCCCCAACTCAGGGCGGGGCCTGGACCCCTCAGACAGGCAGCCCCAGCTCAGGGCTCTGCCCCCTCCCCCCAGACAGGGAGCCCCAAGCTCAGAAGGAGCCCGCAGGGAGCAAGTCAAAAAGAGGTTTCTCAAGGCTGGTTCCCTCCCTGGGCACAGGCCGGTTTTAGTGGGATCACTGGAAGCCTTGAATACAGCTCCTTGGTGCTGCCCTAACGGTACAGGCCGGGGCACAATTCCTGCTCGTGGAACAAGGTCAGGAAGCAAGCCCAGGCCCTCCAGCAGGACTTGCCCCCTGCAACACAAGCTCCTCCGGGAGGAGCCTCCTACTGACCGACTCAGCCCTGTACGAGAGAGCGAGCCTTGGTGCTGGCCCTTGAGGAAAGAAACAGGAGCGACAGCCCCCAGGGGCCCTGGCAGCTCCCTGAGTCCCTGAACAGGTCACAGAGTGAGGGACGGAGCGACGTCCGGGGCCTCACGCTCGACCGTCAGGCCACAGCGGCGCCCACGGAGGGTGCCCCCTGAGGTCACAGTGGCCAAAGAGCCTCAAGGCAAGACAGGCAGTTTAGGATCAGCCACTGGGGAGCCCCATGTGTGGCAGAGGCACAAACGTGCAAACCCTAAGCAGGTTAAACTCAGCTCAGAAGGCGGAGAGAAGGCAGCAGACGGGACGCTGGGAGCGCCTGTCTGCCGCGGTTCTGCGCACGCTGATGCCGTCGTGCGCGTCCTGATGCGGACAGCTGTGTGCCTGATGGGCCACGCAACGTCTCCATGTCCAGCCCACCGGAAGTAATACAAAGGGATTCTGGGTCTCTGCAGGCTCACCAATGAAAACAGACTTGGCCTCTTAAGCAGTTTCTTAGCCCCGCCTGTTGTAAACCAAACAGTAACCACAGCGTCCGTGTGACGCACACCAGAGGAAGTCAGGCCACACGAAGCTCTGAGATGAGTCACGGCTGATCACGGAATCTCCTGGGGCAGGGCGGCAGAGAGGTCGGCGGCAGGAGGGAGCGGGGGCCCTGATTCTAAGACGTCCAACATCTAGTTTTACAACAGGCAGCGTAAGGAACAGGCAGGTGTCGGCAGTTTTTGAAAGTAAACTCCTAGGACTAGACCTAGGCGAAATTAGCTTCCTCGAAGTTGTGTTCACACGTAGATCACAGCAGGATGGCTCGGCCCGCGCTCTGGCCTGTCAGCCGGCCGAGAACATACACCCCTTCCCTCCAGAGGAGGTCGGGAGGCCGGGGGGATCCGGCCTCACAGATCCCCACATTCCTGGGGAATCCCAAGACGTCCCACCAAGACGCAGGTGAACTGGAGGCCGAGGCTTTGCCTGCACGGCCCCAAGGGATGCCCCACGAGATACGTGCGAGTCATGTCTGCCGAGGGATCGGTACCTGGGATGGACCAGCTGACACAACCAATAATAAAAAGGCAAGTAAGCCGGGGGGTTCGACTGGACATTTCTCCAAGAGCTGCAATGGCCAATGGGCACACGGAAGGATATTCAAAATCAACAGGGCTAGACACGGAGGACCAAACGCTGGACGACTCGTGTACATGGGAGTTTGTGACAGGCAGAGCCGTGGAGAAGGAGACAGCACAGTGGCGGCCCGGGGCCAGGGAGGCCGCCGCTCCTGCACCGGGTTTATTCCGGGAAATGACGAGGTTTTAATATTAGATCATGGTGGTGCTCCATAAGGTGGTAAATGCACTAAAAACCACTGAATTAGACTTCTTGAACAGGAACATTTTAGGATCTAGTCATTTTGTTTCAGTAAAACAGTCCCTTAGGGCCCCCACGGGTTCCCGGGTCCCAAGCATCACCCATCACATTTCTGAGTTGGTGCAGAGACCCTGTCCAGGGTCAGTGCAGGGAACCTCACGTCTCTGAAGCCGCTTCCACCCCGTCTTCTCACTGCCATGTCACCAGAACGCAAGATGCTTCCCATTTTAGGGAAAACAAGGAATATCTTTAAGGCTGGTTTTTCAATAGACAGAAATTCCTAGTGGATAAAACTGAGCTCGACGGACTTCCCAAGGAGAACAGCTAAGATTGGAGAAACTCGAAGCGATCACAGTGAGGCAGGATGGAATGAACTCAGTCGCAGAGCACCCCGGCTCTCTGCGCCCGGGCTGAGGAAACACCCCACTTCCAGGGCCCTCATGGGCGTCAGCACCTCGGGTGCGGTGGCCGGGCTGCTGTCTGGACCGCGGGGCCCAGCAGGGCAGGTGTGAGGGATTCGCAGATGTGCCCCGAGCAGACGCTGCCCGCCACCTCTGCCAACACGCTGCTTCTGGACTCGGAACCCACCCCCTCCCCGACCCCAAAAGTGGCTGAAGAACCAGAGGAGCCAAGTGTGGGCAGCGGTCTGGCCCTCGCGGACCTCGCCATCGGCCGTGTTGGGATCTGGGCGCGGCAGCCTGAGCGCTCAAGTCAGAAAGCTCACAAGGACAGAAGAGAGTCTGAAATACGCCGAAAATCAATCTTGCCCAGCGGCAGTCACTAATGGAAGTTTCGAATTTCAGCTGAAACAAACACAACCTATTAGCCGAATTACACGGCTGGACAGGAACGACAGCATGTAACCTAGCCTCGATTCACCAGATCAGCTTTTGCAGAGGTGGTTCCCCCCAACAGCCATCTTCAGGACAAAGCAATGCTTGTTCCGTGGTCCGTTTGCAGCTTTAAAAGCCAACACTTCTTGTTTGATGGGTAAGGAGGCATTTCTGAACACCAGCATCTCCCACTCTCGTCCCTGGCGCTCTGGCTTCTCGTGGCGAGCGTGATGTGGCTCCCCTGTCTCCAGTGCCCACACCCCCCACTACAGGGAGTCCGTCCACCCAGGGAGCTTTCACTGTCCTCTGCGAACCTCCTTGGGTGCAGTGATTAAGACCACGCTCCATGAGCTGATCAGATCAGAGTCCTCGGCGTGAATCACCAGCCTTCCCAGGGCCTGCGAGCAGAGTCGGACCTCCTGTGGGGAGGCAGGGACCCAGGTGCCCCCATCACTGAACCTGCACCCTTGGCCCCTGCGGGAGTGGGAAAGACAGGCCCTTCCTCCCCAGGAAAACGGCAGCCTGCTCCAGTATTCTGGCCTGGGGAACCCCACGGACAGAGGGGCCTGGTGGGCCACGGCTCACAGGGTTGCCAAGAGTCAGATACAACTGAGCGACAGAGTTTTTTCCTCCTCAGGCAAATTCTCCCTCTGCGGGGTGCTCAGTGGCATTTTTCTGCCGTGAACATTTTATTAAGCACAGAACCATCTGGGTCACAGAAGCACCGGAGACGGTCCACCTCACTTGGCAACGCTGACCATCTGGAAAACGGTAAACGCCGCCAACCTAAACTGTAGTTTACTGGGCCCAGAACCAAAATTAAAATAAAACTTCAGCCACAGATGACTCTGGGCTGCCCTAGGCCCTCCCACTTTCACAGTTACAGGCGGCAGAGCTCCGTGCTGGGGCGCCCAGCGGGAGGCGGGAGTGGGGTGGATGGACGGAGCACTGGCTGCCACTGCCTGGCCCCAGTGAGACACACGGCAGCAGAGACAGCAGCGATGCCCGCGACAACGGCGTTTCCAGAGGAAGCTGCGTGTGAAGCCGCTGACATCACTCCCTGGACGTCAGTTTGAGACCAGCAGAGGTGATCCTGGGTGGCTTCTGTCCAGTCTCCCGCAGGGACCCCTCGCCACGTGCGTCCTCAGTGCCCGTGCAGAGATGAAGCCTCATTCCTGGTCCTGGGGGGTCAGCCCTCCCACAGGGGCTGCAGCTTCTAGCTGAGCTCATGACCTGTGGGTCAGCGGCTGCACCTGCCCCGTGGGACCACAAGAGGCTGGCTCCCTGGAAGCAGGCCGAGGGGTCCCCTGGGTGCTGGCTGGGGAGGCAGGTCACCCCTGCCTGTTGGGGGGTGGCCTGTGCCAGGTGTGGGGCAGTATCCCCACATCAAAGTCAGGAAACGGCCCCACAAGAAGCAACAAGTCCAGTCTAAGCCGGGGGCCGGAGGGGGGACAAGATGGGCCAAGGGACCAGGCGGTGAAACGAGGGAATTCTGAGACAGAGACGAGGCCCTCCCCGCTGGAAGAAGACCCTCAGCCTTCCGTCTCAGCGGAGAGCCCGCTCCCCTGTCTGGCTGTCCGAGGGGGCCCAGACTGACGCAGGCCCATCAGGGAGACTGTGACGGCCGGCTCCAGCTCCCCCGCCCGGCCGTCGCCCACTGCTGTCCAAGCCCTCAGCTCCTACCCCGGAGAGATAGCGCAGGGAGTCCTGAGTCACCGACCGGATAATTGCTGCCCTGAGCTGGAGGCTGGGGCTCCCACGACCGGGAGCACAGCACAGGGAGCCCGTGTCCCCTCGAGCTTGCCGGGTGAGGGGAGGCAGGTCAGAGGCTGGACGGGCCCCGTGCTCGGGGGGTTCTGCTTGCCGGGAGCCGGTGAGGCATTCCACTCGTGACAAAGGTCATGAGGAAGGAGGCTCGGCATACGCAAAGGCGGGATCGAGCCTCAGGAGTCCGCCCGGATATTCTCGAGCATTTCCGCCCCCCCCCCCCAAAAAAAACCAGAGTCTGCCTACTTTATTGCTTTGTGCTCTCACCTCTGACTTTACTGGGGGCTGTCCCCTACCACCATCTCGCTCTCTCTGTCAAAGAGTTAACTTACAGCTCCAATTAATAAAGTTCCTGGGCAATTAGGAGTGTTTAAATCCAAACCCCTCTGATGGCTCTCTAACTCGCCTGACAAGCTTACCCGGACTCCTGCAGCTATGCATACGATTGTTTACAGTCTCCCAGCCTCGAGAGGCATGGGAAGCTTAAGATATTCAAATAGCTTAGAGCCTCTCAGAGAGTTAGAAACTGTCAGAATAAACTAGTAAAGGATTTCATTGATGAGTCAATGCTTCTTGCCAAGTTTTCACATCCCCTGAATTGTATCCTTGAATGTGTATTAATTAATAGTTGGTATATAGTAAAAAATAAGTAGTGGCCTTGGTGTTAGTAACTTTAGACCCTTAAGGTAATAAATTCTTTCTTTGTTGTGAACCCATTACACATCCGCCCTATAGGAATGCAATTTTATCTTCGGAAGATGGTGCCAAACCTTGAAATAATTACTCTTAGAGAAAATAAGTCTTTGTTGATAAGTCTTTGTCAAGAGTCATAAAATATTAGTAGGCCTTCTGGCCAGAAGATGATGTAAATCACCTAAACCATTTGTATATGATAAATTTGCAGGAAAGAAACCCTGGTTTTTGATAAGAATCAAAGACTGCTGACTTTGCATCCCCTATTATCCTCTATGTGTAACTTAGGGTATATAAGACCCTGTTGAAAATAAAGCTACAGGCCTTGCTCACCAACGCTTGGTCTCCCCATGTCATTCTTTCTTTTAACTTCCAGCTGAGTCTCCATCTGGAGCACGGAACCCACCACGCTTACTAATTATGCCTGGGCTGCTAAGACCCACTCGAGAAGGTGTCTAGGGTGAGGCACCTTCCGCTATTCGAGAGGGCGCCTGTGGCCTACGTAAGTGGTGCAAACTTCTTGTCTTGAAGTTTTATTGGTCTCCCGCGTAAACCAAGCTACTCAGTTTCTTTTCTCCACTGAATTTTCCTACTGAGCTATCCTCATTCTATTACTCTTTATATCTTTGATAAATAAATAAATAGTCGCCGACGCTGTCTCCCCTTCGAATACCCTGGATCAGCCGGGGCTGGTCCTCGGCATCTGCTGGTGCTGGCAGGGGGCGTTTGTGAAGAAGGGGGAGTAAAGGGCACCGAGGCCCAGGTCCCCAGGAGGCGGGGAGCCGCCGGGCAGCCTGGCGGAGTCCCGTCCGGTTCCCACCCTCGCCCCTGCCCAGCGAGGCTCAGCGGGAGCTGGCGGCTCCTCTCTGGACGTGCCCCCTGCAAACTGCCCCTCTTCGTGACGGAAACCCATCTTGGTGGGCCGCCAGCTGGTCACGAGACGACGCACCGTCAGCAGCCGCTGCAGCATAAACGTGGCCAAAGGAGCCAGAACAATCGCAGAGAGGAACCGGCTGAGTGCTCGGGCAGCAGGAACCAGGGCCCAAGGCAGGTGGGAACCGGCCCGCAGGAGAGACATTCAAACGTCACGCCAGCAATCCCCGTGCCTCAAACAGCGCCCGAGACCCTCGCCCGGGGGCCAGCAGGAGGACCGCACACTCTTCCCACCACAGACTGTCTCCTTGCAGAGACGAACACCGAGCAGAAGGCCAGCAACCCCGCCAGTCCACACACAGAACGTGCTGGGGCCCACGGAGCCTTTCTGCCGCTGGACCACACACCTTCCAGTGCACAGGAGGCTTACTTTCTACACGCCGAATATAAACCAAGTGAAGGCCCCGCAGGCTGAGGGAGTCACGGCAGCGGTGCGGGGAGACACCAGCTGACTGGATCATGGCATCTGCAGAAAGCGCCCCTCGGCTGCCTGGGACCCGCACGAGGCTCCGGAACCCCGAGGCAAAGGCTCTGTTTGCACGGAGAGGCCTGCCTCAGAGCCTGGGGCTGAGGCCACCCCACGTGGTCTGCGCGTCAGGACAGGGACCGCTGGGGGCCACTAACATGTCCTGAGACCCGGGCCCAGCGGGAGGGGCAGGAGCCGGAGGGGAGAGTGGTCTCTGTGCACAGCCTCCCCGAGACCATCCCTGAGACCGGGAGTGTGGTCCCCGGCTCCCGGAGCCGCGCTCCTGACGCCCCGCTGGCCCCCACCCTGCCCCCTCCCAGGGGATCAGGAGGCCCGTCCCCTGCTGATGGAGGCTCAGGCCTCTGCGTGACCGGCCTTACCCTCCCTCTATCCGCCCCCACTTCCCGACAAGCGTGCAGGTCGAGTGGCCCTCGGCGTCTGTAACTCACTCCCCAAACCTGAAAACAGCCCTAAGTGTGTCTTCCTGTGCGGGAAGCCCACTTGAGAAACGTCGGTGTTTTCTGTCCATTCTCGAGGCCGTTTCTCAATCTCAGCTGTGTCACGGAGCACTCTCAGAGGAGAGGATGTTTAGATAAAGGATGGCTTTCCGGGGCCAGGCCTGCCGAGGAGGCTGGAGGGCTGGAGAAAAGCTTCCAGAACAGGACGCTCCTGCATAGGCCTGAAGGGCGCCGGGAGATCCCCCCGGGGAGGGCGGCTGATACAGCCAGCTGCAGCTGCAGGGTGCTGGGATGGCCCTGGGTAACGGGGAAACCATTCCAGACCCCAGCCGGTCCTCACCTGACAAGCACCCCACTTCCTGCAGCCCCGATCCTGATTCTTGACAGAGGACTTCCCTAACTCAGGGGGTTTTGCCTTTATAAGCCTTGAATCCTTGACTCAGAATCTCCCGCGCTGTAATCCTCAGTCTGGCTCAAACAGAACTTTTCTATTCCTATTACAGATTGTTTGTTGACTATTTCCATTGACACGATGGAAATACAGACAGCCCCCTCTGAACCGAACAACACTGACAGGTTACACGGCCCAGGGCAGGGAGGCGTATCACACAGCTCCTGGGGTCACCCCTTCAACGCCTGTCCTTGAGCTGGACTCCCTCCAGCATCCCCGTCAACAAGACATGGAGACCCCGTCTGGGTCGGTCAGCTGGCAGGAGCGGGGAAAGCCAGCCCAGTGGGGCCAGAGACCCCTGCCTCCTGCTGCCCCTCCCTGGAGGGCTTCCCCCGTCAGAGCCGGGGCCCCTCCTGTCAAACACCTCCCCAAGTCCCCTCACTGGCAAACGCCAGCAGCATGTGAGCTGATTCCCTCCGACCTGCTGCCCCACAGGATCACAATGACAGCGACTGAGCCAAGGCTCATCCACAGGGGTGAGCACAGACAGGGCCAGCCTCTGAGTTCCCGAGACGTGGAGCTGCACGCACGGGGAACCCGCGCACCCGAGACGCTGTCCCCAGGTTTTTCACGCAGAGGCAGACGTCCTCACGTGGGCGTCAGCCTCTCTGGGGTCACCCTGGAAGAGAAGGCGGGGCCACAAGCCGGCACGTTTCGGGGATCCGACGTGTTCCGAAGCCCAGCCCAGGGCGCAGCCCTCCTGCAGGCCGCCCGGGGCCCCACCTCCCACCGGCGGTCGTAGGCGTGCTGACGCGGCCAAACAGGCTGGTGCAGCGTGACCCTCGGGGACTGTGAGCGCCACAGCCCTCATCTACGTCTCTCCATGGGACTTCTTTCTCTCACAGGTTGATAGACGCTGGTTACAGGCGACGGACACGATGATACAGGCACACACACCTGCACACACCCCCTCCAGCCAGTCACTTCTCTCTCTAGTCTCATCGCACGGAGTTTTACACCACGATGCTGGCAGATTTGCCCATCTGCAGATTTTGCCCACAGCCGAAATGCTGTATGCTTTGATATTCTTAAAGATGCTATCTGACTTCCGTTCCTAGGTGATACAAGCTTGCTGGCTGATTGATTCATTGATCTGAAGACCCCACCACATAACTGGACAGATGAAGGAACAATTAAGTTCCTGCAGGAGGAAGGGATTTGCCCAAAGCAGCAGGTCCAGGGCAAAACCCAGGGGTCTGGTTCTCCATCCCGGTCCCAAGCCAGGGCTGTCAGGCCCAGGAACCAAAATAAGATTCCAAGTGGTCAAACTTGGATGGATAAATAATTTTGTTGTGCTCAGTCACTCAGCTGTGTCTGACTCTTTGTGACCCCATGGACTATACAACCCGTCAGGACCCTCTGTGCATAGGATTTCCCAAGCAAGAATATCGGAGTGGGCTGCCATTTCCTCCTCCAGGAGATCTTCCTGACCAAGGGACGGAACTGGCACCGCCTGCATTGGCAGGCAGATTCTTCCCCACTGAGCCACCTGGGAAGCCACGGACAATTAGGGGAAAAGGAAAAATTTCCTACGTGTTAGCTTTCACGATCTTGACGAGATCACAGCTCTTTCACAAGAGTCGTATTTACTGTTGGTTTCTACCTTCCATCAAGGTCGGGCAAGTAGCTAAGGGATGCAGGTGGTCCTTCCTGGGGCGGCCGCAGGAGGCAGCCACACCGCGGGGCCACCAGCCCAGCCAAGGGGTTTCAAGTCTTTGCAGCGGCAGAGCCAGAACAAGCCACGCCATCTGGCCCAGGGGCCGCCCTGATGGTGTCTACCCAGTGTGGTGGATGCAGGCATCATCCCAGCTCCAGCACCCACTAAAGGCCTGTGGGGGATTACCCAGTGGCCCAGGAACAGCCACGGCCAGGGAACTGAGATCCTGCAAGCCACGTGGCACAGCCAAAAGATAAAAAAATAAAAATTAATGAAAAGGGCTGTGGATTCGACACATACAACACTCACCGCACAGTAACCAGCGTTCACCCTCTCAGCCACAGCTTTAGACCTCAGCTTGATTTCGTCCAGTTCCTATCTAAACAGCGAGTACCACCACGTGCAGTGCTGGGGCCCTGGTGGCCGTCCACACAGACGCGGTTCGGGCCTGGCATCCGGGTCTGAGAGGCAGAGGAGTCCGCCCAGCTGTGAACGTGTCCTCAGCGTTGGCATGAATTTGGCGGGCGGGAGGGGGACTAGGCAAGTGTGTTTAAGTTGAGATAGAATCTCTGAAAAAATATCGAAACAATGGTGGAAAACAGCCCTGCCACCACCTGTTTGGGTTTCTGTCTGAAAACCTTTTCTAGTTAAGCCACCAAGAGCTGCAGCAGCACCGAGCCGTCCGGCCGGGCGGCAAGTGGCTCTGAGCCCGCTGGCGGTCCTGGCACCGGAGCCTCGACCACAGGAGGCCCGGGGCGTGCACGGGCCTGATGGCACTCTCGTGAGCTCCAGAGACGAGAGAAAAATAGGACAGATGACTTCTGTCCCCACCTCTGGACAGCGTGAGCAGAGGCTGGAGACGGAAGGCTGGGGCCCCCCTGCTGGCAACACCGGAATCCGCCCTGTTTCTTTTCCCCTCACACACCGGCCCCCCACGGCCACCCACCCTACCCCAGCTCCCCCCCCCGCCCCCGCCCCCAGCGGGGCCTGCCCCGAGGTACGCGGGCCATCCCTCCCGCCAGCTGATAAGGACGGGCATTAGTGCTGAGGATCAGTCAGCAAGGTTGTGTCTTGCACGGCCTGCAATTATTTTTTAAAGGGAAAAACAACTCACAAGAAAAATATGTAACTTCTTTAGCTCAGATCTGTCGCTCAGTCGTGTCTGACTCTTTGTGACCCCATGAACTGCAGCACGCCAGATCTCCCTGTCCTCACCAACTCCCGGAGTTGACTCAAACTCATGACCATCGAGTCAGTGATGCCATCCAACCATCTCCTCCTCTGTTGTCTCCTTCTCCTCCCGCCTTCAATCTTTTCCAGCATCAGGGTCTTTTCAAATGAGTCAGCTCTTCGCATGAGGTGGCCAAAGTACTGGAGTTTCAGCTTCAACATCAGTCCTTCCAATGAACACCCAGGACTGATCTCCTTTAGTATGGACTGGTTGGATCTCCTTGCAGTCCAAGGGACTCTCACGAGTCTTCTCCAACACCACAGTTCAAAAGCATCAATTCTTCGGTGCTCAGCTTTCTTCACAGTCCAACTCACATCCATACATGACCACTGGAAAAACCATAGCCTTGACTAGACAGACCTTTGTTGGCAAAGTAATGTCTCTGCTTTTTAATATGCTATCTAGATTGGTCATAGTTTTTCTTCCAAGGAGCAAGTGTCTTTTAATTTCATGGCTACAGTCACCATCTGCAGTGATTTTGGAGCCCAAGAAAATAAAGTCTCTCACTGTTTCCATTGTTTCCTCATCTATTTGCCACGAAGTGATGGGACCAGATGCCATGATCTTGGTTTTTTGAATGTTGAGTTTTACGCCAGCTGACTTCTTACCAAGTCAGTCACTATGGTTTTCAAAGAGAATGATTACACAAGCCCCCCCATCCCAACCCTTTTTTCCCCCAATTGACATGCTATTTGAGTAAGAATAGGCAATTTCAGCAACAATGCCATTCTTCCTTTTAGGTAAAGTTGGAACAAAATGAAGTCTATGAAGAAAACATGTTTTGCTTTCTTTTGTTTAAACCTTCTGCCCTCTGGATAATCTTGGAAGCGCCTTTGACACGGCAAACACAAGATAGAGATCACCTATCTCTGTCTTTCCGTCAAAGTGAAAGTACATCTGCCGAGCGAGTATGACATCGGGGAAATTTTATTGATGGGTGAGTTCAAAGAACTGTTAACATAACTGAGGGGTCAGAGTCAAGGCTAGCCTGAGTCAAAGGAATCAGGCGTCCTGGGGCTCGCAGTGGAGGGGCCCCAGGGTCCGGATGGCCCCCAGTAGCCCTGGCCCGGATAAGCACGCCTGGCTCAGCACGCGGGCGGTGGGTGGGCCTCAGGGAGGGGGATGGGGGTCTGGACGACACCCAGCAGCCCTGGCCAGGATGAGCACGCCCCGCTCAGCGCGTGGGCGGCGGGTGGGCCTCAGGGAGGGGGACGGGGGTCTGGACGGCCCCCTGGGAGCCCCGGCCAGGATGAGCACGCCCCACTCAGCACGCAGGTGGTGGGTGGGCCTCAGGGAGGGCGACGGGGGTCTAGATGGCCCCCCAGGATCCCTGGCCCGGATGAGCACGCCCCGCTCAGCATGCGGGCAGCAGGTGGGCCTCGGGGAGGGGGACGGGGGTCTGGACGGCCCCCAGCAGCCCTGGCCCGGATGAACACGCCCCGCTCAGCACGCGGGCGGTAAGTGGGCCTCGGGAGGGGGACAGGGGGCCTCAGGCCATTTCCTGTCAATCGATTTCCTGCAAGGCCCTGAAAACGAGCTGATGTTTGGAAATACCAAATCCACATGTGAAAGGACAGAGAAGTTAGCCTTGATCCGGATAAAGCTCCCAGTTTCCACAGTTCCTGGGCTCCAGCTGGGAAAGTGATGGCAACACTGGAAGCCAGGCGGGATGAACACCTTTCCCTCCAGAAGGGCTGCGGGAAACGGCCTGGCGTGTCTCACCTGCTGGCTCTGAAATGGAGGGGCTTCTGTGTTTGCTCTCGGGACACACGCTGCCTCGTGCCTGACAGCCAGACTCAGATGTCCACCCCCCGCCAGGCTCTGCGGGGTCCTGGGCGCCCCGAACCCACAGCACGTCTGTAACACTCACACAGCACAGAGCCGCGGCCCCAGCAGACCCCAGAGCTCGCTCGCCGCTGCCCCCGGGGAACACCTCTCACCTTCGGGAGCGCAGCGATGCTGGCCTGACCCAACGCGCCCCATGCACAGCCGCACAGACCCCGCTGGCAGCCCTGCACGGAGCGTGGGCAGCGTGCCCGCTGGCCCACAGCATGCCGGAGGCTCAGGCCAAGGCCACAGCAGAGCTGGGTCGGCCCCGCCACCTGTTTCGTGGGTTCAGTTGTATTGAGCCTGTATTTTGGGTTTGGCTCTATGGCATAAGTATGACGTAAGGTCAAGACAGAATTAAGTATTATCGTAATAAAACGAAGTCTGGATTAGGGTTCTTGGACAAGTTCCTCCGCTCTAACCACGCTTCGCTGTTGGGAAACCACCCCGGGGTGTGGGTACCGACGACCAGCTTCTGCGATGCACGGCGTCGGCCACCTGGAGGGGAGGGGCACGCTTTCTGAGGTCTGTACATTTTTAACCCCTTGCCCTTAAAAACGAAGGAGCAGAGGCCAGAGGAGCTGAGAGGAGGGCACCCAGCAGGCATTTGCTGAGGGAACAAACACGGCGCTTTACCTCCACACGGCCAGGCTGGAGCTTTAACGCCACTGGACAACCACCCGAGGGGGAAACGGGGACTCTGGGACAGTTTCGGGGTCTCACGAGCTACAGGAGGGACACGCACAGGTGTGAGTCACGAGGATCACACCAATGCGGCCCTCCCAGCCATGGGCATTGTCACACCTGAACCTAATGACAACCAGAAAGACGCCGTCCCCTCACTGGCAAGGACCCCGAGAAACAGCCCAGGAAGATGCCCCAACGCCTCATAAGCTAACCACAAGCAAGGGATGCCCTGGGCCCCTGCCCACACCTGCAAAGGGCCGTGTCTGCTCTGGGGTCGGCAGCCCACCTCGACAAACACAGTCTGAGACCTAGAGCACAAACAGCTGCCGCCAGAGGCTACGTTCCAGCCTTGCAACAGTCCTGAGGGGAGGCGCCTCGATCTAGAGTTGACAGGAGCTCCTGAGGGGGGGCGCCTCGTTCTAGAGCAGATGGGAGCTCCTGAGGGGAGGTGCCTCGATCTAGAGCAGACGGGAGCTCCGAGGGGAGGCGCCTCCTTCTAGAGTAGACAGGAGCTCCTGAGGGGAGGCGCCTCGATCTAGAGCAGACAGGAGCTCCTGAGGGGAGGCGCCTCGTTCTAGAGTAGACGGGAGCTCCTGAGGGGAGGCGCCTCGTTCTAGAGCAGACAGGAGCTCCTGAGGGCAGGCGCCTCATTCTAGAGTAGACGGGAGCTCCTGAGGGCAGGCACCTCGCTCTAGAGCAGATGGGAGCTCCTGAGGGGACGCGCCTCGATCTAGAGCAGACGGGAACTCCGAGGGGAGGTACCCTGGTCTAGAGCTGACGGGAGCTCCTGAGGGGAGGCACCTTGGTCTCCTATGGCAGACGGGAGCCCAAGGTCAGAGGCATGGGGAAGCCCCCCCCATAGGCCACTCGGGAGCTGCCCACCCATCAGGGCCAGCGGGGCCTGCAGGACACGGATGAAGGGAGAAAACCGGCCCCTCACAGTGAAGGTGAGACTGGCCCAAGCTGGGGCCCCGTCTGAAAGGTCTGAAGCCAGGCCGGGCAGAGGAAGTCCAAATCCAGCCCCGTTTGACCCAGAAAGCAGGGGTTGGCGGACCACGGCCCACGGTTTTGGTACAGGCTTTACATCTTCAAACAGCTGAAAAAACCGAAAGAAAACTAACCACTCCTGACATGTGACAATTACAGAAAAGCAGAGGTCACCGTCTATAGTGAGGACTCACTCTTGTCTGTCACGGGCTGTCACGGCTGTGCTCACACCGCAGGACAGATCGGAGCGGACAGGCCACGTGGCCTCGGAGCCTGAAACGTTTACCGTCATGGCCGTCATAGAGGGCTGGCAGCCAGGCCGACAGGACAGACGTGACTAGGAAGCCTGGGGCTTGATCAGTGCTTCTCGAAGCCAAAATGATTAGGTCCGGTCCATCTGGGTCCCCCAGGCCCAACCATCTTGGTGAGCCTGGTGCCTCCCTGCCCCCCACACAAAGCTGGGACCCACATGAGGTCCTGGCGGAGACCAGCATTGCACAGGTGAGGCGGGTGAGAACCAGCACCATCATGACCCCAGGGAAAGACGCAGAGCAGTGAACAACAGGGGCAATTCCTCCCGCCTCAGGGGCCCCGCCTCTAGAAGACCATCCCAAGGATGTGTGTGCAAAAACACCGCTGCTTTCCAAGGCTGGTGACTGCAGCTGCTAACTGCTGTGATCACAGAAGACTAGAGACCGAGTCCATAGACGGGCTGGCTGAATCACAAGGGAGTGCTGTCCACCTGTGTCCACACAACGTGCTGGCACAGAGTGACCCCCAGATGCGCCAAGAGGAGGACACGACAGCCTCCCCCAGTGAGAGCCGCTATGTGGAGCGTACCAAACCCCGAGAACTCTGAGACCACGAACCACACTGTCCACAAGTTCACACAGCCATGTAATCCCGGCCTCCAATGTCTCCCCAAAGTGTTCAGCCACGGTAATAAATCAGCCATCTCCTACTAACCTTTTCGCCTCTGAATCCACACAGGACTCGCAGACAGTTCCATTCGCCGATTAGGGTCCCTTTGTCTCGACACTGATAACCTGGCTTCCTGAGTGTCATCTGCTCCTGACAGTCGATACTATGCAGGTGCTTCTGACAGCGAGAGTCTGCGGCTGCAGGCACGGTCCTGACTTCCAGGCCAGCTCACCCTCACTTCCTTTCTCCAAATAACTGTCTGAAGATAAAACACGGATGGTGTCCAAGCACCGGTTTTGGCAGACCCTTATTCTCAGATGACTGAGGCCCAGGACAGATTCCCCATGACTGCCGTCTGAAGTCACCTGGTCCTGTTCTGATCCTTCTGGTCGGGAGACTCTGGGTGGGTCTCCTGGGATTCGCGTGTGTGCGAGCCAGGCATGTGGATCACCTGCTGCGGCGTCTCTTCACAGCGTGCGTGTTCTCCATCACTTCCGCTGTGTCCACCTCTGAGGCCCTTCGGAGGGCTGACCCTACGACCCTTCTGTAGCCCGCCAGGCTCCTCCGTCAACGGGCTTCTCCAGGCAAGAATACCGGAGTGGGTTGCCATGCCCTCCTCCCAGGGATCTTCCCCACCCAAGGACTGAACCCGCCTCTCTTATGTCTCCTGCATTGACAGGAGGGTTCTTTACCACTGAGCCACCTGTGAAGCCGCAGCAGGGGTAAATAACTGTTTCTCTGTCTCCCATTCACTCTGTAGGGCTTGCCTGCAGGGAGCCCCTCGCCGGAAGCCGTCAGAGCCAGGAGGCGCCCCCCACCCTGCCCGGTGTTCCTGGAAACCGTGGCGTGGGCTGGCGAACCCACGCCTCCTCCGCGGCAGCCTCAGGATGGCTGGCCGGCTGCGACTCACAGTAAACCTTGGCATCCGCACTCCGGCTGTCAGACTACATCCCGCGTTCTGTCGGGTAAAAAGTGGGGTGTGTGCCTACCGCTCAGAAGGCAACTAAGGGCATGATCAGAGCATCTTCGAGCAAACGCTCGTGAATTTCCTCACATAGAAACACAGGCAGTCAGCAGGGACCGTCCACGCTCTGGGCGGCAGCTCTGCCCCCGGCACAGGGGGCTCCACCCCGAGTCCCCACACGCCCAGCTCTGCACACAGCACCACCAGGGCCTGGACTGCTGACCCGGCCTGGGATGCTGGTGCTGCTGTAGTGACCTAGCGCTGAGCTCAAAGATGCCCTCCGCCTGCCAGCCCCACGTCATCACGGGCCGCCCATCTTCCCGCCTTGCCTGTCTGTGGCCCCCGCCCCCCACCCGACAAAGCTGCTGCTGTTTTTTACGTATCCACTGCCTGACTCTCACCAGAGCAGGAGCACGTGAGGACCCTGACCCCACTGAGCAGCACACGCAGGGCAGGGCAGGCACTCAAGCAACACCCGTGGAATGGATGAAACCGAGAGGGAAGCCAAGACTCACCCGAAGCACGACCACCCCTGCACAACTGGGCTCTGGTTCCCACAGCACCCTCGCCAGCCCCTCCCCGGCTATGCCAGGGTGCAGGACCTGACTCCTTCAGGTCGGGAGGGACCCCCGGGGGCGACCCCCACGGGCAGTGCAGCTATTGCTGACAATCAATTTAGCTCTGTATACATTACACATGCTCTTTGGCACGCCTGATACATTTCATTAAAAAACTGCTTATAATCCCATCTTTCCAAAATGCTAAAAAATAAAAGTGTCCATGTTTTAGGAGAATGTGGCCAGAAATAGAAGGCTGGGGCCAGGCTGACAGATTCCAACTGGCTCTCAAGTCTGATCCTGCTGGGATGAAGGTCAAGGCTGAGAGCAGGGCCAGCTGCACAGAGCTGCCCCCAGGCTGGGACACGGGGGTTACCTGGCCGCATCCGCCCACCCAGAGCCTCGTGCCAGCGTTACCTCTCTGCGCTCGGTGAGCTGGAAACGGAGGGGCAAGGCACGCAACAGGGGCAGAGAGGCGGCCGAATTAACAAATCTGAGCTGTTACAAAGACCCCAGCCTGATCTTACAGCCCTTGTGGCAATGAGAGCTGACCACAGACTGAAATTTTAACGGTGCAAATGCTGAAGATGTGGACCCACAGGCAGCATTTTCCTCCTGATACAATTAGGGTTTTAAATACCATGTGCATTGTATTTTACTGTACACAGTTGGCTAAGCTGACAACACAACTGCTCATTCAGATTAACAGAAAAATAAACATAAATCCCCATAATTTTAAAGGTGCGTTCATGCTTAGAATTACTTCAGAATAAAGACGTCTCCTGCATGATCATCAAAATTAAAAGGTAATAAAAGCCTGCCCTGGCCTGTGTGATGGCCTCTAGCTTCTGCCCATAAATGTTTTATGAAGTCATTCCTTCCTTTCGGTTTCCTCTTCTCCTTTCTTTTTGCACACAGTCCTACTTTTTTTTTTTTTTGGAAAAAGCTACAAAGACTCTGTGAAATGTGCACATAATGCACTCTCTAAGAAAAGCATCATTTCTTTGAAAAACTGCCAAAATAACTATTTTGCTTTTGCAGTATCTTGGCACCATCACCCGCTTGCTGAGCAGAGGGAATGCTCGCCAGTCAGAGCTCCGTGGTCCAGCAGGCGGCCCGGGTGTCGGTCAGGGCCCATCACCCTCACTGTCCACTCTCTCCCATCCCCCATCAGGATGGGGACCAGGGCCCATCACCCCACTGTCCACTCTCTCTCATACCCCATCAGGATGGGGGACCAGGGCCCATCACCCCACTGTCCACTCTCTCCCATCCCCCATTAAGACGGGGTCAGGGCCCATCACCCTCACTCTCCACTCTCTCCCGGCCCCATCAAGACAGGGACCAGGGCCCATCACCCCACTGTCCACTCTCTCCCGGCCCCATCAGAACAGGGGTCAGGGCCCATCACCCCACTGTCCACTCTCTCCCATCCCCCATTAAGACGGGGTCAGGGCCCATCACCCTCACTCTCCACTCTCTCCCGGCCCCATCAAGACAGGGACCAGGGCCCATCACCCCACTGTCCACTCTCTCCCGGCCCCATCAGAATGGGGGTCAGGGCCCATCACCCCACTGTCCACTCTCTCTCATCCCCCATCAGGATGGGGGTCAGGGCCCATCACCCTACTGTCTACTCTCTCTCATCCCCCATCAGGACAGGGGTCAGGGCCCATCACCTCACTGTCCACTCTCTCTCATCCCCCATCAGGATGGGGGTCAGGGCCCATCACCTCACTGTCCACTCTCTCTCATCCTCCATCAGGACGGGGCTCAGGGCCCATCACCTCACTGTCCACTCTCTCTCATCCTCCATCAGGACGGGGGTCAGGGCCCATCACCTCACTGTCCACTCTCTCCCGGCCCCATCAGGACAGGGGTCAGGGTTCTCCTTTTATCCCCGACGGTCTCCCTCAAGAATCCATTTATGCTGAAGCTTTAAAGAGCTCCTGAGGTGAACCATCCCATCCACACCCTTGTCCTCGGTCACCTCCACACCCTCATCAGCACACGGCAGGGACTGGCTTCCTCTGTCGGCTCTCCAGAGAGCTTCCTGCACCTCCCCCACCCTCCAGGACACACGGCGGTCTCACGACACAGAACCAGAATCCCCAGCCTGTTACTTACAGATGGATTTACGTCTGATCACTGGGCTGAACCACTAAGCTCGCGCTTAGTCCAGGGGGTAGGACTGGACCTGGAGTCTGGGGGCTGCAAGCTTCCACGCGGGTTCACAGGAGCACCTCACGCGGTACAGAAAAGGACAACAGAAGCGAGCCAAAGCCAGCGCTGTGGAAAAGCTCGTTTTGGCTTTCTTTAGCTAAGGAGGGAAACAGGAACCTGCAGAGGGCAGGGAGCCTGTCCACTGTGTCCAGAGGCAGGGTGCCCCGCCCAGACCAAGTAGGCGGGCGGGGCGCTGGAGGGCTGCACATGGTGGGGGACTCAGCACCGCCCGCACCACCTCAGCCTGGAGGATGTCCCCTCTGACGGACAGCTCGAGGATGACGGACAGCTCGCGGACATCAGACAGGAGGCCCGCCGGCGAGGTCGCACCAGGCAGTGGCGGCCCCCACCTCTGTCCGGCGCGACCTCGGCCTCACCTCCCAGCAACGATCAAAGCTTGACTCCCATCACCGCGGTAACCCACGGATGGAAGGGAGAACTGGGGGGCGGGGAGAGACCCTCCGTCACCCCCCACACCCTGCCTCCAGGTTCCCTCTGCTTTTTTTCTGTCCTGACAAACCACCAGAGGTATAGTTCATCACGTTCCATCTACTTGGTTTGAAATACTGCAATATAGGATGACTTTTTCAGACACAATTTCCTCATTTTTAAGAGTTTTCACTTGGGCTCCATCTGGGGCCACAGCTGACTGCTCTGAAAATCATCCTAAAGTGGTTCAGTTTCCTTTAAAGCTAGAAGCACATCTGGAAAAGCAAAGGGTGGCCCCTGTGTGTCCTGTGGTCAGTGTGCGGGATTTATATTAAAATGGTTCCTGCGGTCACAGCTGGAACGACAGCCAAGCACACGAGGACCCACTGCACTGCACCCTGCATGCCAAGATGACCACAGGGTGGACAGGGCAGGCGCCTCAAAACACGTTCCCAGCAAAAGCCAGCAGAGGCGACTGCGGTTCGGTGAGCGTTGGAGCAGAGGTCACTGGACGGGGCGGGCTGGGCTGGGCTGGGCTGCGGGCGGGGGTGTGAGGGTGCCCGGAGGCAGCACCTGTAACTTATTAACCACAGTGAAGCTCCACCATTTTCATAAGATGTGTCTCGGGGTCACCAAACTGGGAGAGTCAGAGAGGGACCAACCAGCAAACACAGAAACCATCCCTGAAATCACTCAGGAACAGCGTGATCAGTCAACACGGAAAAAACACTCAAACCACACCTGCCAGACCACCCAGGTCAGGTCAAAAACGGCAACATTTCTGGCTCTTTTACAAACTTTCTTGCCAAACAGGAAGGCATTTCTTACTTGAAAGAGGCAGGCGGCAAAATTCCACCCCCTCATTGGAGGCCGGGTTCAGTCTGACTCATTAGGAGTAGTATCGGTATCATGACTATAACGGCCACTTTCCATACAAGCACAAAATGGGGTTTAAAGGTGAAGACTGGCTTTCCCTACAACCTGAACCGCTGGCTCAGCCAGAACTGACTCCAGTAGTGTGCCCATGTCTGACTGCACGCTTCCCGGTCATCAAAGTCTCGCCGTCGAAAACCTTAAACAACGACTGCGGGTTCTCTAATTTGAGCCTTGTGCAAAAGTGTCACACAGAGACTGCCGGTCACACTGAGGGAACCAGACCTGTGCGACTCTCAGTGGGATCAACTGTTACTCACAGAAGAACAGCTCAACCTGAGCGTTTCGGGAACATCAGCAAAACCGCAGCTGAAGCCGATCAGCCTCCCTGGGTCCTTGTGTCATCCATTCTCCCCAGAATGAAGAGCTCGCTTTGCCCGATGAACGTGCACAGCGTCTCACCGGACCGGATGGACACTTCCACTCTTTAGTTTAATTGCAAGAAAACAGAGCTAACGCCGGCGGCTATCTGCTGACATTTTCCTTCTCAAGTGTCCTGCTTTTCGTTGCATGTAATGGCACCCGCTGCTCCGAACCCTTCCTGAAGGAGGAGGGCCAGATCGCGTCAGCAGGTCTCCTTCCTCGGGCAGCACTCCACTGCACTCTGGGGCCTGGGGGATGCTGATAGCAACACGCAGTTGCAGACCCGCTGGCCGTTGACCCCGGGGCGACGCTCCCACAGCCCCGGGGCAGCGGGTGCCAGCGGCCTGAGACAGGGGAGTTTTTGTTGTGGCAAGAAAAACAAAGCACCACCCACAAAGAGCCGGGCTGCTGTCGCTCTGCACCCTGAAATCTGCAGTTAGGGAAGGCGGACGACCCTGAGAGGCGGTGCTGAACTCCTCTGTCACGCTGGCGGCCCAAGCCGTCGCGTTAGTCCACCCTGAAATCTGCACAGTTAGGGGAGGGGAACGACCCTGAGAGTCACGCTGGCCGCCGACGCTGTCTCGTTAGTAAATTTCCTTTCAGGCCAATACAGCCTCAGTCTGGCTGTCCCAATGGCCTGAGGGTGGACCCACCACTGATGGCTGAGACTCCCAACCTGAAAATCTGATTTCTGCCCAGGTTTTCGTCTGCAGGTTAAAAACAAAGACAAGAAATCTTATTTCCATCTTCAACTTTCCGTTACTACAAACTCCTTGAGGACAAACCTGTTTCAGTCCAGCCTGGACGCACATAATATAGTGCTCAGATCTTGTAAAGTCTGCTCTGTATGCACAGACGAACACATTTTAATTTAATTTGTTATTTTTTTTGGCTGCACCACACAGCATTTGGGATCGTAGTTCCCTGACCAGGGACTGAACTCGTGCCCCTGCAGTGAAAGCAAGGCGTCTTCAGCACTGGACTGCACAGGGAAGTCCTCAGACTTAGCACATTTTAGGAAGAAACGGGGAAACCTGTGCAGCAGCCCTGGTCTCACTGATAAGTGGCACTCATGTGTCGATCACTTCAGCATCTGCCCCCAGAATCAAACAGAAACTCTAATCAGGCTAAGGCAGACGAGCCCGTAAACTGACGTGTAAGCGCTGGTTCTTCTCCATTTAAAACACCAAGGGCAGAAAGACACAGAGTAACACGGGGAGGGGAGGGGGCCGCGAGAGACTCAGGACTCAGGGAGACTCAGGGCAACACATGGCTTTTTTTTAATTTTGTGTTTGTTCTTGTTTTACGAAAAGTGTTGGTGCTCTTTGACCGATCAGTCAGAATTTGTTCTAACTTAAAACCCATGGACGGAGGAGCCTGGTAGGCTGCAGTTTATGGCGTTGCTAGGGTCGGACACGACTGAGTGACTTCACTTTCACTTTTCACTTTCATGCATTGGAGAAGGAAATGGCAACCCACTCCAGTGTTCTTGCCTGGAGAATCCCAGGGGCGGGGGAGCCTGGTGGGGTCGCACAGAGTCAGACACGACTGAAGCGACTGAGCAGCAGCAGCGGCAGCAGCAAAGATGTTCAAGTTGGCATTCCTCCAAATAAAGCCTGTGCACCAGCAGACTGGTCAGACGGTCTGGGGGTCCTAACAACCCCTCCTCCCCCCACTCACCTGCAGGAGCCTGGTTAGGGCACCGGTTACACACAGCACAGACGCACCCCGGCCGACAAGCTAGGACAGGAAAGGGCAGACCCACCCTCCCAGCAGTGGCAGGCTCCGCTGCAGCAGGAATACCCCGTCGGTGCCTGTGGGGGGGTGACGCGGCACACCCAGGGACCACCCCGGGCCGGCCGCCTCCCTCTCCAGGCGCTTCTCCCCCAGGGCTTCCCTGGCACCTGGGCACCCGCAGGCCACTCTCCTTCCCCAGACCTGGCTGGCCCAGCCCACCCCGCCCCCGCCCTCTCCGGCTCCAAGGTCTGGTGTGGGGGCCCCAGCTGCCTTCTCCCTGGGAGCCCACCTCTGTAACCCCCTCTGCAGCCCTCACCCCATACTGGCACAGGGCGCCTGTCTTCTCTGCGTCCACCGTCCACGTCCCCGCCCGCTACTTTATCACAGAGACACGGTGAGGGACCGACTCCCACCTCTCTCGAGGGTGAGCGCATGGATGTCACCCTTCAATCGCGGCACCGGCGTGGAGCCTGCTGAGGCTGAGCGTCGTGTGGCTCTGCTCCAAGCGTGCTCTCCGACTTCAGGAGAGACCTGCCGCCCGGGACACGCCCAGCAACGCCTCTCCCCCCAACCCGGGGCTCTGGGGGACGGCCTGAACTCTGCACACGAAGACCACAGAACTCGCTGCTGACGCGGGGCCGGCAGACCGGCCCTGAGCCGGAGTCTCCCGCTCCCCCCGCGGGGTCCTGCCGCCCTGGGCAGGGGATGACCGGGACGGACCCACGGCCCCCATCCACAGTCAGGCTGCCAAGGTGGGCGACCTTCCCTCCCGTGAAGATGACTTTGTCTCCGCAGGGCTGGGGGCACGCAGCCCGGAAACAGAGCAGGCGGCAGGTGGCCCTGCGCGCCTCCCCCGGAGACCCCCGTCTGTAACGGGGAGTCAGGCCGGGCTGTCTCAAGTGTGAACTGGAGACCCCCGTGTGTAACTGGAGTCAGGCTGGGCTGTCTCAAGTGTGAACTGGCCGGGGGAGTGGCATGGACTACGGTTTACCTGAAGGAGCCGCCAGTTCACACTCAGGAGCCACTCGAGGGTGACTGTTTTTCCCAACGTGCGACAATCCAGATTCATCGCTGACAGCTGGCGGCAGCTGCCACCCTCTCGGCTCGTGGGGCCTGGGAGGCAGCCGCACCGTCTCCTGATCCTATGAGGTGGAGGCCTGCAGGCAGCAGCTAAAGATAGCCGGAGACTAGGAACAGCAGGCACCCGAGGAGGCCGTCCGTGCCGTCACCGCAGACCGAGGCCCCGACCGGGGCAGGCAACGCGGCCGGCGGACCCCTGTGAGCAGCGCCCCGCCCTAATAAACCCTCGTGGCGTGGGTGAAGTGTGAACTGGGTGATCCGTGAGCCGTACAGAGTGGTTTCCAATCTGTGATGCCGCAGCAGCCCCGGAAGGGCTGCTCAGACAGAGACTGGGGTCCCCGCTGCCCAAGCCCCTGGACGACACGGCCAAGGCTGGCGCCCACCCTCAGGCTCCGTCACCCGGGTTCTCGGGCCGCTGGGCCCTGCTCGGGGCTTCAGGAGGGACGAGCCCTGGCTGGGAATCCAGGAGGACAGGCAGCACCCGACGCTGCCAGCGCAGAGGCCTGCTCTGCCCACCCTTTGTGCTCGCCGGCCCTGAGTGGCCAGAGCGGGGACGGGTCAGGCAGACAGGTTTTCACCCCATGATCTTCTTTCACGTCAGCACCTTGAGTCACGTGTGTCTATTCATCCAGGAAATGCAACCCGTCAGCGAAGCCATGGAGATAAAAACACGGAGAACACGGCACTGGAGACAAGCGATGAGCAGTGTTTTTAGTTAAAGCTGCGTGGAGACCGACAGCGAGACAGAGCTGAGTGGGTGTGGGGCGGGGGTCACCAGCTTCACGGGCCGGGACGATGCAGGGCCCGGTGTGGTCCCGCAGCCTCGCTGTGCACAGCCAGTCCCCACCACGTGCCGCCCCCGGCCACCCTCCCGCCGACCGGCAGAGCGGTCGACACCTCTGAGCAAGGAGCCCCGAGAGCCCGGGGCAGTTACACTGTGAACACTGGGGCCCCCTCAGCCCAAAGATCGTAAGCCCTTTTCCAAAAAAGCCTGCTGACCCTGGTCAGAGAGGGGCCGTCGCAGGAACCCTGAGTGGAACCACTACTCATTCCAGTTGTGAGTCGCGGAGACAAGTCACTTGTGCAAAGTACACAAGAAGTGTGGGCTCACGCCTAGCAGACGCCCCCAGCCCTGCGGCTGGGCCCAGGGAGGCTGCCTGGCCCGGAGCTTCCTTCTGGAAACGTGAACTGGGGGAGAAGAAGCCCCCTCACCCCACCCAGCCGCCCTGGAGGAAACTGACTGCCGGCCGGGCAGGACCCCGCAGAGAGACCCCCACACCCCGACCCCCGCAAGAGTCCTTCCTGTCAGAGAACAGGACTGTGCCCCGGTGCCAGATTTTCAATCCCTACAGGAAGAGACCAGTTCTTTCTGTCGCCTGGTTTCTCCCGTGTTCCCAGCAGCTAACATGACTCTTGGTCCAGTGGGTGCTCCTTAATTATTGGTGGAATAAAGTAAAAAATGCAGCTGAACTCGCTGAAAACAGAGCAGCAAGTTATCACCAGAAACAGAGACCACCGCCACCCTGATGCAGGTAAAGACTGAAGGCGGGAGGGGAAGGGGCGACAGAGGATGGATGGCATCACCGACTCGATGGACGTGAGTTTGAGCAAGCTCCGGGAGATGGTGAAGGACAGAGAGGCCTGGCGTGCTGCGGTCCATGGGGTCCCAAAGAGGTGGACACGACCGAGTAACCACAACAACGACACCTACAACACTGAGTTACTTTAGAGAATTCACAGTCCGCATGCAAGAGTTTTAAAGGTGTCAATTGAGTGAAACTTTACAATGTGTCCGAAGTTTTCCATAAGATTTCCCAACCTCAGGCCTCCACAGAAACCCCAAAGGCAGGGGCTTGGAGAACCTGCGGGCTGCTGTTGCGTGAGCAGGCGGAGGTGGGGACACCGGTGGTGTGGACCCCGCCCCCGCCCCTCCCTCTCCTGGCCCTGCCCGCCTCTCCATGCGGCTCTTCCATCCGCTCTTCCTGATGCAACCTTGTTCCCTTACTGAGCTTACGGATCACCTCTCCCTCCGGAACGTTCTTCCATCTCATGCCCTCTGACCTCAGTTCTGTGCTCGTGAATGCTAATCCACCGGGTCGGGTTACTGAGACCGCTGCCGTTGATAACACTGCTAATGAACTAAAACCGCCGTCACAGACCATCACCTGAAAACTCAGGCTGTCTCTCCAGGGCAGATGAGTGAACAGACCCCCAAGCCAGGACCACCTGGCCCGAGAATCATAAACCAGGGGCATCCTGAGCCCCAGAACTGAGATTAAGCAGTGTTTCCAGATGATGGCTTATCGCGGTCTCTCTGTTTTTCCCCTAAAAGAAAACCCCACCTCCGCGCCCAGAGAAAGTGGATCTGAGGCTTCTGCCCTAGCCTGGCGCCTGCAGAAAACCCGGACTTCGCTGCAAACACCTGCTCTCTGAGTCTGGGTGACTGTGGCGCAGGCTCACAGCCCGTGCTTGGTCACACTGAGCTGTATACTTTTATAATAACTAGTGATTTAGTTAGTAAAGGGTTCTGAGCTCTGTGCGAGCTCCAGCAATTTACGTGAACCCGAGGAGGGGGCGTGGGGGCCTCTGTAGCCGGAGCGTCAGGAGGCCAGGTGACGCCTGGACTCGGGCTCACGGCTGGAGCAGAGGGTGCTCCTGGGACTTGGCGACATGGGCAGAGTCAGGAACGGGCTGCATTCTGGAACGCTCTGCGGGGCCGGAGAACAGGCTGGCCGAGTGCAGGAGCCCACCTCCACCCTCACGAACTGGGCCCAGACTGTCTGAGCTCCTTCGCCAGAGCCGCCCTGTGTCCTAACTTCACACAGAGGAGAAAACTGCCCTCACCTTGTCTCTGAGGTCCTGAAACAGGCTGAGCGCGGACTCCCAAGGGTGGAAGCGGGGTGGAGGCCAAGCTCTCCACCAGGAGCGGTGTGGCTGGCTGGCAGGGAAGGGCCCTGACCGACCACAAGGCGCTGACCAGATGCCCGCCCGGATGCCAGGAGGTGGCAGGAGCAGCAGGTGTGGCTGGAGAAGGACAGACAGATGCAGCTGGAAGCCTGGGGGAGGGGGCAGGGGGCGGGGAAAGGAGGGCGGAGGGTTCTGGAAACAAACCCACAGAGGCGGATTCGGCGGGCTTCTCTGTCCAGGCTCACACGCTTCAGGAGCCCCTGGAATTTCCTGGGTGGGGAGTGCCCTCTCACTCAGCCTCACCTCCTGAGGGGACTCAGGTGGGCCTGTGAGGACGAGGTTGGAGGCCCCACAGCACGCCGACCTCTGCGGAGGCTGGGGTGGGTGCTAGGCTCACTGAGACCCAGGGGGCAGCCCGGGCAGCTTCCCGGGGAGCGGGCACCTCAGGGCAGGGAGGGACCCCTGGGGATGCAGCAGAAAGCCTGAGCCCCAGTCCCCCAGATGCGGCTCCCACAGCCTAGGGCAGAGCTGTGTCTTTTATAAAAACTGGAACTGTGCAGGCTGCACTTTCACAGTGAGTTTGGGAGTCGCTCGGGGCTTCCCTGGTGGCTCAGCTGGTAAGGAATCCACCTGCAATGAGGGGGACCTGGGTTCGATCCCTGGCTTGGGAAGATCCCCTGGAGGAGGGCATGGCTCCCCACTCCAGTATTCTGGCCTGGAGAATTCCATGGACTGTATAGCCCATGGGGTCACAAAGAGTCGGACAGGACTGAGCGACTTTCTAACACACGGCTGAACGCTGGAACCCGAGGGTGGTGAGGATGGCGCCCACAGCAGGGCCCAGGGCCTGGCGCCGCCGCGGCCCAGAGTCGTGACCCCGGGTCGGGACCCCGCTGGGGTCGGGGAACCGGCTCAGAACTCGCTCCCCAGGTGTGGCACCAGCTGTGTGACCTGGGCGTGCAGCCAGTCTCTCCCCCCCTCCTCACGTGAAAACTGGGTCACACCTTGGCCACGACACGCTTGTCGTCGTCTTAAGCGGCACCTGTAGGCCCGGTGTCCTGGGCGCCAGAGGCCCGGGTCCCGCAGGCTCGGGACGCCGTGGTCCGGGGCGGGGGCCAGGTCACGTCTGTCTGCCGCCATCACTTGTCCAACGGTTCCCCGCACTCCAGACCGCGGGTCACACTGCCCAGGACTACTGAACCCAACTGAGTCAGACCTGCCCTGGAAGGTCAACCTGCAGCTCCTCTCAGGGAGAGGCTGCCTCTCCTGGGGTCCTCGGGACAGACTCCTCCCTCTGCTCATGCGAGCCTAACTCTGGGCAACAGCCTCTGGGGAGGGTCTGGAGACAGGGGACCCTGACCACAGCTAACCGGCCTCCTTGCAGCACTGGCCCTCCATGCCTCGCTCTCAGCTCACACTGCCTTCTGTCTGTGACCTCAGATCAGAATGGATTTACATTCTGCAGCAGCCGTGGGCCGCGCGCTCCCGGGCCTGTGCAGGGTAGGGGTAGGGGGCAGTGGGGGGTTCTCACTCATGGCCTGCACCTGCCTCTCTGCTGGCCCCCCCAGGGACGGTAAACGCATTGCAGGATGCTCGGGACGGTGGGGGGGGCCCTCTTTATCAGACCACAGAGCAGCCGCAGCGCAGGCAGGAAGCTCGTCTCGTCACACTAGGACCTCTCCCCTCCCACCAAGTGTCTCCTCTCAGTAGTAGCAGAAAATGTCCTGAGCTCTGCTGCTTGTTTTAACTTGCCTTAATGGCAAAAGCTTTATACTTTTCTTCAGATTACAAAAGCAATACATGATCAGTATAAAACTTTTTAGCACAAGACAAACAGATGAAAATAACAATAACCCACAACCTTGACATCCAGAGGTAATCACTAGTTAACACTTCTTTGTATACTTTTCCACATTTTTTCTATGCATATATTTATATGAATCCATTTGTATGAATTTGTATTTATATGAATACAAAGGCATATATACGAAAAACAGGATCGTGTCAGATGCACAGTTTGTAACATGCTTTTTTCACCTAATACAGTATAAACTTCTTTTCACATCAATAAGCCTGAATCTACATCCTCTCGCTAAAGGTCTGCACTGTACTCCTTTGCACAAACTGTCAGTAATGTACCGGTTCACAGAGTGAAGCTGCTTTCTTTACTGCAGTCAACAAAGCTGCAAGGAACGTTTCATTTTTGCTTTATTTTGAAGTACTGCTATACAGTATTATATAGGTTATAGGTGCATAACACAGGGATTCACGACTTCAAAGGCTGTCCTCCACCTGTAGTTACTGTATTATAGGTGCGTAACACAGGGATTCACGACTTTAAAGGCTGTCCTCCACCTGCAGTTACTGTAAACGAGGGAACACTTTCGTCTGGCCATCTTTGCGCATGTGGACCATCAGTTCCTGGGGCGAATTCCTAAAGGTGGAATGGAAATGTTTATTCTGCATCAAGAATAAATAAGATTATTCCTACAGCCTACATGTTAATTAATCTCTGACATTTTAATAGTGTTTCAAGACAAAGTAATAAATGGGATAATTTTATACTTAAAAAAAAGGACAGACTTTTATATTTATTTGCGTTTTCAAATTGCGTCTCTCCAAGTTTAAACACCTGGGGCAGAGGATCACTGAATTATCTGGTGCATCAGGAGGACAGACCTTGGCCACAGGCCTCTGGGCCCCGCCAATCACGTGACAAGACGCGGCCCACAATGTTCAATTATAACACACTTGTAGTCAGATCAGGCTTGGGCTGTCAACACAAGTCTTTTCTGTTAAAACCAACAGCAATGTTTTAAGCCTCCCTCGGCCCTTAATATTCATTCTGTTCTAAAACACTGGCCTTTGAGCCACCTGTGCTCAAGGGCTAAGTGCTGACTCAAAGCCCACCAGACGGTCCCCAGACAACCTCCTTGGAGAAGCTTCCAAGAACCTAATTGGGGGGCTCCTCTTTCTCCGACTCCCCGCTCCCCAGAGCCCGGCACACACAGTGTGAAGGTGGGACCCCGCTGAAGGCTCTGTCACCCCTGAGATTTCAAAGGACAGTTGCAGCTGTATTTCTGGTTAGTTGTGCAGACCGTGTGTAAAGTTATAAAACTGTTAACTGGAAAAGCTGAGTTCGAGTTGGCTAAGAAAATTTTATCAGCAAAAATAAAAAACAGAATGAACATCATTAGTGGAAAATTAATTTAACATTCTTAAAGCTGCAAAAAAAAAAAAATCCAGATACTTTATTTCCATTGCTTTTATCCCTTTTTCCAACAGCAAAGCAATGAGTGCTTCTTACAGAAAAGGTGGAAATAGAGACAGGCAAGGAGGGTCTCATGCAGGGAGCGGGATGCAGGCAGCCCTGTTCTAACGCACACACAGCGCTCAGCTTTTAAGGGCAGTGTATAATGTCCTGTTTTCTCACCTACCACCACAGTTAGTGAATTCAATACCATCAGATTTGAGGAAATAGGACTGCCGTTACAAGCAGTACAGAGAAGCTGAAATGAAGTAACACAACAAACCCCTAAACCTGTAACACTTCAGTAGCACAGTGACACCTGTAATGCACACACCAGCTGGCCCGCACCGTAACGTCTGTGACACACAGCAGCGTCGGCACTGCACAGCAGCGTGAAGGCCGCAACCTGGGGTATTTACTCTCAACCCAAGTCCGTATGGTTTTAAAATGTTTTCTAAATCTGTGTTTTCCAAAGAAACCCGCGGGTCCTCTTGGGCCACGGCCCACCTAAACCCTGTGATGGGCAGCCCTGTCTGCTTTGAGCCCAATCGTGCATTCTGAAATAAAATCGGATACGACTCAGGAGTAAAAATTGAGTCTTCGAGCTGTGAAATGTCACGGACCTATTTCACCAGCTTTTAGGTGAGGCCATAATTTGCACCTGACGTTCTGTCCTGCTCATTCTGCTAAGACTTGAAAAAATCTCTCCACGAGTAGGAGGATCTCTGCTCTCTGCTCTTGGTCCCCGTTCCTGTGGAAGCCGCAGCAGAGAGCTCTCACCTCCTCGCTCTCAGAACAGCCTGAGCCCCCAAGTTGCCCCAGGCCCACTACCCCCGTGCAGGGCACCAAGCCCAGGCTTGTGTGTTCATGGACCTGAGTGCAGAAGGCACGGGGCTCAGGCAGGTGCCCCAGCCACCTTCCTTGAAACTACGGTTTCTGCTCTTTGATGCATCCCCCATGCAGCCCCCTCTGAAGCAGAAAGAGGAGGGCAGTCTGGAAGGGGAGCCAGGCCAGCCCCAGCTCTGCTCCTTCTTCCGGTCACCCACACCCTGCAGGGACTTAGAGGTGGGGCTGGGGGTCCTCCCAGAGGCGGAAAAAGTGCACCTGGCATTTCCTCCAGCTGAGATGGAGACATCTCTGGTGGAACCTAGAAAGTGCCCCCTGAGGATCCAGGATGAGGGCAGAGGTGGGAGAGAGAAGACCCAGCCTGTCTCGCAGGAAGAAAGGCAGGTGGGGGACAGTGAGAGGCAGGACGGCAGGAGAAGCCCCGGGGGGAACAGAGGGGATGGAGCCCCTGGTCAGCTGGCGGCTGCATTCCTGACCTTCCTGGCCTCAATTGGGGACACCTAACCTGGTATCTGATTTCCTTTCATCCTTATCAACAGTTAGCTGTCAGCAGAAGATTAAATGGCCAGAACGTGATCTTACCACAAACAAAATGGGAATAAAATTTCCATTCTGCCTGGAACAACAGCGGCCTTGAGAAGCCACAGCTTAAACAAGAATCAGAAACCCACAAGATCACGTAAGACTCAATGCTGCCATTCACATGGCGCACGGCTCCTTTCTATCTGAATGTGCTCAATAACAAGGATTCTTACATCCGTAAGAACTAGGAAGAAAAAAAAATCATTCCACAAAGACCCATAGAGCTTTATGTACTCTATTACGTAATGCTGTGTGGATGAATTTACAACTATCCCAGGTCCGCAGAAATCCAACTGAACTTGTTTTAAACATTCACACCTCTGTTCACAGCAACCAAAGGCATCTTGTTTGGATATTCAAACACACGGCAACAGTAGGTCTATCTGGGCTCTGGGTTCCGGGAGCGGCTGCCAGAAAACCACCCACTTTCAGATAATCACGATTGTGTGATCACTGACCTAGAGCCAGACATCCTGGAATGTGAAGTCAAGTGGGCCTTAAGAAGCACCACTCTGAACAAAGCTAGTGGAGGTGATGGAATTCCAGTTGAGCTATTTCAAATCCTGAAAGATGACGCTATGAAACTGCTGTACTCAATATGCCAGGAAATTTGGAAAACTCAGCAGTGGCCACAGGACTGGAAAAGGTCAGTTTTCATTCCAATCCCCAAGAAAGGCAATGCCAAAGAATGCTCAAACTACCGCACAATTACACTCATCTCACACGCTAGTAAAGCAATGCTGAAAATTCTCCAAGCCAGGCTTCAGCAATATGTGAACCGTGAACTTCCAGATGTTCAAGCTGGTTTTAGAAAAGGCAGAGGAACCAGAGATCAAATTGCCAACATCCGTTGCATCATGGAAAAAGCAAGAGAGTTCCAGAAAAACATCTATTTCTGCTTTATTGACTATGCCTAAGCCTTTGACTGTGTGGATCACAATAAATTGCGGAAAATTCTGAAAGAGATGGGAATACCAGACCACCTGACATGGCCCCTGAGAAATCTGTATGCAGGTCAGGAAGCAACAGTTAGAACTGGACATGGAACAGACTGGTTCCAAATAGGAAAAGGAGTACATCAAGGCTGTATACTGTAACCCTGCTTATTTAACTTATATGCAGAGTACATCATGAGAAACGCTGGGCTGGAAGAAGCACAAGCTGGAATCAAGATTGCCGGGAGAAATATCAATAACCTCAGACATGCAGATGACACCACCCTTATGGCAGAAAGTGAAGAACTAAAGAGCCTCTTGATAAAAGTGAAAGAGGAGAGTGAAAAAATTGGCTTAAAGCTCAACATTCAGAAAACTAAGATCATGGCATCCAGCCCCATCACTTCATGGCAAATAGATGGGGAAACAGTAGAAACAGTGTCAGACTTTATTTTGGGGGGCTCCAAAATCACTGTAGATGGTGACTACAGCCATGAAATTAAAAGACGCTTACTCCTTGGAAAGAAAGTTATGACCAACCTAGACAGCATATTAAAAAGCAGAGACATCACTTTGCCAACAAAGGTCCATCTAGTCAAGGCTATGGTTTTTCCAGTCGTCGTGTATGGATGTGAGAGTTGGACCATAAAGAAAGCTGAGCACTGAAGAAGTGATGCTTTTGAACTGTGGTGTTGGAGAAGACTCTTGAGAGTCCCTTGGACTGCAAGGAGATCCAACCAGTCCATCCTAAAAGAGATCAGTCCTGACTGTTCATCGCAAGGACTGATGCTGAAGCTGAAGCTCAAATCCTTTGGCCACCTGATGCAAAAAGCTGACTCATTTGAAAAGCCCCTGATGCTGGGAAAGATTGAAGGCGGGAGGAGAAGGGGACGGCAGAATGAGATGGTTGGATAGAATCACCGACTCAGTGGACATGAGTTTCAGTAAGCTCTAGGAGTTGGTGATGGACAGGGAGGCCTGGCGTGCTGTGATCCATGGGGTCGCAAAGAGTCAGACACCGCTGAGCGACTGAACTGAACTGCTGAACTTAGCCCTTTCTGGGTGTGGGTTCGGCCCTGGGCCTCGGAGGGCCTCCATGTGGTTCTGTTCAGCAGATATAAGGGCAGGTGGGCCCTCCGCCCAGCCCCGCTGAGCTCTGCCGCTAGCCAGCACCACTCACTCAGCACTGCCCGGGTGTGGGGGAAGTGGGGCCAGGGCACCTGAGACCCCAAGGAGCGGCAGCGACGGCAGCAGGAGCAGACTCTGGGCCTCATCCGGCCCTGGCCTGACAACTGACGTCACCACCAGTCGTCTCCCGTGGACTGTGCTGGCCGCCTGAGAACCAGCCCCTCCGTCTCCCCTCTCATTAAAGACCTAACACCCGGTGCCCCACCCACACAGAGAAAGCCAGCCGCAGATCCCAGGGGTCAGAACCCGCCTGAGACAGCAGAGGCCGCCGCCCACGGGCCAGGGGCCCCGCGCCACCCCCAGAGCAGGGCTGGGCCCCTTGCTCCCAGAGCTCCGTCTATCCCCCATCACAACCCGTCCTCTGGGGGCGCTGCGCCTGCCTCCCCCTGTTTACTCCACCTGCTGGAGAGCCGTGCGTGTGTGTGTGTGCGTGTGAACCACGCTTACGAGCGAGGACATGGACTCCAGGGGCGTGTGGACGGCGTCCCCGGCCGCAGAGTGACATGTGGATTTTACACGCTGGAGGCCTCGTCCTGGCCTTGAAGCCAGAATCCAGGATCTACTGAGAAGGTGGCTTTGCAGAAGGGTCCCGGGGCCAGCGCCTGGACCGTCACTTCCCAGGCCTGCAAGTCTGTGCATAAAGTCTTCTCAGCACTTCGCTGGCTATAGGCCTAGAGGTGGTCAACCCGTGGCTGGAATGAACATGCTTGATGCTGGGCGGGTGGTAGGCTGGGGTCTATGTCCCGACCCCCGGGTCCTCCCACGTCCCCGTCCCCCGCAGGGCCAGCGAACCCAGGGAGCTGGCAGTGGGCAGCTTGGGCCAGCACAGGACCTGCCATGGGTCCACGCGGGCTGCAGCCTTTATCCAGGTCAAGACGTGAACCAAACTGCCCTTTCCTCGGGCACTGGTGGGAAGTCAGTCATCAGCCGACAAAGTGCAGAAGGCGCCTGACCCGTCTGCAGCGAGGCTGGGCCAAAAAAGAGAAAGACCAGTGCCGGCCGGCGACCACGTCCCAGCGGAGCACAGGCCTCTGTGGGGACGAGCCTCCACCGACCCCAGCCCTGACGCCCCTGCGAGGTGCGCCGGTAACGGGATGAGAGAAGCCACGCCCCCAGCCCTGCCGCCCCTGACACGGGCACAGGTAATGGCTGAGGGAGGCCACGCCCCCAGCCCTGAGGCCCCCTGCCACGTGCTCAGGTAATGGCTGTGGGAGGCCACGCCCCCAGCCCTGAGGCCCCTGCCACGTGCTCAGGTAACGCCTGAGGGAGGCCACGCCCCCAGCCCTGACGCCCCTGCCACATGTTCGGGTAACCACGCCCCCAGCCCTGACTCCCCTGCCACGTGCTCGGGTAACGGCTGAGGGAGGCCACGCCCCCAGCCCTGAGGCCCCTGCCACGTGCTCGGGTAACGGCTGAGGGAGGCCACGCGGCCGTCTTCAGGAAGCCGACGCCGGAGCTCGCCGAGGACGCGCACCGCACTCTCTCATCTTTACTCTTCAGCCAGCTCTTCCGAGGACCACAACGCGCAACCGGGGCACCTCGCCGGCTCCTGACAGCCGCGGCTTTTAACGAGCCACACTGTTTAAGAGACAGAAGTGTTCAACTTTACAACGACGTTTCTTGTTAATCAATTAAGTACTTAATAAGAACGGGGCTTCGTGCTTTTGAAACCATGCTGCTGTCTAAAAAGTGGCACAGCAATTTATGAAACCAAACAATTTCAATTTAAGAACAACAACAAAAAAACGTCATATCACTTTTGGAGCAGAAATAACAGGAAACTGCTTGTCACAGACCCAACAATTTTACAGAAAAAAATTCCTCAAATTTAAGTTTCATCCATTTCTTAATCTTTTTTTTTTAGATAGTAAAAGAATAAACATTATAGATAAACTCAAAACAGAAACTTTATCTGATCCAGTCAATCAACAGACTGTAGTTTCTGGAAGAAAATTTCTCATAAAGTGCTATAATTCCTATTATCAATGCACTTAGGAGAAAAGCATATGGCTTTCTAACACCATTAAACAAACATCATTATGAGCTACACTATTTGAGTGTACTGCCAACTAGATATAACTCTTAGTTATGAGATATTCTGTCTCATTACAGAATTACTTGTTTAATGACAAGTATCAGGTTTTCTTCTCTGGAGCAATAATCACCACTCGCTGTTCTCAACAAATACATATTAAGCAAAACATAAAGCCCAAATGAATCCTCACATTCAAGTACTTAAATTTTAATAAAGCTTACCATCACCAATTATTTAAAAGAAAAAAGAAAAAAAACCCTCCTGCCAAGGGTACATTTTCCATTAAAATTTAATCAATGCTTAGGTTTCAATAAGTCTTCCCATGACCCTGATAAGATCTTTTTCATTGATTAAAAAAAAAAAAAAATGCTTCCAAAAAAGCAAGATAAACAGTATCAAATGTAGAATAAACTACTTAAAACAGCCCGTAAATCAGTTTGTATTTAGGAAGATGAAAAAGTTTTAGAAACGGATGGTGATGATAACTATGCAAATGTAACTTAAAGCCAATGGATTATATTATGCGCCTATCTGGAAATGGTTTAAATGGTAAATCTTATGTATATTTTACCACAATAAAAAAAAAAAACTGCCCATAAACCAACCTACGGTACATTCACTCACTAGGTCAATGCATCTTTGTAATGTTACAACCATCCTAATTTATTATGTCACATCTTCATTTTGCCATGTAATTCCTTTTTTATACTTTTATTGGAATATACAGTTGATTTACAACATTGTGTTAGTTTCGAGGGTGAGCAAAGTGCGTCTGTTGTGCATACACACGCAGCCGCTCTTTTCACATTCTTTCCCCTGCAGGTCCTTACAGAGTATTGAGTACAGCTCCTTGTGCTTTACAGCAGGTCCTGATGATTTTAAACCAAATTTAAACCTTTATCACAGGTAACATACATACTCCATGTTTTAAGTAATGGAATTTTAGGGGCGGCCACGTGGCCCTACTGTATAATGTGACCGTAACACACCATTTCTGCCACACCGCCCCCACTGTCCACCGAGGCCTGCTGCGCTGGGCTGGCCTCTGGCCTCCGTGGACCCCCAGCCCTGTAATTCTAGGGCCCAGAGCCACCCCGTCCCCCCAGATCTGGACCCCAAGCCCTGTGATTCCCGGGCCCGGAGCCGCCCCGTCCCCCCAGATCTGGACCCCCAGCCCTGTGACTCCGGGGCCCGGGGCCACCCCGTCCCCCCAGATCTGGACCCCCAGCCCTGTGATTCCGGGGCCCGGAGCCACCCCGTCCCCCCAGACCCGGCTCCTGTCACCTCCCCTTCCTTCCCACTGCCCGTCTCCTTCTCATCCCCAGCCCTGCCCGACACGCAGCCAGCCTACTGCGTGCCTATTTGCCGTCTTCGCCCTCCACAGTGTCCCCTGTGCATACAGCGAGTGTCAACAACCATCTGGTGAACAGCAATGCTGAGCACCTAGTGTGCACTGAGCTCGTCACACGCCTCCCCCTGCTAGAATCCGCAGGCTTGCCCCCCACCTGAGCTTCAATGTCAGAAAAACAGTGGGAAGAGCTGGACAGTATCAGACGTGAGGACACACGCAGACTCTAACCACAGGACGGTCACCCCAGCTTTCTAACACATACACTGCCTTCAGGTGCCTCCCCAAGTCAAAAAGTGCGCGGACACACCTCACGGTTATCTACGACTTTAATGGCTTATCTATTCGATCCAAATCAAAATGACTATTTCCAAACACTTCCTAAAGAGAAAAGGGAAGTTAAATCACTCCACGTGCATGCAAGTGGTCCGTCCCTTTCAGATCCTTTACATGAAAAGGATGGACAAATCCAGGCCTGCCTTACCTTCAGATCACTTATCTCCTGCACCAATAATCGCCCCATCACTTTGTTCCAGGGAATAATAACTTTAATTCCATGATTTAAAAACTCATGTTTTCTGGGCAGGACACTGAGGCCCTCCTGAAAAATCACACAGAAATCCAGATGACGCTCCCATGGCAGAACTTCATTGTCCCTAATCCTTTGCTGAAAATAGGCTGGAGGAAATCCTCTTTTCTCTGAAGGAGGGAGATTACGTAACAGATGACCAGCCTGTAAATTTAGCCGCCTCCTTTCATGACAGCGGGGTCTGTCCGGAGCAGGTGGGAGGAACAAGGCCGGCACCCAGGGCAGAGGCAGACACACTCGGCCTGGAAATAAACTTGATCTTGAGGGGCAGATTCCATCAACTGAACAGACAGTTCAGAGAAGACAGAGGGGGCGCTCCCCCAACCCCGGGTCCTGTGGCTTTGACAAGGGCCCCGGCATCAGACAGACAGGGCCAGCCCCCAGCACCAGAGGCCGGGCCAGCTCCCCGCCGTATCAGGGTCTCTTCCGACAGGGCTGTGTAACAGCCTGAGCAAGTTTTTAATGAGAACCAGGCTGCGATTACAGGGAGACCTAGGAAGGAAAGCTCCTCAGCGCTGGCTTGGGAACTCTCAGGTCACCACGAAAGCCCAGCATGCGTGGGCAGCAGGGTGACCCCACATCCTGGGCCCACAGAGAAGTCACGTCCCTGTCACCCTAGCGACAGCTTGGGGTCACCTTCCAGCCACCCCGTTTCGATTCTGCTGGAGGTGAGGAGGCTGCCCTGCACAGAGCAGGCCGACAGCACGGCCCCTAAAGCTGATCCCATTGACTCGGGGACCGGCCACTTCCCAGCCCCCTCCGCCCAATCCAGTTACGTGGGGGACATCTGTCCGGTCAACGAGACAGACGCTGCGGATTTAGTCCTAACAAACCCAGACGACACTTGACACCAACCACCACTCTGCTTCCAAGCCTCCTAGCTAGTGCTAGAGTGTGCTCAGTTGCTCAGTTTCGTCCGACTCTGTGTGACCCCACGGACTGTACCCACCAGGCTCCTCCGTCCACAGGATTCTCCAGGGAAGAATACTGGAGTGGGTTGTCGTTTCCACCTCCAGGGACGAGAACATAAACCCAGGTGCAAGAATTTCACCGTCTAAAGGTGCTGAAATCACAGAGTCTGTTCTCTTATCACTGTGAAACTATGTGAAAAATCAACAGCAAAAGATATTTTAAAATAACCCACGTGTTTTCAAGTGCAGTGTGACACTTACCAAGAGCGGTCTTTGACTTAGCCACTGAAAGACTCAATAAAGTTAGAAGACCAAAAAATCCAAGCCTCCCACAGTAAAAAGGCAAAGAGAAAGACAGGAACACACAGGCCCTTGACGGATCAGCGCTCGGACGGTGGGCACCGTGGTCTCTCAGCGCTAACAACGGCCAAAACCCGCTCCACAGCCCAGAAGAGTGACCGTTCCTGCTGCACCTCTACTCTGTTAGCCCCCCAGATTCTGGGAATGCTTCTTTTGGTTTGATAAAACAGTCAACAGTCCATGCACTTTTTCAAACTGCCTCCTTTGTGGTTCTCTACCTGTGTGAGTACTGACAATCTGAATCGCACCAAGTTGAACAGTATTCAGCCACAAACGGAACTGTGCCCCCTGAACCGCTAACCCCCACCGTGACTGTGGGTGGAGACGGGACCTGGGGAAGCCGTGGAGATGAAACGCGGGCGTAAGGGTGGTGCTGTCCCTGACGGGCCCGTGTCCTCGCAGGACGAAGGACAGAGATCACTCACTCTGCCCCCCACCCCAGGAGCAGCCGCCTGAGGCCAGGAGAAGGCAGCTGTCTGGCCTCACCGGACCCGTCTGCCAGCCCTGGGCCGCACTTGCAGCCCCAAGCCTGAGAAACCGGGCTCCGCTGTGGCCCCAGCCCCACACCAGGACAGGCACGGACCCATCACAGCTTCGTGTTTTAGATGCCGGCGCTAAACCCACCACCACCGAGGTTCACGGACCCGCCACGAGCATCTTAGAACCACCCCGGAATCGAGGCCAGCTTTTCACCCGAGGACGCCGCCTTCCTCAGCCACATTCTCAGCCTCCACATCCTCAACGACCAGACGTGTGTTGACATGACGCACATCTCAGGCGGGCCTCCAACCTCAGACCATGACAGAGACGTGGAGGAGAAAGGACACTGGGTGGGCAAAGCAAAGGCCCGCCGCCGTCCACGTGGCAGGGAGCCCCTCAGCCATGTGGATGGCGGGGTGGCCGGCTACCCCTGGGGCGCGGCCAAGAGCAGCGGGCTGGATGACCCAGGCCCCCCCGTCTGCTGTGCTCGCAGGAGTGTCCACGAGCCCCACAGAAACTCACCAGCAGCCTACGCATCTTCCTAGGCCACAGGCTCCTGGGTGCCTGCAGCCACACCCAGGCCGGCATGGGAGGGGGTCCTGGAACAGACGCAGGCCTCCCCTGGCAGGTAAGAGGGGAGGGAAACGGAAGCCAGCCTCGTGCGTCCCGATGAGGCGCCAGGAACCCCAGCCTTGCCCCGTCACAGAGCCCGCGAGGCAGGCGCAGGGTCAGCACTGCAGAAGCAAAGTGACCGGAAGTCAGCAGCATCTTGCCCGAGCCACCCACCTCGGTTAACATGTTCTCGGTTAACATGTTTTACCCGCAAAACACACACAGCAGAGGCGCAGACTCCCCCGACAGCTGCGGCTAGCTGGTGCGTCGTGTGGGGGCAGACTGCGGCTGGATGACGCGGACACACAGCTGTCCCCCAGGAAAACCGGCTCCTTCCACCGCCTACGCCCAAACCTTGTCAGACACTCCCCGGGGGTGCGTGGACTCTGAAACCCACCAAAGGCAAAACAAAACCACAGAGAAACAGGAAACATCTTGCCCACAGAAGCTCAGGAGGGTGGGAGGCAGTTAAACGTTTGCAGAGCGAGAACTTGGAAATGGATCCATCTGGACGAGCTCTATCCTGAGAGGGTGACTGACAGACACCCAGACGGCAGGACGGCGGGGCACGTACGTGTGAATGTTACCAGCACAGTCCTCTCGAGAGGAGGGGGCCCGGAGGCAGTGAGTTTCCTCCGTCTCCACTTAAAAAGGTAGGGAAAGTACGTGCAGGGTTGGCTGGAAGAGGCAGCTAACGACTAAGCTGCCCACAGCGCTGCCCTGCTCTGGCCTGGCCTACGCCCAGGTGACGAAGGGACAGGCAAGGCAGGAGCGCAGAGCCCTCTCCGACTCGGCCACGGCGGGCTTCTCCGGTCCACACGCAGCATGAGTGAGCCTCCCGCCAGGGACACTGCTGGACCCGCTCCCCACCCAGCGTCAGCACACACACCAGGGGACGCGGGGCCCGGGCTCCGCTCCCGACGGCCAGTCATCGGGTGCTTCTAACCCACTGACCGACGGACAAAGCTTGGTTTGGGCTCAGGGGTCCACCCCACTGGAGAAGCCTGGACCCTCGGTAGACAGGGGTCGGGAGGCAGGGCAGCCGCAGGGCAGGGCGCCAAGCCCTCCATGAAGGGCAGCCACCCGGCGCCAGACGGCCAGGTCACACCTTTGTCCAAACAGTGGGGAAATCTGGGCACTCGGGGACAATCGTGTTCAGTCGCTCAGGCGTGTCCGAATCTTTGTGACCCCAAGCACTGCAGCCGCCAGTCCTCTGTCCACAGGATTTCCCAGGCAAGGATACTGGAGTGGGCTGCCATTTCCTTCTCCACGGAGTCTCCTGTGTTATCAGGCGGAATCTTTACCCCCAGGACACAATCAGCCGCGTTTCAATGTTGGCCATAAACTCAGGCAGTTCTGAAGCCACAGAGTGTCTGATGCAACCGTATCAGAGGGCCAGTTCCCCTCCTGTTTTCAGACAAGGTTCTCAGCATTCAGGAGACTAGCGGCACTGGGGACCCGCCCCCCCCTCCCCCGCCCTGCCCAGAAAATAGAAAGCGTTTGAGCCAAAGGCTCTGCACTGTGTGCTCCAGGACCCCCAGGGGGCCAGGTAAGAATGCCCATTCACAACCAGACCCCAGCAGAGGGTCCTTGCCAGGCGGGGGTCCGAGGGGTGGATGCGAGGAAAAGAGGGGGCAAGTCCTGGGGTCCCTGTGGGCGGAGGATCAGCCGTGAGGACAGAAAGAACCACAGACAGAGAGTGGGGGAAGCTCCCGGGGTCAGGAAGCCCCTCCAGATGCGAGGGGACCCTGGGCTGTGACGCTGGGGAGGTCACTTCCTCCCCGGGGGTTTATCAGGAGAGGGGCAGGACCACACACCTCCCTGGCCTCCTCCTCACTGTTCTGAGAAACTACCAGGGAAGGAGACTCCAAAGGTGTGAAATGGCCTCAACAAGCCTTTCAAGGCCTGTCCTTAACCCATTCAGGTCCTTGCAAGCACCTGAGCACCCAAGGGCGCACCTTCGAGGGTCTTAGCAACAGCTGTGGTGAGAGGCGGAACTGACCGCTGGACAGAGGTTTACGAGCTGTCCCGGCCCAGGGGGGGGGTCTGCAGCCGCGGCCATGGGGGCACCCAGGCCTCCCAGCAGGGCGCTGACGGGGAGGACAGGGCGCCAGCCCCAAGCAAAGGGCCTGCCGACCGGCTCAGCCCCCTCTCTGCCTGGACCCACCCGCCAGACATCGAGGCTCAGAGGCCCGCAGCCTCCAGCCCCGGCACACTTGGACGGCAACCCAGGCCCTCCCTGCCTCCCAGCTGATCAGGGTGCATCAGGGAACACAAAACTACAAAGCCCAGAAGGAACTTCTGGGGCCCTAGGGCTACAGATCCTTTCTGCATCCCATGCTGCTTCTTATTTGAGGGAACACTGTTTTGCCCCCATGACCTTCCCTGAAGAACCAAAGGGCAGACTCATCAGGGCAGGGAGTGGGTGCAGAGACCAGGGAGGGGCCGTCAGGATATAGCCTGGGGCCAGGCCAGTGCCCTTGAGGCTCACCCACAGCAAGTTCTGAGTCCTTCGGAACTAAGACCCCACCCAGGTGGGGGAAGGTCACGGGCTGAGCACAGATTCCAGAGCACCGCCCTGTCACAAGCCACCAGGCCTTGGGAAGAAAGTCAACCACCGTGCGGCCCCCACCCCCACATTCCGCCTTTACAGTCTCTCTGAGCACCATCAAGGAGGTCAGCTTTTCTGAGCACCAGCTGCCCCTCCCTGCTTGGCCCCACCATCAACCTTTCTTGGCTTGTCTGACCTTCACGACCTCACCTGGTGTCAGGCAGAGACCCTGTGTGTGGCTGAGGTTGGGGGTGAGGGCAGAAGGGGGACCCCCGGTGGGCCGCCTCGGGCTGAGCGCCCACGGGCTGACACACGGGCACTGCGGGAGGAAGGAGGCAGGCCTGGGAGTCCCTGGAGGACACAGACGTGGGGACGCAGGCAGGGGCCGTGGGGTCAAGGAAGTCTGCTTTAACAAGGGGCAACTGAAAGGCACGACGGAGTGTCACGGGGCTGGTGATGCCGCTGCAGAAGGGAGGTGTGCAGGCTCAGGGCAAAGGGGGACGGGCGGGGGCCCGGAACACAAGCTGCAGCTTTCCAGACCAGGTCACCGCCCCAAACCAGGAGGGTGCCGACAGCAGCTGCAGGGTGGGCCTCCTCCCTGGGGACCGCCGTTCACCACCAAGTTGGGGGGCCACCACCCTCCACACCGTCCACTCGGGGAGGCCGAAGGGGACGCAGTCCCGCGGAGGAGCTGGGGCTGCCAGCGGCGTCAGACCCTTGACAGAGCACCTCCCTGGGCCGCAGGGCACCCCAGTGGCCCCCCGATCCTGACGGTGCTCCCCCCGCAAGGAAACCACATCAAGGGGGTCCCTTTCAAGCGGGAAGATGCCCATGGTCTCAGTCAAAGGCCTGAGCCAGGTCTCCACCTGCACCTGTGAGCCTCCGATGCTGAACTTTGACCTCCACAAACAACTGTGTTTTTTTTTCATATACCAGAATCCAAGTAAAAGCAATCCCTTGTTCAAGCCTGTTGAATTTCTACGGATGTAAAAAATGGCTTTTTATTGATTTTCCTTGCAAATAAATAGCATTTCTGCCTGCATTTAACTTGGTTAAAAAAGCATTTGAGTCTGGGACCTGGGCATCTGCACTCTGACTGCCCCGCACGAGGGTCAGCACGTGTCCAGGCTCCAGCGCCCAGCACAGCCGTAAACAGAGGCCTCCCCACGGAGCCAGCGGCAGCTCAGGGGCTTCCAAGCCATTCCAGGCAACTGCGGACTGAGGTTGGCGTGCTCGCCCCTAAAGATTCTGCAGCAAAACCCAGTCAGCTAAACTCCCTCCCCTCCCCCAGGTTATTAAATCTGCCCTCAGGCAGGAAAGCAAGCACATCAAGATGCCTTGTCCCAAACAGGCAGACAATGGGAGGAATCTAACTTAATAGCCAGGACACGGGTTAAATTACACATCAGGCAGTTGCTTCGAAAGGCGTGTTCCAACACTGAACACTGCAGCACAGCCCTGCTCCGCAGGCGGGGCTGGCCGGCCTCGGGGTCACCAACTTCAAGCACCGAAGGCCTCGGGCGGTTCAGGTGGCCCACCTCAGCGTCCTGGGTGCAGACTCTGAAGCACAGGAGGCCCCAGGGTGTCATGAGAAGCAGCCTTAGGAAGGCAGCTCCGAGGCAGGTGGCATTTAAAGCTTTTAAAGCCAAGACTCATCAGATGAACGTCAGCCTTTAGAGCAGCAGCGGCCAACACTGACGTCCACGGCACAAGCCATTTGGTGGTCAAAAAAACCAAGAGCAGACCCACACACATGCAGATAAGTGGTGAATTTCTTACAAGTTTCAAAGCATTCTAATACAGCCATGCTTGAGGCTCTCCAGGGACCAGCGTTTATTTTTTCCTTATACAGAAAAATCTTAATGTAACCGTTTGTTTCAAAAACAGATCTACTCTCATTAAGGAAGTTTTGCCCATCTTAAAATTAAAAGGTAAGTAATACCCCAGAAAGCAAAAATTGTGAGACACAAATAAGCAGAAACCTGGTCAAGCAGGTATCCAGGCTAAAGTACTGAAACCAAAGTCCAGGGACACAATGACGCAAGCGGCACAGTCAGACCTCCCGGCGGTGAGGCGTGGAGAGGAAGGGCCGCGTCATTCTGCAAGTAGACGTCACGGCAGGCTTTTCACTGGCCTGCAGTCTTCAGCACCCTTGTGTCCAGATGTCCTGAGTCCCCTCTGAGCCCACACACTGCTCCAGAGCAGGACGCCCACACTGACCAGCAGGTGACCCAGGGAGGTACTTGCCCTCTCCTGGCCAGTCACCAGGGACAGAGCTTTGCTAACAGCTATCAGCGACATGGACATCACCAGATGGTCAACACCGAAATCAGATTGATTATATTCTTTGCAGCCAAAGATGGAGAAGCTCTATACAGTCAGCAAAAACAAGACCAGGAGCTGACTGTGGCTCAGACCATGAACTCCTTATTGCCAAATTCAGACTTAAATTGAAGGTAGGGAAAACCACTAGACCATTCAGGTATGACCTAAATCAAATCCCTTGTGATTATACAGTGGAAGTGAGAAATAGATTTAAGGGCCTAGATCTGATAGATAGAGTGCCTGATGAACTATGGAATGAGGTTCGTGACACTGTACAGGAGACAGGGATCAAGACCATCCCCAAGAAAAAGAAATGCAAAAAAGCAAAATGACTGTCTGGGGAGGCCTTACAAATAGCTGTGAAAAGAAGAGAAGTGAAAAGCAAAAGAGAAAAGGAAAGATATAAGCATCTGAATGCAGAGTTCCAACGAATAGCAAGGAGATAAGAAAGCCTTCTTCAGCGATCAATGCAAAGAAATAGAGGAAAACAACAGAATGGGAAAGACTAGAGATCTCTTCAAGAAAATCAGAGATACCAAAGGAACATTTGATGCAAAGATGGGCTCGATAAAGGACACAAATGGTATGGACCTAACAGAAGCAGAAGATATTAAGAAGAGATGGCAAAAATACACAGAAGAATTGTACCAAAAAGATCTTCACGGCCTAGATAATCACGATGGTGTGATCACTGACCTAGAGCCAGACATCCTGGAATGTGAAGTCAAGTCGGCCTTAGAAAGCATCACTACGAACAAAGCTAGTGGAGGTGATGGAATTCCAGTTGAGCTATTCCAAATCCTGAAAGAAGATGCTGTGAAAGTGCTGCACTCAATATGCCAGCAAATTTGGAAAACTCAGCAGTGGCCACAGGACTGGAAAAGGTGTTTTAATTCCAATCCCAAAGAAAGGCAATGCCAAAGAATGCTCAAACTACCGCACAATTGCACTCATCTCACACGCTAGTAAAGTAATGCTCAAAATTCTCCAAGCTAGGCTTCAGCAATATGTGAACCGTGAACTTCCTGATGTTCAAGCTGGTTTTAGAAAAGGCAGAAGAACCAGAGATCAAATCGCCAACATCCGCTGCATCATGGAAAAAGCAAGAGAGTTCCAGAAAAACATCTATTTCTGCTTTATTGACTATGCCAAAGCCTTTGACTGTGTGGATCACAATAAACTGTGGAGAATTCTTAAAGAGATGGGAATACCAGAACACCTGATCTGCCTCTTGAGAAATTTGTATGCAGGTCAGGAAGCAACAGTTAGAACTGGACATGGAACAACAGACTGGTTCCAAATACGAAAAGGAAAGGAGTACGTCAAGGCTGTATATCGTCACCCTGTTTATTTAACTTATATGCAGAGTACATCATGAGAAACACTGGACTGGAAGAAGCACAAGCTGGAATTAAGATTGCTGGAAGAAATATCAATAACCTCAGATATGCAGATGACACCACCCTTATGGCAGAAAGTGAAAAAGAACTAACCAGCCTCTTGATGAAAGTGAAAGTGGTGAGTGAAAAAGTTGGCTTAAAGCTCAACATTCAGAAAACAAAGATCATGGCATCTGGTCCCATCACTTCATAGGAAATAGATGGGGAAACAGTGGAAACAGTGTCAGACTTTATTTTGGGGGGCTCCAAAATCACTACAGATGGTGACTGCAGCCATGAAATTAAAAGACGCTTACTCCTTGGAAGGAAAGTTATGACCAACCTAGATGGCATATTCAAAAGCAGAGACATTACTTTGCCAACAAAGGTTCGTCTAGTCAAGGCTACAGTTTTTCCTGTGGTCATGTATGGATGTGAGAGTTGGACTGTGAAGAAGGCTCAGCGCCGAAGAATTGATGCTTTTGAACTGTGGTGTTGGAGAAGACTCTTGAGAGCCCCTTGGACTGCAAGGAGATCCAACCAGAGATCAGCACTGGGATTTCTTTGGAAGGAATGATGCTAAAGCCGAAACTCCAATACTGTGGCCACCTCATGCGAAGAGTTGACTCATTAGAAAAGACTCTGATGCTGGGAGGGATTGGGGGCAGGAGGAAAAGGGGACGACAGAGGATGAGATGGCTGGATGGCATCACTGACTCGATGGACGTGAGTCTGAGTGAACTCCGGGAGTTGGTGATGGACAGGGAGGCCTGGCGTGCTGCGATTCATGGGGTCGCAAAGCGTTGGACACGACTGAGCGACTGATCCGATCCGGTCTCATCTGATGAGTGACTCGGGCACTGAGCACCCTCGCAGCGCCGGGCACCACCCTCTGCCCGGCCTGTGTCAGCGCAGTTAACCCTCGTGCCAATCCTCTGGATCGGGGACTCATTCTTACATGAGGAAACTGAGGCAGAGAAAGGCAAACCACCAGGCGGGCCAGGTCCAACCCAGGTGGGCGCCCGGAGACTCTGAAACTGGACGTCTCCCCTCACATCTCTTCTCAGGAGGTAACACTAGCTTTGCATCCACTTTGTTAACACTTTTTTAAAAAGCTCACGGCACAGAAGCACTTTGCCATTTCTGAGTTCAGCACATCTCTATGTGGCTTATATGCATCCAGGCTCACAACCAGTGATGCCAGCTTTGGAAATACCTGGCTTAACCTGGAACAGAATTATCTCCTTCACTCGCCTACTCTACCTCTCTGGAAGTAACCCAGAATAAAATAACCTAGCAACGGTTTCCAAGGACTCCTTTATCTTTGGCAACCCTGAGGCATCATCATGAAAAGGTTTCTGTCCTAGAAATTCTGACTCTGTGACCACAAGACTGGAACAGGATATGACTTTATTTGCACTTATAGAATAAGTCACATACAGAAATCACAAAGAAATATGAATATTCAATCCCAGTCTTTTTTCCCCTCCAGTATAAGGAAATATAATTAATTCCTACATATTGAAACATAATCCAATCATAAGCTAACAGACTGGCTGTTTCTGGAAAAAGCCAAATTAGTTTAATAACATAGACATGAGCTTAATATCATAAAAATGAATGGCTTTCTATGTGAATATGGTGAAGTAGTCAAATGATCAGATGTTTAAAAAAAGACGTGGAAGGAGAAACACAGAAATAGTAATAGTGCCCGTAACCGGGTCCCAGAGACGCCACCAAATACCGCACAGGCCGCGAGAGTCCACCGAAGAGCATTCACCGGTTAGGCTTGCGGGGACACTGGATTTCTTAAGTCTAATATCACAGCAAGGGGCTTTCCTGGTGGCTCAGTGTTGAAGAATCCACCTGCAATGCAGGAGATGCAGGTTCGATCCCTGGGTGGGGAAGATCCCCTGGAGGAGGGCATGGCAACCCATTCCAGTATTCTTGCCTGGAGAATCCCAGGGACAGAGGAGCCTGGTGGGCTGCAGTCCATGGGGTCCCAAAGGGTCGGACACGACTGAGTGACACACACACACACATCACATCACAGCAAGGGGGAAATAAGCATGTAAAGGACACCAACATTTATACAGGTTGATGTGACACGCGAGAGCTGAAGACCTGAAGGACATAAAAGCACAAACATTGGAACTGTGTCCCGCCAGCTGGGAGGATGAAGGGGTCAGCAACAGGCAGGGAGGGAAGATGTATCAGGCAGAGGGCCCATGGGAGGAGGAGGAGGGGGACCGGGAGGCCTCCCGCCCTCCCTCTCTCCTGGGTAGACTGTGTCAGTGCTGCCGGGTCGGCGCTCCTCTCCATCACAAGTCTTAGAATCCGAGAACAGAAACTGACTGGGAGGTCAGCGAGCACACCCCGGGTCAGCAGGGCCTCCACCCTCCCCGCGACTGCACTGATTCGCGGCGGCGTCCACGGACGGTTTCTCTAACAGCTCTGCTGACCTGTCACGGGCACCAGCTTCTCCAGAACTCACTACTGTAGACAGGAAGGTGGCCGGGGTGCGCACTCACGTTGTCATCTGGACTCAAGAACCCCTAAGGGGACAGCGGGGCCTTTCCCACGGGAAGCCCGCCGGGCCTCTTACCAGAACCCCAGAGAAGTTCACCCCACTCAACTGGAAGGCTCACTGCCCTTCCCCAGGGGAGCTCCCCGACCCTCGAGGCCTCTTTGGTGAGTAGGCTCCGGGGAAGCACTCCTTCAACGTTCCCCTTGGGTGAACAAGAAGCTCGTAAACGTGAACACTGACTAAGGGAATTCCCAGGCCAGAAGAGCTCCCACAGCCGTGCCCCCTTCTAGCGGAAACCTCGGTGCGCGCCACTTGGGCAACCTGTGACCGACCACGTGCGCGCGGGGCCGGGGGCGGGGCTGTCGGAGACCAGGCCGCTTCCTTCGGCCGGGCGCACCCCCGCCGCCCCGGGCTCCCCTCGGCTGACGCGAAACCAAACCAGCCTCCCCTCTGCCACCTCTGGTGGCGGCCACAGCCAGCGAGGACTCCGGGAAGCCCCACGGCTGGCCTCGGATCCGACTGGTAACTCTCGGAGAAAAGCTCCCAAACTTCACTTCCGAAGCCCCATGTGCTGTTACGAAACTAAGGGGCAAAGCCGCTGTCTTTTTCCGTGGGGCGGCCTCTTCCTCTGTCCGACTCCCGACTCCCGGGGCGGACCCGGCACGTGAGGCCGGGCGCGAGCATCCCACTTGAGCCCGGCCCGGCGCCCATCTAAGCTGCCGCGGCCCCAGCGGCCGCCGGGCTCCCGGGAGGCGCGCTGGCGGGTGGGCGCCCGTGCCGTCGGGGCCCGAGGTGCCAGCCCCACAGGGCCCCCTCCCCCGCGTCCTGCAGTCCCCCGGGGCGCGGTCGGCCACCCAGTCCTTCAGCGCCCCCCGGCCAGCGGCCGCGGCCCCGTCCTGTACAGCCCGTGTCCCGGCCCCGGCTCCGCGCGGGTCGCACTCACGTATCTGTTCACGAGCGTCCGCACCAGGCTGCAGCGGTCCATGGCTCCTCCGGCCGCGCCCGCCCGATCAGCGCCCCCAAGTCCGGCCACGCGCGCCCATGGGCCCGGGCCCGAGTGTGGCCGCGCGCCCCGCCCGGGTCACGGCCTGGGAGCGCCGGGCGGTGCGGGGGGCGGCCTCGGCCCCTCCGCGCTCATGCCCGGCCCGGCCCGCGGCGGCCGGCGCGGGGGTGGCGGCTCAGCAAGGTGGCCGCCTGGCGGCCGGAGCCCGCGCGCCGGGGCTGGGGCGGTGGGGAGGACGGCTGGGAGCGCCGATCGCGCCGCCGCTCTGCTGCTCCGCGCGCCTCCTCTCCGCCGCCGCGCTCGCTCCGCTCTGCTCTGCCCTCCTCCCGGCCTCGGCCCGCCGCCCCTCTCAGCCCGGCCTCCGGCGGCCCGGTCCCGGCGCGCACGTCACGGGCGCGTGTGAGCATGCGCCCCGCGGCCCGCGCCCCCGCCCCGCTCCCGCGCCCTCACCCCGGCCCTGCCCCCTCCCGGCCCGCCCCCCGGAGCCGGTCAGCCGAGAGGACCCCGGGGCGGAGGGCGGGGACCCGCGGGCGGGGGCCGGCTCCTGTTGCTTCCGCTCCCCGCAGCGGGGGCCTGGGTGGTGGGGACTGTGCGCCCGGAGCTGGGTCTGGCCGGAAGAGTCAATCTCCCCCCAAGGCCGGAGGGCGGGTGTGAGATCGGGGCAGTAGAGGAAGGGGCTTGGGGCGGGAATGAGGGGTCGGGTCGGGCAGAAGACTAGCTAAACCGGGCCTTTGTCTCCGGGGTGCTCGCTGTTCCCCTGCGTGGCCCCTCCTGCCTGGCAG